>NC_049907.1:20085717-20766108 GCF_001411555.2 Juglans regia | reverse complement strand
TTAATGTAACAAGCAATATTATGAACTCATCATGTCAAGCAGACTGTGGGAATAATGTTATTATTCCTTACCCTTTTGGAATAGGAGCTGCAGGCTGCTACGTTGACCATTGGTTTGAAGTTGTCTGTCTTAATAATAATACCAACTCCTCCTCCTCCGACTCCTCCTCGGGCTCAGGCCCTCCCAAACCATTCTTGAAAAGACTCAACCTGGAAGTGCTGGAGATTCAACTTGACGAAGCCACAGTTCGCGTCAACTATCCGATATTTTCGAAGTGTGACAATTTCACGAACACAGGCAATCATTTGGAGTTAGTAGAAAGCCCTTTCATTTTCTCGGACCGCACCAACAAATTCATTACGATGCCCATGAGTTGCGACTTGAACATGACGACCTCAATATGGTCCCCAGATGGCTCAGTTTCATATGGTGGGTGCAAGTCCCTTTGTGGTAGCCAAAGTGGATTCATATTAAATAGTACAAGCAGCTGCGGCAACCGTACTGACTGCTGCCAAAACACAATCCCTTCAAATTTTGGTGCTTTTACTACGAAGATTGAGCAACCAATTACCTCATACAATACCATTGAAGGATGCAAATATGGATTCTTGGTAGACTATTTGTGGTTCCTGAGTCATTTCACAACTCCAACCCCAAATATGTCAGTTCCAGTGGTCTTGGATTGGGGGATTTCTAAGGCATATGATGGATCCACCTCTCGACTTTGTGAAACAGATCGAGATAATCCCACTTTTCAGGGTAACCCTACCTTTAAATGCTTTTGCAAGTCCGGCTTTAAAGGAAATCCCTATCTTCCTGATCATGAAGGATCATGTCAAGGTACGTAATTAATTCGAGTAATACTAGGTTTAGGATATTTGAAAAATCATGTAGAACCCACCATAAAAAAATAGATTTTTCAAATGGCCGGTTTCGTTTTTTTCAAAGGATTTTCACGCATTGAGCTTGCACAAATAATTTCCTTTATATTTGAAATTAGATATATAATGATCATTCTAGCTAGCTATATGTTGATATATAGTCTAAGCTGTAAAGTACAGCAAATTAAGGGTCTCACGATATTTTTTCACTAATTGGGTAAGTAGAAAACCGAGTAGCATGGAAGTTGAAACTTTCAAAGAGCCAACACGCATGAATATTTGGAAGATCGCGAAAACATCTCTTCCAGATCTAGTTTGCTTCTTCCTCATATATATATATATATATATATATATATATATATAGGAAGATCGCGAAAACATCTCTTCCAGATCTAGTTTGCTTCTTCCTCATATATATATATATATATATATATATATATATATATAATATATATATGTGTTATAATGTGTTTAATTATATATTATACTTTGTAATGCCAGATATTGACGAGTGCGCAGACCAAACGCTCAACAATTGTGGTGATAATCATTCATGTGTAAATACTGATGGCTCATACCTCTGTATCCCAGCTAAGGATACCAGGTTTTCCATTGTTATCGGTATGTCTTCTTAATTATTTATAGTGCTTTTTTTTTCTTGGGTTAAGTAATTGCATGCGTATTAATGCTCACGAAGTACGTCCCGATATCTTATTTTCATCACTTTACATGTATTAATTCGGACTCTGCTAAAGAATTAGTTTGCAGTTAATTATCGGCCCTTGTTAAAAAACCATGATTTAATATAAGTTTCAAGACAATACGTCTAAAAATATTAGATTTCCCCATTAATGGCCTTTGTAGAGCATATCTTCTTGTTCACCTGATCACCTGCAATCATTAACAAAGTTGATCTATATATAGAAATATTCCATGGTAAAATTCATTTGCCATGCCATGAATGACTGTCAACATTAATGATGCTCTAAATACAATGGGAATTTCAAAACTTGTGGTGGAAAGTGATAGCTTGATCATTGTTGGGTGTGTTATGCCATGAAATTAAAAAACTGTCTTCTTGTTTTGGATCTTGTAGCTTTTCACATGTATATCGGAAGGAGAATATGGTAGCTCATGAGTTGGCTAGGGAATGCTTTCAATGTTGAAAGTATTAATTTATAGTGGGATTGTATTCCAGACTGTATTTCTCAAGTCTTATGACTTGATAATTGTCAGTAATCATGTTTCCAGTTGATTAATGAAATTATCTTTTCTATAAAAAAAAATATATATATAATTGGCCTTTTTGTTTAGTCTTTTATATACTTTCCCTTGTCAATAGCTAGCGCATGATTTCTAATGTATTTGCAAGCTCTTGGAGTGCTGCCAAAATACTTTGCTTTCAAACACTCAAAGAAGTTGTGTGCTACTTTATCTAATTTACTATTGCAAGGAGTAAAAGTAATCAGTGGCTTTTGAGTTGTTTGATATGTGATTTCTTTCCAATTTCATTTAATTGAGCAGGAATTAGCACGAGCCTTGGAGTATTAGTTATACTTATAGGCGGATGGTGGTCATACAAAGTGGTAAAGAAAAAGAAGATGATTAAACAGAGGGAGAAGTTCTTCAAACGAAATGGTGGACTTCTATTACAAAAACAATTGTCTTCAAGTGAAGGGAATGTTGAAAACAACAAATTGTTTAGTTCAAAAGATTTGGAGAAGGCCACCGACCATTTTAATGCAAATAGAATACTTGGCCAAGGAGGACAAGGAACTATTTACAAAGGCATGTTGACGGATGGAAGAATTGTTGCAATAAAAAAGTCCAAGATAATTGATGAAGGGCGACTAGAAGAATTCATTAACGAAGTTGTCATTCTTTCACAGATTAACCATAGGAATATAGTTAAGCTGCTTGGTTGTTGTTTGGAGACAGAAGTTCCTCTACTAGTTTATGAATTCATTCCTAATGGAACTCTTTCGCGATATCTCAGTGACCAAAATGAAGAGCTTTCACTGACATGGGAAATGCGCTTACGAGTTGCCAAGGAAGTTGCTGGAGCTCTCTCTTACCTACACTCAGAAACTTCATCTCCTATTTATCATCGGGACATTAAGTCCACAAACATACTCTTAGATGATAAGTACAGAGCAAAAGTAGCAGACTTTGGAACTTCACGATCCATTACTCTAGATCAAACTCACTTGACTACAAAAGTTCAAGGTACTATTGGATACTTGGATCCAGAATATTTCCAGACAAGTCACTTTACAGAAAAGAGTGATGTTTATAGTTTCGGTGTTGTCCTTGCTGAGCTCTTGACAAGCAAAGAAGCCATATCTTCAACAAGGACACCAAAAATCAAAAGTTTAGCCACATATTTTATTTGCTCAGTTGAAGGGAACCATCTTTTTGATATTCTCGACAATCAAATTTTGAAGGAAGTCGAAAAAGAAGAAATTGTTGCAATTGCAAACCTTGTAAAAAGGTGTTTGAACTTGACCGGTGAGAAACGACCTACGATGAAAGAAGTCGCAATGGAGTTAGAGGCAATTAAAACTTTGGGGAAAGCTTCTAACTTTCAACAAAAGTCATATGATGAGAACGAATACATCAAAATTGAAATGTACGAAGAATGGGATTCTGGCTCTACCTCAAGTACTAGTAGTACTACATATATATAACATACTTCATGCTCAATCGTAATTGTTTTCTTCTTAATCAGCTGGATGCATGGTCAAATATAATTTTGTGCCGTATCATATTGTAGTACTTATTTAAATTTGTACTTAGGATTGCAGAATTTGCTCTATTCTTCATTGTATATTAAGAATAATTCAATAAATTTATAATCTCTGTACATATGGATTGACATTAGCACGACTAGTATAAGATTGAGAAGTCATGATGAATGATCTTAGTTTTTTGAGTATCTACAAAATCTATCATGATAATATAACCAGATTGTGAATATTCCCAATTAATTCTTAATTACTCGATCGATCGATTCATTCTCAAACACATTAATTAATTCGAACTATATAGTACTTAATTAGGATTACATATATATGGTGGCTACGTACATACGTCATGCCCAAACAACAAGATGCATGCTCTTTATAAGTAGTGGAGGTGTTTAGATATTGGTTAGTATTGTATACAAGAAAAAATGAACATTTATATGAGTTATTTGCAACGAGAATAATTATTTGCGACGAAAATAAATTTATTTTGACAGGAAATAATTAACTGACAGCAAATGAGCAGTTTTTTTGTAGTGACGTGGTAGCCGGGTTAGTAGCATCTAATACGTAGGATGTGGTCCGGGATGGCATGGGCCCATCATATGTCTACAGTATATATAGAAGCTAATTTTCATATTAAAATTTTTAGGTGAGTTTAAAATGGTAATTATGATGATCAGGGTAAGTCCAGTGTAAATTAAGTGGCCAAGGTGAGTTCTACCATTATTATTTTCTTAATCAGGATGGACAAAATATACTAATTTTGTGGCTTAGTATTTTGTTTAAAGTTCGGGTTGCATAATTTGCTATTTCCATTAATGCATCTTATAAATAATTCAGTGAATTTATCTCTGCAGATGGATTAATTAATGACATTATCTAGCTAATGACTTAATTTAGTATTATTAGATAAATAACTTTTCGCTTTTAGAGAAGGCTAAATATTAAAAACTCTCAAATTCTCAACCCATGCATGCCTCCATTCTCAATCGAGTTGGCTTTATGTCATATTTTTTTTTTTTTGAATAAAACTGATATCATTAATCAACTCCAAACTCATACAGTTTAAATCAGTATTACAAAGAAACCAAGATACAAGTGCTGATCTTAGTGCCTCATTTCCTTAGAAACTACTTGACAGATACAAGCTGGGCATATCTCAATGTCATACATGTCTTCAGTACACTCGTAAGCCGCTTGTGCAAGCATGTGAGCTGCCATGTTAGCTTCCCTGTATGCATGTGAGATGGACCAAACAACAGCTAAGTTTAGAATCTCTTTGGCATCTGATATGAGACAGCCACCCAAGCTCCAGTTAGGACTATCTTGGTTCATTTGGTCCACGACCTGCTTTGAGTCCCCCTCCAAACAGATTTGCCTTACTCCAATCTCCTTACAAAAAACATAAGCCAAAAGTAAACCATAAGCTTCAGCATCAAAAACGCTGCCCTTCAAAGGTTTGTTAGCACGAAGAGCACCTATCACTAGGCCATGGTGATCTCTGATAATTACCCCAATTCCAATCCTTCCCATTCTCATTTGTACAGCTACATCCCAGTTCACTTTCAGGCATCCTGCTGCTGGCTTAGTCCATTCGAGGACCCTTGTCATGTTCTCAGAATTATCACCAACCATTTTCTGCATGGTCTCATTATGAAGAGTTAGTTCTGTCCTAGCCTGTGCAATAATTTCTCGAGGGTGTTTGAAGGCCTTCCCATGTAATACATCATTTCTTCTCGCCCATATTAGCCTCAATTTAATGGCTGCCTCATTTAACTCCTCTGAATCAAGTTTGCCAATCAATTCTGCCCATATATTAAAGAACAAGTCACTCCGAGACGATGATTTCTGCACTTTTATTGGACCTTGGCTCCAAACATCTTGGGCACCACTACAGCCCCATAATGCATGTCCAGAAGTCTCATATTCTTTCTTGCAGATTAAACAGCTGCTGTCCTTTATCACCTTTCTTCTTTTCAGGTTTGCCATAGTGGGTAATACTTCACTGCATGCCCTCCACACAAACATTCTGGTGGCAGGGGGTACCTTGAGCTTCCAGATAGATCTCCATACCAGACAGTCCATTGTTTTGCCTGAAGACTCTCCTATTTTCTCTCTTTCCAATTCTTTGCCAAGATAGTACCCACTTTTAACAGTGTAGATTCCATTAGGAGTGAATTGCCATATAAGTTTGTCTTCTCTTCCTCCTAAGCTGATGGGTATAACTTTAATGCCCTCTCTTTCCTGAATAGAAAAAAGTTCATCTAAGAGAGACTCCTGCCATATCTTCAATTGAGGATCGATAATATCACTGACTTTGTCACACCAGCAGTCATCATCTCGAGGGGTCACAATTTGTTGTCCAGGTAAGAAGGGTATCCATCTGTCATGCCATATGTTAATCTGCTTTCCATTTCCAGCTCTCCAGCTGATGCCTTTTTTTAATAGAGATAATCCAGCGTGTATTCCTCTCCAAGCAAAAGAAGGCCCAGTCCCAAGCTTTGCATCAAGTAAACTTCCTTGTTTGAAGTATTTCTGCTTTAGGATTTGTGCCACTAGGGATGTAGGATTTTGGAGTATCCTCCATCCCTGCTTGGAGAGTAAGGCAATATTAAAACATTTTAGATCTCGAAATCCCAATCCTCCATTATCCTTCCTGCCACTAAGTTGCTCCCATTTGACCCATTGAATTTTTGAAGAATCTTCATTGAAACCCCACCAAAACCTCCTTAAAATCCGGTTTAGTCTCCTTGTTATAGAAGCTGGTAGGAGGAACATCCCCATTGCATAGGTGGGAATGGCTTGGAGCACAGCTTTGAGCAAAATTTCCTTTCCTACTGCAGAGAGAAATTTGGTCCTCCAGTTAGAGACCCGAGACCAGGTTCTATCAATTAAAGAATGGAAAGAGGCAATCTTCTTCCTACCCACCAAAGATGGTAAACCCAAATATTTCTCAAAATTGGAGGTGGGTAAAATGAAGACAAGTTAACATGAACGACCCAATTTGTAATGAAATGACATAATTATCCTCCACTATAAAAATAAAAAATTAATAAATTGATGGTCATAGTCTCATATATAGAGTAATGTTACTATGTCCCCTAATTTATACTACTCAATTTGTTCCCTTGATGTACCACGTGACTTATTAAAAAAAAATAAAAACACAAACATAAAATGATAGAGGAAATCTCAGATTTTAATCTTTTTGTTTATGTGTTTTCAGGCGCTATTAATTTGTATTGAATATAATTTTTTTTAATTTTTTTAATAAGCCATAGGAAGGGGTATCTCTGATGGTATTAATACTTTGATTTATACTATTATTAAACACTTTGTTGGAACTCCCTCCAACATTATTAATCGTATTAGTGATTATTTAAACAATTTGAGATGCCTTTCCATATGAGACAGGGCACATGGGAAAAAAACACTTACCGTACAACTATAACTTTGGTGAGAGGATTTGACTGAAACCAAAACCCTCGAACTAAGGTAGTCTCGCATGACTATTCAGTGGAAAGAAAAATAAATAAAAATTAATGTGGCGCACGGAGGGACTAAGGAAAGGAAATAGAGAATGTGAGAGGGAGTGAGAAAGAGCCTTACCATCATTCACCAACTACTCTAGTATAGAGGCTTGACGGTGACACCGATTTGGGTATACCCCTGAATAAGTAGCACCCGATCACAAGGAAAGTCATAGGAGAGGGAGAGGGAGGGAGAGTGGGGGTGAGAAACATTGAAAGTATGGGGGAAGATGGGATCGGGGAGGAAAAAATGGGGGAAGAAAAAAAAACTGACGGGAAGGAGGTCAGGAGGGGGGGGGGGGAACGCTTAGGAAGAAAAATGAAAGGAGAGGGATACGTATCTAACGATGTCATTTGGCCTCTATTGGTAGGCCCTCATGGGCCTAGGCCTGGGTTTGGGCTAGGGCATTGGGCTTAGGTATTATAATACAAATGATCATCATGTAGATATTTGCCACACGGGCATTCACAGTCTCCACATAGGCACTCACATACACAAGAACGAGGTTTTTTCTCATGGGACTCTCTTGTCCATTCTAGAGTGAGTAAAGATGGAGTGGAATTTCAAAGGTTGATGAAGATCTATCAACAACCTCAGATGGAAAAATAACGGTTCCAGATAGGATTGATGAGGTCTGTTTCCTCTTCTACACTCATCAAGGAGGCTAGCTTTCCAGGGAGACACTCCGGTGTGAGTGGAATCCCTTGGGTTAATGAAAAACTATCAACGACCTCGGATAGGATATTAACAGTCCCGGATGGGGGTTTATGTCCATGCATACATTTCATATTTATTATTAGTCATGCTTATATTATCTTTATGTATGCTTGTGGCATAACTTACTGAGATTTAAATAAATTTCACAGTGGTAGTCTCACTACCATTCCCACCCCATAATGGTAGATGTTGTGACAAGGGAAGAAGTGATCGCTCAGGATGAGGTGAAGCAAACTAGTTTGGATGAGGTTGATTGATGAGGAACCCGATCATGATGGGAGAATGAAATTTCCTTTGCTATTTTTGGAAATTGTTTTACTTTTAAGGAAGAAACATGAGAGTTCTTTTTGATGTTATGACAATAACATAAGGAATATGATGCTCCATTGCAGCAGCTTAAGTTTTGGATGATGAGTTTGAGCATGGACCACGAACAAATATGCTATATTTTGGAAGTTATGTTTTAATTTGGGATCACTAGTTTGTTTTGGTACCAATGATTAACTTAGTTATTTTCCATTACGATTCATTCATACTGCTAGAAACATGTTAGATGCATTACATGTTAATTGTCTTGAACTGGATCTTGTCCCAACCCTTGGAGCTGTGCTAAATTCGAAGCATAGGGGGGGTTGGGAGGTGTCACAGGGTGGATGCAGAGTAAGTAGGAGTAATCACTTGTATCACTACGAACCTTTCATGTCTTAATAGTTAGTTAAGAATTGTTTGATCTGTTAGTTAATGGTAGTGTAATATTAACAATGTTAGGTAATGTCAAGCTGTTACAATACACGGCTTGCCGATTGTTCGAGTAGGCTGCAACACAATCCTTTGTATCTTCAACGTTTGTGCGAATGTGCAATGTGCAAACAGATCATTTGATACCTTGGAAAGTTGTGGTGACAATTCCATATGGGAATACATTTAGTTGAACCCGAGTGGTCAAAATATTCCCCGTTGAAGTGGAGGGACACGTTTTAAGAGCATATTTTATCATTTTCCATTTGATGAGATTCAGGAGTGGTTTGGATTCAGAGATGAGTTGAGATGGTTTGTGAATAGTAGAATAAAAGTTATATTATTTATTATATTTTGTGTGAAAATTTGAGAAAGTTGTATTGAAATTTGAAAAAGTTGAATTTTTTATTATATTTTGTGTGAGAATTTGAGAAAGTTGTAATTATGAGATGAGATGAGTTGAGGTAGGTTGAGATGAGTTACGAATACAAACGAGGCCTCAATATGATTTTGTGTATGTATTGGTTACCCAAGCACTGCGCAAAGATAGATTGGCGTAGAAGAAAAGTTATGTTTAAACCATCAACTACAGATAGGGTTTGTTATGTAGGGAACATCGTTAGAGCTAACCCTCTAGTAATTTCTACCCTGCAAACCAGAAGATGTATTGCTGATGGTGCATTGACTTATCTGATGTTAGTTGTAGATAAGCCAGATGAGAGTAAGAGAGTTTAGGGAGTACCAGTGATTGAGGATTTTCCAGAAATGTTTGCAAATAAAGCTAGGTACAACTCCAACTCAAAGGGCACCTATAGAAGAGTTAAAGGAGTTGAAAGCGCAAATTAACGAGTTGTTAGGGAAGGGATTTATTCGCCCAAAGGTGGAGCCACCTGAGGCCACTTCATGGTGGCTCAATTTTGACCACCTAAGCTAAAACTTTTTCAAACAAAGAATTTAATTTTTTACAACCATGGATATAAAATTTATAGAAATACATTTTATTATTTTTTAAAAAAATTTGTTGGTGGCCGGCTGAAGACAGCCACCAAAACCCATGGGGGTGGTCATGAGCATGGGGTTGGCCTGGGTGGTGCAACCACCCTCATGCCCACAAAATGGCCACAACCACTCTCGTTGTGGCTACAAGCGTTGCCTATCCTTTTGAAGGTATTTTGTTGGGGTCCCTACGCTTGATAGGTGGTCAACAACCAATTTTTTGTTTTTTATTTTTCAAACTTTTTATTTTTTAATTTTAGATTGAAACTTCAAAATAAAAATAATGGCATTTTTCTTAGAAGATAATTGTAAAGTTGTTATATTTTAAAAATTTTATTTCAATTCCAAGATATTCATCTTTTGTCACGAAACAAAAGAACATGAATGAATAATGGTCTTCAGCTCTCACACTCCCATCCTAGAGAGTTGAAAGCCAACGATCCGACCTCCATCAAGAACCACATTGCTACACAAATGCTTTGCTGTGCAAAAGCTACACTTCTTATAAGTGACCTTGCAATATCCAAACTAGCATTCACTTAAGAACCCAAAGGAATTCAACATTCATATTTCATTTTGGTATTTCAACTGAAAATTTGAAGGTAGTGCATGTAGAAAAAGTAAGATCTGTGGATTTGGTCTCAAGAAAGGAATGAAATGTTTAGTGTAAGAAGCTGTTATCGGATGGCTATGGAGAGGAAAAACGGGACGCAAGGGAAATGTTCAAATTCTAACCAGCTGAGGAAATTATGAAAGGTTTTGTGGAAAATGAAAGTCCCACACAAAATTAAGATATTTGCTTGGCGGGCATGCAAATAGGGTTTACCGTCAAAATTTAATCTGTATAAGAGACATGTCTTAAGTGATGTTTCTTGCTGTTTTTGTAGGGGAGGGACCGAGAATCTTGCACATGCACTTTCTTTTGTTAGTCTATTTTTCCTAGTTGGAATTTGTTGGTACCTATAATGCAAACATTGGATAGAGATATGTCTGTTATGCAGGTTGCGATGAAGGTTGTGGAGCAGGGTACGAAAGGGGAGTTAGCTCTACTTTTTTGTCTAGCTTGGGGTTTTTGGTGGAGGAGGAACCAGATGGTGCATGAGCAGAGATCTATTGTCGTGTAGCAAGTCATTAATAATGCATTATCGGTGCTTGATTCTTTTAAGGAAGTTAAGCTAATATCATGGCCTATGATCCGGAGTTTCTATGAATGGAAGCCGCCTCCTATAGAGTGGTTAAAAGTTAATGTTGATGGTGCTATGTTTGGGGATGTTCACAAAGCTGGTGTTGGTTTGGTGTTACGAGATGATAAGGGTGAAGTTGTGTGGGCAGCTACTAAAGTTGAGGACGAAGGGCTTAATGTGGAAGCTGTTGAACTTTTAGCTATTTTACGAGCTTTGCAACTTTGTGCTGGTCTGGGAATTTCTAGATTAGTTGTGGAATTAGATTGTTTAATGGCTGTGCAAGTGGTGAATGCCGAAATTGAAGCTGCACCTTTGCTTGAGGAGCTGGTTTTTGAAATTAGGAAGCTTCATGCTTTATATACTGAATGTCAAATTCAACATGTTTATAGAGAAGGAAATGGGGTAGCTCACAAGCTTGCCCAGTATGCTTGGAATGTTGAGAGTATCACAATGTGGTTTGATTGTTTTCCAGACTTTATCTCTCAAGCTATTTAGCTTGATAAATGTCTGTAATATTTATTCTATTAATGAAATGTTTGTTTCTTATAAAAAAAAAAAAAAAAAAACTCTAGTTGTCAAAGAACCATTTTGGAATGAATTATAAATTAAATATTTTGTGTTCTATTCCGCATATATTAGAAGTTCTCTTGTATTACCTAATTCGATTCTGATTAGTGTAGTTGTATTTTCAGAAACTTATTAATTGGGTATGGATCTGATAGGCCTTGTGTTGACCATTTTTTTTAAAAAGGGACAAAAAGAATCGAACCCTATAACAATTCGAATTGAACTTGAGGAAGAGGAAATCAAATGCTAATATCAACAAAAACTTGGGCAAATGTTGTGAGTAGAAGGAGTAGTTAGTAGAAGGAGTAGGCCGGAAAGGAGATAGAGTAGAAGTAGGAGGAGGACGAGGAGTTGTGCGGTTGGAAAGAAAAAATAGGGGATGGATAGAAATTTAAAGGTTTTTTACCAAGAAAAATTATACTTATCATCCCTACGTCACACACTTGTTTTTTTTCTTTTTTACTTTTAACAGGTATATATATATGTTGTATACCTACATGTGGGCGTGAAGAGTAGAAAAACTATTTTAGTAATATATTTCACAAGTGGGTGGAAAGGTGGAAAGTCATATATATATATATATATATATCCCTATGATTATCTAGAAGAACATTATTAGTTTGCTTGTTGATATTAAAAATAATTTCCTTTTATTTTTGAAGTGGACGCATGCCAAAACCCTAGGAAGAAAGTTCAAATTTAAAACGTCCAAAGATCAAATATGCATCTTGTATATATGAAGTTACCTTAGTACCAATGATGCGAGTCTCCTACGAGAACTTATTTGATAGGATATATATATCATATATATAATAAGCGCCAATAAGCAGGTCTTCGTTCATTTCTTTTTTCCAATTTTGTCCTTTGTTTTGTATTTCTTTCCCATTTCTTTCCCTAAGTGTTTTCGTCCAATATTTTGTTTCCAATTTTATTCCTATTTTTCTAATTAAATTTTCGTTTATTTTCTCATGGTATTGCTTTTGCCTACAGTCTATAAGTGTAAATTCTTCATTTTCCAAAAAAGCCCCTTATTTTCTCAGCAAATTCTCACTTATTTTCTCTTCTCCTTTTTCTTCCCGACAGTGTTTCTTGTCTTCCTAATTTTCCATTGAGATTATCCATTCCATAGCTTTTTCCTCACTTTTACTCTCCGCTTTCCCATAAAAAGTTTCCTACCCTTGTATTTACAGTGTTCTGTATTTCCTTAGATCTTCACGAAGAGCCTTCGTTCCTTCAAGTGTTCCAAATCTCCTTCTTTGCTTCTGAATCATCGCATCACGTGGGTATGATTGCTTTTGGTTTTTTTTTCTCAGTTAAATATATTAGTTTCTTTACTGAGTAGTTTCTTCAGACCCAATACTTAAATCTAAAAAATAAATACATAAGTTCATAAGAAAAATCCTTTTAGACGATTCTAGAAACAAGAACAAAGCCAAAAACAAGAACACTCGGATTTGTACAAAACGAAAGTCGAATATTGTTTGCTGAACAAAAAAATAACAAAATCTTAGGATCTCAAAGAATCGGTAATATGTGTAGATCTAAACAACAAAATCTCAGATTTCCGTGTGTGGTGCGTGAACATCCTCTATCGGTAATAAATCATTCCTAGTTGGATTTGTACAAAAAAATCATTACAAAAAATACCAGTCCGATTTTTCTCACACCATTACAAAAAATACTAGTCGTATTTGTACCAAACAAATCTCTTCAAATTTCTAAGGATTCACAAACAAAATTTCTAACAAAGAAACCGACATAGAGAGAGGGAGAGATGAAAGGAAACCAGAAAAAAAATTCGTTTTAAGGACTCCAGACCGAGATATCTTTAGATCTCAAAGAAACAATGTAGATCCAAATAAAATCCCTTCAAATTTGTATAAACTCACTACTTCAAAGTCGTTAGTAAAAATAAAATAACAAATTTGAAGGAGCCAAACCAGAGTAATTTGTCTTGATTGAGATCATTCGCTACTGAATGATTTTTGCATGGAAAAATTGTTCATCTTTGGGTGCTTTTGTAGCAATGAAAATTCTTTGTCTTTGGCGAGTTCACTTTCGAGTCAATTAAATCTTTTTTTTTTCTTTTGCTCGGACTATCGTTGAGTAAAATTCATACGAATGACATGGAAAATAATGTGTATGAAGAGGGGTCCTCTACGTGGTGTGCAACTAGAGAGGAATACCTCATGTGGTGAGCAATTGGTGAGCAAAACTTTGTGGGCGAGCAATTGGCGAGCAACAATGTGTGGGAGAGCAACTGGCGAGGAACACTCTGTGTGTTGCGTAATTGGAGGGGAGTATCTCGTGGTCAAGCAATTGGTGAGCGGCACCTCTCAATGAGCAATCCATGCATGGACAACTGAAGTCCCTGTGGTGACTAAACCCACTGTGGCGAGGAAACACGTAACTGGCAGCAACTTGTTGTGGCGAGGACCGCTGGCGAGGAGCTTCAGTGGAGTTATGGTGGCGAGCACTATTGGTGAGGAGCTTCAATGGGGCGTTAGATGGCGACTGGACCTTCGCGATGAGCTACGGTCTAGCAAGCTACCTCATGTGGTGAGCAATTGGCGAGCATCATCATGTGGGAGAGCAACTGGCGAGGAACACTTTGTGCGTTGAGCAATTGGCGAGCAACACTTCGTGTGGTCAGCAATTGGCAACTGGCAAGCGGCACTTTGTGTGGGCAGCAACTGGCGACTAGCTAGTAGCACCCTTGTGGCAAGGAAACACGTAACGGCCAGCAACTTGTAGTGGCGAGAACAACTGGTGGGAGCTAGAGTGGAATTATGGCGACAAGTACTGTTCGGAAGGAAACTCATTGTGGTGAAGGAACATATGGTTGGCAGCAATTTTGTGGGGAGCAAACGTTCATAGCAACAGAAGACCACAACGAGTTAGATGACAACTCACGTTGACCTCTTTTGCTCACGGTCGTCACAGGAGTTTGTACATAATCGTTCTTGGCAGCGAGGAACACTGTGACACTGGGCGACAAGGGATGACGAGGAACACTGTGACGGCTATGGAAAAGGCAAGCGGTGCATGGTGTGGCCATGGGCGGCTCCACGAGCTCACAGTTGGGCTGGGCTAGTGAGCACATTGTGGTGTTGGCATCAGATAGATCCAATAGAGAGCTTCGGTGACAGTGTTGAGAGTTGACGGTAACGGGTGTCACCGTGGTCGGGAACAACCATGCCGGCAATAGAAGACGACAGCGGGCTGGGTGGTGGTCGAGTTGTTTCCCTCGGGGTGCTCCACAATGTGCTCTCAGTGCTCGCATAGTGCACGATGTCAACTGTGTGTTGCTACGGTGAAGCTCGATGGCAAGGAATGTCGTTTTGATCGAGGACCACCTTCATCGACGACAGAAAATGTCTGCGAGGCAGGAGGTGGTTGTTGGTCGCTTCAATAGCTCACGGTCATCGTGGGAGGTGCAGATCTAAGCCCGTCAATGTGGGGTTGGTGGCAAGCTAGCCGGCGAGGTCCACTTCCTTGGTCGAGGACCATCTTGTCGAAAACAGAAAGCACCGACCGCTTATCTAGCTACTGCTGGTGGCTTTATCATCTCAAGGTTAGTCAGTATGTCTGTTCGGCTTGTTTCTAGGGTTTAGGCGGCAAGGCATCGGCAGTGGAGTGGTCAAACGGGGACCCTACCGCCTAAGTGGGACGGCGAGCAGCCATTCTGCCGCTGTGAGTTTCATGGGTGCATGGTGAGGTGCACTCATCACACCCACCGTGCATGTCATGCAAGGTGTGTGGTTCACGTTTGCGGTGCATGTGCCATGCGCACAGTGCACGCATGTAGTGCCCCTTTTTTTTTTTTTTTTGTTTGTTTTTTTTTTGCTGCAGTGTTAGAATGTAAACAACAAGAAAAATAGCAAAGTTGAGGAGATCTTATCTGATGTTTTGATGACGATCTTGTGAGTGTATAATTCACATAATGCAGGGGTGTGGCGGGCAGCATATAACTAATATATATAAATATATATATATTTATTTATTTTTTTGGAGACGATCTCACGAACCAAGAAATTTGAACTTTTGTATATGATCCCGTGAGTCAAAGAATATCCTTCTCCCAATTCCGGTATAGAGAAAAAGTTGATTCCACAGGCGACACCAACTGTTAATGCCAAAAATTGCATTACAGATCGGAAAGAAAGAAAGAGTCATCCCCGATCCACGTTGGTGATTCGGGCTTCGATACGGTACTCATCGCGTTCATCCATAACATAAATAATAAATAAATGAATAAAAGTAAATAAAAGAGAGACACATAAATTTATGTGATTCGGCATAAAAGCCTAAGTTGATGGGTTGTTGGGGGCAAAATCCACTATATCAGGTGATGATTTTACAATGTTTCATGGCCTCACATATTACTCAATACAATGAGAGAATTTAGTCTCAGAAGAGTTGGTGGAGAATGCATGGAGAGAGCCGGTAGAGAGCCTGTCAAATTTGTGGGGGAGTTGATTGTTATATAAAGGTTATTTCCTTGGAGTGATAGAGTCCAACTTGACTTGTGATATCTTTTCCTTTTAGAAGTCTGAAATAACTTTTTGTGAAACACTATTTTGATGGTCTTTGTATTTTGAAGAATGGTTTTTGTGAAATATCTGTACATATAAACTTTAAAAATATATGTACATAGTTATAACTTGATAGTTATAAGTTATTGTATTATAGTTATAAATCTGTACATAAATATGTCTGTCTATAGTTAAAAATTTGAAACATAACAAAATTGGTCAATAGGGCACACGTACTGCGCACGTTGCCCTTTAGTAGTATGTATATGTGTGTGTATATATATATCACTACAAGAAAAATGGTCTTTTTCAGCGCTTAAAATCGTCGCAAATACCCTTCAGAATTGCTACATTTGATCATTTGCGGCGATTTATAAATCGCTGCGGGTTCGCCACAATCTTAAAGCCATTTTTGATCAATTGCGGCGATTGGAAAAAATCGTCAGAAAATCTACTATTTTCGGCGATTTTAGTCTGTCGTAAATGTTCAAAAAAATCGACAGAAATGGCCTTCCGATTTATCCTTAAAATCGCTGAAAACAACTATTCCTGGCGATATGTATCGCCACAAAAACTTAATAAATCGCCGCAAATAACTTATTATTTTTCTCAACCATTTAAAATTATCGCCATTAGGAAGTATTTACAGCGGGTAAGTTTCGCTGCAAAAAAGTTATTGTGGCGATTTAATGTCGCCGCAAATAAATTTCTGCTATGAAAAATTATTTCCGGCGATTAAAACTCGCCGGAAAAGATGTTTGACAAAATAAAATAAAAAAATGCACAAAACAGTATAGATATGCAGTCTACACATGTAATTACCTAAGACTGATTCCAAACAGATATTTGGCATTACTGTAATGTGAAATAGCTTGTCAATGACCCATCTACTTAAATTTTATACATCTATAATGGAAAAGGAGAACAAAAGGATATAATAAAAAAATAATAATAATAATAATCTATCCTGCAGATGAGGGACAATTAAAACTGAGAAATTAAAAAAACTGAAACTGAGATGTGCATGTTTTACTTCTGAAACTGAGATGTCGATTTGATACATTGACAACAGTACTAATGACAGCTGATATCTTCAAGCTATTTGCAAGTAAAATGATTATCAAGGGCATCTCTGCACCTGCTACTCTGCAAAGTTAGAAGCATTATAGTTAGTGGCCAGCTCCAACTCTTTCAAATTAAACAATTTAATATTTTCAACATGGGAATCTCCATGACTGCGGTTTGTCTATTTGAGATTTATATGGGAATCTCCATGACTAAAGTTTACTGAAATAGAGAATAATAGTCATATGAGAATCTATGGGACTTCTTAATTCATATAATGATTATTTCTTTCTAGTTGGATCTAGCTAGAATTAATATATTTAGTCGTACCAAACAAAGTTTAGCATAACAATGTTCATCATGTTTGTTAGGGAAAAATATATTTATTTTTCTGATGATACTATAATTAACTCTTACACCAGTATCATATTCTGTATGATTCTTTACCCGAATTCTAAGTAGATTTCTAAGGAAATAAAGTACACTATATGGATCTTATAACATTTAATGTACTGTATGAATTGTTATAGAGAAGTTTCATAATTATAAGTATTAACATATATTTAACCTTTGGGAAGAAAGGCAGGAGGAGAAACAGCAGCGGCATATCAATAACCATTAAGAAACCAATGGCATTAGAGACCAGGCACAAACTTTTGAAAATACCAAGGGTGTCTTCGTGTAGCCTCTCAAAGGCTCTACCTCAAATGAAGAGTTTTGGGCACGCAAAAAAAAAAGTGCACCACTATATAATACACTTGCAAAAGTTAGATAATAAAACTTAGCAAAAGTCACCTATTATTAATTTCAAACGATCATTATCAAAGTAGATTACATTCTCCTGATCAAAATGAACATCGATTACATTCTGTTAGACAAAAAAGTCAAATGAGAGTTAACTTATAAAAAAGTCAAATGGGAGTTTTTTTTCCAGCTTTGACCAGCGTGTCTTTATATTCAGTTGCACTTTTTGACAATTATATGGGATCCTCATGCTATTATCTATCATGCTGGTAAGAAACAAATGAAATGGAGGTTTGGCAAACTAATAAGATGAGACATTAATGTCAAAATAATAGAAGATCTTGTAGTGACATACCCATTTCGGAACAAATTGTAATAAACGCCAAAACTCTGGAACTATCCTTCTGGAGCAACGGTCATTCACAGCATATCTCATCATCTTAATCACACTAAAGATCCAGTTTGTTCCTTTCTTGTGATGCAGAAGACGCATAATGTCAACCTCAAACTCATGTTTTTTTTTATAAGTAGCTTTAATCAAACTCATTACATAGTAGATGTACAAATTGATATTCGCTGGAAGTATTAAGCCTTTTTTTTATGAATAAACATGGTAGTAGCAGCTGGCCAAGGTTAGTACTATATCAAAAGTGATTACAGTGGCATCCTATCTACTATAATACTTGGTAGGAGGTTAGGTTTAGGATTCACAGTGATTGAGTTCAAAAAGTGGAAGCTCTAGGTTTAGGATGTGTTTTTGAAAATGTTACCCTGTTCTGTATTCCATTCTTGAATTTACCAGGCAGTGGGACTTTCCATTATCACTTTGTTGTTGTCAAGAATCTCAAACTTCTTTAATCCATTAGTACGACTAAAAAGGAAATTAGTAGCCTTGCAGTGTCATTTTAATGTGCTCAACTATATGTGAGGTGGAAATACAACTCCAGTAGGATTAACATGCACAAAGTCTACTGCTTGAAGGACTCTATAAACTAATAATAAAATTAGACTTTCAACAGATGGACCATGTAACCAACCTGAAGCACATTGAGCCAGTATGTCAAACATACTTTATTGTCTCTACTTCCAAGACAATTCCGTGCACTCCATGCTGCTTGGTTTTTGGGCATTGAACTTTTGTCACGATGAAGGAAAATATCACTGCAAATAGAGAACAAAAGGATGATTAGGCATTTTGACCTACTTCACTATGGCCGAGGACAGTGCCATCCATCTTAGCAGCTCATTTTTTTGAAAACTTGTCATGTAAGAGTCTAATCACGATTGTAGTGATTATATAGGCCCGGAGTAACTTCTAAAATATTAAGCTCGGGAAGTATACAGTCACTATCTTTCAACTTGCTGGCCTGCATGTTCATGCTAGTCACTATCTTCAAAGAACCAAACCAATCAAGTGCATAAATTCAAAGAGAAAAAAAAAACCAACATGATAACAAAAAAAAAAAAAAATGTGAACAACTGAACCTAAAAATAAATGAAGCACAACCCAAAAATGAAGAAGTTAAAAAATGCATGAAGAAAAAACTAAACACAATAAACTCCCAACATGCAAACCCACAACATATAAGCAAATAACTGACAGAATAAAAAAATCGAAAAAACTACACATTGATAAAAAAATGCATGTCAACTTGATGAAAAACTTATTGATTAGGAAATGTGTATATTTTGGAAAAGAAGATATTTTCCCCTTATGTAATAAACCATAATTTATCATCATACCCACTCATCATTATATGGTATTAGATGATTGATTAACAAGTGGAAAATAACAAAAACATTTCTCAAACATTTAATATCACTCTATGGAATAATGAGAGGATGATAAATGAATGGAAGATGAAAAAATCAGCTGCTCATTTATTTTCAGTTGAAGAATACTTACATTTTATCATATGTAATTAAAACATATAACCAAAAAACTGGTATACAGTGATAAGATAGGAGTATGATCTGTTGCTAAGCATAAGTTATTTCTGCCTTGGGGTATTATTATAGAACCAATCAGGCAAGCGAAGATGAACCTGAGAAAGCTTTCAGGAATGGGCAGATCAAGTTTGTGAAGAGGGAAGGCAAAGGACCGGGTTGCACATATATTATATAAATTTCCTTTATGATAGAATGAATTTCAATATTGGACTGAGGAGGGTGCTGAGTAAATTGTGAATAAGGTTATCTGAGGAAAACTTTGTAATGTTTCTTAATGAATGGAAGTGCATTATCGTATTCAAACAAAAAAAAAAAAAATGGGAAGGAAAAAACAAATGTAATAGTAATATATATTAAGCTGGTGCATGTGTTTAACAGATTTGCATGGAAATTAATCAATGGAACGTATTTACTAGACATATCTGAAGGGCAATAGTTCATTTTATAGTCAATATAATATATGAACTCCTATATATATATGAGTACATAAATAACTTTTCTTCTGACACTAGCCGTTTGTCAGAAGAAAAAGGATCACTCCCGACTATTTCATAAAGGCACTATACTCTCAAGTACTTCAACCAATTCAAAGACAAAACTATGTTTCTAATAGAAGCGGCCATTGTAAACTTTCCCATAATATAATGCTTTTTAATATACTGGCAGAAGCAAGTCAGGTCTACGGAATTGCTTGTATGGACAATGAAGAGAGGCATTAAAGTGAGGAGTTAAATGCAGTACAGCTTACAGAGATGTTATTTCCAAGAAGGCACATCTTAGAGATTAAATGCAGTACATAAGGCTAAGGAAACCATAGAGCAGAAATCTGCAAGTCATATTAGACTTATGGTAAACTGTTTTTCATTTCAAACTATTTATTTCCTACTGCTTCTAGAGCAAGTGACCGTAGACTATGTCCATTTCTTTGACTGATTTTGAGTTTAATCAGTCAAAGAAATGGACAATCTCTAAAATCTCATGGTTGTTTAAAAGAAAAACAAGAAAATGACTAGTCATACACACTTACACTCAAGAATGAAAATAACTTGTCATACACACTTACACTTCAAGTTTGTTTGAGGAAACCAACCTCCCAAGATCAAGAAATGACTTTATTTCCCAATGCCAATGCAATAAGCTAACTCACTTTTTATTACATTTATCTTAACTAACTAAAATCAATCAGTTAAGCCCAACCTAATATAACTGTCCAATGTAATGGGGCAGCTAAAGGAACCCAAAAGAACCTATACAGTTCTAATTTCCAAGTGTACCAACCACACAAGTTATTCTGTTAACATCAAATCAATAAGCCAGCATTATCATTGAGAAAATTAAGGAAAAAGAAAAGGAAAGACCCAAAATATCCAGCACATGAAGTAAATGTCCAGCATATAAGCAAATAACATACAAAGAATATAAGCAAACCCACAACATATAAGCAAATAACATACAAAATAAAGAAATCGAAAAAACTACACATCAAAGAATCAAAGAACAGAGCAAGGGAGAGAGGGAGGGCCTCGGGCTGCTCGGCTAGGCGTGGAGGAGAAGGAGGCTGCAACGGAGGACTGTCGACGGCGCCGAGGTGTGGGTGGTGGCGAACGGCGCCCCCAACGGCGGCGATATAGAGAAATCCGAGAGAGAGAGGTAAGGCTAGATTTGGGGAAAAGGCAAGAGATCGCCGCGGGGGCTGGGGGAAAAGGAGGGGTTGGCTGTCGAGGTGAGGTGGCGGTGGCGTGGTGGGGTCGTCGGTGACGGCTGTGCGTGGCGTAGGCTTGAAGGAGAAGAATGTGGGGAGAGGGGGGCGGGGAGAGTTCTGCGAGGGAAACAAATGAGAGAAAACCTAACCCGGTGCATTTAAATTTTATGTGCTATTTCCGGCGATTTTTATTCGCCGCTAATAAGTTTTCATTGCAGTATATTTTGTTACGACGACAATTTTCGCCGCAAAATACATTAATTACAGCGATTTTCCATTTCGACAGAAAATTCACATGCTACAGTGCAAAATTATTTATTGCGGCGAAAAAAGTCGCCGCTAAAGATTGAAAAGTCGCTGCAACAAGTCAAGCCAAAATTATATTCCTCCATTTCCCAACTTCACATAGAAAATTTAGCGGCGACTTGAAAATCGCCAGAAATAACATCTATTTGCAGCGATTTTGTTTGTGACAATTTTAAAATCGTTGGAAAAGGCCAGATTTCTTGTAGTGTATATATATAAATATGTATATATATATATATATATATATATATGAGAGAAAAATGGCTAAAATAGGAAATGGATGAACAAGTACTTGAGAAAGATTTGGATGCAGGTTGAATATGAGTCAAAGAATAATATTGGAAGCTCAGATGCTAATAAATGAGCTTTGAAACACCCATATAATCAAAGTCATACGTTGATATTTAAGGAATTAAAACGACAACTCGAGGAAGAGTACTTGACCAGCAACATCTGCAGCTTGTTTATTGAAGACTTTTTCGTACGTACTACGTACGTAGTGATCATGTGTACTAGAACATCATGATTGACCCGCGTAAAAGTCTGGAGAACAAAATAACTTCTTCTCGATCAATAAAGGCTGCGCTAGACTTTATCAAAAGAACGAAAATTCCATATATATTGAGACTTCTTCTCGATCTGAATTGCTAGGCTCCTTGCATATATAGAAAATGTCTGCATCATGTATTGCAATTGACGGAAAGATCATTAATCCCACTATATATAAAAACTCGGTACTCTTTGGGCTAATTTGCTGCTTATTAACACTCCTTGCATTCTCCCATTCATCATCAATATCATCCTTCCTCATCATATATATATGTAGAGAGAGAGAGAGAGAGAGAGAGAGAGAGAGAGATCAGATCCGATCGGCCGAACGATGGAAATCATGAAAAGGGTGATCATGTTCCAGATGATCATGATGATCATTTTGTTGCTGTGTTTGATGATTACTGCAATATTCACAGGAGCAACGAATGTCGACGTTAATGTAACAAGCAATATTATGAACTCATCATGTCAAGCGGACTGTGGGAATAATGTTACTATTCCATACCCTTTTGGAATAGGAGCTGGCTGCTACGTTGACCATTGGTTTGAAGTTGTCTGTATTAATAATAATAATACTGACTCCTCGGCCTCCTTCTCCTCGGGCTCAGGCCCTCCCAAACCATTCTTGAAAAGGTTCAACCTGGAAGTGCTGGACATTCAACTTGAAGAAGCCGCAGTTCGCGTCAACTATCCGATATTTTCGAAGTGTGACAATTTCACGAGAACGATAGGCAATCATTCGGAGTTAGTAGAAAGCCCTTTCGTTTTCTCGGACCGCATCAACAAATTCATTACGATGCCCGTGAGTTGCGACTTGAACATGACTACCTCAATATGGTCCCCAGATGGCTCAATTTCATATGGTGGGTGCAAGTCCCTTTGTGGTAGCCAAAGTGGATTAATATTAAATAGTAGAAGCAGATGCGGCAACCGTACTGACTGCTGCAAAACCACAATCCCTTCAAATTGTGGTGGTTTTATTACGAAGATAGAGCAACCTATTACTTCATACAATGCCATTGAAGGATGCAAATATGGATTCTTGGTAGACTATTTGTGGTTCCTGAGTCAGTTCACAACTCCAACCCCAAATATGTCAGTTCCAGTGGTATTGGATTGGGGGATTGCCAAGGCATATGATGGAACCACCTCTCGACTTTGTAAAACAGATCGAGATAATCCCTCTTTTCAGGGTAACTCTACCTTTAAATGTTTTTGCATGTCCGGCTTTAAAGGAAATCCCTATCTTCCTGATCATGAAGGATCATGTCAAGGTACGTAATTAATTCGAGTAATACTAGGTTTAGGATATTTGAAAAATCATGTAGAACCCACCATAAAAAAATAGATTTTTCAAATGGCCGGTTTCGTTTTTTTCAAAGGATTTTCACGCCTTGAGCTTGCACAAATAATTTCCTTTATATTTGAAATTAGATATATAATGATCATTCTAGCTAGCTATATGTTGATATATAGTCTAAGCTGTAAAGTACAGCAAATTAAGGGCCTCACGATATTTTTTCACTAATTGGGTAAGTAGAAAACCGAGTAGCATGGAAGTTGAAACTTTCAAAGAGCCAACACGCATGAATATTTGGAAGATCGCGAAAACATCTCTTCCAGATCTAGTTTGCTTCTTCCTCGTATATATATATATATATATATATATATATATATATATGTGTGTGTGTGTGTGTTATAATGTGTTTAATTATATATTATACTTTGTAATGCCAGATATTGACGAGTGCGCAGACCAAACGCTCAACAATTGTGGTGATAATCATTCATGTGTAAATACTGATGGCTCATACCTCTGTATCCCAGCTAAGGATACCAGGTTTTCCATTGTTATCGGTATGTCTTCTTAATTATTTATAGTGCTTTTTTTTCTCTTGGGTTAAGTAATTGCATGCGTATTAATGCTCACGAAGTACGTCCCGATATCTTATTTTCATCACTTTACATGTATTAATTCGGACTCTGCTAAAGAATTAGTTTGCAGTTAATTATCGGCCCTTGTAAAAAAACCATGATTTAATATAAGTTTCAAGACAATACGTCTAAAAATATTAGATTTCCCCATTAATGGCCTTTGTAGAGCATATCTTCTTGTTCACCTGATCACCTGCAATCATTAACAAAGTTGATCTATATATAGAAATATTCCATGGTAAAATTCATTTGCCATGCCATGAATGACTGTCAACATTAATGATGCTCTAAATACAATGGGAATTTCAAAACTTGTGGTGGAAAGTGATAGCTTGATCATTGTTGAAGCTCTACAGGACGACAGTATATATGAATAACTCTATGTTGGGTGTGTTATACCATGAAATTAAAAAACTGTCTTCTTGTTTTGGATCTTGTAGCTTTTCACATATATATCGGAAGGAGAATATGGTAGCTCATGAGTTGGCTAGGAATGCTTTCAATGTTGAAAGTATTAATTTATGGTTGGATTGTATTCCAGACTGTATTTCTCAAGTCTTATGGCTTGATAATTGTCTGTAATCATGTTTCCAGTTGATTAATGAAATTATCCTTTCTATAAAAAAAATATATATAATTGGCCTTTTTGTTTAGTCTTTTATATACTTTCCCTTGTCAATAGCTAGCGCATGATTTCTAATGTATTTGCAAGCTCTTGGAGTGCTGCCAAAATACTTTGCTTTCAAACACTCAAAGAAGTTGTGTGCTACTTTATCTAATTTACTATTGCAAGGAGTAAAAGTAATTAATGGCTTTTGAGTTGTTTGATATGTGATTTCTTTCCAATTTCATTTAATTGAGCAGGAATTAGCACGAGCCTTGGAGTATTAGTTATACTTATAGGCGGATGGTGGTCATACAAAGTTGTAAAGAAAAAGAAGATGATTAAACAGAGGGAGAAGTTCTTCAAACGAAATGGTGGACTTCTATTACAAAAACAATTGTCTTCAAGTGAAGGGAATGTTGAAAACAACAAATTGTTTAGTTCAAAAGATTTGGAGAAGGCCACCGACCATTTTAATGCAAATAGAATACTTGGCCAAGGAGGACAAGGAACTGTTTACAAAGGCATGTTGACGGATGGAAGAATTGTTGCAATAAAAAAGTCCAAGATAATTGATGAAGGGCGACTAGAAGAATTCATTAACGAAGTTGTCATTCTTTCACAGATTAACCATAGGAATATAGTTAAGCTGCTTGGTTGTTGTTTGGAGACAGAAGTTCCTCTACTAGTTTATGAATTCATTCCTAATGGAACTCTTTCGCAATATTTCAGTGACCAAAATGAAGAGCTTTCATTGACATGGGAAATGCGCTTACGAGTTGCCAAGGAAGTTGCTGGAGCTCTCTCTTACCTACACTCAGAAACTTCATCTCCTATTTATCATCGAGACATTAAGTCCACAAACATACTCTTAGATGATAAGTACAGAGCAAAAGTAGCAGACTTTGGAACTTCACGATCCATTACTCTAGATCAAACTCACTTGACTACAAAAGTTCAAGGTACTATTGGATACTTGGATCCAGAATATTTCCAGACAAGTCACTTTACAGAAAAAAGTGATGTTTATAGTTTCGGTGTTGTCCTTGCTGAGCTCTTGACAAGCAAAGAAGCCATATCTTCAACAAGGACGCCAAAAATCAAAAGTTTAGCCACATATTTTATTTGCTCAGTTGAAGGGAACCATCTTTTTGATATTCTCGACAATCAAATTTTGAAGGAAGTGGAAAAAGAAGAAATTGTTGCAATTGCAAACCTTGTAAAAAGGTGTTTGAACTTGACTGGTGAGAAACGACCTACGATGAAAGAAGTCGCAATGGAGTTAGAGGCAATTAAAACTTTGGGGAAAGCTTCTAACTTTCAACAAAAGTCATATGATGAGAACGAATACGTCAAAATTGAAATGAACGAAGAATGGGATGCTGGCTCTACCTCAAGTACTAGTAGTACTACATATATATAACATACTTCATGCATAAATAGTGGCATAACTTGATCATGATCTAATTTAGATGCTCAATCGTAATTGTTTTCTTCTTAATCAGCTAGATGCAGGGTCAAATATAATTTTGTGCCGTATCATATTGTAGTACTTATTTAAATTTGTACTTAGGATTGCAGAATTTGCTCTCTTCTTCATTGTATATTAAGAATAATTCAATAAATTTATAATCTCTGTACATATGGATTGACATTAGCACGACTAGTATAAGATTGAGAAGTCATGATGAATGATCTTAGTTTTTTGAGTATCTACAAAATCTATCATGATAATATAACCAGATTGCATGTGAATATTCCCAATTAATTCTTAATTACTCGATCGATCGATTCATTCTCAAACACATTAATTAATTCGAACTATATAGTACTTAATTAGGATTACATATATATGGTGGCTACGTACGTACGTCGTGCCCAAACAACACGATGCATGCTCTTTATAAGTAGTGGAGGTGTTTAGATATTGGTTAGTGTTCTATACAAGAAAAAATGAACATTTATATGAGTTATTTGCAACAAGAATAATTATTTGCGACGAAAATAAACTCATTTTGACAGGAAATAATTAACTGACAGGAAATAAGCAGTTTTTTTTATAGTGACGTGGTAGCCGGGTTAGTAGCATCTAATACTTAGGATGTGGTCCGGGATGGCATGGGCCCATCATATGTCTACAGTATATATAGAAGCTAATTTTCATATTAAGATTTTTAGGTGAGTTTAAAATGGTAATTATGATGATCAGGGTAAGTCCAGTGTAAATTAAGTGGCCAAGGTGAGTTCTACCATTATTATTTTCTTAATCAGGATGGACAAAATATACTAATTTTGTGGCTTAGTATTTTGTTTAAAGTTCGGGTTGCATAATTTGCTATTTCCATTAATGCATCTTATAAATAATTCAGTGAATTTATCTCTGCAGATGGATTAATTAATGACATTATCTAGCTAATGACTTAATTTAGTATTATAAGATAAATAATTTGTCGCTTTTAGAGAAGGCTAAATATGAAAAACTCTCAAATTCTCAACCCATGCATGCCTCCATTCTCAATCGAGTTGGCTTTATGTCATATTTAGACATTAATAAAAGGGGTAAAATGAAGACAAGTTAACATGAACGACCCAATTTGTAATGAAATGACATAATTATCCTCCACTATAAAAATAAAAAATTAATAAATTGATGGTCATAGTCTCATATATAGAGTAATGTTACTATGTCCCCTAATTTATACTACTCACTTTGTTCCCTTGATGTACCACGTGACTTATTAAAAAAAAATAAAAACACAAACATAAAATGATAGAGGAAATCTCAGATTTTAATCTTTTTGTTTATGTGTTTTCAGGCGCTATTAATTTGTATTGAATATAATTTTTTTAATAAGCCATAGGAAGGGGTATATCTGATGGTATTAATACTTTGATTTATACTATTATTAAACACTTTGTTGGAACTCCCTCCAACATTATTAATCGTATTAGTGATTATTTAAACAATTTGAGATGCCTTTCCATATGAGACAGGGCACATGGGAAAAAAACACTTACCGTACAACTATAACTTTGGTGAGAGGATTTGACTGAAACCAAAACCCTCGAACTAAGGTAGTCTCGCATGACTATTCAGTGGAAAGAAAAATAAATAAAAATTAATGTGGCGCACGGAGGGACTAAGGAAAGGAAATAGAGAATGTGAGAGGGAGTGAGAAAGAGCCTTACCATCATTCACCAACTACTCTAGTATAGAGGCTTGACGGTGACACCGATTTGGGTATACCCCTGAATAAGTAGCACCCGATCACAAGGAAAGTCATAGGAGAGGGAGAGGGAGGGAGAGTGGGGGTGAGAAACATTGAAAGTATGGGGGAAGATGGGATCGGGGAGGAAAAAATGGGGGAAGAAAAAAAAAACTGACGGGAAGGAGGCTATTGGTAGGCCCTCATGGGCCTAGGCGTGGGTCTGGGCTAGGGCCTTGGGCTTAGGTATTATAATACAAATGATCATCATGTAGATATTTGCCACACGGGCATTCACAGTCTCCAACATAGGCACTCACATACACAAGAAGGGGGATTTTCCTCATGGGACTCTCTTGTCCACTCTAGAGTGAGTAAAGATGGAGTGGAATTTCAAAGGTTGATGAAGATCTATCAACAACCTCGGATGGAAAAATAACGGTTCCAGATAGGATTGATGGGGTCTGTTTCCTCTTCTACACTCATCAAGGAGGCTAGCTTTCCAAGGAGACACTCCGGTGTGAGTGGAATCCCTTGGGTTAATGAAGAACTATCAACGACCTCGGATAGGATATTAACAGTCCCAGATGGGGGTTTATGTCCATGCATACATTTCATATTTATTATTAGTCATGCTTATATTATCTTTGTGTATGTTTGTGACATAACTTACTAAGATTTAAATAAATCTCACAGTGGTAGTCTCACTACCATTCCCACCCCATAATGGTAGATGTTGTGACAAGGGAAGAAGTGATCGGTCAGGATGAGGAGGAGCAAACTAGTTTGGATGAGGTTGATTGATGAGGAACCCGATCATGATGGGAGAATGAAATTACTTTTGCTATTTTTGGAAATTGTTTTACTTTTAACGAAGAAACATGAGAGTTCTTTTTGATGTTATGACAATAACATAAGGAGTATGATGCTCCATTGCAGTAGCTTAAGTTTTGGATGATGAGTTTGAGCATGGACCACGAACAAATATGCTATATTTTGGAAGTTATGTTTTAATTTGGGATCACTAGTTTGTTTTGGTACCAATGATTAACTTAGTTATTTTCCATTAGGATTCATTCATACTGCTAGAAACATGTTAGATGCATTACATGTTAATTGTCTTGAACTGGATCATGTCCCAACCCTTGGATCTGTGCTAAATCCGAAGCATAGGGGGGCTTGGGAGGTGTCACAGGGTGGATGCTGAGTAAGTAGGAGTAATCACCTGTATCACTACGAACCTTTCATGTCTTAATAGTTAGTTAAGAATTGTTTGATCTGTTAGTTAATGGTAGTGTAATATTAACAATGTTAGGTAATGTCAAGCTGTTACAATACACGGCTTGCCGATTGTTCGAGTTGGCAGCAACACAATCCTTTGTATCTTCAACGTTTGTGTGAATGGGCAATGTGCTAATAGATCAGTTGATACCTTGGAACGTTGTGGTGACAATTCCTTATGGGAATACATTTAGTTGAACCCGAGTGGTCAAAATATTCCTCGTTGAAGTGGAGGGACACGTTTTAAGAGCATATTTTATCATTTTCCATTTGATGAGATTCAATATGATTTTGTGTATGTATTGGTTACCCAAGCACTGCGCCAAGATAGATTGGCGTAGAAGAAAAGTTATGTTTAAACCATCAACTATAGATAGGGTTTGTTATGTAGGAAACATCGTTAGAGCTAACCCTCTAGTAATTTCTACCCTGCAAACCAGAAGATGTATTGCTGATGGTGCATCGACTTATCTAATGTTAGTTGTAGATAAGCCAAATGAGAGTAAGAGAGTTTAGGGAGTACCAGTGATTGAGGATTTTCCAGAAATGTTTGCAAATAAAGCTAGGTACAACTCCAACTCAAAGGGCACCTATAGAAGAGTTAAAGGAGTTGAAAGCGCAAATTAACGAGTTGTTAGGGAAGGGATTTATTCGCCCAAAGGTGGAGCCACCTAAGGCCACTTCATGGTGGCTCGATTTTGACCACCTATGCTAAAACTTTTTCAAACAAAGAATTTAATTTTTTACAACCATGGATATAAAATTTATAGAAATACATTTTATTATTTTTTTAAAAAATTTGTTGGTGGCCGGCTGAAGACATCCACCAAAACCCATGGGGGTGGTCATGAGCATGGGGTTGGCCTGGGTGGTGCGACCACCCTCATGCCCACAAAATGGCCACAACCACTCTCGTTGTGGCTACAAGCGTTGCCTATCCTTTTGAAGGTATTCTGTCGGGGTCTCTAGGCTTGATAGGTGGTCAACAACCAATTTTTTGTTTTTTATTTTTCAAACTTTTTATTTTTTAATTTTAGATTGAAACTTCAAAATAAAAATAATGGCATTTTTGTTAAAAGATAATTGCAAAGTTGTTATATTTTAAAAATTTTACTTCAATTATAAGATATTCATCTTTTGTCACCAATTAAACAAAAGAACATGAATGAATAATGGTCATCAGCTCTCACACTCCCATCCTAGAGAGTTGAAAGCCAACGATCCGACCTCCATCAAGAACCACATTGCTACACAAATGCTTTGCTGCGCAAAAGCTACACTTCTTATAAATGACCCTGCAATATCCAAACTAGCATTCACTTAAGAACCTAAAGGAATTCAGCATTCATATTTCATTTAGGTATTTCAACTGAAAATTTGAAGGTAGTGTAGAAAAAGTAAGATCTTGGCATTGGATTTTGTGTGGGTCTATGGTTATAGAATTCAAGAAACCATATGTGGTCTATATGTCTAGTTGGTTATCCAGTTCATTCTTCATCACTCGTAATGTACGTGTTGGGAGAAGATTAATTTGTTCATATGTAATGGAGATGTCTATGATCAGAACGTGTAGTTTCAAACATTTTGAATGCTCTATGACTTGGCTGAGAAATTCATTGATTGCCATGTCTCATACTCCACTGAGTGTTTGTGTGGACAAGAAACAATGAATGAACAATACGTATATATGTTTGTACTCAATAGGCGTAGTCTTGTGGTTACTGAGTCATTACCATCAACATTAGAATTGTTTTTTATTTTTATTTTTCCTGTTGAGAAAGGTTAGCATTCATTTTCTTTCACCATTTGTTACATTTTATTATGAAAAACTCTATTTGCAAAGGAAAAGTCTTCTTGCAAGTGATTTCGTACACCAAACCGCGCATCAATGTTAAATGTAAGGCATCCATTTAATGAAACAATACGAATTGAAGACGAAAATGATTTTCGTGAGACAGAAGACCTTCTTCTTCTCTCAATTTGTTTTTTCTTTTATTTTTTTTAATAAAAAAAAAACTATGTGAGTGTTGGTACGCGGTTTGGTGCGCCAAATCGCTTGTACCTAGGAAGCCTCATTTACAAATGGTGTAGAGGGCACACCCTCCACATAGTTGACTTGACATGACTTGATTTGTAAGATAAATTTTAAAAGTAAATTTATTATAAATGAATTTTGCCTATAAGTAGTGCGCGCAAAGGGTGGTCCTGCACACCGGCTTATAAGTAAAATGATTTTTCATTATAGTTGACTATTGGAGTTGAAGGTTTTAATACATCAGAAGAAAGGTTAAGAAACAGTTGATTGATTTTTATTTTCAATAAGAATGATCGCTCTTAATAGATTTGAGATAATTGAGGGGAGTGAGGCTGGAGATATTAGAAGGTGTGTTTATTTGATGTGGATATTAATAGATTATTCCCAAAACAGAAAACTTGGTGGATTATGTATAAGTATTCTTGTCTATGTATTGTTTTAACACACAATTTAATACTCCTTTCAATGACATCTACTATGACAGCAATTGAAAGACAATAAGAACAAAAATTTGGGAGTGATGTAAGATGCTTGTCTTAGTGGTTTCGGAAAGCTTCAAATGTCTCTCAAATAGGTGTCATCTTGGGTGCATTACCTACTATTATTTCGTGGAGGTTATGGACTAGAAGGTGTAATGCCCGTATGGAAGGTAAGGTTGAATCTGCTCAGGTGGTGTGGCAATCTATCAAACAGTGGATAGGCATGATTTGTCAAAGTTTTTCAAAACTAAAGAAGCTTACTCAAACCGATTTTTACATTCTTAATAGTCTGAATATATCTCAATTCCCAATCAAGCAACAACAAATAAAATTTATATCATGGTCTAAGCAATCACAAGGACGTGTGAAATTGAACACGGATGGAAGTAGTCTAGGGAATCCAGGAGCTTCGGGGGCTGGAGGTGTTTTTTGGGTCATGCAGGGAGTTTTGTTGTTGGCGTTCTCCATGAATCTCAAGTATGGAAACAGTAATTATGCCGAATTACGAGCGTTGGTGGAGGGAGTTAAATATTGTAAAAAGATGAATTTCGCAGCAGTAGATATTGAAATGGATTCAAAGGTGATTCTGTCATGGTTGAAGAATAATACATGTGGTATCTGGTATTTGGAGGAATTTTGGGAGGAACTTCAAGATTTGCTCACAAATATGGATCCAAAGTTTATGCATGTTCATAGGGAAGGAAATGCTGTTGCGGATTGGTTAGCTAGAAGGGGTGCAAGAGAAGGTGAAGTGGAATGGAAAATCATGAGTGAGCTCCCTCCTCTGCTACGAGGCTTGATCAGAGTGGATAAGTGGGGTCTTCCAGCACTAGGGTGCTGAGTTTAATTGGTGCAGAATGTGTTAGAAAGTTTCGTGTAGAATAGTTTCTTAAATGCAGTAAAAGTAACGAGCAAGAAAACCAACAGAAAACTTGGAGTTGTTCGGATCATAGATTATCCTTAAGCTGGGTCGCTATTTATTATTTTCTGTTTTTGTTTTCATTGTTGTTTTTATAGGCACGTCTAGGTTATCTTGTTTTATTTGTGTTTGTTTTAGATGATTTTTTATAGGTTGGTTTTAGTAGTTTTGTTGGTTTGGTTTTGGTTGGATACAAGGGATGGTGTTAGTGTTTTTTTTGTAAATCCCGAGTGCCGGTTTTGTTACTAAGGTATTCCTCCGCCATAAGTGAGGGCTATTAATAAAATTAGGACGTGGTCACTATTGGACATGTGGCTTCTGGCTCTTCTATATAAAAAAAAAAAAAAAAAAAAAAAACACTAAAAAGCTTGAGATTAATTGCCCAGGAAAAATAGATCTAATGCTTCACAAAGTATCACTTTCCATCAAGAGAATGAGATTCTTAAAGCAACAAAATTATTCCTTAACCTTAACCACAAGAAAATAATAATAATAATAAAGGAAGTAAAAACTTGTCAACAGCTTTAAATAGCCCACCATTTTGCCATAACTGGGCACAAGAGAGAGTAGAGTAAAGAAGAAAGAAGGATTGAGAAATATTGGTGTTGGGGGCAATGGAGTCAGTGACAAGGGCTTCAACAAACGTAGGTAGCAGAGCCGATGGACAGCAAGGGAAGGCTCGATGCAGACACTTCCAAATGCCGTTGCACTACCCAAAATACACCAAAGCCGATTACGAAACCATGCCGGAGTGGAAGCTTGATTGCTTGCTTAAAGAATATGGGCTACCGATCGTTGGGGATGTTGAACAGGAGAAAGTTCGCCATGAGATCCTTTCTCTAGTCTCATTAATTAGAATTGTACTTTATGTGATATATATATATATATATATATGATGCAAACTTATTATGGATGTTTTTGTTATGTTCCTTTGAATTCGGTCCTTTGTCTTCGGTGATCTTGTGTTCAATATATGTTATGGTAACTATGTTTGAGAGTCAATATATTTTCAGACGTACGTACTGGCTAATGTTTCTTCGGTGATCATTTGAAACAGATATTTCCCAGCTGTAATGTGTAACGCCCTGGTCCCGCAGGGGTCGGAGAGTTACTTTTTGTCACTAACACTCACATTTCAACAATATAATTATAGACTCCAAATTCCCAATATCATAAAGAAATTTTGATTCAAACTAATTTTCTCAATATAACCAATTTTTCAAAATGTCAAGTCATCATAACACAATAAAATTTATTAATAAAAATCGCTAATACTCATCGAAAACTTTCTATACTTAATACATTACTCTTAAATCTTCTCACCCAAAGCTTCAAAATCTTGATCTCCAGCTGAAATATTCAAAATCATCTGAAAAATATTGTGGAGATAAAGGGTGAGTTATCAACAACTCAGTAAGCGGAAAACATATATTAGCATGTAAACATGAGCATTTATAAAGTTCAGTATGCAGATAAATCATTTACTTTCAGAATGCAGAAACAACATATTTACTTTCGGAATGCATAAAGAAAACTTGGTACAAAACATCAAAGCGAAATTTTCAGAAAAACAAACTTGTTCCAAAAAAGAAAATCCTTTGGCATATCCAAACTGAAATAATATATTCATATCATCTCATAGCATCACATCGAGACAAATACTATGTTTAACCCCAGTGGTAGGGTTATAAACTACTATTATACCCGTGGCTGGGCCATATACCATGTTTCACCCTCGTAATAGGGTTATAAACCACTATTATACCTGTGGCTGGACTGTATACAATGTTTCACTCTCGTGGTAGGGTTATAAACCACCATTATACCCGTGTCAAGACTTTAACAGAAACAGAACGGAACATCATCGGAACCAGATCACATTCAGATACAGAATCAAAACTTCATGCCAAGGTTTTCAGATGACACATCATATCAAAGAAAAATACTGAATAACTTCAAATCATTTCACATGTTCGAAATAAAGAAAATCAAAACATTTTCATTTATTCATAGCAAAAACTTTTAGATTTTCATATTCACTCTTTTTGCATAGTTCAGAAACAGAATGCACAAAACTAGCTCATGTCTACACCAGTCATGACAGAAAATACTTTATCTTATATAGAATTTATGCATATGCAAAACAAACATCTGAGGTCGTTTTCAGATTTCTTTTCAAAAACAAACATGCATATTTTTAAAGTCAACCTCATTTCATTTCTTTTTTGCAAAACTAGTATATGAACCCCGCTTACCTGGACTTCTTAGCCTTTCGAATATTTCATCAACAATGCCGAAAAAATATTAATCGTCACCTATAAAATAATCACGAAATTCCCGTAAATTTTCAGTCGAACACGTATTTCGATATTTAAACTAAAATGCTAAAATTAACCTATTTTAATTCCTCAATACTTAAAATTCTCATAACCCTAAAATATCATCACTTTCCAAATTTCTCAATATCCACATAATTTCTCTGACTATTAAACTCTGAATATTTCTAAGATTGCATATTAGTATTCTTTCTAATTATAACTATGCCACAAAAATACATCTCTAGTTTAAAAAAATTCTCTTAACATAATTATAACAAAATTGATCAAAAAATAGGAAAGTAAACATTTCATTTATAAAAATAGACTAATTAGTTTCCTTTTAAATGGTTCAAAATAAAATCTTGCACTTACTACGTACTTCTAAAAATATATTATCACTAATAATATGTCTCAAATCTTTATTTATTTTCTTTATAAAATCTTGTATTTAAAACAAAACCTACACAAAAGTTTAATATATATAGACCAAAACATGATCAACCTATAATTAGTCTGATGATAAGGGTATTTTATGAATTAAACAAAACATGTAAGGGCTCTTTTGGAATAACGGAGATTTATAAATACATACTCATGGACTGTATAACTTCATATGGTAGAGGAACCATCCTCACTGAGAGATGGAGGGCATGAAGGCGGCGAGATGGGTGGTTGTTTACAGTGGTGGGGGTGGCGGCAGAACACTGGATAGAGAGAGAGGGACCAACTAATGAGAGAGAGAGAAATACGAAGTGAGAGAGCAAAACGTAAGGGAGAAAGATGAAACAAACTGTGAGACGCAACGAATAGAGGGTGCCGTGAGAGGAAACGAGGCCGTGGGCTTATCGGGAAGGTCAACGAACGACGGGCCCAGGGTGGCAACGGCCGACATTTTCTGGGCAGCTAATGACGACGCAGAGAGAGTTGGCGCTGTAGGTGGCTGGGTTGTGGCTCGACATGCTTTGTTTTGGTTGCTAAAAACTGGGGCTGCCGTGGGTTGAGAGCGTTGAAAACAAGTTGACTGCGGAGGTGCAACTGGGTGGCTCATGGCCGTGCCACTTGGTGGTTTCCGTGGTGGTCAGGTGAGGGGTGGTGGCGTCGATTTTACGTGCAGATGGAGGCTGGGCAGCTTTCACACGGTCGCTAACAGGGTGTTGCCATGCATGGGTTAAGGCCGTGGGTTGAGGGGAGCTCATGAGGGTGCAATTTACGGTGCTTTCTAGACCGGAAGGGCTTCGTTACATGGTTTGCATGGGACGAAAAACACTTCTATGTTTCATGGCAGTGAGACCAACTGAGAAGGGCTTGAGCAGTGGCTGGATTGTGGGGTGGTGAGAACTTACGGAGAAAAAAAAAGGAGCGAGAGAGAAAGTTTGGAGGATGACTTGATCATCTGGTAGTGAATCGAACGAGTGGCGCCGTGGGTGAGTGAGAGTCTGAGTATGTGATGGAAAAGAAAAGCAAACTGTAGAGACATGGGGAAAAATGGATTTGAGGTGGAGGGATTTTCGGAAGTAAACGGGAGGGAAAGCAAAAAAAAAAAAAAAAGAAGAAAGAAACAGTCTGTCAAGAAAACTGCAGTCAGGCCAGGAAGTACTAAAACGATATCGTCGTGGGCTTGGCCTCCCTTCTGGTTTGTACTTAGGCTCTGGGTATTACATAATGTCTGCCCAAAATGATTTCATTAGTGAGAAGGGATGCCTTTCATTTTCTGCATGAAGCCTGCCGTAATGTCATGTCCGCAAGTTTATCAGTCTCTGAGTAGACATAAAATGCCCCCATTACAAACAATGCCAGAGCAACCAATTCATGCATCCTCTGGAATTTGATACCCAGTCATCTTTTTCTCCAGAATCCAAAGGCTTATCCCAAGCTCCAAGACCTCCAACAGCAATCAGCAGAAACCTTCTACAGCCCTTTGTTCGCATCAAATTATCACTTTTTTGCCGAATAAACTTGTTTGACTTTTTAATTGAGCAACAATGAAGCCTCGTTTTTATCAAAAGCATATCATCGAAGTGAAAAAGCCTGTGAGGATAGGCATAAATATCTGACATCGCACCAACCCGTTGATTTGGAAAAGCGTTCATCATGCCAATTTTGATGACTTCGAAATATTGGAAAATCTGAACTGACCTCAGAAACAGTTTGGTGCTTATTTCATAGATGTATATTTATGCCATGTCAAGGGACCAAACACTAGCACTCCTTAGTATCTTGAATGCTTCAATGAGCTCCTGTCCGCCCTCCCAAAGTTGGTCAAGCTTGAACAATCTCCAACAATTCAACCTGGATGCTGGAAACAGAGAACATGAACCTTCCTTTCGGAATATCAGCATCGGTCCTACAGCATTGGTCTAGAGAAACATCTAATGCATGTATCTCCCTGGAGTCCGGAAAAAACCATGGATTCTGATGTGATCCTTCCCTTCTCATTGTGCAGGAAACTAGGAATGGGAATTAAGTGTGGCTATAAGACTGGTCAGCGGGAGCCACACCAAGCACATTTCCAGAATGTCATCCGGAAAATCATCTCATCCAACTCTATACTTCTTCAACATCTGCCTCACTTGCAGAAAGAGCGAATAGACTAAAGTGTATCGTCACGTAGCGAGGCGTTGTAAGGGCAGGTTTGGGACATCAACCAAAATACAAAATTCTCATCTCATCTCATATCATCATTACACATTTTTCAAATCCTCATACAAAATATAATAAACAATTCAACTTTTTAAAATCCCAATACACCTTTTTCAAATCTCAAAACAATAATAATATTAAAACTTAATATTTTAAACTTCAAAACAAAACATAAAATTCTCATCTCACTCCCCAAACCTACCCTAAGTTGTCAGCAACATGAAGCGAATGCAGGGGAGGATATCTTAAATAAAACATATAACGAATGGAACTGGGACCAATATGATTTGATATTAATCCAACGATCAGAACCAGAGCCTTAAAAGCCCATTTGATTGAGGGAACTGGCACCGTATCATCGGATTTGAATTTTAAAATAAAACAAAAAAGGGAAAAGTAGCCGTTGCAGTCACCAACCTACAATCCCCAAGGTCTATATATTGATTACATACATTGTAATTTGTCTCACAACCCGTAAGCCCGTTTGTGTTTGTGTTTGTGTGTGTGTGTGTGTGTGTGTGTGTGTGTGAGAGAGAGAGAGAGAGAGAGAGAGAAAATGCGGGTGTGCTTGCAATGTAAGCGTACAAAAAGTTGGAGAAAGCAGGGCAATGGGACTCACCGGAAGGTGTAAAGAACGAAGAGAGGAAGCGTATTATCAGATCGTTAGTTTTGAGGTTTTCGTTTTCTCCTCTTGTCTAATCTTGTTTTTGTTCTAGGTATTGCATTCTTGGATTCCCACTATGGATTCTTTGGGATTCTTTGAGATTTCGTAGGTTTCTTAATGCACTTTAACCATTTGATTCTCAATTTTCCAGTTTTTGATGTGATGCATATTGCTGTCATCCTTTTTGGTTTCACAATTCTAGTTTTTTGACGTGAACCAAAAATTATTATGTTTCTAAGGGTTGCGAATTGGGTCCTATTTTAAAGAAAACGAAGATTCGGTGTCTTTGATCTTTGGAGTCTCAAATCCTTAAAGTTCAATAAGGACAGCCATAATCATCGATGTCAATTCTCGTTTTAGTGTTCCCTAGCAGAACTTGGTTCTGAATATATACACATTATGTGTAAAGAAAGTAGAAACTTTTCTCACATGATAACACATTAGAAAACATCAGGAAGTAAAATGTATCTTAGTTACCCATTTGTTGTTTGATTTATTTTCTGTGTAGCTTTTTATTAGCTTTTCTTGATAAATTAAATACCAAATGCTGACCATATACTATGGAATCTCAGGGAGATTATACTTTGGAATCCCTCTACAACTGCTTCACCTATAGAAATTCTATTCTTCAAATAAAAATAAATAAATAACAAAGATAATTGCTGCTGTCTATATTAAAGTTTGTTTCTTTATCCAGGTCATACAAATCTTGTAAATGGATGATGTTGCTGACCACATGCCTTGCTCATACGTGTTTAAGAAGCCATGAACAATAGTAAAGGCATTCGGCTACTGTCATTGAACAGAGGTATTTAGCATTATTTTTCGGTAAGATTTTAGTGCAATAATGTCAAAGTTTTGCAGATGATGTTGGTTTAAAAGTGACTCTTAGGTGTTCAATTTTTTGAAAGAAAACAATTACAATTGCACTTCATTTAGGAATATTAGCAATAATTTTACTGTAGGGTATTGATTAGATTTGAGTATCTATATAATAAACATGGCTCGGTGATTTGTAAAGCTTTAAATAAAAAATGAGATTAGATTTGAGTATCTACATAATAAACATATATACTGAGACTGTCTTGAGGCCAACTCGAGTGTGGATTGGGGAAGGCCCGGACGTCCTACGGAAAAAGCGAGGGAGCGCCGACCAAGGCCACAAGTCACCACGAGTTAAACTCGATAGGGGACTAGAGCTGCTGAGGCTTTATGATCGTCGTGAGGTACATATACATGGGAGGACCCGATTGGGCTATCAGACACCCAGAGGCAAAGACAAGGGGGGACTAGGGTTGTTGAGGTCATGGGTTGCTGGGCCACAAGGGGACTGGGGTTGTTGAGGTCGTGGGCCACAATTGTCTTTAGGAAAACTTGAGGGAGGAACGAGCATGGTCGCAGATCGTCTCGAGTCAAACTTAAGGGAGGAACAAGCGAGGACACAGGTCGTCCCATGGAAAACCGAGGGAGGACAAGGATGTGCTACAAGCCACACCCTAAGGGAAACTCCAAGGAGGACCGAGCAGTCTGCAAGTCACCCCTGAGGCAAATTTGAGGGAGGATTAGGCAAAACTGCAAATCTTGTTGAGGCAAACTCAGAGAAGGATTTGTGCAAACTCGAGGGTCATCCAAAGGAAAAGGAGGGAGGATTTGTAATCATCTTAAGGGAGTAAGGTTGCTAAAGCCGCCATCATCTTTAGGCAAACTCGAGGAAGGATCAAATGAGGCCCCATCATCTTGAGAGAGGACCAAGCTAGGCTACAAGTCGCTCAAGGCAAAACTTGAGGGAAGGCCTCGCATGATCGATCCTCCCCCGAGCTTGGCTTGGAAAGATTGCAACTTAAGTAACCCGAATCCTCCATTAGGTTTGCCTTGGACAAGCCCAGTCCTCTGTTGAGTTTGCTCTGGACATCCGACTTGCCTGATTTATCGTCGAGTTTGGCACAGGACGACCTACACACTCGATAGACTCTCCCTTGAGTCTACCTCGGGCTGCCTCATCTCATCCTCTCTTGAGTTTCCCTTGTTGCGACTTGGGGCCCAGCTTGGTCCTTCCTCAAGTTAGCCTCAGGATGATAATGACCTAAGCAGCCCTAGTCCTCCCCTCGAGTTCGCCTTGAATGAATTGTTGTGCATCTTTGTGCACCTTTAAGTTTCTCTTGGGATGACCACGAACTTGTTGGATCCCTTAACAAGTTTGACATGGCATAGTTTGACATGGCATGCTCGTGGCTTGCTGTCTAGTCTCCTTTCGAGTTTACCTTAGGATAACCCGCAACCGTTCCCGGTCCACCCTCAAGTTTCACTCTAGGTGAATTGTTGTGCATCCGATCCTCCCTTGAGTTTTCCTGCTCTATCCTCTCTTGAGTTTGCGTCAGGACGATCTTGGCCTCGGCAACTAAGTTCCTCCTCAGAATTTTGCATGTGGATGACTCGCGAGCTCGCTAATCCTCTATCTTGTTTTCCAAATCCTTCCTTTAGTTTCCCTCAGGATGATCGCAGCTTCGGCAACCCTAGTCCTCTATCGAGTTTTCTTCGGGGCAGCTTGCGGGTTAGCCCGATCCTTCCTTGAGTTTGTCTCAGGACAATCGCGGCCTCAGAGACTAGGTATCGAGTTTGCCTAACGACGAGTATTGTCCCCAACCATTTCTTTCATGAATTTGCCTTGAGATGGTCATTGCTTCAGTAGTCCTAGTCCTCCCTCATGTTCTCCCCATGACGACCAAACTAGTTCTCCCTCCGAACTATCGTGGCCTCAGAAGCTAAGTTCTCGTTTGAGTTTGATTCGGGATAATCACACCCCCAGTAGCCTCGAAATATAGGGTCTTGTCTTTTTTTGGGGAGGACTAGGCCTGTTGAAGCAGGAAGTAGTGATCGTCCTGAGGACTACTCAAGGAAGGATCAGATGAGCCTGTGGGTTGTCTGAGGCAAACTCAGGAGTATTAGGCGAGGTTGCAAGTCATCTCAAGGCAAACTCGAGGGAGGATGGTCTACTAAACTTGATTGTCCTGAGGTAAACTCAAGGGAGGTCATATCGGAATAATCCAATTATATTCAAGACCAAAGTTCGGGGACACTTTTCAAGAGATTTGGTCGGTTTTTGGAGTCCTGGCAAAAAATACTTAGTCTAGTTTATGGCTATTTAAAATTTTTTTGAAACTCTCTATGCCTTTAAGTAGTTATGGCACATTTGGGAGAAAAAAAAGTCTATTTCAAGTGTTGATCTCTTTCATTGTTTAGCCTCTCAACACTTAGTGGCCAATCCATATTCCTCTCTCCTGATGGTTTGTGCCCATTCATCCAGTCTACCAACCTGTTTGCCTCAGATCACCTAGTCTTTCCTTGATCTTGCCTTGGGACAATTGCGGCCTCATCCGATCCTCTCTCAAGTTTGGCTCAAGTTGACCCGTGGCCTAGCCTGATCTTCCCTAAAGTTTGTCGTGTGACGATAACGACCTAAGAAATAGAAGCCCTGGTCCTCCCTCGAGTTTGCTTGTAGGACAACCTAGCCACCTTGCCAGATCCTCCTTCGAGTTTTCCCCAGAACAATCTCGAGCTCATCAATCGTAGTCCTCTCTCGAGTTTTCCTTGATGAGGCCTCAACAACCAAAGTCTCCCATTTAACTTTGCCTCGAGGTGATTGACAAGTGTCCTTCTGGTGTTTCGTAGCCTCAGAAGCCCTAGTTCCCCCATCAGACTTGCCTCGAGCTCCAGGTTGGTCTTCCATCGAGTTTGCCCAGACTTGGGGAGGACCGACTTGTCCGTAAGTTTCCACAAGGCAAACTCAAGGGCTGACTAGTGCTGTTGAAGTTGCAATTTTCTCGAGGTAAACTCAACAAAGGATCGTGCGAGGTCAAGAATAATCACATGGCAAACTTATGTAAGGCTAAGTTGAGGTTGTGATCAAAGGACCAGGCTTGGTAGTAAGCAAGCTTCTTCTAGGAAAACTTGAGGGAGGACTAGGTCTACTGAAGCTACAATCATCCTGAGGGAATCTTGAGGAAGGATCACTTAAGGTTAAGGTGTGGTCATCTTGTGGGAGGATCGTGCGAGGTCAAGAATAATCACATGGCGAACTCATGTAAGGCTAAGTTGAGGTTGCGATCAAAGGACCAGGCTTGGTCGTAAGCAAGCTTCTTCTAGGAAAACTTGAGGGAGGACTAGGTCTGCTGAAGGTACAATCATCCTGAGGGAATCTTGAGGAAGGATCACTTAAGGCTAAGGTGTGGTCATCTTGTGGGAGGAGGACTAGGACTATTGAACCAGAAATCGCCTCGAGGGAATGCCAAGGAAGGATTAGAGGTGGCCACGGGGTGGTCTGAGGCTAACTTAAGAGATGATCAGACTCACATGCCACCCCAAGGCAAACTTGAGGGAGGATCGGGCTAGCACAAGTCGTTGCATGGAAAGTCCATTCAAATCTAAGGTTGCTAAACCCAAAATTACCCCAAGGCAAACTCTATGACAGATCTAGTAATGCCATGGGTCGTCCTTACTAAAACTCCAGGGAGGACCTATGCTGCTAAGCGTGATCATCCCAAGAAGAAATCAAGAGAGTGCCTGAGCTACTGAGGCTGCAATCTTCCCTATACAAGGCTAGGCGGCAAGGCAAATCCCCCGAGGGAAGCATGAGGGGGTACTAGTACTACCATGGCCGTTAGTTGTCCCGAGGCAAACTCAAAGGAAGAGCTAGCAAGTTGCGGGTCTTCCCAAAACAAACTAGAGGGTGGACTAGTTGTGCTAAAACCACAATCATCTAGAGGCAAACTATAGGTAGCGAGGCTAAAGGCCATCTCGAGGCAAACTCGACGGTGGACAAGACTAGTCGCAAGCCACGACGAGGCAAACTCGAGAGGGGACTAAGACTACGAAGGTCGTGATCTTCCATATGCAAACTCAAAGGGGGACTAGGGTTGTTGAGGACTCGAACGTCCAGAGGCAAACTCAAGGAATGATTAGGCAAGGCAATGTGTCGTCCAAAAGCAAACTCATGGGAAGACTGGGCTAGGTCGCGAGTTGTCCTATGGGGGGACCAAGGTTGCTTAGGTTGTTATCGTACCATGACAAACTTGATGGAGAACTAGGGTTGCTTAGGCCGTGATCTTCCTGAGTCATACTCAGAGAAGGATTGTGCAATGCCACAGGTTTTCCTGAGGACAACTCTAGGGAGCTTTGGACAGCGTTGCAAATCACGTTGAGGCAATCTTGACGAGGGACTGGGGTTACTGAGGTAGCAATCATCCGGAGGAAAAATTAAGGAAGGATCGAGCCATGCTGAATGTTTTCCTAAGGCAAACACGAAGGAGAGGACAGTGCTAGCGTAAGTTGCCCTAAGGCAAACTCGATGAAGGCTAAAGGCAGCTGAGGCCGAGATCGGCTTGAGGCAAACTTGAGGGCAGATTAGGCAAGGTCAAGGGTCGTCCCAAGGAAAAGGAGGGAAGGATCAGCCAAGGTTATTGGTCACCCAGGGTGAACTCGATTAGGGACTAGGGCTACTACGTCTATGATCGTCATACACATGAGAGGGAAGATCAAGACCCCAGGTCATCCTAAGGCAAAATCGAGAGAGGACCTCGACTAGACTGTAGGACACCCAGAGGGAAACACTTGAGGGGACTAGGGATGTTAAGGTGATGGGTCTCTAGGTTGTAAGTCCCTTTTACTCCAAGGGGACTAGGGCTGCTCAGGCTGTGATTGGCTTTAGGAAAACTTGAGGGAAGATTTGGCAATACAACAGGTCTTTCTGAGGGAAACTCGTGGGAGACTTATGCTAGGTCGTGAGTCTAAGGAAAACAAAGTCCAAGGTTGTTGAGGCCCCCATCATCGTGATGTGGATGGCATGCCTGCTGAGGCATGCCACTAACCTCGTTGGGCTGCTGCTGCTAGGGCGCGCGTATCGGCTTGAGTAGGGGGTGCAGGTGTGGCCTGTGGCCACTTTCCTAGGGGTCCTAACATTCCCCTTCCCTTCAAGCACATCCTTGCCTTCAAGGATCAATTGAGGAAATCTTACCCCTATGTCATCATAGTCTTCCCACGTAGCCTTTTCTCTTGGCACTCCTCCCCATTGAATTAAAACTTGCCAGACGTGTCTTCTATTTCTCCCCCTTGTGACCGCTCTATAGTCAAAAACCTCCTTTGGTTGCAAAAGCATCCTCCCCCCTTCATTAAATCTTGGTAATTCCTCTACAATAAGCTTTGGTCACCAACTCTCTTCTTCAACACTGTCACATGGAAAACCAGATGTAGCTTGGAGGTTGGAGGAAGTTTCAACCTATAAGCCACCTCTCCCAACTTCTTTAGCACCTTGGAAGGTCCATAGTACCTTTTGGAAAGTTTCAAATTAAGCTTCTTCCTTAAGGTCATTTGTCCATACAATTGGAGTTTCAAATAGACATAGTCCCCCACATCGAAGGCCACTACTCACCTTCCGTGATCATAATACTTTTTCATGCTCTCTTGAGCTCTCTCTTAACTTTTGCCAATATCCCATCCCGAGTAAGCAATTCACTCTCCACTTCATCACTTTTGGTCGTGCCTCTCTCATAATTGGCCAAGATGGGTGGGGGTCTCCCATACACAATTTCAAAGGGAATTTTTTGGATGGAAGCATGTAAGGAAGTGTTGTACCAATATTCGGCCATGTCAAATAATCACCCCATCTCATTTGTTCCTCATGGCAAAAACACCTTAAGTATTGTTCAAGTGTTCTATTCACTACTTTGGTTTGCCCATCAGTTTGAGCATGGTAAGATGAGCTTGCCTTCAGCTTACTCCCTTGCAACTCAAATAGTTTCGTCCAAAAGGTGCTCATGAACACCCTATCCCTATCGGTCACAATGCTCTTTGGAAAACCATGGAGCTTCACCACGTTGTCCACAAATACCTTGGCCACACTCTTGGCCGTGTAAAGATGCTTGAGGAGAATGAAATCAACATACTTACTAAGGCGATCCACCACCACAAAAATAATCTCATAACCACCACTACTAGGTAAGCCCTCCACAAAGCCCATTGTCAAGTCCTCCTAAATTAAGTTTGGAATTGACAATGGTTGTAAGATCCCGAAGGGAGGCCTTGCATCATACTTGGTCTTTTGGCATACATCACATTCGGCCACTAAGGTCTTCACGAACTTCATAAGCCCTTCCCAATAAAAGAAGTACTTAATCCTTATGTAAGTCCTCAACCAACTCGAGTGTCCTCCTTTCTTGCTATTGTGAAAATGGTCAAGGATCTCCCTTCTCAAGTTTGGCACATTGGGCACATACACATACTCTTTCTAATAGATAAGACCATCCTTCACTTAGAAACCGACCACTCCATCTCCTTGTGCTTCTAGGAGTTCCACAATTTCAATGGCTCTAGCATCAAGCTTGGTGGCCTCTCGGATCTTGTCCCAAATTCTCCATTCGGCCCCACTCAAGGCCAACATAGAGGACTCATCTTCTCCTTGCACAACCCACAAGACTGAACTCCCTTATCTTCTACTCAATGCATCAGCTAAATTGTTCTCTTTACCTGGTTGGTACACAATGTCAGACTCAAAACCAAGCAACTTCACAAGGAGCTTTTGTTGTTCGGGTGTCACAATCTTTTGTTGAAGGAGGTGCCTCAACGCTTGTTGATCCGTCACAATGGTGAACTTGCGACCCAATAGGTAAGGCCGCCACATCTTCACAACATGAACAACTGCTAGCATCTCTCTAGTATAAGTACTCCAAGCCTTCTTCATTGGCCCAAGTGCTTTAGGAATAAAGGCCAAAGGTCTCTTTTCTTGAACCAAAACAACCCCTATTCCCTCACCACTTGTATTGGTATAAACTTCAAATGGTTTCTCAAAGTTAGGCAAAGCTAACACGAGAGTAATGGTCATAGCCCTCTTTAACTCTTCAAAGGCCTCTCTTGCCTCTTTGGTCCATTCAAAATTATCCTTCTTCAACAAAGAAGTAAGTGGCTTAGCAATAAACCCGTAGCTTTTCACAAACCACCTATAATAGCTGGTTAGTCCCAAGAAATCCCTTAAGGCTTAAACATCTTTAGGCAAGTGCCAATCAACCATGGCCTTAATCTTCCTTTGGTCCACTTTCACCCCCTCACTTGAGATGAAATGGCCAAGATACTCCAACTCCTTCTCCATAAAGGCACATTTGGAAGCCTTTATAAAGAAGTGATGTTCTTACAATATTTTCATCACAACCCGCAAGTGATCCTTGTGCTCTTCAATTGTCTTGGAATAAACCAAGATGTGATAAAAAAACACCAACACAAATTTCCTCAAGAGTGGCTTGAAGATAGTATTCATAGCGGCTTGGAAGGTGGATGGGGCATTACATAACCCAAATGGCATCACAAGGTACTCAAAATGCCCGATGTGAGTTCTAAATGTCGTCTTGTGCACATCTTCATCTCTCATCCGTATTTGGTGATACCCGGCGCTCAAATAAAGCTTAGAGAAGACTCTTGCACCATGTAGCTCATCAAGCATTTCATCCACTGTGGGGATAGGAAACCTATCCTTCACCGTGGCCTCATTTAAGGCCCTATAATTCTTGCAAAATCTGTATGATCTATCTTTCTTCCTCACAAGCAACACCAGGGAAGAAAATGGACTAGTGCTAGGCCTTATCAAACCATTTTTCAGCATATCATCAACTTGTTACCGGTTTCTTCTTATCCACTAGCACAATTCGGTGATCAAAGAGCTTAGAAGGTGGCAATGTTGGAGGACCCCTCTATGGTCCTCCAACACCTCTCTTACTTCCACGGGGTAGCCCCTCAAATTCATCTTCGTTGCCTCCATTTTCAATCTTCTCAATCTTGCACACAAAGTCTTCATCGGCAACCATAATGGCAAAGCAATGAGCTCCACCCTTGCACAATTTTTCAAACATGATGGCTTCACAGGATTTCACTTCTTTTGAAGCCAAAGCGGTCCACACTCTCTTTTTGGACCCGAGCTTGAACTCCATGGTCATATTGTGGTAGTTGTGTATCACTCTTCCAAGTCCCTTGAGCCATGCATTGCCCAAGACCACATCTAACCCAACAAGTGACAACACATGAAGATCGGCCACAATCCTCACACCTTGGACATTCATTTTTACTTCTCTAACAAGCCCTTCACATCTTAGCTTGTTCCCATTTGATACTTTAACCTCAAAAGGCTCAATAGCACTCGGTTTCAACCCTACTTTGGTGACAATATTGGAGTTGATGAAGTTATGGGTAGAGCCACTATCTACTAACAAAGTGACCTCAATAGTAGGTTGCTTTAATTTAATTTTCTAGGCTAACCAAGGTTTCAACCCATCCACAAATGTGCCAGTAAGTGCTTCTTCCGACCAACCCTTCACCAAGGTTTTGAGTTGCCGAAACTCATCAATGTAGTTGTGCACCTTTCCTTCTTGTTTCAATTTGGCAAGTTGCCCATGGTGATTGATGATGGGTGAAGGGCCAAATTGCATCAAGAATTCCTCCTCAAATGTCGTCCACCCTAAGTGTTTCCTTTCTTTGTCATATTGATCCCAAAGCCATCTCCACCATTTACTTGCTCTTCTCTCTAAATAGAAACAAGCTGTGGGTACCCTCTCCTCTCTAGGCACCTCATAAACACGAAAATAGTGGTATACTTTTATCCAACCACTCGTATGGATCTCCCTCATTGAACTTGGGGAAATCCACCTTTGGCCTCCTTGGTCCCCGATCATAAGTCCAGTTTCCTCTTCTTTCTTCATCATGTCTTCGACCATGGTGGCCTCTATCTCTATCAAGGTGGTGATGCCTTCTCTCCAAATGGTCATCATAACCATTCGGTCCTTCATGATCAAACTCATACTCGGCCTCATGTTGTTCTTCATATCTTGGTGGATCAAATCTCACATCTTGATGTTCTCTTATCACACTCGGACTTCTGGTTCGGTTTCCTTCATCATAGATCCATCTTTCAACAACTTCATGATCATTCTCTACTTGTCCTCTCCTCTAAACTCGGGTAGTGGTGGCTCACGCATGGAGCCCGTGACACTTGTCTCTGCACCATCAATAAAGGCATCATGCCTTTGCCCATTCGGGATGGGTTGTGGCCCATGGCCATTCCCATCTACAATTCTTCTTTCAAGCCTATCAAGTCTTGCATTAGTATCACGTCTCATGGCTTCCATGGCACAACGGTTCTCTTCACTATCTTTACATGTGGCATTCAAGGCCATCCTTAGCTCAGCCAATGTAGTGGTGACCCTGCCAAGGACTTTGGTAAGCCTTGTGGTATGCCCTTCCACGGCCTCAAGACATTCCCGGTTGGAAGCACCTTGCCCCTCGGCTTCTAGCACATCATGGTTCATGGTTCTTCAAATCTTGCAACTGCTTACAACTGTAATTTGGTCTATCACTTGCAACTGAGCTTGCAAGTTGAGCTTACAAACTGAGCTTGCACTAGGCTTCACAAGTCCAACCTTGGGTGCCCCCCACCTTCAAGGGTGGTCAACCATTCTTGCTCAATTGTCTAACCTAGGATCCCTCCCCACCTTCAAGGGTGGTCGATCCCTTCGAGTAACAATATATGTGATTCCAAAGGAATTTCCCCAATCCAATCACAAGAGATCAAGCTAACGCATCATTTACCTCGAGGAGAAGCGAGAACTTCTCAAAACATCAAGCAAGATAGCACTCTCAATGAAAACACCGATTAATGTTCTTTTTTTATTGGTAAACAAATTTTATTGATCAAAAGAGACACAAAAATGCCCAAGTATATGGGACATATACATGAGCAGGTTTCTGTCTAGTTTAGATATACAAGGAAATCATGAAAAGACCTGCCATGAAAATCAATTACGAGCGAACAATGGAGTAAAGTATTGAAAAAAAAAATTCTAAGCTCTTCCATTGATCTCTCTTGATCTTCAAACCATCTTGCGTTCCGCTCCCTCCAAATGTACCACCACAGACAAATAAGTAACATCTTCCATATGGATGCAATTTGGAAAATGGATGACTTTTTGGCAGTTTTTGACCTTGTGTACTCCACTCACATGTCGGGGAAAGGTGAAGACAAGATATACTGGCGTCCATCTAAGAAGGGAGTTTTTATAGCCCGCTCTTTCTATCATTCCTTGAATATGCACAACTTAGCCCAGTTCCCATGGAAAGGCATTTGGAAGACAAAGGCACCTCTAAAGGCAGCTCTTTTTGTATGGACAACCTCTTTGGGGAAAGTTCTTACTATAGATAACCTAAGGAAATGTGGCATTATATTTATGAATTGATGTTACATGTGTAAGAAGAGCGGTGAGTCCGCTGACCATCTATTACTACATTGTGAGATTGCCATGACCTTGTGGATCGAAGTCATAGCACGATTGGGGTTAGCATGGGTGATGCCGGAAAGCCTTCCCATTGAAAGTGAGGTTCCATTGGGAAGGGCCATTGGAAAAGATAACTAACTCTGCTATTGATGCTTCTTTCCTTCTTGCTAAACTATAAACTTGTGGAAAGACATCCTTGAGTGCCCGATCACCGCACCATAAGTCATGCCAAAATTTTACCTTCACTTCGTTGCCGACTTTGATGCAAGTATGTGCTGCATAAATGTCCCACCCTCTTCTAATATGTTTCCAAAACCCAACTCCATTAGGTCGACTCACCTCATTAGAACACCACCCAGCCCATGATTCCCTGTGCTTCAAAGCAATGACGGTTCACCACAAAGTCTCTCGTTCTTGGTGATATCTCCATAACCATTTGCCAAGCAAGGCTTGGTTGAAAGATTTCAAATTCCGTATACCTAAGCCTCCTTCATTGATGGGGGAGCAAATTGTGACCCATTTCACCAAGTGAAATTCAAACTCATCCTTGATCCCTCCCTAAAGGAAATCATGTTGAAGTTTCTCCATGCGATGAGCCACTTGGCGGGGATCGAAAATAATGAGAGGAAATATGTTGGTAAGTCAGAGAGAGTGCTTTTTATGAGAGTTACCCGGCCCCCTTTGGATAAGTACATCAGCTTCCAACCAACTAATTTCCTCTCAATTTTTTTCTAGTACGTAATTCCCATATAGATTTCGATTTGAACGCTGCCCAGTGGAAGGCTGAGATATTTGATGGGCAACAGAGATATCTTGGAATCCAAGATGGATGCCAGACTCTCCACATTGGGTACATACCCCCACTAGCACTACCTCTGATTTAGTCAAATTCACCTTCAACCTTGACACGGCTTCAAAACATAATAATAAAACCCTCAATGCTCGAATTTGCTCATGTTTGGCCTCGTAAAAGATTAATGTATCATCAACAAACAATAAGTGAGAAAGGTTAAGCGAACCTGAACTTGCCTCTCCCATTGAGAATCCTGATTTGAACCCTCCCTCTACTGCCCCTGAAATCATCTTGCTGAAAGCTTCCATCACAAAAACAAAGAGAAGAGGAGAAAGTGGGTCTTCTTGTTGCAAACCTCGGTAGCTTTTGAAAAAATATTTTCACGTACTGTTCACCAATACGGAGAAACAGGCTGTAGAGATACAATGATGGATCCAAGAACACCATTTAGTGCCAAAGTCACATCTCTCAAGCATATATATTAAGAAACTCCAATTGATGTGATCGTACGCTTTATCCATGTCTAATTCACATAGGAGTCCCGGCTCTCCCGATTTAATATGGCTCTCTAGACATTCGTTGGCTATAAGTACTGAGTCAATGATTTGTCTACCTTGAACAAATGCATTTTGAGGCTTTGAAATCAAGTTTCCCTTCACCTTGCTCAATCTGTTCGCCAGTACTTTGGATAAAATTTTGTATAGCCCACCCACCAAACTAATGGGATGAAAATCTTTCACTTCTACGGCATCGGGCTTTTTGGTAATGAGTGCTAAGAAAGTTGTATTAAGCCTTTTTTTGAACCGCCCACTTCCATGAAATTCATGGAAAACCTCCATGATATTATCTTTAAGCACATCCCAACAAGTCTGAAAAAAGGCCAAGGAGAAGCCATCGAGACCTCCAGCTTTATCGCTTGCCAAACCCTTGACCACCGACCTGACTTCTACCACCTCAAAAGGCCTTTCGAGTCGATCCACAACCTGCTAGTCAAGAACATAAAAAACAAGCCCGTCAAGTCTTGACCACCACTCAAATTGTTCCAAAAACAACTTATCATAGTAATTGATAATGTGGTATGAGATCTCGGTATGGTTGGATGAGACCGCCCCATCTATCAACAGAGTATCTATAGCATTGTTCCGCCTATGTGAGTTGGCAACTTGGTGAAAAAACTTTGTGCATCTATCCCCTTCCTTCAACCATAATGCTCGTGATTTTTGTCGCCATGATATTTCTTCCAAAAGAGACATCTGTTCAATATGCACAATCACTTGGTATTTTCGGGCCCGCTGAGTTTCACAAAGAACCCTTTCCTCTCCCACATTCTCCAAGCCCTTAAGCTCAAGGCATTAGAATAGTTTTCTGGCTTTCCACATTACGGAACTCTTGTGTATTCCACTCCTTCAAGTCCTTTTTCAAAGACTTTAATTTGCAAGCTAGCGTATAGCTAACATTACCATGGAAATGGTAAGAAGACCACCATTGTCTTATTTTGTCTAGAAAACCCTCTGACTTCAACCACAAGTTCTCAAATTTGAAATGCCTTGGGCCTCTTGTAATGCCCCCACAATTCAAAAGAATGGGAAAGTGATCTAAACACAACTTGGGTAGTCTCTTCTAAATTAGATCCAAATAGTGTGCCTGCCATTTCGGTGAGATTAGAAATCTGTCTAGCCTTGACCAGGATGGAAGATCTCGGTTGCTAAACCAAGTGAATGAACCACCTGCAAGAGGAATATTTTGTAGATTCTGTTCAAAAATGAAGTTAGAAAAATCTGCCATGGGTGAGTTGAAACCCGAAACACCAGATCTCTCACTTGGGAAACGAGTGACGTTGAAATCACCTCCAATAGACCAAGGTAAGTCCCATATGCTGCTAATACCGGCCAACTCATCCGATAATAAGCTTCGTGACGGGTCAAGATTAGGCCCATAAACACCTGCAAAAGCCCACTGATAGCCATCAATGACATTCTTAAACGAGCATGCCACCACATAATCTCCCAGGAAAGCTTCCATTTTTTCCACCACTCTTTTATCCCACATTACTAGTATGCCCCTGGATGCTTCATTGGACGGTAAATAATGCCATCCCACTTGAAAAAAACCCCACAAACTCCTAATGATATGGAGAGAAATAACTCCAGTTTAGTTTCTTGTAGGCAAACAATGTCACTTTCCAACTTCAAAGAAGGGATCTAATACGTTGGCGTTTAGTCAAGTCATTGATCTCTCTCACATTCCAAGACAGTATTTTAGGCTTCATTAACAAAAGAAGTGTCCCTCCCTTTTGCTCTATCTCTCCCCGAAGTTCTCTCCCTATTATCGTAGTTAATGGAGCACTGCAACCGTTTCAACTCTCTCTCATTTCTAACAGTTGACTTCATTACTGTGGATCGACCAGCCTCCATGGCTACTAGAACAACCATGAATTGGTCTTCATAGCCATCACAGGAAAGTCCCACCAACCATGAAGCTCCTATACTTTTTTTAATATCCAATCTGATGCTCGAGGTGCAATATGAGGTGGGAGCATCTGTAAGGGTGACAGACTACCCATGTCCTCCTCCTCACTACCCTCAACATCCACAAAAAGACCCGGCAAACCGGTACCCTCCCCTACTGAGCTTATCTCCTTTCCCACGATAGAATCCACTCTAGCCATGACATAATCCACTTCCTCCACTCCCGACATGAAGAACACCTCATTTGACCCACCCATAGCTTCCTCAATAGAAATCGAAACTTTCTGTGTCTGGTTAGAAGGCACTGACTCTACAACAGTAACCAGGGCTGCCTCGTATATTTGTCCCGCATCGGTGACCTCCGTTGTGGTGGTCTGAGCAGCTATCGGGCCTTTGTGAGCATTAGAAAAGTCAGAAATCCCTCCTCCATACACAAATATTGCAACCTCCAATGACGGGACCTCCATTGGAGACTCTATGACCATCAACGGGGTTGACTGAAGCTTCATCGACGTCCACACGTCGACGGGCCACCAACAACCAACGATTTCTTCCTCCAGAATGGGCTTCCAAACTGTGTTCTCGCCTTGGGCTGGCACCTGTTGCCCACATAGGCCTGGCCCTTCCCATACGGCCCATCAATCGAGTCCCATGAGCCCAAGTGGTAGCTCGAGCCCATGCCCTCCATAGCATAACCCTCAACACACTGTATTAACAAAACCACACTATTTGTTAACTCCCCCAATGAAGTCTGCATTTCACGTAACTCCTTCAGAATTTTTTCCTCTTTCAGCCTGACCGACCCTCTACCATCTCCTCCTCCACTCTGAGCAGTTACTGAAATGGGAGGTGAGCCCTTTTGCATGTATGCCATCACAGTGTGCTACGCGGCTCGAGGGACCTCTAGAGCCTCCTTGTACGACCTCGACAATAGAGCTACCAGCACCGCTTGCTGTAAGTTTCTCCTCAGAACACCTACTCTGCCCATATCCTTTTGCATCGCCACAATCTTCCTCCACCCCATTCCAGCCTTGTCTTCAGGTATGAATATGTAACTTCGGTGACCTCCCCCACAATACACCGCCAAAGCTATGTAGGAGCCACTAGAGTTTGAGCATCGCTGGGAAATAAGGCCTCTGTCACCTTCTCGTCGAGCAGAGTAGTAACCTTTGCTCCGAGACTTCAAACAAGCCTCCAGTGAGTTAGCCACCCAACGGAAGTCTCTAAACCCAGCCATAGACAGGTCACACCTTTCCATCATTTCTCAGTAATGTGCACCCTGTCCCCATCTCTTCTCACCTCAAAAACCTTTGACTCAATAACTAAACAACTAAAAGAACTCATAGCCATGCTTCTATACCAGATAACCCGCCGTCAACAGCCCACAACCACCATTGACAACAAGAAAAATTCTAAACTATACGGAGAGAAAAGAAAAGGAAAAGAGAGAAAAGTCTGAATGTTACCAATTAATGTTAAAGACCTCGGTCTAGTCCCTAAACACTAAGGTCCATAAGCTCGCCTTGGTGATGGTGATGGCCGAGTGGGCCTTTTTTTTTTTTTTTTATAGAAGAGCCAGAAACCACCTGTCCATTAGCGGCCCCGTCCCAATTTTATTAATCAACCTCACTTATGGCGGAGGAAAACCGTGGTAACAAAACTGACACTCAGGATACAGACCATCCCTTGTATCTAAACCAAAACTCAAAACCAAAATACAAAACCAACTAAAACTACAGAACCTTACCAGCAAAACGAAAAACAACGCCGCACGAAACGAAAACTGGAAAAGAGAAAGCAAACTGCTTATACCAGCAAAACCAGACCGAACCCCGAACCACGTCAAACGCAAAACAACGCCGCACGAAACGAAAACCAGAAACAAACACACGACTCACCTATTTCTTCCGCCTAATAGAAGGAAGCCCCCATTTATCCACTCTAATCAAACCCCGAAACAGAGGAGAAACTTCACCCAAACTCTGCCATACCGCATCACCATCAATTGCCCCCCTTTTAGCTAACCAATCCGCAGCCCCATTTCCTTCCCTATGAATGTGCATAAACCGTATATCCATATTAATGATCAGAAGTTGCAATTCCTCCCAATAATCCTCCAAATACCAGCTACCACAGCGTTTGTTATCTAACCATGCCAGCACCACTTTAGAATCCATTTCAACATCTACAGCTATCAAATTCAAATTCTTACAATGTTTGACACCCTCCACAAGAGCTGTCAACTCTGCATAATTACTGGTACCGTAACCAATATTTTTTGAAAATGCTAACAGCATATTTCCATGCATATCCCGGATCACACCTCCTGCCCCTGCCATATCTGGATTCCCAAGACTACTTCCATCCGTGTTGATCTTCACACGACTTGGATATACGGTTTATCCAACTTTCGTGGCAATGGAGAGTCCCAAGCTTGATGAAAGTTTAGTGTTTAAGTGATGGAAGTGATGATGATGATGCAAGTGGGTGATCTAAGTGTTTGATGGGTGCAATGCAATGTGGTTCGGCTTGTGCTTGTTCTTGAGGGTTGGATGAGCGAAGTGAGGTTAGGGTTTGGTGGCTAGGGCAACATGCATAGGGTAATGGAATTAGGGTTTGCTTGAGTTTAGGTTTTGGATTAGGGTTGGCATGATTGGGTGCTTGGATGAGGTTGGACGGATTGGAGACGAATATGGGAGATTCCTAAATGGTAGGAATCTTTAAAGGAAGGATAGAGATTTAGTTTTGACTATTATGGAAGGTCTTGGTTGACTTGAGATACTGTAGGGATGAAGTGATTTAAGGGATTGAAGATGGGATGGCAATTCCTTAAATCAAGGGATTGGACTTGGATGAAGTCAAGGATTCCTAAAATATAGAAATTACCTTATTGGAACTTGGTGGTTTTGGCTAGGGTTTATGATGGATGGAGGAAGGCTAGATATGGTAAGTGGAATTAAGGTTTTTGGCTTGGATGTGGGAAAAGATAAGATTGGATAACTTGAATCACACTTATTCGCGAATTGCAAGGTGTGATTCTCTCTTAAGGGATCCACGAATTGCACCCCAAAGAGCCCAAGTGCTAAGCACCGAAAATGATCTCAAGAATAATAAGCCGTCCCTAATGGGAATTGTCAAAAGATGTAAGTTAAATGACTAAGGGTCCTCTTTATAGAGATTACAAAGTGGAAACCCCCAAAAGGTCCCTTGGAAAATATTAGAAAAAAAAAAAAACAATAAGATAGTCTTGTAAGGGCCATGGTGGCCCATGGCATGCATTGGCCCATGGTTAGGCTCGTTCGGTTCATGGCCCACGGCTGGGCTGGTCTGGCTCATGGCTAATGGGGCACAACATGGTGTCGTGTATGGTCTGTTGGTGCGCATGGTGGAGTGCCATGCATGGGCATGCTGGTGGGCATGACATGGTGTCGTGCATGGCCTATTGCTGGGCATAGCTGGGTGCCATGCGTTGGGCTACATGGCCTAGGTAGATGGCCTGGGCGTTGGCTCCACATGGCCTAGGCATTGATGTTGCAAGGCATGGGCTGGCGCCATGTGCTGGATGGCACCTGGTGGGTGGTCTTGCCTATAGGGCACGGGTTAGAGCCATGTGTTGGATGGCATGCCTGTTGAGGCATGCCACTAACCTCGCTGGGTTGTTTACTAGGGCGCCCGCATGGGCATGCGCATGGGGGCCTTGCGACACAGGGCTAGGTCACAAACTTGAGGGAGGACAGGGCTAGCTCAAGCTAGCTCAAGTTGTTGCATGGAAAGTCCATACAGATCTAAGGTTGCTAAACCCATAATTACACTAAGGCAAACTCTTGGAAGAATCTAGTGATGCCATGGGTTGTCTTTACGAAAACTCCAAGGAGGACCTACACTGCTGAGGTGATCATTCCGAGAAGAAATCAAGAGAGGGCCTGAGCTACTATTGCCACAATCTTCCCTATGCAAGGCTAGGCGGCAAGGCAAGTCCCCTGAGGGAAGCTTGAGGGGTTACTAGTACTACCATGGCAATTAGTCGTCCCTAGGTAAACTCGAAGGAGGAGCTAGCAAGTTGCGGCTCTTCCTAAAGCAACCTAGAGGGTGGACTAGTTATATTGAGACCACAATCATCTAGAGGCAAACTATAGGTAGGATTAGGCAAGGCTAAAGGCCATCTCGAGGAAAACTAGAGGGTGGAAAGACTAGCCCGCAAGCCACGATGAGGCAAACTTGAGAGGGGACTAAGACTACAAAGGTCATGATCTTCCATATTCAAACTCAAGGGGGGACTAGGGTTGTTGAGGACTCGATCGTCCAGAGGCAAACTCAAGGAAGGATTGGGCAAGTCAATGTGTCATCTAGAGGCAAACTCGTGGGAAGATTGGGTTTGGTCACGAGTTGTCCTAAGGGAGGACCAAGGTTGCTTAGGCTGTTATCGTACCAAGGCAAACTTGATGGAGAACTAGTATTGCTAAGGCCGTGATCTTCCTGAGTCAGACTGGAATAAGGATTGTGCAATGCCACAGGTTTTCCTGAGGCAAACTCTAGGGAGCTCCGGGCAGCGTTGCAAATCACCTTGATTCAATCTTGATGAGGGACCAGGGTTACTAAGGTAGCAACCATCTGGAGGAAAAATCAAGGATGGATCTTGCCAGGCTGAAAATTTTCCTAAGGCAAACATGAAGGAGAGGACAGAGCTGGCGCAAGTTTCCCTAAGGGAAACTCGATGAGGGCTAAAGGCAACTGAGGCCGAGATTGGCTCGAGGCAAACTTGAGGGTAGATCTGGCAAGGTCAAGGGTCATCCCAAGGAAAAGGAGGGAGGATCTGTAATCATCCCTAGGTGAACTCAAAGGAGAAAAATCAAGGATGGATCTTGCCAGGCTGAAAATTTTCCTAAGGCAAACATGAAGGAGAGGACAGAGCTGGCGCAAGTTTCCCTAAGGGAAACTCGATGAGGGCTAAAGGCAACTGAGGCCGAGATTGGCTCGAGGCAAACTTGAGGGTAGATCTGGCAAGGTCAAGGGTCATCCCAAGGAAAAGGAGGGAGGATCTGTAATCATCCCTAGGTGAACTCAAAGGAGAAAAATCAAGGATGGATCTTGCCAGGCTGAAAATTTTCCTAAGGCAAACATGAAGGAGAGGACAGAGCTGGCGCAAGTTTCCCTAAGGGAAACTCGATGAGGGCTAAAGGCAACTGAGGCCGAGATTGGCTCGAGGCAAACTTGAGGGTAGATCTGGCAAGGTCAAGGGTCATCCCAAGGAAAAGGAGGGAGGATCTATAATCATCCCTAGGTGAACTCAAAGGAGGACCTAGCTTGGCCTCAAGTCATCCCGAGGGAAACTCAAGGGTGAATCAAGTGAGGCCGTGGGTTGTCACGTGGCAATTTTAAGTGAGGACTAGGATGGGTTGCAAGTCATCCCATGACAAACTTGAGGAAGTAAGGTTGTTAAAACCGCAATCATCTTGAGGCAGACTCAAGGAAGGATCAGGTGAGGCCCCCATCATTTCGAGGGAGGATCTAGCTGGGATGCAAGTGGCTCCAAGGCAAACTTGAGGGAAGGCCTCGAATGATCCTCCCTTGAGCTTGGCCTGGAAAGATCGCGACTGAAGTAACACTCATCCTCCATCAAGTTTGCCTCGGACAAGCTCGGTCCTCTGCTGAGTTTGCTGAGGTTGAACTAACATGCTAGTTGGGTCCCCCATCAAGTTTGCCACAACATGCTCGCTACTTGCTGCCTAGTCTCCCCTTTAGTTTACCTCTGGATAATCCACGACCCTTCCCGGTCCTCCCTCAAGTTTCGCTCGGGGTTAATTGTTGTGCATCTGATCCTCCCTTGAGTTTTCCTAGGGATAATCATAGTCCTGCTCTATCCTCTCTTGAGTTTACCTCTGGACATTAGCGATCCTGGCCTCAGCAGCTAATGTCCTTACTTGAGTTTGCCTCAGGATGACTCGCAAGCTCGCCTGATCCTTGATAACTGCACAAAAGTGTACTCTAAACATTTCTTTTATGAGTTTAATTGGTAGATTGTATGTGTTATTTGGGGATTTTGATTATGTTTTTCCAATTTCAACTTTAAATCCTTAGTGCCCAAGATTTGTTCAGTGTCTATTGATTTTATTGCATGAGTGAATCTAAAAATGATCAAGCTAAATCTGGCTAATAGGAAAGAAAATAATAATCAATAGAGAATATCATACGGCCAAAGTCAAAGAGATTTGCATCATAAATAAGGAAGGAAAGAGCAATTAATGAAAAATATTATGAATCTACAGCTTCTCCGAGTATCCATAAGTATTATGGTCATATTTTCCCTGTCCAATTTGCGGTTAAGGCAATTCAAGATGCATTGGAAAGTGAACTCAATGGGTTACATTTTTTCCAGAAATAGAAAGTTGCTAATTTAGCCGTTTACTAAGTGAAAAAGTGCCCAAAAATCGGCATGTGGAAATCTGGAGTATTTCCTACCCAAGTTTGCATGCAATTTTCTTTCCTTATTGGGATGGCTTGTGAACAAGTGAGGAAAATAGAGAGCCAGGGGGCAAAAAAGAAAAATCCTTGTTGTTTTGGGAGAGAGGGTGCTAGGGTTAGGAGAAATTCATCTTCCAAAAAAATAATCCTTGTTTCGAATGGATAGCTAATTCCTTTATGAAGCTAGGAATGAACTTGCTTGAATGATGATGATTTCAATTCTATTGGATTCATGTATTAAACTTTCTTGCTGATAAAATTCTTGTTTGTCATCTCTTATTAGTATTTCTTGTATTCAGATAATTTTATAGCCAATGCTTTTCTTAGATTCAATCATGCTTTCTCTATGGGATTGTTGAGGTGTTTATGTTCCAGGTTTGGTTGTCGATCTTATTGGTGTGATTCTCTGTTGCAGTATTGCTATTGAGTATATTGTCGTCTTTGAATCTAAGTCTAATAGGATAGCAATCCATGCTTTCAAAAAAATAGTAGTTTTCAAGAATTACATTTGAACAAATTGGTTATAAAGATATGTTTTCCGATTAGAGAGTCTGGTGCTATGATCTCTAATTGAGTATCTAATGAATCTGCTATGAATAGAATTATCAAGTTCAAGTAAGGGATTCCCAATGCTTTGCTACTATTAATTCTGGTCAAACCTTTTCATTATTACATTTTCTTCAATTTATTTATTTTCAGAAATGATTCATCTTACATTGCTACTTTGATTTTGGTTCTCTTAAATTTTTAGTCTCTTTCAATGTTTCTACCATCTCCCTTGTGGAATCGACACCCCAATCTATATTGTGACAGTCACATTATTCTTTGGGCATAACCAAATTTTGGCCCCGTTGCCGAGGAGACCATTCAAGAAGCTCATTCAAAGAATAGGTTTGCTAAATTTGACACACCAAAGGCGGTAAACTTGTTCCTTTCTTTTGCTTTCGTTTTTTTTTCCTTTCTCTTTTAGTGTTTGCATGCATAGATATAGAGACGAGTTAGGTAGATTTGCAAGGAGACCGGAAGTAGACACTGATACTTTCCTCATAAATACTTTCCTCATCAGAAGACTAATGCTTTGAAAAGGCAAATCTCAAATTTTATACAAAAGGATAGTGAGACTTTGTATCAAGCATGGGAACGTTTTAAAGAGTTACTTAGCTTGTGTTCCCATCATGGTTATGAAAGTTGGCGTCTAGTTAGCTATTTTTATGAAGGTGTTACTCCTAGAGAGCGGCAATTTGTTAAAATGATGTGTAATGGTGAGCTTTTGCATAAGGATCCGGATGAGGCAGTAGAGTATTTGAATGAACTTGCAGAAAAAGCTCACACTTGGACAGGACCAAATGCTTTTGATAGTACCAATCGAGCATGCTCCAATCAAACTCATTCTAGTGGAGGCATATATCATCTCAAAGAAGAAGATAACTTGAAGGCAAGGACGGAGGGCCTAACTAGAGAGTTATAGGTATTGAAGATGAAAGAAACTATGGTAGCTCGTATTATTCCCCAAGCTAATGCCCCTAAACTTTACTTTGTTTGTTAGGGAGTAGATCATCTTGCACAAGATTTCCCAACACTTGCTGAGATGAGATGAGTGTATGAGGAACATTGCAATTCTCTTGGCATGTATAAAAAGCCCTTTTCACCCTCCTCAAATACATACAATCCTGGTTGGAGAAATCACTCAAACTTTAGTTGGAAGTCTGACACTCACAACCTTGCACAATCACAACCATCAAGGAAATACTCTACACCATATCATGCATCTCCCTATTCTAGGAAACCCCCTAAAAGATACTTTGCATGCTTTTATTGAGACACATGGTAAAGCTAATCAAAAGTTTGAGTCTTTGATTACGTAGATTGTTGAGGAAAATAAGGAGTTAAAGAGTCATGTATCCAAGTTGATGACTTCGTTGAGTGTGAATGAGTGTGGCAAGTTCCCTTCTCAAACTCAACCCATGCCCCAAGGTCAACATATGGCTCAATAAAATTTGAAGGAGAACAATGTCATTGTGAGACGAAAGGGTAAGTCCTTACACATTCCAACAACTGATAAGCCAGAGGATGTTGAAGAGGAACAAAGCAATGATAGTGCCACGTTACCCAAGGAAGCTAAGGTAATCAAGAGCTCAGTTAAGGTACCATTTCCTCAAGCTTTAAAATTTGGTAAGCAAACTTTGGATTCTAGCAATGAAATCTTGGAGAACCTCAGGCAGGTAAAGATCAATCTTCCTCTTTTGCATGTTATAAAACAAGTTCGTACTTACGCAAAATTTCTCAAAGATCTGTGTACAGTTAAGAGGAAGCACCACGTTAAGAAGACAACAATTTTGACAGAGCTAGTTAGTGCTCTACTTGAACACTGAATTCCTCCTAAGTACAAGGATTTTGGTTGTCCAACCATTGCATGCATTATTGGGAATCATGAGTTTGGGAAAGCCTCGCTAGATTTAGGAGCTAGTGTAAATTTGATGTCTTAATCAATTTATTTGTAGCTAGGGTTGAGAGAAATCAAACCCACTACTCTGGTGTTGCAACTAGCTGACCGTTCAGTCTAACTGCCATGGGGTGTGGTGGATGATGTTTTGATTCAAATTGATAAATTTTATTATACTGCTGATTTCTTAATTCTTGACACCAGTTCTGTTGTTAATTCTAGTTCTAAAATTTCCTTGATTTTAGGTAGACCTTTCATTATTACTGCTAACGTTCTTATTAATTGCAGGAACGGTCTAATAAAACTCTCTTTTGGGAGTATAACTCTCGAGGTGAATATTTTTCATGTTGAAAAACAACCAATAGAAGATGATAAGTGTCACCAATCGTACATGATTGATGCACTCATAGACAAGGGAGTTCACACAGCTCATGATTCTGACCCCCTTGAATACTTCTTTATTAACTCTGAGTTAGATACTATTAGTGACACTATTAGTGATTCATTTGATGTTGTTGATGTTTGTGCTATTTTTCATGAAGCTCAGGATCATGGCACATAGGCTTGGCAACCAAAAATTGTGGAGTTGCCCAAGAAAAGTGAAAAACAGATTCTTTCAAGTTCAGAGGCACCAAAAGTCGAATTGACACCTTTGCCTAAAGGTTTAAAATAAACTCTCCTTGGTCCAAGTGATATTTTTCCTGTTATTATCTCATTTGAATTGTCTGACTCTCAAGGTGATCAATTGCTTCGCACTTATTGAGCATAAGTCAGCTATAGGTTGGAGCATTGTTGATATCAAAGGTGTTAGCTTCTTAGTCTGTTCTTATAAAATTAATTTAGAGGAAGGAGCTAGCCCTCGTAGAGACCCACAACGCAGACTTAATCCCACCATCAAAGAGGTGGTAAAGAATGAAGTGTTAAAAGTATTAGATGCAAGGATTATATATATTGTTGCTGACATTAAATGAGTTAGTCCTATGCAAGTTGTCCCCAAGAAGTCAAGCATTACTATGTGAAGAATGAAATGGGAGAGCTAGTACCTACAAAGCATGTGATTGGGTGGCGAATGTGTATTGATTACAAAAAATTGAATGCTTGCCACCTGAAAAGACAATTTCCCCTCCCTTTTATTGATCAAATCCTTGTGCGAGTTGCTGGTCACCCTTTTTACTGTTTTTTGGATAGTTACTCTGGTTACTATCGAATTGAAATTGCATTAGAAGACCCAGATAAAACCACCTTCACTTGCCCATTTGGTACGTATGCTTTCTGTCGAATGCCATTTGGATTGTGTAATGTATGACCTGCTACTTTTCAACGCTGCCTGATGAGTATATTTAGTGACATGGTTGAAAATTATATGAAAATTTTTATGGATGATTTAACTGTTTTAGGTGACTCCTTTGACACTTGTTTGATAAATCTAAAGACAGTCCTTGTTCGCTGTGAAGAGAAACACCTTGTCCTCATTTGAGAAAAGTGCCATTTCATGGTATCCTCGGGTATTGTATTAGGTCATATTGTTTCTTTTAAGGGTATAGAGGTTCACCAATCCAAGATTGAGTTAATCTCAAAACTGCCAACTCCAAAAACTATTAAAGAGGTAAGATCCTTCCTTGGTCATGCTGATTTTTATAAAAGGTTTATACAAAAATTTTCTATGATCTCACGATCTTTGTGTGGCCTTCTTGTTAAGGATGCCCCATTTGAGTGGACAGATGCTTATCAAGATCATTTAAAATGCTAATTGACAGATTAACATCCACACATGTTGTGCAACCACCTGATTGGAGTCTTCCTTTTGAAATCATGTGTGACGCAAGTGACTATGCAATGAGAGCAGTATTTGGACAGCACAAGGAGGGAAAACCTTATGTTATTTACTATGCTAATAGAACTGTGAACACTGCTCAAATGAACTACTCTATCACCGAGAAAGAGTTGCTAGCTATAGTATTTGCATTAGATAAAGAAAAAATATATTCATCATCCTAACTTCCATCATCCTTCCATCATCCCATGATATGGCATTAAATGATAGGTTTATAAGTGAAATATAATAAATAATCGACAATCATCTAATGACACATCATAGGATGATGGGAGGATGATGGAAGTTAGGATGATGAGTAGCATTGCTCAGAAAAATTCCATGCTTATTTGATTGGATCACCTGTCACTGTATTTACAGATCTTGCCGCTCTTGAGTACCTTCTCTCCAAGATGGATGCTAAGGCACGATTAATCTGGTGGATTTTGATTTTGTAGAAATTCAATCTCACAATTAAGGACAAGAAGGGTGTTGAGAATGTGGTGGCTGACCACCTTTCTTGGTTGATGTTTGAAGATACCAGCACTACTCCACCTATTCAGGATGACTTTCCAAATGAACTGTTAGAGAACCACGAACCATGGAATTTGTCAGTCAGTTGGAAGTCATAAATGCCAGCATTTAATGACCCATCTGTCAAGTCATGACCACCATATTTGAGACTAAGATTGCAGTCAGGACTCCTCGAAAATCTAGCCGCTGGCTGCATCTACTAGGGTTTCTCACAGTCGCAACCAGTATCCCAAGATTCACAACAGAAGCCCCTCAGGTTCTTGAATCTTGATGGTTGCAAGCCTTCAAGAATCAAGAATCAAGGCTTCATGGATTGATTCCATGGAAATCGCATAACAGCGTAAGAGGTAAGAGTAGGAAGCTAGGGCTTCGTGATGGTTTTGAGAGAAGTGAGGAAGTGTGAAACGACTGAAGAAGAAATGATATGCGAGTAGGGCTGAGGCTAGGGTTTCATTATGAATCAATGTCTATGATTTGGATACAAAGATCCAAGGGCCTCAATAACTCCAAATGTCACATGGGCAGACTCTCAAATGTAACACATTATATGTAATACATGTTATATGCTATAAAACTATATTAATATGTAACACATGCTATATGCTATAAAATTATATGTATTATATACTATAAAACTATATATTTATATTGTATACATATATAACATTGTCTAACTTTATATTTTATCAAACATTATAATTTATTACTCATAATATAATATTATAGTTATATAATATACTATAATACTATTATACTAATATGATAACGAGATGGTATGATTTGTAAATTTGTAAGGTTATATATTTATGTTAGACTATTGATTGAGCTGAATTATTGCATATTTTATACATCTAAAACCAATATATTTTAATTAATTTAATACGTTATTGTTGGTTTTAGATGGAAAATAGTTAAGAGCCGTAAATCCAAGTTATGATTTAGATTGGTTGATAACATGGTTTATGCTTAATTTTATAACTTGTGACTTAATTGGATAATATTTCTTCACATGCACGACACATCTTTAATATTTTATTTTTTCTTTTAATTTTTTCTATTTTCTACTTTTTGAGATAGGCAAAAATGCAAGTTGGGAAGACGATGGGTGAAGAAACCAAAACCAACTGTAGGAGAAAATGAAAAAAAACATGCTGGGCAGAAGAATAAAAAGATTCACGCATGCGGAATAAAAAATACAAAGGAGGCAAAAGAAATAGAACACGCACACGGACTGGAGGATGCGATGAAAATGAAAGAAAGAAAGGTCCCAACGACGCAAAGACATGAACCGATGGAAAGAAAAAAAGATACGCAGCAATGAGGGAACTAGCACGCAGCTTGAAGAGCTCCTCAAGGGGGTTCAAACTGCCGCTGCCTCGTCTTCCTCCACTGCCTTCCACCTCCATCTCCAGCCATCTAGCTTGCTCTTTCCATTCCCTAACTTTTTATCTAATTTTAGTTTGAAGTTTATGGTGTATTTTTTAGATCTTTAGCTTAGAACCACTCAGTTTGGGCATTTTATTTCCTGCTTGTTTAACTCGATGTTAGTTGTTTTTCTTACTCCTTTAAACTTCCATTAGATAGGTATAACAATGGTTATGGATTGATTTTGAGAATTTTGTAATTTGAATACAAGGATGAACACTAGAATCTTGATTTTGGGTCTTTTCAATTCCTAGTTCTTATTGCTTCAATCATTTTCTAATTTTTAGTTTGGTTTAGTTAATATCTTAGTTCCATTAGACATTAGATTGATTAAGGGTTAATTAGGGCTTAATTAATTTCAATTTTACTAATTTCTTTTCTATTAATTAAGATTGCTTAGTTTACTTGGTTTCTTGATTGTTTAATTTTAATTTGTTAGATTTAATTGTTAATTTCGAGTCTTGCAATTAGTTTGGCAATTTTTGTTGGTTAGTAGGGAGGTACTTAGATTTAATTTTCTGTTTTGCTTCATTAGTTGGTTAACGTTTGATTAGTTAGCTTACTTTATAATTTGGTGTTTAACTAATTCCAGATTTAATGCTTGATGTGCTATAAATTAAATTAGTCTAGTAATCTGCTTCTTGGTTAATTAATTTCAGCAAGTTTCGTTTAGTTTAGTTATTAGTTTATTTCTTTGCATCTTGGTCCTTTACTTTCCTTGCAACACTCAAAAATAAAAAAATATGAATCTAGTCCATGACTAGTGCCCTTTTCATTTTCGTTGCACTCTTCCATTCATTGCACATATCACCACTTTTAGTTTCTATTAATGAATATTTTCCCCATTTTACACGAGTTTGATTTTAAGCAACTTTCCTCGATGAGACGATCTAAGAATTTTATTCCTAATTATTATGTGACACCCTCCTGCACTTAGGACAATTTTGTGCTGCTCATTTTTTTGAGTGAGTCAACTATACTACTAATAAATTAATAATACTAGATATTTATTAATGCACCACTAATACACCACCATATATATACTAATCGAGCCTAATCTGGTATTTGTAAACGGTCCATTTAATACTCGATTTGAGTCGAACTCGAGTTTTATCGGATCGAGTTTGAGTTGTCTGTCGAGTAGCCTGTTCATTTTAAAACCCTAAATCTAACCCAAAAAAACTAATATATATAAAAATATATATTATATATAATCTTGTATCTAATTTGTATATCCTTCTTATTTTTTTTGTACTTTTGTTCTTGTTTTTTGTCCGCAATTCATAACTTGCACTGGTCAATGCTCTTAAATGGCTAGTCTTAAGGGGTGCCATGCAAATTCTTAACAATTTTTTAATAGATTTTACTTTTATATATATCCTCATTTAAAATTTTATGGTAACTTCATTTTACGTTCCTATTTTATTTCAAGAAATTAAATTAGAATATAATATTCACATTAGATTATTTCTCTTTTAAAATTTGTAATTATCTGGGTGAAACATATTTAACAAGAAACCCTGTGTTCATTGAATAGCTGGCTACGTAGTATGCAATGGCGCTACTTAAAAACCGTTAAATATATGGCGTTACATGGTACACCCATGGGCTACAGACTGTTCAATTGCGGAGAGAAGATCTTGATGCCCTATTTCTCCAAGAAACAAAATTAGGTACTTGCAAATTGGAATTTCTGAAATTTATGTTGAGTTTTTATGGTTTTATTGGTGTTGATTGTGAATGTCGGAGTGGTTGTTTAGAAATTATTTGGAAATATGAAGTAAATTTTGTGTTGCATAGTTACTCAAATTATCATATTGTTGCTTGGATTGTTAATCCATTCTCTCATATAAAATGACATCTTATTGATGTGTATGGACACCTTGAAGCATCTCGAAGGGCACATGTATGGAATATGTTGGGTACTTATGTTGTTCCATTTGTATGGATGGCTATGTTTTGGTCTGTCTATTCTAAAGGAGTTCTTGGCTATTGCATCTAGGGTTGCCCATGGAGGTGCCCTCTGAACCCTCCTCGTCGGCGGGGGTGTCTGGGGATGGGGGCCAACTCTTGTATGTTCAGATTGTATCTAAGGCTGCATCTCTTTCTTCTTCCAAGCTTCCTATGTGGTTACCCTGTTGACATTGTTGGCAAACCTGGGTTTGTCTTCACGGATCCTGAAATGTTGAAGGTGGCAGAGGATTTTCGGTTTGCACATGTCCTCAAATTTGTGCGTTCCAAACCAACAATTGATGATGTGCGACTTGCGATTATTAGATCATGGGGTCTGCTGGAGATTCATACGGCAAGTGTTATGGATGATTATCATGTCCTTGTGCAATTGAAGAGTCAAAGGGATTTCATCCATGGATGGGCATGTGAAGGGAGGATTATTGCTGGGTGTGTTTTCAGACTTCTCCAGTGGACAAAGGAATTTGATCTTAAGAAGGAATCCACTCTTGCTCCTCAATGGATTTATCTCTCTGGATTACCAATGCACATGTATCGGACAGACTGTCTATAGATTCTGGCTACTCGCTTTGGTCGATACTTGGGGACTGATAATGCATTGCTGCATAGGACAAGGGCTTTGGGGGCCCGCATATGTGTGGAAATTGATCTTATGGATGAACCTGTGCAAGGATTTCCCATTGTAGTTTCTGCTAATAGGAAAATTTGGCAAGAGGTTCGATATGAAAAAATTTGGGTTTTATTGCCAGAAATGCTATAGACAGGGCCATACCTCAGTGGTTTGCAGGAGTGGTATGAATGTGTTGCATAAGAATCGAATTAAGAAGGATGAGGTTAGGGGAGGTGTGAAGGAAATTTGGAATGAGAAAGAAAAAGAATTAAAGGAGACTCAGGCAAATGTTGCTCACATTGAAAGTCAGGTGCTGAATGTAAATAATGTTTCACCTAATGGAGAAGGGGAATTGGATGTACAGGCAGGGGGAACTGGATGTGTTGGAAGGGGGGGACTTAATAGGGAAAGAGTTAGTGTTTCATGAGGCTGTGCAGATAGGTGATCCTTTGGTTGCGGTAAGGCTGACAGAAGATGGTGGTAAAGAGACTGATTGTGCTGATGGGCTAGAAGAAAATGCTGGATGATAAGACTTTTAATGAGTTTTATGCTAAGCTAAATGACATTGTTAATTCTAGGTTCAATTGTGGTGAGAAGGTGGAAGAGGCATGAGTTGTGAGAAAAATCCTGAGATCCCTGCCTGAAAGGTTTAGACCAAATGTGACAGCCATAGAAGAAAGCAAGGATTTAGACACAATTCGGGTAGAAGAATTGGTAGGTTCTTTGCAAACTTATGAATCTACTCTTCCACAACAAAAGAAATGTAAGTCCATCGCACTCAAAACTGCTAACGAAGAAAATCAGTCTGATGATGAAAATCTGTGCAATGATGACTTAGCTCCTGTGGCCAGAAAATTAAAAAACATTTATGTTTAATAAAAAGAATTATGGTAAGATGAAAAAAATGTAAGAATTTCACTAAAAAGAAAGAATCTGAAAAGTAGAATAAAGACAAAACCAAGTCTAAAGATAAAGTCTAATGTCATGAATGTTCTGGTTTTGGTCACATAAGAATGTAATGTCCAAATTTTAAAAGAAAGGCAAAAGCTTTGAATACTACTTTGAGAGATGATTCTGACTCTAATAGTTCAAATACATCCTCTGATAATGATATTGCCTTTATTGCTTTCTCTGCCTCTGTTACTGATTGTGCTGACACGAGCAAACAATGTGCTGACAATAGCATGATTGTTTGTGATATTAATTCTGATGTTGCCACAGAAGTTGCAGATCATGAATTAAGTGTGCAAGAAGCATATGAGGACTTATGTGAAGAGTTTGTGAAAATCTAAAAGGTAAATAAAAAGCTGTACAAAAACCTAACCACCATAGAGAATGAGAAGAACAATTTGGTGGAGGCACTGAAAGTGACAAGGCTACGCGCACAGAAAGAGGTGCTGGAAAAGAAGTTGGCAGCTTGTCAGGAAGTCAAAGAAAATACTCCCACTCAAAAACTCAATGAACTACTGAAAGTTCAAAGAGATAGTTTCGATCACACAGGGTTGGGATACAATACTTCCAAATATCCAGATCGTAAAGCATCCACTGTCTCTACATCCAAAGGTATCACCTTTGTAAAAGGAAGTAATGTAGAAAATGTCTCAAAGAAACCTGTCAACAAAGGCAAGTCAACAATGACTTCTCCAGGTAAGTCCAAAGGTATGTTTGTCCCTACTTTTCATTTTTGTGGAATAATTGGACACACTAGGATAAATTGCTTTAGACTTAGAAAAGAGAAAGAAAAAGGAAATAGAAATAAGTTTTCAAGCAAGGATCCGAACCTAGAAATGAAGGTGGACAAACTGAGCAATCAAATAAATACCCAAGGTAAGAAACTTGGTGAACTATCCGAATTTTGTTTTCCTTAAAACATGAGTAATACGAATATCAAGACCAAGTGGGTAGTGAAAGAAAAGGCTATATGTCTAGTAGCACGCACAACACTCTAAGCTAGGGAGACTAGCATGTGGTATCTAGACAGTGCATGTTCTAGATATATGTCAGGAGAGAAAGGGTTGTTTAAGAAGATTGAATCCACCAGTGGAGGATCCATAACTTTCAGTGATAGAAGTACAACAACAGTGAAAGGAAAGGGAAGTGTAGATGTTCCTGGTTTACCCACTCTTCATAATGTTCTTTTTGTTATTGGCCTCAAGACAAATCTGTTAAGTATTAGTCAGTTTTGTGATGATCATCTTTCTATGTAGTTCTCAAAGGATGAATGCAAAGTCTACAATAGTGCGGGAAAATGGATCTAGAAGTTCACCAGAATTGCTGACAACTGGTATGGAGTCTCTCCATGAACACGATGTGTTGTCACAAAGTAGAGCTAGATGAAACTAAGTTGTGGCACTACCGTTTAGGCCATATCAACTATAGGAACATGCAGTAGATCTCTAAGAGGGAAGTCGTACGTGGACTGCCCAAAATTTTGAAAAACAAGAAGATGGTGTGCGGAGCCTGTCAGGAAGGAAAGTAGACCAAGGCACAGCACAAGAAGATAGTTGATATTCTGACCTCGAGACCACTTGAGCTGTTACACATGGATTTGATGGGTCCTACTCAAACTGAGAATCTCGGCGGAAAGAAGCATATAGTGGTCATCGTGGATGACTACTCAAGATACACATGGATCATTTTGTTGTGAGACAAAATAGAAACCTTCGACCTTGCAAAGAAACTGTTGACCCGACTACAAACAGAGAAGAATTCCTCTATCTCTCGTATTTGTAGTGATCATAGTAGAGAATTTGATAATACTAATTTCTCTTCTTTTTGTGATGAACAGGAGATTCCACAACAAGATGGAATTGTGGAGAGGAAAAATAGGGCAATAGAAGAGATGGCTCGCACCATGCTGAATAGCAAAAATTTGGCGTTATACTTCTGGGGAGAAGCTGTCAACACTACTGGACACATCTTGAACCGTGTAGTCTTTTTTCCAAGCACCAAACTCACTCCCTATGAGTTATGGAATAGAAAGAAACCCACGATAAAATACTTTAAGGTGTTCGGGAGTACTTGCTACATTCTAAGAGACAGAGAGAACGCCCGCCCACAAATTCAATAGCAAGAGTGATAAAGGAATATTTATTGGATATTTATCAAATAACAAAGCTTACAGAGTTTACAATCTACGAACTAAGACAATGATGGAGTCGGTCAACGTAGTTGTGGATGACAACTCTAAGGAGATAACCAAGAAGGAACTTGAAAACCTTATCGGGAAGGTTGAAGAAAACTCAACTGATCAAGAGGACATAGATCTAATGGAACCAGATACACCGAGGTCAATTTCACACCATGAAAAAGAGTGGATCAGCCACAATCATCCAAAAGAGAACATCCTTAGAGAATTGGATGAAGGTATGAGATTAAGAAAACGTGTTTTAAATCAAGTCTCATACTTTTGCTATTTTTCTCAAGTTGAACCTAAAAAGGTGGAAGAAGTATCACAAGATGAAAGTTGGGTCAACGCCATGCATGAGGAATTGCACTAATTCACTCGAAATTAAGGATGGGAGCTAGTTCCAGGACCTGAGGATCACAACATCATTGGAACAAAGTGGATCTTCGACAACAAGCCAGACGAACATGGAACCATTGTTCAAAACAAGGCCAGACTGGTAGCACTAGAATACACCCAAGTTGAAGGAATTGACTTTAACGAGACCTTTGCACCAGTAGCTTGTTTGGAATCTGTTTGCATATTGCTAGCAATTGCGAGCCATTTAAATTTTAAGATTTATCAAATGGATGTTAAAAGTACTTTTATAAATGACATACTCAATGAAGAAGTGTATGTAGAACAACCAAAGGGATTTTCTAATCACTTGTTTCCTGACCATGTTTTCAGGTTGAAGAAAGCTCTTTATGGATTGAAGCAAGCACCTCGAGCATGGTATGAGAGACTAACAAAATACTTGCTTGAAAATAACTTCGTAAGAGGTCAAGTTGACCGAACACTTTTTTTAAGAAAATCTGGTAAGCATCTACTTATTATTCAAATTTATGTAGATGACATTATGTTCGATACAATTCTTGACAAACTCTCACATGACTTTTCCAAAGAAATGAAAAATGAGTTTGAAATGAGTTTGATTGGTGAATTAAATTTCTTCCATGGGATTCAAATCAAACAAACTAAATGAAATCCTACTCTGTATAGAAGCATGATAGAAAGTCTTCTTTACATTACTGCTAGCAGACCTGACATTGCTTTTAGTGTAGGTGTTTGTGCATGATTTCAGGCTAATCCTAAAGAATCACTCCTCACAGTAGTAAAAAGAATCTTGAAATATCTGAGTTCTACTGTTGACTATGGCATATGGTATTCAAAAGATTCAAATCTGTGTCTGGTTGGCTATTCTGATGCTAACTGCGCTGGTAATGCTAACGACAGGAAAAGCACCACAGGTGGTTGCTTTTATGTCGATAGCAATCTAGTAGCATGGATAAGCAAGAAGCAAAACTCCATCTTCCTGTTCACTACTAAAGCCAAATACATTACGGCTGACAATTGTTGCACTCAGCTTTTTTGGATGAAAAAGATGCTTGAGAACTATGGGTTCTCTCAAGATACTATGACTGTCTACTGTGAAAATTCAAGTGCAATTAGTATCTCAAAGCACCATGTGCAACACTCAAGAACCAAGCACATAGATATAAGATATCACTTTATAAGAAACTTGGTTGAAACAAAGGTAGTGTCTTTGGAACATGTTGATACCGAACACCAAATGGCAGATTTGTTCACTAAACCTTTAGATGGTCTAAGGTTTGAATTTCTAAGGAATGTCATTGGTGTGTGTGACATGCCCTAATTTTTTTTTATAATAATTAAAAAAAATGTGTTTGTTTTGCTTATTTCTTCAAAAACTTCATGTTGCTATCATACTGTAAGGTACAAGCTTTATGAGTATACTGGGTCCTTGAGCTTTGTGACTCCACCAATCCATTTTGTTGGGATTGAGGTAGATCTTGTCTGGTATGTGTTTTTACTTTTGATGCACAACTCTTATGGAAGACCACACAAGGATTCTATTCTTTGCACTGTAAGGAGCTTAAATCTGACCTCCTAACAATTTGGTGACAACATGTGTATACTCATACAATGCACAAAAAAAAGGGTGAATCTAAGCCTTGAATTGACTAAAACTTTTTGAACCTAGTACCAAATCGAAAAAGGTCTTCACTTGCCATGCATTAATGTCAATCCTCATAGAAAAAGTAGGGTGTTCAAAAGTCATTGTGGAAGAAGATGAACACTCATGCTTGGATCTAAGCTCTAAAAGTCCTTGTAGAAAAAATTGGTGTCTCAATCATTGTGAAAAAGGATGAGCAATACAAAATGGACGACATATAGAGTGAATATGGCTTTGTGCTTAGAGGGAGTTGCTTTTTCGAGTATCTAGGCCTTAGCATAAAGTTTTACTTTCAAGAAAAATTCACCCTTATTCGATCAAACCTGAAAAAATTATAAAAGAAATGAGGAGTACATAAAAGAAAGAAAAATAATAAAAATATTTTGGAAAGTTTTTTTCCTCACTCACACACACACAAATTCTTTGCAGATCATCAATTAAGAAAAATGCTCAATTGTGAAAACAGACCAATAAGGAATACTTCTCCTAAATAAGTGAAAAGGTGTTGAGTGTAACAAAGCTTGGACAAGGAAATTACTCAAAAAAGCCCAAGCTTTGTGAATGAAAAATACATGATATTTTTGCTTTTCTGGTTCTTTAAATTGTTTTCTTTTTCAAAAATTTGAAAACAAAGAAAAGGGGCATGAGTAACTGGAATTGGAGTGGGGTGTTACCTCTAGGGCATGCTCTACGAGTTGGAAAAAAGGGGGCCTGTGTGCATGGTACGTTCCAGGCTTTGGGCGAGAAGTGAAAAAGCTGCTCTGCAGCATTAACTACACGTCAATCACCCTTAATCACCATTAAGCCTTGATTCTCTCTTCCATTCACTCTGTTTGTCTTCTCCGGTACACTCTTAGAGATAAACGCTTCATATTCAGTCTGTGCATCTCAAGAAATTTGTGTTTATCTTCTACACAAAATCAAGGTAAGCCATCTCTTCGAATGTATTTTTTAAGTTTTCATTGCTTTAGGACTCTTTCTAGGGTTTCTCAGTCTCTGAATCCTTAAAGATCTCTGAAATCTTTGAAGTTTCGGAAACCTAGTTGGCTTAGGACTTGGTAATCTTTTTGAAGGGGTTAAATAATGCTTTGAGAAGCATTCGTGGTGGTTTCTTGTTGTAGAAGGTAACGAACAAAGGCTGCATGTGAGTCTGTTTGGTTATTTTCTCAATGTCGTCGTCTTCCACTTTGTGCTGCGTTGGTCCTATGCTTAGGTGTAGATATTGTCCTTGTCTGGTAAAAATCGCTGAACATGTATGTGCTTTCTAGATAATTTCCTAGAAACACGTGTGTGATTGTATTAATTTTTTGTAAAAATTATCTCCACGTTCTTGGCCCTGTTACGTCGATATTTTGGGAGAAAAGTGAATCTGGTTACTTTATTACATTATGTTTATTTATCATGCTTAGAAAGGTTTTTTTTTTTTTGCAAATGAAATACAAGTCGATTGCAAAGAAAGCGAAGTTTGATAGCAAAGCACCTCCAGTGAGGGAGAATCTGACTCAAATGTGAGAATTCCAAAGAACTCTCCTCAAGAATCCAAGGTAGCAGATAAAGGATTTGTCCATTCTAAAGGAGTGGGGAGTACATCAAAGCCTCATACCAAATGATTAAAACCACCAAAGTTTGTTAGTGAGGAAGCAGCGACCGCCTACAAGACTGTGTTCTCCAAGAGGAATGTTCTTGGAGAATGAGAGGTAACTCTAAGTGCTGTGAATAACCCTGCTTTTGAATTCATTACACACATATTTGCTAACCGAGGATGTGAGAAAATAACTGAGGGAGCCCCTACCCCCAAATTGTGAGGGAATTTTATGCCTAATCTTTACTAAATTTCATTACATCCACTGTTAGGCGTGTTGACTTGATCATAACTCCTGAGATTATTAGAGAGTTCTATGAACTCCCTAGTGTGGAAAACCCAGGTTTTCCATACAAGGGTATGGGGACCCCATTAAAAGCTCAAATGAAAGATTTATTTACTGAGTCCAACACACCAGCATGGCCCTCGAAGACTCATAGAATCCCAATGTAGTAAATGCTCCCCAAATATAGGTTCCTTGCCAAAGTTGTATTGACAAATCTTTGGCCCATCATTAGGCATACCGAGTTGACAATTGAAAAAACTAAATTTATGTATTCTCTAGTTAAAGGTATTCCTATAGATCTTCCCTCCCATATTATTGATGTTATCTCCAAGGCCAGAGTTGACATGACAGACAAGGAAAATTTGCCCTTTAGAGGTCTCATCACGAAGTTGGCCAGAATTGCTAAAGTTCCTTTAAGGAGCGCAGAGGCCACAATAAAGATGTATTGGAAGATCTCTTCTCAAATGGTCACCCAGTCAGAAGCTGTGGTTAGTGGTAAGAAAAGAAGCCAAGCTGAGGTATCCACATCTTTCCATCCTGCCCCAGGACAATCCACCGAAGTGTTTGAATAACTTCATATTTTGTAGTCAAAATTTGATTCTTTTGTGGATAAGTGGGAAGAAAAAATGGGAAAAATGGAACAAATGTTAACAGACCAGCAGGACGAGTCAGAGAAGGTGAATGATAGGCTGCAACAAGTTGTAATGGATGTGGATCAGATTTTGAAGATAGTAAATCCAACTGAAGAAGAAGAAGAAAAATGGGATGAATCTGTCAGCAGAGGAAGCAGCAAGGCAGTGCGGACAAAATGTGGATACCAGCACCAACACTTTTTAAAATCTTTTTCTTGAACAGTTTTTTTTTTTTCTTTTCAATTTGGTTTGCATATTGAACAATGATTTGCTTTTCTTATTTTGCTTTCACTTGCTACATTAAGCTGATGTGGTTACGCTAAGACTCATTGTGATACTTCAAACATTTTGCCTATGATGAATTTTTTGATAAGAAGTATAACTTTCTATATGAGATCTTTGCTGGTGATTTGGTTAGTTGTTTTTGCAGGTTTAAATCACATTCATCCAATATATGTTTTTGTCATCAATCAGCGAAAGGGGGAGGTTGTAAATATAATTTATGTTTGGCTAGGATTAGGTGAGTCTGTATTTAAATTCAAATTATGGATGAATGTAACTCTTATTGAATCTTGTTTATATTATAAGATAAGAGTCTACAAGAGTCCTATGTATGTTTCAAGTCTAAGAGTCAGTTGAAGAGATAAAGATACAAACTTTATTGAAGAAACTGAAACTGATTTGAACTCAATGCAATCCAGAAGAAGTGATCCAGTCCGAGATGTTCGCAAATCATTATCAACATATCTAACTGAGATTCTAGATAAACCTGTCAGCAGAGTTCTTCTCCAAATCAATCACAACATTGCCTATTTATCGAGGAGTCAACTGAGGGTTTTAATAAACACTTGAACAATACATATTCACAAGTATTGAGAGCTTGAAGATCTAGGTAGAACTTCAAGAGATCGTGTAAGAGAAAATTCATGAGAGAAAGATTTTCCAAAAAGCTCAGTCCGTGGGATTGAGTGAGAGCATACTCCAAGGGGGAGTTGCAATGTTCAAGTTCAACCACTAGAAGTTCCAGTTGGAAAGACAAAGATTAGAGAATGTCAGAGCTTCTGGCTACCTACTGCGGTAGATGACAAGCGGGTCGTGTGTCATCAGTAAACATGTCTAGTTACAAAGGTTTTGTAAATGTTTTATTTGTAATACTCTCAATCAATAAAATTGGTTTTCCTGTGTTTGGTTGCCCCGTAGGGTTTTACCTTTGAGGTGTTCTTCAAAGGTTTTCCCTTCGTAACCAAATTATTGTGTTAATACTCTTAATATTTTATATTGGTTACTAATCCATGCTAATAACTTTTGTTCAACATTAACGTGCATAATCAGTGGTACTTGGGTAATTTCAATTGTATAAGTATTCTTGTCTATGTATTTTTTTAATACACAATTTCATACTCCTTTCAATGACATCTAGAGAAAGGAATCCGGCACCTTGGGAAAGCTACTATGATAGAAATTGAAAGACAATAAGAACAAAAATTTGGGAGTGATGTAAGATTCCTATCAAGTTTTTATCCGAACTTTAGGACCTCAAGTGGAAGTGATTATAAGAAATAGATCCTATAACATTTACAAAGTATTTAATGATGCCCAAAAACTTAACATGGACTGCAAAAAACATTATAAGATGTATTTTATGTAAATCTAAAACCTTTTCAAAAGAACACACAGCACCCAACAATATCTAAACAGAAGCCAAAAACCTCATGATTTGGCAGCTTCTGTGAAATGAAAAAGGATGAAGAAAAAGTAATAACTATAACTGAAAAGCATGAGATTAAATGCCCAGGAAAAAAGGATCTAATGCTTCACAAAGTATAAAACATAATAGCATCAAGTTCATTTCTCTTTCAATCAAGAGAATGATTATTTACGATTCTTAAAGCAACAAAATCGTAGCCTAGATCTACTTGATTTTGTAGTAAAACTGTAATCACTTAAACCCAAAAACGTTTGCTAAAGGACTTCCCCACATAACTCTTTTTTTCTTTCCTGTTCATATTGTCTCTTGGAAATCAACTCCAAATACCATGCTTGCAGAATATTCCTTAACCTTAACCACAAAAAAATAATAATAATAAAGGAAGAAAAACTTGTCAACAGCTTTAAATAGCCCACTAGTTTACCATAATTGGGCACAGGAGAGAGTAGAGTCAAGAAGAAAGAATGGATTGAGAAACATTGGTGTTGGGAGGAATGGAATCAGTGACATGGCTTCAACAAACGTAGGCAGCAGAGCCAACGGACAGCAAGGGAAGGATCGATGTGGACACTTCCAAATGCCGTTGCACTACCCAAGATACACCAAAGCCAATTACGAAACCATGTCAGAGTGGAAGCTGAATTGCATGTGTAACGCCCCGATCTCGGAGGTCTAGAGAGTTAGCTCTCAATACTTAATATCAATTCAAATACCACAACTATAAAATTCAGAAAACTCAATAAAATATTAATTCATTTGTCAATCCAAATATCTATGTTCCTTCACCGAAACAACAAAGAAATTCTCAATAAAATAAATTAGAAACTCCCCAAAAATTCGAAAACATCTTTAACCCAACACATCAAAATATCTTAAAATCATCACTTTACTAACTATGACTCTCAAAAAAGTACTTGTACCCTCAGACACTTATTTCTCTACAATCATCACACCTTGCTAAAACTTCCTACTCTTGTTCTCCAGCTGAACTATCAAAATCATCTGAAAAATATTTGGAGATAAGGGGTGAGTTATCAACAACTCAGTAAGTAAAGAACATATACTAGTGTGCAAATATGAGCATTTACAGAGTACAAAATGCAGAACAAAATACTTTATTTCAAAATGCAAAACAAAACATTTTCTTTCAGAATGCTTAATCAGAATATTATCAAAAATATTAGAGTGAAAGTTCAAAAATATTCATAATCAAAATCCCTTTGCCATATCATAAACTGAAACATCACATCTTATCTTATCATATCAGAACAGAGACCATGTTTAATCCCCGTGGTAGGGTTGTGCAAATCCCGGCGGCCAACCAAGCAGAAACAAAATGTGAATTTTTCCTTATTATTTTCGGACCCCCGAGTGTGCACACAGGAAAGACCACGCAGAAAACCACTTTGCTTCCAAAGTGGGTGCACCGAAAATAAAAAAATTGGTACCAACCTGAACAGAGGCCATAGTTTTACACCCGTGGTAAGGTCAGAATGGAATGGAACCAGAAACAAAATGTTATGCCAGAGTTTTTTAGAAATTACATCATATCATATCAGAGTACAGAACATTTTCAGAACATAACTGAATCAAATCACAAAAACATAATTTATGCACAAAATTTCATATTCGCTCTCTTTTGCACAGTTCAAAAACAAAATACCAAAATAGTTCATGTCTACACCAGTCATGCCAGAAAATACTTTATTCTTAAACAGAATCTCATGAGTAATGCAGAACAAATAATTGAGGTCGTTCAAATTTATTTTCATAACAAAACACGCATATTTTCAAAATCAACCTCAGCCCATTTTATTTTATGCAAAGTCTAGAATAGGAACCCCGCTTACTTGGACTTCTTAACTTTTTGAATTTCTCCACAACAGTGTCGAACGAAAATCAATCGTCACCTATAAGATTGTTACGTAATTTCCATAAACATCCGAAATTAACACCTTTTTCAATACTCAAACCTTAAATGCTAAGTAACCTTTTTCCGAAAATCTAAATTTCTCGTAATCCTAAAATATCATCAAATCTGAAATACATAAATTTTCACTCAATTTTTTCGACTAAGACATAAACTCTAAATTCTTAAGACTTTAATACCACTGCAATTTAAAAACCTTACTATTTTCTGTCAAACAAGCTTTCTGGACTATTGTAAAGTAGGTCGAAGCCCACTAAAAAAGAATCCAATATTTTTCAACAAAAAAATTAGGCTCAACGTACCTATTGAAATATAACTTTAAAAATCCTCATGCTTTGGTTTAAAAAATCTGAGAGCAAAGTTGTAATTTCATGACCTAACCTTCCATATCCAAGCTATACGTAACATGCAAAAGTGCCTTTCTAAAGAAATTTTGAATGTTACCATAAGGGAAACCGTGCAACAGAGGCATTGCACTCCAGGGGAGAGAGCTGCTCGTGACGGCAGACTGGGTGGTGCGGCGAAGATGTCGTCAAGCTGGATGGCTAGGCAAGGGAGAGAGAGAGAGTGAGAGAGACCTCACGTAGAAAGAGAGAGGGACGAAGAGAGAGCTCAACATGAGAGAGAACGGAAACTCATCGTGGGACAGTGAGGCGTGCGACGGTTTGGGGGCTGGGCGTCGACTAGGGCAGCGTCCGAAGGTGGAGGCTTTTCCTCTGGCGTCTTTTGATGGTAGTGGCGTCGAAGTGGAGGGGGCCGATGACGTGGCTCACGGTGGGGATGCTTCCCCTGTTTCAGCATGCAAAAATAGAGCCCTCCATGTCCAATATGTATCATATCACAGTGGTTTTCCCGTTTGCTGTGGCTGTGGGCTGTTCCTACGGTAGCGTTGCTTCCAGTGGAGATTTGCAGTGGCAGTGCGAAGGAGCTTGCTATGAACGTACGCGGATGGAGGCTACGACTGTTCTTGTGCAGGGTTTACGTTCGCATGGTCTGGGCAGTGGCTACCCTTTGGTGGTGCATAGGGTGGTGGATGGTCATGCGAGGGTGTAGGGATGACTAAGTGAAGCAACCGTGTGTGGCTGTGCTAGCAAGTGTTGGGAGGCAGCGATGAGGAGAAGGCTGAAGAGGGCAGCAATGGTGTTTCAAGTGTTTCTTCATGCATGAGATGATAAGTGCCTATATATATATATATATATATATATATATATATATATAAAAGGGTGGTATGAAAATCCTAGAGAAGGGAAGGGGAAAACGTGCAAGTGGGATAAACGTATCGAGATTGAAAGCCAAAACAAACCCTAGAGAGAATAGGAAGTGGAGACGTGTATCAAGAGGGAAACGACATGCATGTCGTGGGGTCAAAAAGAAAATCTCATGAACTAGAGCGTTTTGGTCCATTTCAACAATTTGGGCCCATAAAAAAAAAAAAAAAAAATTACTCCAAAAAAATTCAAACTAGGCTTTCCATATACTTAACCCAAAAATTTAAAAAAAAAAAGTTTGGCTCTAGACCCGGGTGTCACAGCTTGCTTAAAGAATATGGGCTACCGATCGTTGGGGATGCTGAACAGAAGAGAAAGTTCGCCATGGGATCCTTTCCCAGCCGTAATGTCTGTGCTCAGAATGATTTCATTAGTGAGAAGTGATGCCTTTCATTTTCTGCATGAAGCCTTCCGTAATGTCATATCCGCAAGTTTATCAGTCTCTGAATAGACATAAAACGCCCCATTACAAACAATGCCAGAGCAACCAATTCATGCATCCTCTGGAATTTTATCCCAAGCTCCAAGACCTCCAACAGCAATCAGCAGAAACCTTCTACAGCCCTTTGTTCGCATCAAATTATCACTTTTTTGCGGAATAAACTTGTATGACTTTTTAATTGAGCAACAATGAAGCCTCGCTATTATCAAAAGCATACCAGTATTGTAGTCGTAGTGAAAAAGCCTGTGAGGATAGACATAAATATCTGACATCGCACCAACCCATGATTTGAAAAAGCGAATGCAGGGGAGGATGTTGTCTCAAAATAAAACATATAACGAATGGAACTGGCACCAATATGGTTTGATATTAATCCAACGATCAGAACCAGAGCCTTAAGCCCATTTGATTGATGGAACTGGCACCGCATCATCGGATTTAAATTTTAAAATAAAACAAACAAGGGAAAAGTAGCCGTTGCAGTCACCAACCTACTCTCCCCAAGGTCTATATATTGATTACATACATTGTAATTTGTCTCACAACCCGTAAGCCCGTTTGTGAGAGAGAGAGAGAGAGAGAGAATGTGGGTGTGCTTGGAATGTAAGCGTACAAAAAGTTGGAGAAGGCAGGGCAATGGGACTCACCGGAAGGTGTAAAGAACGAAGAGAGGAAGCGTATTATCAGATCGTTCGTTTTGAGGTTTTCGTTTTCTCCTCTTGTCTAATCTTGTTTTTGATCTAGGTATTGCATTCTTGGATTCCCACCGTGGATTCTTTGAGATTTCGTAGGTTTCTTAATGCGCTTTAACCATTTGATTCTCAATTTTCCAGTTTTTGATGTGATACATATTGCTGTCATCCTTTTTGGTTTCTCAATTCTAGTTTTAATTTTGACGTGAACCAATGGCCATTGGAATTATGCATGTTTTCAATGCTAAGCATGTGATTTCTATTAACAAGTTAATAGGACGGATTAGTCCACCAATTATTGAGAGCCTATTTATTATACTTGTGTTAATATCTAAGGTACAAACAAAATCAGGCGCAGTGTCCTTGAGCTTTTCATACATGCCATGGCCATGTGAAGAGTAGAAGGGCCATAAGAAGTCTGGAATATGAAGTAATGTACCTGATCACCAGAGAAGATGGCCCAAGCCAAGGGCTTGCTGAACAGCACATTGCCTCTAACCATGCTCACAACACATCTCAGCACCTGAACGAACGAATAGGCAGCAGCTATACCATTGGCTACCACCAAAAACCTACCATGACTCTCAAATCCTTAAAGTTCAATAAGGACAGCCATAATCATCGATGTCAATTCTCGTAAGTCAGTGAGTGTTCCCTAGCAGAACTTGGCTCTGAATGTATATACATTAGAAAACATCAGGAAGTAAAATGTATCTTAGTTACCCATTTGTTGTTTGATTTATTTTCTGTGTAGCTTTTTATTAGCTTTTCTTGATAAATTAAATACCAAATGCTGACCATATACTATGGAATCTCAGGGAGATTATACTTTGGAATCCCTCTACAACTGCTTCACCAATAGAAATTCTATTCTTAAAAAAAAAAAAAGTAAATAAATAACAAAGATAATTGCTGCTGTCTATTTTAAAGTTTGCTTCTTTATCCAGATTATACAAATCTTGTATATGGATGATGATGCTGACCACATAGCTTGCTCATACGTGTTTAAGAAGCCATGAACAATATTAAAGACATTCGGCTACTGTCATTGAACAGGTATTCAACATTACTTTTCCGTAAGATTTTAGTGCAGTAGTGTCAAAGTTTTGCAGATGATGATGGCTCAAAAGTGACTCTTAGGTGTCCAATTTTTTGAAAGATAACAATTACAATTGCACTTCATTTAGGAATATTAGCAATAATTTTGATATTTAGCAATAATTTTACTGCAGGATATTTTAGATTAGATTTGAGTATCTGCATAATAAACATGGCTTGATGATTTGAGTATCTACGAAAAGGTATTTAGCAATAATTCATGGCTTGGTGATTTGTAAAGCCTTAAACAAAAGATGAGATTAGATTTGAGTATTTACATAATAAACATATATACTGAGATTGTCTTGAGGCCAAGTCGAGTGCAGATTGGGGAAGGCCTGGGTCGTCCTACCGAAAAAGCAAGGGAGCACCGGCCAAGGCCACAAGTCACCACGAGTTAAACTCGATAGGAGACTAGAGCTGCTGAGGCTTTATGATCATCGTGAGGTACATTTACGTGGGAGGACGCGATTGGGTTGTAAGACACCCAGAGACAAAGACAAGGGGGGACTAGAGTTGTTGAGGTCATGGGTTGTTGGGACATTAGGGGACTAGGGTTGTGAGGCCGTGGGCAGCAATTGTCTTTAGGAAAACTCGAGGGAGGAACGAGCATGGTCGCAGATCGTTCGAGTCAAACTTAAGGGAGGAAAAAAAAGCAAGGGAGAACCCGCCAAGGCCACAAGTCACCACGAGTTAAACTCGATAGGAGACTAGAGTTGCTGAGGCTTTATGATCGTCGTGAGGTACATTTACGTGGGAGGACCTGATTGGGCTGTAAGACACCCAGAGACAAAGACAAGGGGGGACTAGGATTGTTGAGGTAATGGGTTGTTGGGACGTATGGGGACTAGGGTTGTTGAGGTCGTGGGCCACAATTGTCTTTAGGAAAACTCGAGGGAGGAACGAGCATGGTTGCAGATCGTTCGAGTAAAACTTAAGGGAGGAACAAAAAGCATGGGAGAACCGGCCAAGGCCACAAGTCACCACGAGTTAAACTCGATAGGAGACTAGAGTTGCTAAGGCTTTATGATCGTCGTGAGGTACATTTACGTGGGAGGACCCGATTGGGATGTAAGACACCCAGAGACAAAGACAAGGGGGGACTAGGGTTGTTGAGGTCATGGGTTGTTGGGACGTAAGGGGACTAGGGTTGTTGAGGTCGTGGGCCGCAATTGTCTTTAGGAAAACTCGAGGGAGGAACGAGCATGGTCGCAGATCGTTCGAGTAAAACTTAAGGGAGGAACAAGCGAGGACACAGGTCATCTCGTGGGAAACTCGAGGGAGGACAAGGATGTGCTACAAGCCACCCTAAGGGAAACTCCAAGGAGGACCGAACAGTCTACAAGTCACCCCTATGGAAAATTCAAGGGAGGATCAGGCAAAACTGCAAATCTTCCTGTGGCAAACTCGAGGAAGAATTATGCTAAGTCATGAATCATCCTAAGGCAAACTCAAAGGAGAATTAAGGTTGTCGAGTCTGTAATCATCCCTAGGTGAACTCAAAGGAGGACCTAGCTTGGCCGAAAGTCATCCCAAGGGAAACTCAAGGGAGAATCAAGTGAGGTCGTGGGTTTTGTGGCAAACTCAAGGGAGGACTAGGATGGGTTGCAAGTTGCTAAAGCCACCATCATCTTGAGGCAAACTCGAGGAAGGATCAGATGAGGCCCCATCATCTTGAGAGAGGACCTGGCTAGGCTGCAAGTCACTCGAGGCAAACTTGAGGGAAGGCCTCGCACGATCGATCCTCCCCCGAGCTTGGCTTGGAAAGATTGCAACTCTAGTCACCCGAATCCTCCATTAGGTTTGCCTTAGACAAGCCCGATCCTCTGTTGAGTTTGCTCTGGATAACCCAACTTGCCCAATCTATCGTCGAGTTTGGCACAGGATGACCCACACACTTGATAGACTCTACCTTGGGAGGCCTCATCTTGTCCTCTCTTGAGTTCCCCTTGTTGTGACTTGGGGCCCAGCTCGGTTCTTCCTCTAGTTAGCCTTGGGATGATAATGACCTAAGCAGCCCCAGTCCTCCCCTCGAGTTCGCCTCAAAAGAATTGTTGTGCATCTTTGTGCACTGTTAAGTTTCTCTTGGGATGACCACGAACTTGCTAGATCCCCTAACAAGTTTGCCACGGCACGCTTGTAGCTTGCCTTGCTGTCTAGTCTCCCTTCGAGTTTGCCTTAGGATAACCCGCAATCGTTCCCCGTCCACCCTCAAGTTCCACTCTAGGTGAATTGTTGTGCATCCGATCCTCCCTCAAGTTTTCCTTATCGTTGTCCTACTCTATCCTCTCTTGAGTATGCCTCAGGACGATCCTGGCCTCGGCAGCTAAGTTTCTCCTAAGAATTTGCCTGTGGATGACTCACGAGCTTGCCTAATCCTCTCTCGAGTTTTCCTCAAGACAAACTTAAATCCTTCCTTTAGTTTGCCTCAGGATGGTCGCGACTTCAGCAACCCTAATCCTCCATCGAGTTTTCTTCGGGGCAACTTGCGGGTTAGCCCGGTCCTTCCTCCAGTTTGTCTTGGGACAATCATGGCCTCAGTCCTTTATTGAGTTTTCCTAGGGATGAGCCTCGTCCCCAACCGTTTCTTTCACGAATTTGCCTCAAAATGGTCATTGCTTTAGTAGTCCTAATCCTCCCTCATGTTGTCCCCATGCAGACCAAGCTAGTTCTCCCTCCGAACTATCATGGCCTCAAAAGCTAAGTTCTCCCTTGAATTTACTTCAGGATAATCACAGCCCCGGTAGCCTGGAAATATAGGGTCTTTGTTTTTTTTTAGGGAGGACTAGGCCTATTGAAGCAGGAAGCAGAAATTGTCCTAAGGACTACTCGAGGAAGGATCAGATGAGCCTGTTGGTCATCCTGAGGCAAAACTCAGGAGGATTGGGCAAGGTCGCAAGTCATCTCAAGGCAAACACAAGGGATTTGGCCAGAGGTAGACTCGAGGGAGGTCATATCGGAATAATCCAATTTTATTCAAGACCAAAGTTTGGGTTGTTTTGACACTTTTCAAGAGATTTGGCCAATTTCTGGAGTTCTGGCTGAAATACTAAATCCAGTTTATTGCTATTTAATAATTTTTTGAAACTCTCTATGTCTTTCAATAGTTTTGGCATTTTTGGAAGAAAAAAAAAGTATGTTTCAAGTCTCTTTCACTGTTTAGCCTCTCTCCTGATGGTTTGTGCCCGTTCATCCAATCCACCAACCTGTTTGCCTGAGATCACCTAGTCTTTCCTTGAGCATGCCTTGGGACAATTGTGGCTTCAACAACCCTCCCTCACATTTGCCTAGACGACGCGCAACCTCATCTGATCCTCTCTCAAGTTTGGCTTAGGTTGACAATGGCCTAGCCTGACCTTCCCTAATGTTTTTTGTGTGATGATAATGACCTAAGAAGTAAAGGCCTTGGTCCTCCCTCGAGTTTGCTTGCATGACAACTTGGCCACCTTGCCAGATCCTCCGTCGAGTTTGCCTCGAAATAATCTCGACCTCATCAACCGTAGTCCTCTCTCGAGTTTGCCTCAAGAAGACCCACAACCTTAGTAACCGTAGTCCCCACTCAAGTTTTCCCAATCCTATCTTGAGTTTTCCTTGATGAGTACCGAAGTCTCCCATTTAACTTTGCCTCTGGGTGATTGACAAGTGTCCTTCAGGTGTTTCGCAGCCTCAGTATCCCTAGTTCCCTATCAGACTTGCCTCGAGCTCTAGCTCAGTCTTCCATCGAGTTCGCCTAGACTTGTCCGCAAGTCTCCACAGAGGAGGGATGACTTGCGAACAAGAGGTGGGACGACTTTTCTGAAAGTCTCTCCACAAGGCAAACTCGAGGGACGACAAGTGCTGTTAAAGTTGTGATTTTCCCGAGGTAAATTCGATAGAGGATCGTGCGAGGTCACGAGTCATCACTTGGCGAACTCATGTAAGGTTAAGCTGAGGTCGCAATCAAAGGACTACGCTTGGTCGCAAGCTTCTTCAAGGAAAACTTGAGGGAGGACTAGGGCTACTGAAGCTACGATCATCCTGAGGGAATCTTGGGGAAGGATGACTTAAGGCTAAGGTCGTTGTCATCTCATGGTAGAATTAAGTTGGGTCGCAAGTCATTTCGAGGAAAAATTGAGGGAGGACTAGGACTATTGAACCAGCGATTGTCTCGGGGGAATGCCAAGGGATTAGAGGTGGCCACGAGTGGTTTGAGGCTAAGTTAAGAGACGATCAGACTCACATGTCATCCCAAGTCAAACTTGAGGGAGGATCGGGCTAGCTCAAGTAAGGTTGCTATACCCATAATTACCCCAAGGCAAACTCTATGAAGGATCTAGTGATGCCATGGGGCGTCCTAATGAAAACTCCAGGGAGGACCTACGCTGTGATCAACCCAAGAAGAAATCAAGAGAGGGCCTGAGCTACTGAGGCCGCAATCTTCCCTATACAAGGCTAGGCGGCAAGGCAAGTCCATGAGGGAAACTCGAATGAAGAGCTACCTACGCTTGAAGGGGTACTACCATGGCCATTAGTCATCCTGAGGCAAACTCGAATGAAGAGCTAGCAAGTTGCAGGTCTTCCTAAAGCAAACTAGAGGGTGGACTAGTTGTGCTGAAACCACAATCATCTTCTAGAGGCAAACTATAGGCAGCGAGGCTAAAGGCCATCTCAAGGCAAGCTCAACGGTGGACAAGACTAGACCGCAAGCCACGATGAGGCAAACTCGAGAGGGGACTAAGACTACAAAGGTCATTACCTTCCATATGCAAACTCAAAGGGGGACTAGGGTTGTTGAGGACTCGATCGTCCAGAGGCAAACTCAAGGAAGGATTTTTCAAGGCAATGTGTGTCATCTAGAGGCAAACTCATGGGAAGACTAGGCTAGGTCGCAAGTTGTCCTATCTCCGACCAAGGTTGTTTAGGTTGTTATCGTACCAAGGCAAACTTGATGGAGAACTAGGGTTGCTGAGGTCATGATCTTCTTGAGTCAAACTCAAAGAAGGATTGTGCAATGCCACAAGTTTTCCTGAGGACAACTCTAGGGAGCTTCGGGCAGCATTGCAAATCACCTTGAAGCAATCTTGATGAGGAACCAGGGTTACTGAGGTAGCAATCATCTGGAGGAAAAATCAAGGAAGGATTCTTCCCAGGCTGAATTTTCACAAGTTGCCATAAGGCAAACTCAATGAGCTAAAGGCAGTTGAGGCCGAGATTGGCTCGAGGCAAACTTAAGGGTAGATTAGGCAAGGTTGACGATCGTCCCAAGGAAAAAGAGGGAGGATCAGCCAAGGCTGCAGGTCACCTCGAGTAAACTCGATTATGGACTAGGGCTACTATGGCTACGATCATTGTGTGGTATACACATGGGAGGGAAGAGCAAGACTCCGGGTCATCCTGAGGCAAAATTGAGAGATGACCCCGACTAGACTGCAAGACACCCAGAGGGAAACACTTAGGGGACTAGGGATGTTAAGGTCATGGGTCGCTAGGCTATAAGTCCCACATACTCCAAGGGGAACTAGGGTTGCTCAGGCTGCGATTAGCTTTAGGAAAACTAGAGGAAAGGTTAGGCAATACAACAAGTCTTTCTGAGGGAAACTCGAGGGAGAATTATGCTAGGTCGTGAGTCTAAGGAAAACTTGAGGAAAGTCCAAGGTTGTTGAGTCTGTAATCACCCCTAGGTAAACTCGAGGGAAGACATAGCTTGGCCACAGGTGGTCCCAAACTTAAGGAATGACAAGATGAGGGTCGGTCTAAGAAAAACTAGGGGGAGAATCAAGTGAGTTTTCCCATTGCAAACTTGAAGGAGGACCGAGATGGGCAGCAAGTCATCTTGTGGCAAACTCAAAGGAGTAGGGTTGCTATAGCTGTGATCTTTTTGATGCAAACTTGAGGAAGGATCAAGTGAGGCCCCATCATCTTGAGGGAGGATCGAGCTGGGATGCAAGTCGCTCCAAGGCAAACTTAAGGGAAGGTCTCAAATGATCCTCCCTGGAGCTTGGCTTGGAAAGATCGCGACCTAAGTAACACTCATCCTCCATCAAGTTTGCCTCGGACAAGCCCGGTCCTCCGCTGAGTTTGCTCAGGATGAACTGACTTGTTCAATCTATGATCGAGTTTGCCCCGAGAAAATCATGGCCTCAACAACTCTAGTCCCCCTTCGCGTTTGCCACAGGATGACTAGCTGCCTCACCAAACTCTCCCTTAAGTCTGCCTCGGGCGGCCTCTTCCTGTCCTCTCTCAAGTTTCACTTGTGGCAACTTGAGGCCCAAGTCAGCCCATGCTCAAGTTTGCCACAAGACGATAACGGCCTAACCAGCCCTAGTCCTCTCCTGAGGCAAACTCAAAGGAGAATTTTGCTAGGTCATGAATCATATTGAGGCAAACTTGAGGAAGATCCAGGGTTGTTGTGTCTGTAATCATCCCTAGGTAAACTCGAGGGAGGACGTAGCTTGGATGCAAGTCGTCCCGAACTTAAGGGATGACGGGATGAGGGTTGTTCTGAGGAAAACTAGAGGGAGAATCAGGTGAGTTGTCCAGACCCAATCTGTATGTGACAGAGAAAAGTAATGAACTCGTACTCCACAACTTCAAAAAGAAACCATATTGATGTCAAGCCATTCAGGATTGCAACGGATAATTTCTTATTCTTCCACAGAAGTATGTTAGCAACTGCAAAATCAACCCAACTTGATGAGAAGCACAATCTTCCATGAAGCAGTTTATACTAAAATATATTTCCCTTCAAATATATATCGATCAAGCAACAAGGAGAAGATTACCTTTTCCTCCTCCAAGGTTGTCATGCATGGTTCTTCCATGACCAAACACTCCAACCCAAGATTGCATTTGATATTTTGAATGAGATAACAAGCTGGTTTTTTCCATGACAATATGTTCGTTCTTACTATGAACATGCTCAAATTATTTCTCGACACTATAGCCTCTCAAGCTCTATTGAGGGCATATATATAATATATATGTATGAATATGTATATAAAAGGTATGTTGTAGTTCTAACTTTGTAGCTAAGAAACTCATTACAAGAAAGGTATGACTTTAACATGGTCTATGTTTGGGACCTTGGACTAGTCCCTAAATACTAAGGTCCACGAGCTCGCCTTGGTGATATGGTGATGACCTAGTGGGTCTTGCCAAATTGTTTGGCCTTCCACTTTCGTGGCAATGGAGGGTCCCTAGGTTAATGAAGGTTTAGTGTTTAAGTGATGGAAGTGATGATGATGATGCAATTGGGTGATCTAAGTGTTTGATGGATGCAGTGCAATGTGCTTCGGTTTGTGCTTGTTCTTGAGGGTGGCGTTGAATTGGCATGGGCTAGGGTTGGATGAGTGAAGTGAGGTTAGGGTTTCGTGGCTAGGGCAACACGCAAAGGGTAATGGAATTAGGGTTTGCGTGAGTTTAGGGTTTTGGATTAGGTTGGCGTGATTGGGTGCTTCGATGAGGCTTGATGGATTAGAGATGAATATGGGAAGATTCCTATGATTCCTAAATGGTAGGAATCTTCTAAGGAAGGATAGAGATTCCATTTGGCTATTATGGAAGGTTTTGGTTGACTTGAGATATTGTAGGGATGGAGTGATTTAAGGGATTAAAGATGGGATGACAATTCCTTAAATTAAGGGATTGGATTTGGATGAAGTCAAGGATTCCTAAAATATAGGAATTACCTTATTGGAACTTGGTGGTTTCGGCTAGGGTTTATGGAGGATGGAGGAAGGCTAAATATGGTAAGTGGAATTAGGGTTTTTGGCTTGGATGTGGGAAAGGTTGAATGGATGGTGTTTGTGTGGTGAGAAAGCACAAGAAAATATAATTACAACGCAAGAACAATGCAAGTATAGTAAGATTATCAATGGAAGAATAATGGAAGACAAGAGAATGATTGAATAATACTCATAAGATTGGATAACTTGAATCACACATATTCACGAATTGAAAGTTGCGATTCTCTGTTAAGAGATTCACAAATTGCACCCCAAAGAGCCCAAGTGCTAAGCATCGGAAACGATCTCAAAAACAATAAGCCGTCCATGACGGGAATTGTCAAAAGATGTAAGCTAAATGACTAAAAGTCCTATTTATAGAGATTACAAAGTGGAAACCCCCAAAAAGGTTTCTTGGAAAATATTAAAATAAGCAATAAGATAGTCTTGTAAGGGCCATGGTGGCCCATGACATGCATTGGCCCATGGTTGGGCTCGTGTGGTTCATGGCCCACGGCTAGGCTGGTCTGGCTCATTGTTGATGGGGCATGGCATGGTGTCGTTTATGGTCTGCTGGTTGGAATGGGAGAATACCATACATGGGCCTGCTGGTAGGCAAGGCATGGTGTTGTGCATGGCCTGTTGCTGGGCATGGCAGGGTGCCATGTGTTGTTGTGTTGCATGGCCCAAGCAGGTGGCCTGGGTGTTGACGCTGCAAGGCATGGGCTAGTGCCATGTGCTAGATGGCATGCCCACCGATGGCATGCCCACCACCTTGCCTGAGGGCACATGCGGTGGATGGCATGCCTGCTGAGGCATGCCACTAACCTTGTTGGGCTGCTGCAGCTGTGGTGCGAGCATGGGGGTGGGCAGGGGGTGCACATGGGCATGCGCATGCTGGGCAGCACGCTAGGCTATGTGCGGCCAGACCCCTCATGCATGTCAAGGCATGGGCCATGGCACGCATGTAGGCTGGTTGTGGGCCTGTCTTGGCATGTCAGGGGCAGTGTAGAGGCATGGCCCGAGGCCACTTTCCTCGGGGTCCTGACATTCCCCCTCCCTTCAAGCACATCCTTGCCCTCAAGGATCAATTGAGGAAATCTCTCCCCTATGTCATCATCGTCTTTCCACATAGCCTCTTCTCTTGGCACTCCTCCCCATTGAATTAAAACTTGTCCCACCTGTCTTCTCTTTCTCCCCCTTGTGACCACTCTATAGTCAAGAACATCCTTTGGTTGCAAAAGCATCCTCCCTCTTCATCAAATCTTGCTAATTCCTCCACAATAAGCTTTGGGTCATCAACTCTCTTCTTCAACACTCTCACATGGAAAACCGGATGTAGCTTGGAGGTTGGAGGAAGTTCCAACCTATAAGCCACCTTTCCCAACTTCTCTAGCACCTTGAAAGGTCCATAGTACCTTTTGGAAAGCTTCAAATTAAGCGTTTTCCTTAAGGTCATTTGTCCATACTGTTGGAGTTTCAAATAGACATAGTCCCCCACATCGAAGGCTACTACTCGCCTTCCTTGATCATAATACTTTTTCATCCTCTCTTGAGCTCTCTTAACTTTTGTCAAGATCTCATCCTGAGTAAGCAATTCACTCTCCACTTCATCACTTCTGGCCGTGCCTATCACATAATTGACCAAGATGGGTAGTGGTCTCCCATTCACAACTTCAAAAGGACTTCTTTGGATGGAAGCATGGAAGGAAGTGTTATACCAATATTCAGCCCATGTCAAATAATCACCCCACCTCCTTTGTTCCTCATGGCAAAAACACCTTAAGTATTGTTCAAGTGTTCTATACACTACTTCGGTTTGCCCATCGGTTTGAGGATGGTAAGATGAGCTTGCCTAGCTTGCCTTCAACTTACTCCCTTGCAACTCAAATAGTTTCTTCCAAAAGGTGCTCATGAACACCCTAACCCTATCGGTCACAATGCACTTTGGAAAGCCATGGAGCTTCACCACGTTGTCCACAAATGCCTTGGCCACACTCTTGGTCGTGTAAAGATGCTTGAGGGGATTAAAATGAGCATACTTACTAAGGCGATCCACCACCACCAAAATATTCTCATAACCACCACTAATAGGTAAGCCCACCACAAAGTCCATTGTGAAGTCCTCCTAAATTAAGTTTGGAATTGGCAATGGTTGTAAGAGACCATAGGGAGGCCTTGTATCATACTTGGTCTTTTGGCATACATCACATTCGGCCACTAAGGTCTTCATGGCCTTCTTAAGCCCTTCCCAATAAAAGAAGTGCTTAACCCTTATGTAGGTCATTAACCACCCGAGTGTCACCCCTTCCTTGCTATCGTCAAAATGGTCAAGGATCTCCCTTCTCAAGTTTGGCATATTCAGCACATACACATACTCTTTGTAATAGATAAGGCCATCCTTCACTTTGAAATCGACCACTCCATCTCCTTGTGCTTCTAGGAGTTCCAAAATTTCAATGGCTCTAGCATCAAGCTTGGTGGCCTCTCGGATCTTGTCCCAAATTCTCCATTTGGCCCCACTCAAGGCCAACATAGAGGACTCATCTTCTTCTTGCACAACCCACAAGAGTCAACTCCCTTCTCTTCTATTCAATGCATCGGCTACCTTGTTCTCTTTAACTGGTTGGTACACAATGTCAAACTCAAAACCAAGCAACTTCACAAAGAACTTTTGTTGTTCGGATGTCACAATCTTTTGTTGAAGGAGGTGCCTCAACGCTTGTTGGTCCGTCACAATGGTGAACTTGCGACCCAATAAGTAAGGCCGCCACATCTTCACCGCATGAACAACCGCTAGCATCTCTCTAGCATAAGTACTCCAAGCCTTCTTCATTGGCCCAACTGCTTTAGTAATAAAGGCCAAATGTCTCTTTCCTTGAACCAAAACAGCCCCTATTCTCTCACCACTTGCATCGGTATAAACTTCAAATGGCTTCTCAAAGTTAGGCAAAGCTAACATGGGAGTAATGGTCATAGCCCTCTTCAACTCTTCAAAGGCCTCTCTTGCCTCTTGGGTCAACTCAAAATTACCTTTTTTCAACAAAGAGGTAAGTGGCTTAGCAATAAGCCTGTAGTTCTTCACAAACTACCTATAATAGCCGGTTAGTCCTAAGAAACCCCTTACGGCCGAAACATCTTTAGGCAAGAACCAATCAACCAGGCCTCAATCTTCCTTTTGGTCCACTTTCACCCCCTCACCCGAGATGAAATGACCAAGATACTCCAACCCCTTCTTCATAAAGGCACATTTGGAAGTCTTTATAAAGAAGTGATGTTCTTCCAATATTTTCATCACAACCCGCAAGTGATCCTTGTGCTCTTCAATTGTCTTGGAATAAACCAAGATTTCATCAAAAAATACCAACACAAATTTCCTCAAGAGTGGCTTGAACATAGTATTCATAGCGGCTTGGAAGGTGGATGGAGCATTACATAACCCCAAATGGCATCACAAGGTACTCAAAATGCCCGGAGTGAGTCTTAAATGCCTTCTTGTGCACATCTTCATCTCTCATCCTTATTTGGTGATACCAGGCCCTCAAGTCAAGTTTAGAGAAGACTCTTGCACCATGTAGCTCATCAAACATTTCATCTACCGTGGTAATAGGAAACCTATCATTCATTGTGGCCTCATTTAAGGCCATATAATTCGTGCAAAATCTTCATGATCCATCTTTCTTCCTCACAAGCAACACCGGAGAAGAAAATGGACTAGTGCTTGGCCTTATCTAGCCATTTTTTAGCATATCATCAACTTGTCTCTCTATTTCCCTCTTTTGAAAATGGGCATAGTGGTAGGGGGAACATTCACTGGTTTTTTCTCTTCCCCTAGCACAATTCCGTGATCAAAGAGCCTAGAAGGTGGCAATGAAGTAAGCACCTCCAGGACCCCTCTATGGTCCTCCAAGACCTCTCTTACTTCCACAGGCAGCCCCCTCAAATTCATCTTTGTTGCCTCCATTTTCAGTCTTCTCAATCTTGCACACAAAGTCTTCATCGGCAACCGTAATGGCGAAGCAATGAGCCCCACCCTTGAACAATTTTTCAAACATGATGGCTCCACATGATTTCACTTCTTTTGAAGCCAAAGCGGTCCACACTCTCTTCTTGGACCCAAGCTTGAACTCCATGGTCATATTGTGGTAGTCGTGTATCACTCTTCCAAATCCCTTGAGCCATGCATTGCCCAAGACCACATCTAACCCAACAAGTGACAACACATGAAGATCGGCCACAAACCTCACACCTTGGACATTCATTCTTACTTTTTTAACAAGCCCTCCACATATTAGCTTGTTCCCATTTGCCACTTTAATCTCAAAAGGCTCAATAGCACTCGGCTTCAACCCCTCTTTGGTAACAATTTTGGAGTTGATGAAGTTGTGGGTAGAGCCACTATCTACTAACAAAGTGACCTCAAACTTCCTTATCCATGCCATAACTCTCATGAAGTGGGCTTTTGGATCCCGGACATAGCACTCAAAGATAGTTCGGCCTCCTCTAGTGAATTACTAGATTCGACCTGCTCATGCTCGGCTTCTTCACTAGATGACTCCACATGGTCATCTTCCTCATCTTCACTTGCTCCTTCTTCAAGCAACACATATGCTTGCCCGGATTTACATCTATGTTCTTTGCTCCACTTGCCACCACACTTGAAACAAAGACCCTTCTTGATCCTTTCTTGTACTTCTTCTCTACAAAATTTCTTCACTTCATAAGGTTTCAATTTTGATGCACTCCCCATTTCCTCCTTGCTTTCCAAAGGGCTTTGGTTTGCAAGGTTTTGGAGAACTTGCTCCCCATGTCCTTGGATTGGTGCTTCTCAATAGGAGTGCTCTCATCTAGGATCTTTGCCATCCTCATGACTTCTTGAAGCCTAGTCGGTTGCTTCAATTTAATTTTCAATTTAATTTCCTTGGCTAACCAAGGTTTCAACCCATCCACAAATGTGCCAATAAGTGCTTCTTCTGACCAACCCTCACCATGGTTTGGAGTTGCCGAAACTCGTCAATGTAGTTGTGCACCTTCCCTTCTTGTTTCAATTTGGCAAGTTGCCCATGGTGATTGATGATGGGTGAAGGGCCAAATTGCACCAAAAATTCACTCTCAAATGTCTCCACCCTAAGCATTTCCTTTCTTTGTCATATTGATCCCGAAGCCATCTTCACCATTTAGTTGCTCTTCCCTCTGAATAGAAACAAGTCGTGGGTGCCCTCTCTCCTCTCTAGGCACCTCATAAACACTGAAATAGTGGTATACTTTATCCAACCACTCGTATGGATCTCCCTCATTGAACTTGGGGAAATCCACCTTTGGCCTCCTTGGTCCTCGGTCATAAGTCTGGTTTCCTCTTCTTTCTTCTTCATGTCTTCAACCATGGTGGCCTCTATCCTATCACGGTGGTGATGCCTTTTCTCCAAATGGTCATCATAACCATTCGGTCCTTCATGATCAAACTCATACTCGGCCTCAGGTTGTTCTTCATATCTTGGTGGATCAAATCACACATCTTGATGTTCTCTTATCACACTCGGACTTCTAGTTCGGTTTCCTTCATCATGGATCCATCTTTCAACAACTTCATGATCATTCTCTACCCGTCCTCCTCTTCCAAACTCGGGTAGTGGTGGCTCACACATGGAGCCTGTGACACTTGTCTCTACACCATCAATAAAGGCTTCATGCCATTGCCTATTCAGGATGGGTTGTGGCCCATGATCATTCCCATCTACAATTCTTCTTTCAAGCCTCTCAAGGCTTGCATTAATATCCCGTCTCATGGCTTCCATGGCACAGCGGTTCTCTTCAATATCTCTACATGTGGTAGTCAAGGCCATCCTTAGCTCGGCCAATGTAATGGTGACCTTGCCAAAGACATTGGTAAGCCTTGTGGTATGCGCTTCCACGGCCTCAAGACGTTCTCGGTTGGAACCACCTTGTCCCTCGGCTTCTAGCACATCACGGTTCATGGCTCTTCAAATCTTACAACTGTAATTCGGTTTATCACTTGCAACTGAGCTTGCAAACTGAGCTTACAAACTGAGCTTGCACTCGGCAAACTTGGACAGCAATTCGGCTTGTGGAAGCTTGTTCATGGTTTCAAAAGTCCAACCTTGGGTCCCCCAACCTTCAAGGGTGATCGACCCCTCTTGCTCAATTGTCCAACCTCGGATCCCCCACCTTCAAGGGTTGTCGATCCCTTCGAGTAACACTACTTCATCCTCTACCTCAACCCCCAAACTTCGTTTTCACAAACAATAACAATATATGGGACTCCAAAGGAATTCCCCCAATCCAATCACAAGAGATCAAGTTAAAGCATCGTTTACCTCGAGAAGTGAGAACTTCTCAAAACACCAAGCAAGATAGCACACTCAATGAAAGCACCAATTAAATTTTTTTTTTTATCGGTAAACAAATTTTTATTGATCAAAAGAGAGACAGAAATCCAAGTATACAGGACATATACATGAGCAAGTTTCTATCTAGTTTAGAGATACAAGAAAATCATGAAAAGACCTGCCATGAAAATCAATTACAATCAACCAATGGAGTAAAGTATTGAAAAACAAAATTCTAAGCTACTCCATTGATCTCTCTTGATCTTCAATGCACCACCATAGACAAATAGGTAACATCTTCCATATAGATGCAATTTGGGAGATGGATGACTTTAAGGCGTTTTTTGACCTTGTGTAATCGACTGGTGTGTCAGGGGAAGGTGAAGACAAGATATATTGGTGTCCATCTAAGAAGGGAGTTTTTACGACCCGCTCTTTCTATCATTCCTTGAATATGCACAACTCAGGCGCGTTCCCATGAAAAAGCATTTGGAAGACAAAGGCACGTCTAAAGGCAGCTTGTTTTGTATGGACAGCCTCTTTGGGTAAAATTCTTACTATAGACAACCTAAGGAAACATGGTATTATAGCTATGAATTGGTGTTACATGTGCAAAAAGAGTTGTGAGTCCGCTGACCATCTATTACTACATTGTGAGATTGCCAGGACCTTGTGGACTGAAGTCTAAGTACGATTGGGATTAGTGTGGGTGATGCCGGAAAGCCTTCCCAATGAAAGTGAGGTTCCATTGGGAAGGGCCATTGGAAAAGATAACTAACTCTGCTATTGATGCTTCTTTCCTTCTTCCTAAGCTATAAACTTGTGGAAAGACATCCTTGAGTGCCCAATCACCGCACCATAAGTCATGCCAAAAGTTTACCTTTACTCCGTTGCTGACTTTGAAGCAACTATGTGCTGCATAAATGTCCCACCCTCTTCTAATATGTTTCCAAAGCCCAACTCCATGAGATCCACTCACCTCATTAGAACACCACCCACCCCATGATTCCCCGTGCTTCAAAGCAATGACAGTTCACCACAAAGCCTCCCGTTCTTGGTGATATCTCCATAACCATTTGCCAAGCAAGGTTTCGTTAAAATATTTCAAATTATGTATACCCAAGCCTCCTTCATTGACAGGGAGCAAATTGTGGCCCATTTCACCAAGTGAAATTTAAACTCATCCTTAATCCTTCCCTAAAGGAAATCACATTGAAATTTCTCCATGCAATGAGCCACCTTGGCGGGGATCGAAAATAATGAGAGGAAATATGTTGGTAAGTTAGAGAGAGTGATTTTTACGAGAGTTACTCGGCCCCCTCTGGATAAGTACATCCGCTTCCAACCAGCTAATTTCCTCTCCATTTTTTCTAGTACATCATCCCATATAGATTTCGATTTGAACTCGACGCCCAACGGAAGGCTGAGATATTTCAAAGGCAACTGACATATCTTGCACTCCAAGATGGACGCCAGACTCTCCACATTGGGTACATACCCCACTGGCACTACCTCTGATTTAGCCAAATTCACCTTCAACCCTGACACAGCCTCAAAACATAATAATAAAGCCCTCAATGCTCGAATTTTCTCATGTCTAGCCTCGCAAAAGATTAGTGTATCATCAGCAAACAATAGGTGAGAAATGTTAAGCGAACCTGAACTTGCCTCTCCCACTGAGAATTCTGATATGAATCCTCCCTCTACCGCCCTTGAAATCATCTTGCTAAAAGCTTCCATCACAAAAAAAAAAAAAAAGGAGAAGAGGAGAAAGAGGGTCTCCTTGTCGCAAACCTAGGGAGCTTTTGAAAAAACCTTTTCACGTACCGTTCACCAATACAGAGAAACAGGCCGTAGAGATACAATGATGGATCCGGGAACACCATTTAGTGCCAAAGTCGCATCTCTCAAGCATATAAATTAAGAAGCTCCAATTGAGGTGATCATATGCTTTCTCCATGTCTAACTTACATAGGAGTCCTGGCTCTCCAATTTAATACGGCTCTCCAGACATTAGTTGGCTATAAGAACCAAGTCAAGGATTTGTCTACCTTGAACAAATGCATTTTGAGGCTTCAAAATCAAGTTTTCCATCAGCTTGCTGAATCTGTTCGCCAATATTTTGGATAAAATTTTGTATAGCCCACCCACCAAACTAATGGGACAAAAATCTTTCACTTCTACGGCACTAGGCTTTTTGGGAATGAGTGCTAAGAAAGTTGCATTAAGACTTTTCTTGAACTGCCACTTCCATGAAATTCATAGAAAACCTCCATGATATCATCTTTAAGCACATCCCGACAAGTCTGAAAAAAGGCCATGGAGAAGCCATCGGGACCTAGAGCTTTATTGCCCGCCATACCGTTGACCACCGACCTGACTTCTACCTCTAAAAGGCCTTTCGAGTCAATCCACAACCTGTGAGTCAAGAACATAAAAAACTAGCTCATCAAGTCTCGACCTCCACTCAAATTGTTCCGAAAACAACTTATCATAGTAATTGATTAATGTGATTTGAGATCTCGGTATGGTTGGATGAGACTGCCCCATCTATCAACAGAGTATCTATAGCATTGTTCTGCCTATGTGAGTTGGCCACTTGGTGAAAAAACTTGGTGCATCTTTCCCCTTCCTTCAACCATAATGCTCGTGATTTCTGTCGCCACGATATTTCTTCCAAAAGAGACATACGTTCAATGTCCACAATCACTTGGGATTTGTAGGCCTGCTCGGTTTCAGAAAGAACCCTCTCCTCTTCCACATCCTCCAAGCCCTTAAGCTCCTCCATTATAACAGTTTTCTGGCTTTCCACATTACTGAACTCTTGTGTATTCCACTCCTTCAAATCCTTTTTCAAAAACTTTAATTTGTAAGCTAGCGTATAGCTAGCATTACCATGGAAATGGTAAGAAGACCACCATTGTCTTATTCTGTCCAGAAAACCCTCTGACTTCAATCACATGTTCTCAAATTTAAAATACCTTGGGCCTCTTCTAATGCTCCCGCAATTCAAAAGAATGGGAAAGTGATCTGAACACAACCTGGGTAGTCTCTTCTGAATGAGATCTAGATAGTGTGCCTCTCATTCCGGTGAGATTAGAAATCTATCTATCCTTGACCAAGATGGAAGATCTCGGTTGCTAGACTATGTGAAGGAACCACCTGTAAGACGAATATCCTGTAGATTCTATTCAGAAATGAAGTTAGAAAAATCTACCATGGGTGAGTTGAAAACCGAAACACCTGATCTCTCACTCGGGAAACGAGTGACGTTGAAATCACCTCCAATACACCTAGGTAAGTCCCATATGCTGCTAATACCAGCCAACTCATCCCATAATAAGCTTCGTGACGGGTCAAGATTGGGCCCATAAACACCTGCAAAAGCCCACTAAAAGCCATCCATAACATTCTTAAACGAGCATGACACCACATAATCCCCCAGGAAATCTTCTATTTTTTCCACCACTCTTTTATCCCACATTACTAGTATGCCCCCGGATGCTCCATTGGATGGTAAATAATGTCATCCCACTTGAAAACAACCCCACAAACTCCTAATGATACAGAGAGAAATAACTGCCAGTTTAGTTTCTTGTAGGCAAATAATGTCAACTTCCCAACTTCAGAAGGGATCTAATACGTAGGCGTTTATTCATGTCATTGATCCCTCTCACATTCCAAGGCAGTATGTTAGGCTTCATTAACAAAAGAAGCATCCCTCCCTTTTGCTTTATCTCTCCCCGAAGTTCCCTCCTTATTATCATAGTTAATGGAGCATTGCAATCATTTCAATTCTCTCTCCTTTCTAACAGCTGACTTCATTACTGTGGATCGACCAGCTTCCATGGCTACCTGGAGAGCCATGAATTGGTCTTCATAGCCATCACAAGAAAGTCCCACCCAACCATGAAGCTCCTTTACTTTTTTTAATACCCAATCTGATGCTCAAGGTGCAATATGAGGTGGGAGCATCTATAAGGGTGACGGGCAACCCATCTTCTCCTCCTCAATGCCCTCAGCATCCACAAAAAGACTCAGCAAACTGGTACCCTCCCTTACTGGGCTTATCTCCTTTCCCACAACAAAATCCACTCCAGCCGTGACAAAATCCACTTCCTCCCCTCCCGGCACAAAGAACACCTCATTTGACCCACCCATAGCTTCCTCAACAGATTTTGAAACTTTCTATGTCTGGTTAGAAGGCATTGACTCGACAACAGTAACTAGGGCAACCTCGTATATTTGTCCCAAGATTTCCCCTTCCTCAAAGGAACTACTCGCACCTTTACTACTGCTTGTAAATATCTCCACTGGCCTCAACGAAATTGTTTGTGTGTCGATGACCTCTGTCGTGGTGGTCTGTGCAGCTATCAAGCCTTCATGAGCATTAGAAAGGTCAAAAATCCCTCCTCCATACACAGATATTGCAACCTCCAGCGACGGGACCTCCATCGAAGCCTCTGCAACCTTCAACGGGGTCGACTGTAGCTTCACTAGTGACGGTGTCTCCAGCCCACGCGTCAACTAGCCACCAACAGCTTGCGATTTCTTCCTCCAGAATAGGCCTCCAAACTGTGTTCTCGCCTTGGGCTGGAACCCATTGCCCACATAGGCTTGGCCCTTCCCATAAGCCTGGCCCTTCTCATACGGCCCATCAATCGAGTCCCGTGAGCCCAACTGGCAGCCCGAGCCCATGCCCTCCATCGCATAATCCTCAATGCACCATATTAACGAAACCACACTTTTTGTTAACTCCCCTAATGAAGTCTGCATTTCACGTAACTCCTTTAGGAATGTTTCCTCTTTCAGCTCGACTGACCCTCTGCTATCCCCTCTACAACTCTGAGCAGCTACCAAAAACGGAGGTGAGCCCTTTTGCATGTCTACCATCACAATGTGGTGCATGGCTCGAGAGACCTCCAGAGCCTCCTTGTATGACCTCGACGACAAAGTTCCTGCCATCACTTGCAATAAGTTTCTCTTCTGAACACCTACTCTACCTATAACCTTCAACACCACCACCATCTTCCCCCACCCCATTCTAGCCTTGTCTTTAGGTATGAATATGTAGCTCCGGCAACCTCCCCCACTATACACCACCAAAGCCATGTAGGAGCCACGAGAGTTTGAGCATCGTTGGGCAACGAGGTCTTTATCACCGTCCCATCATGCAGAGTAGTAACCTTTGCTCCCATACTTCAGACAAGCCTCCAGTGAGTTAGCCACCCAACGGATAGTCTCTAAACCCAGCCATAGACAGCTCACACCTTTCCATCCTTTCTCAGTAATGCACATCGTGTCTCCATCTCTTCTCACCTCAAAAACCTTTGACTCAATAACTAAACAACTAAAAGAACTCATAGCCATGCTTCGATACCAGATAACCCCCCGTCAACAGCCCACAACCACCATTGACAATGAGAAAAAGTCTAAAGTGTATGGAGAGAAAAGAAAAGGAAGAGAGAGAAAGTCTAATGTTAGGGACCTCGGTCTAGTCCCTAAACACCAAGGTCCACAAGGTCGCCTTGGTGATGGTGATGACCAAGTGGGCCTTGCCAATTTGCTTGGCCTTCAACTTTCGTGGCAATGGAGGGTCCCTAGGTTGATGAAGGTTTCGTGTTTAAGTGATTGAAGTAAAGATGATGATGCAATTGGGTGATCTAAGTGTTTGATGGATGCAATCCAATATGGTTCGGCTTGTGCTTATTCTTGAGGGTGGTGCCAAATTGGTATGGGCTAGGGTTGGATGAGTGAAGTGAGGTTAGGGTTTGGTGGTTAGGGCAACATGCAAAGGGTAATGGAATTAGGGTTTGCATGAGTTTAGGGTTTTGGATTAGGGTTGGCGTGACTGGGTGCTTGGATGAGGCTGGACCGATTGGAGATGAATATGGGAAGATTCCTAAATGGTAGGAATCTTTTAAGGAAGGATAGAGATTCAGTTTTGGTTATTATGGAAGGTCTTGGTTGACTTGAGATATTGTAGGGATGGAGTGACTTAAGGGATTGAAGATGGGATGGCAATTCCTTAAATCAAGGGATTGGATTTGGATGAAGTCAAAGATTCCTAAAATATAGGAATTACCTTATTGGAACTTTGTGGTTTCGGCTAGGGTTTATGGAGGATGGTGGAAGGCTAAATATGGTAAGTGGAATTAGGGTTTTTGGCTTAGATGTGGGAAAGGATGAATGGATGGTGTTTGTGTGGTGAGAAAGCACAAGAAAATATAAGAACAATGCAAGTATAGTAAGATGATCAATGGAAGAATAATGGAAGACAAGACAATGATTGAATAATGCTCATAAGATTGGATAACTGGAATCACATCTATTCATGAATTGCAATTTGTGATTCTCTCTTAAGGGATTCACGAATTGCATCCCAAAGACCTTAAGTACTAAGCACCGAAAATGATCTCAAGAACAATAAGTCGTCCACAATGGAAATTGTCAAAAGATGTAAGCTAAATGACTAAGGGTCCTATTTATAGAGATTACAAATTGGAAAGCCCCAAAAGATCCCTTGAAAAATATTAAAATAAAAATAAAAGAAAGCAATAAGATAGTAAAGGCCATGGTGACCTGTGGCATGCATTGGCCCATGGTTGGGCTCGTGTGGTTCATGGCCCACGACTGGGTTGGTCTGGCTCATGGCTAATGGTCTGCTAGTGGGCATCGCAGAGTGCCATGCATGGGCCTACTGGTGGGCACGTCATGGTGTCGTGCATGGCCTGTTGCTGGGCATGGCAGGGTGCCATGCTTTGGGCTGCATGGCCCAGGCAGGTGGCATGGGCGTTGGCTCCGTATCGCTCCGCATGGCCCAGGTAGGTGGCCTGGGCATTGATGTTGCAAGGCATGGGTTGGTGCCAAGCGCTGGATGTCATGCCTGGTGGGCGTGCCATTGGCCATGCCTGCAGGGCATGGGTTGGAGCCGTGTGCTGGAGGCATGCCACTAACCTCGCTAGGCTGCTACTGCTGGGGAGAGTGCGCATCGGGTCGTTGCGGCGCAACGGCAAGGTCGCAAACTTGAGGGACAACCGGGCTAGCTCATGTCGTTGCATAGAAAGTCCATGCATATCTAAGGTTGCTAAACCCATAATTACCCCAAGGCAAACTCTAGGAAGAATCTAGTGATGCCATGGGTCGTCCTTACGAAAACTCCAGTGAGGACCTACGTTGCTGAGCGTGATCATCCCTAGAAGAAATCAAGAGAGGGCCTGAGCTACTGAGGCCGCAATCTTCCCTATGCAAGGCTAGGTGGCAAGGCAAGTCCCCAGAGGGAAGCTTGAGGGGGTACTAGTACTACCATGGCCATTAGTCGTCCTAAGGCAAACTTGAAGGAGGAGCTAGCAAGTTGCGAGTCTTCCCAAAGCAAACTAGAGGGTGAACTAGTTGTGCTGAAACCACAATCATCTAGAGGCAAACTATAGGTAGGATTAGGCAAGGCTAAAGGCCATCTCGAGGCAAACTCGGTGGAAAGACTAGACCGCAAGCCACAATGAGGCAAACTCGAGGGGGGACTAAGACTACAAAGGTCATGATCTTCCATATGCAAACTCAAGGTGGGGCTAGGGTTGTTGAGGACTCGATCGTCCAGAGGCAAACTCAAGGAAGGATTGGGCAAGTCAATGTGTCATCCAGAGGCAAACTCATGGGAAGACTCGGCTTGGTCGCGAGTTGTCCTATGGGAGGACCAAGGTTGCTTAGGTTGTTATCGTACCAAGGCAAACTTGATGGAGAACTAGGGTTGTTGAGGCCGTGATCTTCTTGAGTTAAACTCAAGGAAGGATTGTGCAATGCCACAGGTTTTCCCGAGGCAAACTCTAGGGAGCTCAGGGCAGTGTTGCAAATCACCTTGAGGCAATCTTGACGAGGGACCAGGGTTACTGAGGTAGCAATCATCTGGAGGAAAAATCAAGGATGGATCTTGCCAGGCTGAAAATTTTCCTAAGGCAAACACGAAGGAGAGGATAGAGCTGGCGCAAGTTGCCCTAAGGCAAACTCGATGAGGGCTAAAGGCAACTGAGGCCGAGATTGGCTCGAGGCACACGTAAGGACAGATCAGGCAAGGTCAAGGGTCATCCCAAGGAAAAGGAGGGAGGATCTGTAATCATCCCTAGGTGAACTCAAAGGAGGACCTAGCTTGGTCGCAAGTCATCCCGAGGGAAACTCATGGGTGAATGAAGTGAGGCCGTGGGTTGTCACGTTTCAAGAATTACATTTGAACAAATTGATTATAAAGATATATTTTCCTATTAGAGAGTCTAATGCTATGATCTCTAATTGTGTATCTAATGAATCTGGTATGAATAGAATTATCAAGGTCAAGTAAGTCATTCTCGATTCTTCGCTGCTATTAATTCTGGTCAAACCTTTTCATTATTACATTTTCTTCAATTTATTTCTTTCCAGAAAGGATTCATCTTACATTGCTACTTTGATTTTGGTTCTCTTAAATTTTTAGTCTCTTTCAATGTTTCTACCATCTCCCCTGTGGAATTGACACCGCAATCTATATTGGGACAGTCGCATTATTCTTTGAGCATAACCAAATTTTGGAGCCATTGCTGGATAGACCATTCAAGAAGCTCATTTAAAGAATAGGTTTGCTAAATTTGACACACCAAAGGGGGTAAATTTGTTCCTTTCTTTTGCTTTCATTTAATTTTAGATTTAGTTTTTTTTTTTTTCCTTTCTCTTTCAGTATTTGCATGCATAGATATAGAGACGAGTTAGGTAGATTTGCAAGGAGACCAGAAGTAGACATTGATACTCTTAGATAACCTGTTTGACACGCCATCTAATTTTAATATACATTCTATTTTATCATTTTCTTCGTCTAATATGAGTGTGCACGAAGATCAACCTAGGACTCTACATGAGTACCTTCACCCTACACACACAACAACACCATCATGCATTATATTTCCACTTAATATTCCTCCAATGGATTTCAAACCAAGTATGATACAACTTCTCCCTACTTTTCATGGTTTAGGAGTTTGGAGATGTTGTTGCTACATTTCATGGTCAACTTGGCACTATTGTGTTATTTGACTTAAGTTCTTTCCTTTTTCACTAAAGGATAAGGTGAAGAGTTGGATGTATTCATTGAGCCATAGTCAATCGGGTCATGGGCTGAGATGACCCAAATGTTTTTCAATAAATACTTTCCTCATCATAAGACTAATGCTTTGAAAAGGCAAATCTCAACTTTTGCACAAAAGGATAGTGAGACTTTGTATCATGCATGGGAACGTTTTAAAGAGTTACTTAGCTTGTGTCCCCATCATGGTTATGAAAGCTGACGTCTAGTTAGCTATTTTTATGAAGGTCTGACTCCTAGAGAGTGCCAATTTGTTGAAATGATGTGTAATGTTGAGTTTTTGGAAAAGGATCCGGATGAGGCAATAGAGTATTTGAATGAACTTGCAGAAAAAGCTCACACTTGGACAGGACCAAATGCTTTGACAGTACCAATCGAGCACGCTCCAATCAAACTCATTCTAATGGAGGCATCTATCATCTCTGAGAAGAAGATAACTTGAAGGCAAGGATGGAGGGCCTAACTAGAGAGTTATAGCATTGAAGATGAAGGAAACTATGGCAGCTCATAATATTCCCCAAGCTGATGCCCCTAAACTTTGCTTTGTTTGTCAGGGAGTAGATCATCTTGCACAAGATTGTGAGATGAGATGAGTGTATGAGGAACATTACAATTCTCTTGGCATGTATAAAATGTCCTTTTCACCCTACTCAGATACATACAATCCTGATTGGAGAAATCACCCAAACTTCAGTTGGAAGTCTGACACTCACAACCTTGCACAATCACAACCATCTAGGAATTACTCTACACCATATCATGCATCTCTCTCTTCTAGGGACCCCTTAGAAGATACTTTGCATGCTTTTATTGAGCATAGGATAAAAATAATCAAAAGTTTAAGTCTTTGATTACGCATGTTGTTGAGGAAAATAAGGAGATTAAGAGTCATGTATCCAAGTTGATGACTTCATTTAGTGTGAATGAGCGTGGCAAGTTCCCTTCTCAAGCTCAACCCATGCCTCATGGTCAACATATGGCTCAAGAAAATTTGAAGAAGATCAATGTCATTGTGACAAGAAGTGGTAAGTCCTTACACATTCCAACAACTGATAAGCCAGAGGATGTTGAAGAGGAACAAAGTAATGATAGTGCCAAGTTGTCCAAGGAAGACAAGGTAATCAATAGCCTAGTTAAGGTACCATTTCCTCAAGTTTTAAAATCTGGCATACTAACTTTGGATTCTAGCAATGAAATCTTGGAGAACCTCAGGCAGGTAAATATCAATATTCCTCTTTTGCATGTTGTAAAAGAAGTTCCTACTTATGCAAAAGTTCTCAAATATTTGTGTACAGTTAAGAGGAAGCACCATGTTAAGAAGACAACATTTTTTACAGAGCAAGTTAGTGCTCTAATTGAACAACGAATTCTTGCTAAGGATCCTGGTTGTCCAACCATTGCATGCAATATTGGGAATCATGAGTTTGGGCAAGCCTCACTAGATTTAGGAGCCAGTGTAAATTTGATATCTTATTCAATTTATTTGCAGTTAGCGTTGAGTGAAATCAAACTCACTCATGTGTTATTGCAACTAGCTGACCGTTCAGTCAAAGTCTCATGGGGTGTGGTGGAGGATGTTTTGATTCAAATTGATAAATTCTATTATCCTACTGATTTCTTAATTCTTGACACCAGTTCTATTGTTAATTCTAGTTTTAAAATTCCCTTGATTTTAGGTAGACATTTCCTTGCTACTGCTAACGCTCTTATTAATTGCAGGAACGGTCTAATGAAACTCTCTTTTGGAAATATGACTCTCGACGTGAATATTTTTCATGTTAAAAAACAACAGATAGAAGATGATGAGTGCCACCAAACATACATGATTGACACACTCATAGACAAGTGAGTTCACACAGCTCATGATTCTAACCCCCATGAATACTTCCTTATTAACTCTGAGTTAGATACTATTAGTGATTCATCTGATGTTGTTGATGTTTGTGGTGTTTTTCATGAAGCTCAGGATTATGGCACACAGGCTTGGCAACCAAAAATTGAGAAGCTGCCCAAGAAAAGTGAAAAACAAATTATTTCAAGTTCGGAGGCACCAAAAGTCGAATTGAGACCTTTGCCTAAAGGTTTAAAATATGCTATCATTGGTCCAGTTGATATTTTTCCTGTTATTATCTCATCTGAATTGTCTGACTATCAAGGTGAGAAATTTCTTTGCACTTAATGAGCATAAGTTAGCCATAGATTGGAGCATTGCTGATATCAAAGGTGTTAGGCCCTTAGTCTATTCTCATAAAACTAATTTAGAGGAAGGAGCTAGCCCTCGTAGAGACCCACAACACATACTTAATCCCACCATGAAAGAGGTGGTAAATAATGAAGTGTTAAAATGATTAGATGTAGGGATTATATATCCTATTGCTAACAGTAAATGGGTTAGTCCTATGCAGGTTGTCTCCAAGAAGTAAGGCGTTATTGTGGTGAATAATGAAATGGGAGAGCTAGTACCTACAAATCTTGTGACTAAGTGGCGGATGTGTATTGATTACAAAAAATTTAATACTACCACATGAAAAGACCATTTCTCTCTCCCTTTTATTGATCAAATCCTTGAGCGTGTTTTTATGGATGATTGCATTAGAAAACCAGGAAAAAACCACCTTCACTTACCCTTTTGATACGTATGCTTTCCATCGAATGCCATTTGGATTGTGTAATGCATGACCTGCTACTTTTCAATCCTACATGATGAGCATATTTAGTGACATGGTTGAAAATTGTATGGAAGTTTTTATGGATGATTTAACTATTTCTAGTGACTCCTTTGACACTTGTTTGATAAATCTAAAGAGAGTCCTTGTTGGCTGTGAAGAGAAACACCTTGTGCTCAATTGGGAAAAAGTGTCATTTCATGGTATCCTCAGGTATTGTATTAGGTCATGTTGTTTCTTTTAAGGGTATAAAGGTTGACCAATCCAAGATTGAGTTAATCTCAAAGTTGCAAACCCCAAAAACTACTAGAGAGGTAAGATCCTTCCTTGGTCATGCTGATTTTTATAGAAGGTTCATACAGAAATTTTCTATGATCTCATGACCTTTGTGTAGCCTTCTTGTTAAGGATGCCCCATTTGAGTGGACAGATGCTTGTCAAGATGCATTTAAAATGCTAATTGACATATTAACATCCACACCTGTTGTGCAACCACCTTTTTTTTTTTTTTTTATTTAAGAGAAGGAATCACATGTCCAAGAGTGACCCCTGTCCGAATTTATTAATGATCCCTCACTTGTGGCGGAGGAAAACCGTGGTTACAATAACCAAAAAAAAAAACCCCTCAAGACCAACCAATAATTACAAAACAATTAACCAAACAACCAAGAAAAACCATCTAACAAGGCCTAATGAATAACACAAAAAAATTACTAGCCTACAGCAAAGTACTCATCGCTCATATGACGAATGGAGAGTTCTGCAACCCCCTTCCCAAATAGACACTAAACAAAAAAGAGGTCTTCAATACACACAGCATCCCCTAGAAGATTAACACCTAACCTCATGCGATTTGCACCGAATGAACGCAATGCCCCATTTGTCCATCCTAATTAAACCCCGCAGCATAGCAGGAGCATCCGACGTATTCCTCCATTCCGCATCACCCACTCTTGCCCCCCACCGAGCAAGCCAATCAGCAACAGCATTCCCTTCCCTAAAAATATGAGAAACTTTGTAATCCATGTCTTTAATCAGCTCCTGCAACTCCTCCCAGAAGTCCTCCAAATACCAGATTCCGCACCTGTTATTCTTCAGCCACGACAGAACCACCTGTGAATCCACTTCAATATCCAGAGCAGACAAATTTAATTCTTTACAATGTTTTATCCCTTCCAGTAAAGCCCGTAGTTCTGCTTTGGTACTATCACCATATCCCAAATTCATTGAAAAAGCCAATAAAACAGACCCCTGCATATCTCGAATGACTCCTCCCGCACCTGAAATACCTGGGTTACCCAGGCAGCTCCCGTCCGTATTTAACTTGACTCTACCAAGTAGTGGTTTAGACCAAGTAATGAGATGAATTGGATGATGTTGAATAGGGATAGGATTAACATTTAGACACCCAAGAATGTAAGCATCATGCTGATTAAATTTTTTAAACCTAGTCATTCCTTGACCAAGAACGCCTACCCAGTGCTTGATAGAAAGCCAAATCACCTGACTTGATTCCAATTTATTCTCCATTCGAGCAGAACATCTTCTTCCCCATAATCTCCACGAAATTATAGTAGGCAATAAACCAAGTATAACACCAATTTGAGATGAATTTGAGGCTCTCCGAAACCAGTTAATACATGTTTCACGCCATAATCTTCCAACCCGAATCCCAAACAGAGCACCACACTTCTTCCAAATCCCAGCTGCAACCTCCCCTTCAAATAAAACATGATTTATATCTTCATACTGCCCATTCTTGCAACAATTACATTTCGATGCTAGTGGAATACCCATCCTCCTAATATTATCATCAACAGCTAGAGCTCCATTCCACGCCTTCCACATAAAAACAGAAAACTTCTTAGGTAGAATGTTATTCCATATCCATTTATGTCCCTCTAGAATAGGACTTCTCACACGAATACCTTCCCAAGCAGACCTTGTAGTAAAATTCCCACTTTCAGTTTTAGTCCATATCAGGATATCTTCACCCACTTTACTCCTTTCCAACACATTAATGATATGTTCAGCAAGTTCCATGCCCACCAACCTCTCTAAAAACTCCACATCCCACCCATGATCAAGCTTTAAATCTTTAATTTTAAGAAGAGGTTGCTCAACCACAGGCAAGATTTCAGCAAATGGCTCTTGCGCCAACCACTTATCATACCAAAAGAAAACATTTCCATCTTTAATTTTCCATTTAGTATAATTCAAAATAATAGGAATATTTTTAGCAATCATACACCAAAATCGTGTACCCTTTGGAGAACCAAGTAACATAAAAGGTTTATTACCTATATACTTATTCCGAAAAAAATTTGCCCAAAGAGAGTCTTCATGCATAAGCTTCCAAGCAAATCTTAAATGAAGAGCTTTTTGCATTTCTTCTAATGACCGAAATCCCAAACCACCTTCTGCAATAGGCCTACATATATTCCTCCAAGCCACCCATTTTCTCTTATTCTTACCATCCCTTTCTCCCCAAAAGAAAGAACTCATAAGCCTATTTATAGTATGAATAATCTGTTTTGGAACTCTTAAAACCACCAGAAAATGCACAGCCATGCTAGCTAGTACATGTCTTAGCAAGATTACCCTTCCTCCCACAGATAAAAGTCTCATTTTCCACCCACTTATTTTGGTCTGAACTTTTCTCACTAGTTCCTCCAAATCCGCAATCTTGAGTTTGCCGGAGACAATGGGAATCCCCAAATATTTAAAGGGGAATTTTCCTTCCGAAAAACCAGTCAATCTTTTGAGATTCCTTTTCCTTGCTATGGAAATTTTATTAGAAAAAAACATGGCAGTTTTTTCTTTGTTGATCAATTGACCTGTCCAACTCTCATAAGTGTCCAGAACTCTTAAAATATTTCGGATAGAAGAACGACCCCCATTTGTAAAAATAACCACATCATCTGCATACATTAGATGTGATATCAATCTAGTACCACGGGCTTGAGAAAACTGACCAAACCTCTTTACTTCCACACTTTGTTTTATAAGTCGAGAAAGAATTTCCTGCAAAATAATGAACAAATAAGGGGACAACGGGTCCCCTTGTCTCAGCCCTCGACCTCCCTTGAAAAAACCCTTCGTAGTACCATTCATTAGAATGGAATACCAAGGTGTGGAAATACATTCTCTAATCAAACTACAAAAAGAATTAGAGAATCCAAAAGCAAGAAGCACTCCCATAAGAAAATCCCAATCAACCCGATCATAAGCTTTAGCCATATCCAGTTTTAACATCACATTTCCACCATGAATCTTTTTATTGATCGAATGCACCATTTCTTGAGTAAGACTAATGTTTTCAAAGATACTTCTGCCCGGGATAAAAGCACCTTGCTCTAGAGATATCATTTTTGGAAGCAGAGAAGTCAAACGATTTACAATTATCTTTGAACAAATTTTGTAAAATACCGAACACAGACTTATGGGTCGAAATTTATCAAACCCAGATGGTTTATCCATTTTTGGTATCAAAACCACATAAGAAGAAGTATAAAATCTTGGCCATTTTCCTCCTCTAAAAAATTCTTCTACAGCAGACATGCTATCTATCTTAATAATATCCCAAGCACTTTTAAAGAAGCCTGCTCCAAAACCATCCGGACCCGGAGCACTATTAGAGGGAATAGAATCTAAAGCCTTTTTAACTTCATCAATGGAAGGAATATCACATAGTAATGTACTTTCCTCCGCTGTTATGACCGGCGAAATAATGTGAGTTAAATCTGGAACATTTACAAAAGACTCCTTCTGCAGAAAAGCTGAAAAATAATTGACTGCTCCTAAATGCACCTCCTCAGGTGACTTCAAAACAGTGTCATCTTGAAGTCTCATCTCCATGACTCTCTTCTTCCTTTTATAAGTCAAATAAGCATGGAAAAATTTGGAATTTTGATCACCTTCCACCTGATTGGAGTCTTCCTTTTGAAATCATGTGTGACGCAAGTGACTATGTAGTGGGAGCGATACTTGGACAGCGAAAGAAGGGAAAATCTTATGTTATTTACTATGCTAATAGAACTCTGAACACCAATCAAATGAATTACTCTACCATTGAGAAAGAGTTGCTAGTTGTAGTATTTGCATTAGATAAATTCTGTGCTTATTTGATTGGATCACCTATAACTGTATTTACAGATCTTGCTACTCTTAAGTACCTTCTCTCCAAGAAGGATGCTAAGGCGTGACTAATCTGGTGGATTTTGATTTTGTAGGAATTCAATCTCACAATTAAGGACAGGAAGGGTGTTGAGAATGTGGTGGCTGCCCACCTTTCTAGGTTGATGTTCGAAGATACCAGCACTACTCCACCTATTCAGGATGATTTTCCAGATGAACAGTTAGAGAACCATGAACCATGGAATTAGGGATTCAGCCGATTGGGAGTCATAAATGCCAACATTTAATGGCCCATTTGTCGAGTCTCAACTACCATCTTTGAGACTAAGATTGCAGTCACGGCTCCTCGAAAATTAGGTTGTTGGTTGCATCTACTAGGGTTTCTCGCAGTCGCAGCCAGTATCACAAGATTCACAATAGAAACCCCTTGGGTTCTTGAATCTTGATGGTTGCAAGCCTTCAAGAATCAAGAATCAAGGCTTCATGGATTGATTACATGGAAATCGCATAACGACGTAAAAGGTAAGCGTAGGAAGCTTGGGTTTTGCGATGGTTTTGAGAGAAGAAGTGAGAAAATGTGAAATGACTGAAGGAGAAATGATATGTGTGTAGGGCTGTGGCTAGGGTTTCATTATGAAATGTCTTAAATTTGGATACAAAGATCCAAGGGCCTCAATAACTCTAAATGTCACATGGGTAGACTCTCAAATGTAACACATTATATGTAACACATGTTATATGCTATAAAACTAGATTAATATGTAACACATATTATATATATTATATACTATAAAACTATATATTTATATTGTGTACATATATAACATTGTCTAGCTTTATATTTTATCAAACATTATAATTTATTACTCGTAATATAATATTATAGTTATCGTATATACTATAATACTATTATACTAATTCATACACAGAAAAGGAAAAAGTTGCCCTCTCTCTAAACCCTCTCCCTTCTCTCTAAACTCTCCCAAACTTTAGAATCGGCTCGAGGGGGTGGGAGCTTAGGCTCCTTCCCCCCTCACTCCTTCCCTCCCCCTCTCTATTTTCTTATTGTGTAGTGTTTAGGTTTTGTTTTATTTTTTTAGGCCAAATAAAGGGAGAATCATCGATCGTGACTTTTCGGCACCCAATAGCCAACACGCGCCCCACCAGGAGGTTGCCCAGCTGTTGATCTACACGACCACCAAATGCGGCCCCAATCGGAGTGGAGCGTAGCCTGCACGCGTGGGACGAAAAATTCGGAACTTGCCAGAGTGTGGCCCTCACGCGCCACCAAGAAGTCATCTGTCGTGGACAGAGTTGTGCTATCTCTTAAACTTCGGTGTTTAGAGATTTGTCATCTGGACTAGACCATATCAATCATGAAAGTGTACTGAAAAATTACTGACGTTTGTAATTGACTTATTATTTAAGTCAACTTTGTATGTGAGGTCCTTTAATGAATAGAATGAAATCCATTGGTATAAAAAAAATATATATATATATATATATACTATTATACTAATATGATAATGAGATGGTATGATTTGTAAATTTGTATGTTAGACTATTGATTGAGTTGAATTATTACATATTTTATACATCTAGAACCAATATATTTCAATTAATTCATGACATTATTATTAATTTTAGATGGAAAAATAGTTAAGAGGCATAAATCTAAATTGTGATTTAAATTGGTTGATAGCTTGGTTTATACTTAATTTTATAATTTGTGATTTAATTGGATAATATTTCTTCACATACACAACACATCTTTAACATTTTATTATTTCTTTTAATTTTTTTTTCTATTTTCTAGTTTTTGAGATAGGCAAAAACAAGTTGGGAAGACGCTAGGTGAAGAAACCAAAACCAGCCGCAGGAGAAAATGAAAAAAAGCATGCTGGACGGAAGAATAAAAAAGACTCACGCACGCGGAAGAAAAAATACAAAGGAGGCGAAAGAAATAGAACACGCCGCACGGATTGGAGGACGCGACTAAGGTTGTGTTTGGATGTTGAAGTGAGTTGAGTTGAGTTGAGTTGAGATAATAAAATATTATTAGAATATTATTTTTTAATATTATTATTATTTTAGAATTTGAAAAAGTTGAATTGTTTATTATATTTTGTATTGAAATTTGAAAAAGTTATAATGATGAGTTGAGATGAGTTTGGTAACCAAACTCACCCTAAAACGAAAGAAAGGACCCAGCAACCCAAAGACAGGAAGACGCAAAAATAAAGGTTGCTTTTCGTTTTGGACGGACGCAACACGAGAAAATGAGTTTTTTTCGATTTTAACACGGGGCTAAAAAGACGACACTACGGGATCTTTTTGGAAACGGAAAGCGATGGAAAGAAAAAAAGATACGCAGCAACGAGGGAACTAGCACACAACTTGAAGAGCTCCTCAAGGGGGTCCTCCACTGCCGCTGCCTAACCTTCCTCTACTGCCTCCCACCTCCATTTCCGGCCATCTAGCTTGCTCTTTCCATTCTCCAACTTTTTATATAGTTTTAATTTAAAATTTATGGTGTATTTTTGAAATCTTTTGCTTTGAACAATTCTGTTTGGGCATTTTATTTTCTGCTTGTTTAACTTGATGTTAGTTGTTTTTCTTGCTCCTTTAAACTTCCATTAGATAGGTATTACAATGGTAATGGATTGATTTTGAGAATTTTGTAATTTGAATACAAGGATAAACTCTAGAATATTGATTTTGGGACTTTTCAATTTCCAGTTCTTATTGCATCAATCATTTTCTAATCTAACTTAATTTTTAGCTTGGTTTAATTAATCTTTTAGTTCCATTAGATATTAGATTGATTAAGGATTAATTAGGACTTAATTAATTTCAGTTTTACTAGTTAATTTTCTGTTAATTAATATTGCTTAGTTTAGTTGGTTTTTTTATTGTTTAATTTCAATTTGTTAGATTTAGTTGTTAATTTTGAGTCTTGCAATTAGTTTGACAATTTTTGTTGGTTAGTAGGGAGGTACTTAGATTTAATTTTCTGTTTTACTTTATTAGTTGGTTAATGCTTGATTAGTTAGCTTGCTTTATAATTTGGTGTTTAACTAGTTCCGGATTTAATGCTTAATGTGCTGTTAATTAAATTAGTCTAGTAATTTGCATCTTGGTTAATTAATTTCAATGAGTTTAGTTTAGTTTAGTTATTAGTTTACTGCTTTGCATCTTGGTCCTTTACTTTTCCTTGCAACACTCAAAAATCTAAAATTATGAATCTAGTCCACGACTAGTGCCATTTTGATTTTCATTGCATTCTTTCATTCATTGCATATATTACCACTTTTATTTTCTCTTTATGAATATTTTTACAATTTTATACGAGTTTGATTTTATGCAACTTTTCTTGCGGAGATAATCTAAGAATTTTATTCCTAATTATTATGCGACACCTGCCTGCACCTGGGATAGCCTTTGTGCTGCTCATTTTTTTTGAGTGAGTCAACTTTACTAATAATAAACTAATAATATTATATATTTATTAATGCTCCACTAATACACCACCATATATATATACTAATACTACTACGATATATTAATATTATCCATCATCATACATGGTAACATATACTAATATGTTATACTAATACACCAGTACCATCATTCTTTCATGTTAATATTAATATATTAGTATGTCATACACCAACATACATTAGTAATAGTATATGAATGTATCATCTTTCTAACACCACTAATATATTAACATACTATTACTAACAAGTAAGGGCAATGCCCAGTTGATAAATATAAAAGAAAAATCTAAAAAAACTACAAAATAGCAAATGAGAAGGTGAAAAAAGAAATTTAAACAAAAATTGTACAAAACATATAAAGTGAAGAAAGAAGTATAGACTTTACATACAATTTAGTGTCTTAATTAATTAAGTATATAATTACAACAGTGAGAAGATTAAGAAGAAGAGATTTTGAGTGTTTATGACGTAATTTGATTTATAGAATGGGCAAAGAGTACTTTGAGTTTATTCTAGCACAGTTATTCATGTTGATTCATTTCTGCATGCAAGTACATAATCTATTGATTTTCTGAAAATGTAGTTGCAATATTTGTTAAATATGGTACGTGCTCCTGTAATAATGAAGAAATTTAAAGACATAATGCATTAAACAGTCTACCTCACATGTTTGTTTGAAGAGATCAACAGTTGTACAATTCAATATTTTTTTTGCTATCAGTCCAAAGATAACAACCGATATACATCTATTATCTTCCTCTACTTCTAGATAGACTTGTCAGCTAAAATTAATGAGAATATTAGTAATTGCATAATTTTAACAATTACTATGTTATATTTATCATGTAAGAAATGATAATTTAAAATGATAAGATAAAATGATTTCCTGTGGCTTTGAGATGCTCATGTTTTTGCAATTATAGCATATAAATTTTTCGTTGTAGTTATATCTAGTTGCTTTATTACAATTTGCACAAGACATGTAGTGAAATTTTAAGGTGAAGGAGATGTTGCCGATTTGGGCTATGGGAGGCCTCCGACATCCCTTGAGATTGTGTTAAAACCCCTAGAAAAGTGGCCTCGGGACAAGCCTCGACACTGCCCTTGGAAGGCAAGGACAGCACCACGGCTAGCCTACACACATGCCTTGGCCCGTGCCGTGACACGCACGGGGCGCCCAGCATGCAGGCTAGCAAGGTTAGTGCCCGCATGCCCATGTGCGCGCGCCTGCACACGCCCCTACGCACGCCCATACGCACACGCATGGGTACGCCCCTGCACACGATCATGTGCGCACGCCCCTACACACGCCCACGCCTCCGCGCGCGCCCCAGTGCATGCACATGTGCGCGGCCCTGCACGCCCCCATACTCATGAGCTTGCACGCCCCATTGCGCATGCCCTTGCGGGCACGCCTACACGCAGCCAAACACACGGCCTCCTGCGCACACCCCAGAATGTGTCCCACACCGCACACCAGCGAGGCTAATGGCAATGCCATGCCATCCAGCTCACGGTTCTAGCCTGTGCCTTGCAGCGTAGGCCAATGACATGCCATCCAGCGCATGGCTCCAGCCATGCCTTACAGTCCAGCGCTCAGGCCACCAGCCTGGGCCATGCAGCACACACACATGGCTCGTCATCATCAAGCCTTGCATGGCACTAGGCCATGCCCATCAACAAGCCAATGCATGGCACCAAGCCATGACCATCAGCAAGCCATATTGTGCCACCTAACCATGGTCCAACCCGAAGACCACCATGCACCATTCTAGCCCACCATGGCCATGCATGTCACGGCCAAGATAGGTCCATGGTATTATCTTATTTCTTTTTTATTTATTTAATTATTATTTATTTGCAAGTGACCTATTGGAGTTTCCAAGTTGTAACTCTTATAAATACGATCCTTAGTCTTTTCTTTTACATCTTTTGACAAATTCCTTTTGGATGGCTTTGTTCTTGAGATCAAACAATTCGGTGCTTAGCACTTGGGCTCTTTGAGGTGCAATTCGTGAATCCCTAAGGAGAGAATCACACTTTGCAATTCGTGAATAAGTGTGATTCAAGTTATCAATCTTATGAGTATTATTCATTCATTCTATTGTCTTCTATTTTCTCTCCATTGATACTATTATTTTATGTGTATTGCTTGTAAATTGTTCTTGAATTATTCTTAAGGATACATTGAGTTCTTTGGATTGTTCATTGGCAAAATCCATCATTTGCCCAATTTGATCCAACCAAACACTTAGTGTCGCCCACTATAGTGTTTGCCTTGGTCCACATTCCATACATAGCCTTGCCGCCACTCTCATAAAACCCTAGCCAAATCCCCACTTCCATACACGGAATTCCCATATTTACCCCATTTCCATCGTTGTTTGCCATAGCCGAACACCATCACATTTGAATACAAGTCCAATTCTCGACCAACACTTGCCTTAATTGGATTAACCCTAGCCGCCCACCTCCCTTTCTATATTGGGATTCCTATAACTTAGGAACCCTAGTTGACCATATTGGGATTCCTATAACTGGAAATAAAATTTCATTATTTCTACAAACTTTGATAAAATATTTTAATATGTCAAATTTATTTTAGGGTATTTATTGTATTATTTGGTATGATTTTTTATTTTTTACAATAAATAATTCTTAAAATAGGTGGGATTATGCCGTAGAAATGATAGCTCTTGAGAAGTAGGACAACCACATAGAAATTTTTTTAAAAATAAATTTATAAATTTATATAATAAGTTAAATTTATTATTTAAAAATAAAAAATAAAAATATATATTTATAAATCATTTGGAAATACTTTCCCTCAGCTTGTTAAGATGTTATTTAAGTTAACTATTTCGTCACTTGGTGGGATTCTGTACTTCTATTATATGAAATTATGAATCATCGATTACAATTAAAAGATATCTATATTCCTTTTTTCTTTTCTTTTATTTTATTTTTCTAAAGAAAAAAAATAAAATCACAGTGGTTTTTAATATGCGTTGAAATGAATTAAGTGCAGGAAATAATTAATGTGAGCATGCATCATTTAGGTTGAATTAAGATCAAAGTAAAAAATATAAGATTTGGAGCAGAATTTCTTCTTTTTAAAAAAAATAAAAAATAAAAAACGAAGATGATTCTAATAGCTTTAGGCCTTGGACTCACCATTCGATAAAGAGTAATGCTATGTACAGTCCCCAAATAGGAACTGCATTGCAAGTCTAGTTAATTTTTATCTTTAAAATTTTTTAAAATTAGAATAATATACTTAACAAAATGATACTTTTTTCCTTTTAATGAAGGGCTTGCACATGCAATCTCCAAATAGGGATTGCAAATAGAGTTTATCTTCGATAAAATGGGAGAACCAAAAAAATGAATCCAATAAAGTAAGAGTAGTGGTACATCTCCGAGGGATGTATCTCGAGAACCCACCGAGAGAAAGGTAGAAAAAAAAATTTTAATTTATTATTATTATTTTTCATCTATTTTTTTTATATTCTTAAATATTTTTTTGAATATAAAAAAATCCACAACATTACTAAAAAATATTTTTTTAATCACTAAGTAAAAATAAATAAAATGAATCGGAACACAAATTCGAGACCCACATTCGGTGAGTTTAGCATTTTTTATAAAGTAATAGATAGGGTGTAGTTTAGCACTCCTATGTAATATAATTTTTTTTTTTTTAAATATAAAGAGATTCTTTTAAATGTAACTTTTTTTTATATATATTTGATTCCTTATTTTGTATTTTGTTACATGAATTATGAAGAGGAAATTATTCATCATTACAAACCTTTTAATTAATTTCTCCCTTTTGTTATTGAGTTTTTATTAAAAAATATAATATTTAAATTATATAAAAAAAATAGATAAACTTATATATAGTATATTGTAAAAATTAATATATAAAATAAATAAATAAATAAATTTTGATAATATATCTTAAAAGATAAAAAAAAAAATAATCCATCAAAACTGCAGATTTGATTATTTTATTTATAAATAGATCAAGATCAAAGCATCCATGCATCGTCCAAAGTGTCCAAAGTAAATGAGGTGGGTTGTTGGCAGTGGTAGAAGAGAAAGATAGATGAATGCACATGGTTAAAGTTGAGAGAAAATATATCTTTGCTTTTTATACTTGTCAAGGACAAAATATATATATATATATATATATATATATATATATATTCACAATAAAATAATATTCATGTGATATATCTTTGTTTTATCTCTTTATCCTTTGAAAGTTGAGTAATATCATGAAATTACTGCCTTACTCAACGTTCATGACATTACTTTAAAAGATGTCATCGTGGTTGTAATTTCAAGACATTACTCAACTTTAAAGGATAAAGAGATAAAGCAAAAATATATCACATGATCATTATTTTATTGTGGATATATATTTTGTCCACGACAAGTATAGAAAGCAAAGAGATATTTTCTCCCAACTTCAACTATGTGCATGCATCTATTTTTCTCTTCTCCCAATGCCAACAACCCACCTCATTTACTTTGGACACTTTTTTTTGAAAAAAAGGTACTTCATATAAATATCTCAAGAGAGATGATTGTGAATACAATGAGGATAGTCCTTTACATGAATTGAGTCCTCAGCTAACTCTAGGGAACTTCTTGCCAGGCAGTGCGCCACTACATTGGCTTGTCTAGGAACATGAGAAACTGACCATGAAGAATAATTGCTTAGAAGTTGCTTGATGTCTTGATAAATCAGCCCCACCGAACTCCAGTCTTCAGCTAGGCTGTTTATGCCATTCACCACTAGCAGTGAGTCCCCTTCGAAGATGACATTTCGTAATCCCATTTCAGTTCCAAATTGCACGGCTCGTAATGCAACGAGTGCTTCACCCAGAGTGGGGTCAGGAAAAGAGTTACTTGGACTCCTAAGTGTTGCTGTGATAAGACCAGACCAATCTCTGATTGACACCCCAATACCCACCTTGCAGTTGACCTTGTCGATGGTTGCGTCCCAATTTATTTTATAGTAGTTGGTTGGAGGTTTGCACCACTTGGCTGCGGGTTGATGCTGAGTAGAGAACTTTTGTTGGTTCCTTACTAGCTCAACCAACTCTCTCATGCAATTGGACACACGTTTTAGTACCTGTTGAGGTGACTTGAATCTGGATTCAAAGATGAGTTTGTTTCTTCTATACCAAATTTCTTTTGCTGTGAGAGCTAGCTTAGTGAGTTCCTCTGGTGGAAGGGTGGATAGAAGCTTTTTTAGCAAGTCAAAGAAAGGTATTTCCTCAGTCCTACTTTTCTGAAGTCTTCTTGAACTACTGCACCAAACATCCTAGGCTGCCTTACACGTCCAAAGAGCATGGGATACAGTTTCTGGTTGAATAAGGCAAATAGGGCACATGCGTGTGTCAATGATCTTCCTTTTATGTAAGTTAACTCTGGTGGGAAGGATTTCCCTAGCTGATCTCCAGAGAAACATTTTGATATTGTTTGGCACTTGTAGCTTCCATAACAGTTTCCATAAGGCCTCATGTTTGGTAGATTCTGATGTTTGCCCCTTACTGATCCCATTCATAGAGACTTGGAGATGGTATGCTGATTTCACTGAGAATATACCATTCTTAGTGCATCTCCAAACTTGCTTGTCACTCCTGTTGCAGGGACTAATGTGAATTCTAGAAATGATGGCAGCCTCCTCAGGAATGAAGACATTTTGAACCAGGTGTAAATTCCAAGAATGAGTGTCTTGGTCGATGAGAGAGCTGACCGTAGCTTCTGAGTTGAGAACCTTTGGAGTGGGACTTGTAAGATGTTGGGATAGGCAACCATCGATCTGACCAAATCTTCACTGTGTTTCCATTGCCAATCTTTCAAAGAAGGCCCTCATATAGTAATGATCTTGCTGTTGTAATACTCTTCCACACATAAGAATCACTCCTTTTAACTCTTGCTGATGAAAAGTCACTTGAAGGAAAATATTTGGCTTTTAGAACTCGAGAGGCCAAGGATTGGGGATTGGTGATGATCCTCCACCCTTGCTTAGCTAATAGAGCTCTATTGAAGTCTTCAAAGTCACGAAATCCCAAACCCCCAACCTGTTTACCCTTTCCAAGACCCTTCCAACTTAACCAATGCATTTTAGGATTCTGGTTTCTAATTCCCCACCAAAATGACTGCAACAGTCTATTAATGTTCCTTAAGATACCCTTGGGAATTAGAAAGATGCCCATGCAATATGTGGGTATGGATTGAATGACTGATTTCAACAATACTTCCTTACCTGCTGGAGAAAGCAGATTTGTTTTCCAATTTGTCATTTGTGCTTTTATTCTGTCAATAATGGGAAGAAAGGCCCTTGACTTGCTCTTGCCAATGTAAGATGGTAATCCCAGATATTTTTCAAAAGGCCCCGACCCGACGCTTTAATACCAGCTGTAGCCGAGATGGAGTTTTGGATCTCTTGCCTTGTGTTCTTGCTAAAATAGATTGAGGACTTCTCAAGATTTAGCCTTTGACCTGAAGCTAATTCATAAGACGAGAGGATGTTATGTAGCCTGCCCCATTCCTGCAACTTAGCTTTACAAAATACCAGGCTATCATCTGCAAAAAAGAGATGATTAACTGATAGAGAGCCTCTAGTGATAGGGAAGCCAGATATTAAGCCCTTTTGTTCAGCTTGATTTAAAGCAAAAGTGAGAACTTCGGAGCATAGTATAAACAAGTAGGGTGAGAGGGGATCTCCTTGACGTATACCCCTAGAAGGCTTGAAGGGAGATTGAGGTGATCCATTTAGTAGAATTGAATAAGAGACAGTGCCAATACACTCCATAATCAGCTCAATCCATTCTGTATCAAATTCCATACGTTGAAGCACAAGCTGCACAAAAGACCACTCTAGCCTATCGTAGGCCTTGCTCATATCTAGCTTTAGAGCCATAAAACCTTCTTTATGATTTCTTCTTCTGTTCTGCATTGAGTGCATTAGTTCATAAGCCACTATGGTATTGTCAGAAATTATCCTACCTGTAACAAAGGCACTTTGGGTGTCTGATATTAGAAAAGGCAGAATGGTTTTGAGTCGATTAGCAATTACCTATGCAATGATTTTGTAAAAAACATTGCAAAGGCTTATGGGCCTATAATCTGTGACAAATACAGGGTATCTCTTCTTGGGAATGAGGGTGATAAAAGTCTGGTTGATACCCTGGAAGCTTGACTTGGAGTTGAGGAATTCTAGGACAACAGCTACCACATCATCACCAACCAGATGCTAATGATTTTGGAAGAATACAGCAAGGAAACCATCTGGTCCTAGGGATCCCAGAGGGTTCATTTGGAAAATGGCTAGCTCAATCTCCTTTCTGGAATAAACCTTAGTAAGGGACAAGTTCATCTCATGTGTAACAGTGGGTCTGAAGTTCTCCAGAAGAGAATTAGGGGCAGTGGGGTTTGAAGAGGTGAAAAGGTCTCTAAAACCAGATTGGAATTCACCCCGAATGTCATCAGGATTTGTCAAAACTTGCCCCAACTCAGTTTGGAGCTTGTGGATAAGGTTTTTCTGCCTTCTAACCGATGCACACTTGTGAAAGAACTTGGTGTTCCTGTCACCATCTTTGAGCCATCTCTGTTTGGCTCTTTGGCGCCACTTAAGATCATTTGCCTCTAGGGAGGCATCCAATTCTTTCTGTATAGTCCAAATCTGTTCAGTATCCAAACCAGTATTGGAGGCTTGCAAAGATCTCAGAAGATCAACTTTTGAGTTTAAGTCCTGTTGGTGAGATATTCTAGAGGTATTATGCCACTCTCTCAATTGGTATCTACACCTCCAAAGGCCCCTTCTTGTAACATCTGCCTTTGAACCCGATTGGAGTGAGCCTTGCCAAGCCCTTTTGATTACATTCTCATAGCCCTCCTAATTGGCCCACGAGGCCTCATATCTAAAGACTCTTTTGTTGTTGATGAGAGACGAGTTAAAGTTAAAGCTTGAGATGAGAAGGGGGTTGTGATCAGAGCAAATGGTAGGGAGAATGGAGACTGAATTGGTATCATATAACTCCTGCCATGCACAATTTGCTAGTCCCATATCCAGTCTTTCTCTTATGAAGTTTGGGCCCTCACGGTTGTTGCACCAGGTAAAGAGGGAGCCCTCAAAGCCTAGATCTCCAAGGCCACAGTTGGCAAGAGTTTGTCTGAAGGATTCCATCTGATTAAAGGGTCTGGGGGGGCCACCCATTTTTTCACAATAAGAGGTGATTTCGTTGAAGTCTCCCACACACAGCCATGGAATGTCTGGATTTACTTTGATTAAACTGAGTAGGTTCCAGCTTTCATTTCTTTTAGCAGTAATTGGTTGACCATAAAAACCAGTGATGATGAAAGTTTTCCCTATCTTATCCAAATGGACATGGAGAGAGATATGGCTAAGAGAGTAAGACAACATATCTGCAGAAGTTTCTTGCTTCCAAAAGAAAGCAAGGCCACCACTTCGACCAATGCAGTCCACTATAAAACTATTTTCATATCCAAGCTTGTTTCTTATGAGTTCCATTTTATCTCTTTTACACTTTGTTTCTATTAAAAACACTAGAGATGGGGACTTAACTCTCACCAACAGGTGAAGTTCTCTAACTGTCCGAGGGTTCCCAAGCCCACGCAGTTCCATCATAGGGTGATCATGGAGATGGGCAGGGCTGTTGAACAGCCTCTACCATAAAATGTTTAAGTCTTTTGGAAGATCTCATAGGTTTTGTTGTCGAGCCATTGATTCTCTTTTTCTTTTTGCTGGTCTCTCTACCAACAAAGGGGTTGGACATACTTGACACAGCACTTAAACCTACCTTTCCACGTGCTCTTCTTTTCCAGTTTGACATAAAGGGGGATTTTGTTTGTAACTTTGGGACTAACTGGGAGTGCGGAAGTAAGGGACTTACTTGGTGACTGTCTGTTGCATGGACCATACTGGTATCCAGACACGTAGACTCTACTTGCCTATTGGGAGATGAGTTCCTGACCTCTTCAACTATTGACTCCTCGAGACAAGTTGGGGTTGCCTTATCAGACTGTTGACAGTTGAAACTGTCCTTTTTTGACAAAAGGTCTTCAGTTCCTCTTTCCTTTTCCAATGCAAAAGCTGGAAGTACAGAAACACACGCCACTGTTGGTGGTAGATCAGCTGACTTGTAAGAAATATTGTTCCCGCCAAAATCTGATCCTTGCTCATCGGAGCTGGCCTGCCGACCACTTCCTGTAGCCTTCCCCTCTGAGCTGTTAGAGTGTGCTTTGTAGTGAGATGGCTTTTGAGATGAGTCAGCTCTAAGCCAAGGGCCATATTGAAGAGGAGATGTATTTTGAGTGCTACCATCAGAGACTTGTCTTGAACATCTGAGCTGTGTGTGTAGGACTATACCACAGTGGTAGCAAAAGGAGGGTAATCTTTCGTATTTGAAGGGTATCCAGGAGCGGGCATCCCCTACATTAATTACACAACCCCTTATCAAAGGTTTTGAGAGATCAAGCATCACCTTCACACGTAGGACTCCCCCCCACGCTCTTCCTTTTTCATCCACATCCACCATGATGACCCTCCCTGCTCTAGTTCCGAGTTTCTATCCCGTTCTTATGTTCATGGCAGCAAAGGGGAGGTCATGGAGTTGAATCCAAAACGGTTCCAGAGAGAAGTCGATGTCTTTTAAGGTAAGTCTGCCTTTACATTCCTGAATACAGATCAAGTTTCTGTCGAAAGACCAAGGTCGTCCAGATAACACCCTGGGTCTCACACTAGAGCTATGAAACTCGAGTAGGAACTTGTTCCTACCTAAGTCTTTGAAAATTATCCCACCTTCGGCATTCCAGACACTAGTCATTGTTGCTTTGAATGCCCCTTTATTCACTTCTTTGTCTGAAACAACCAATGCAACAAGGCATAAGTTGCTGATATCTTGGGCAAGTGTAAACTCCTCCTCCGTAAGGTAGAGTTCTTGTTGTTCCTCCTCCATGAGCTTGAGGCCCTTACATAAGTGAGAAATCTCTTCCTCCATGTGTACGTAACACTACTGAGACAAGATCAAACTCTATGTATCGAGAGGATCCAAGAGACAAACTCTATGTTCCTAGGAAGCATAGAGAGAAAACCTCATCTCCTTTTTTTATTATTATTATTGGGTTCTCTTGCACAGCCCCACCATAGACAACACCCAATCTCTCCCCTGCTGTGCCGCTGCCCCTTCTTCGTTTTCCTTCTTTCTGCCTTCTCCTTCCTTCTGCCTTCTCCTTCGCTAAGCACTGGGAAAATGGATAAAATATAAAAACTAAATAGTTGTAAGAATGCTTTTACCTTATCCATAAAAGCACCAAATGCAGTCTTCAGGCCCAGAACATCCACAAAAGGTTCACAGGTGGGCGGGTACTTGGTCATTGCAAAATCGAGTGCCCTCACGGCCGACCCATAAGCCGACTTCTTCTGCTTCATGATGATAATCATCAATTCCAAACCTTGGATGTTGTCAAACGACGAGGCTTGGGACACACCACAGAACATCCCTCATCCTCATTCTCATCCTCACCTCCTCCTTGTAGCCGGCCATGGCGTCCTTCTCCACCAAATATCTAAGATCTGCACCAACCACGTCTACAAATCGACGATTTCTGCCATGATTTCCATCCACATGGAGAAAGCCTTCTCTCCTCCGTCATCGCAGAATATCTCAATACCACATAACAGAGCTCAACTGCAACCCAATGGCCTAAAAGTGTATGATCGGTGATTTGTGGAGGATGACGACACTTGTGGATAAATGAAAAAGAGAGGGTTATGGAAAATGGAGAAAAAAACCGAGAGAAGGTTGTCGGCTGAGAGAGAGAGCGAAAGAGAGAGAGAGTGAGGAGAGTGAGAGATGAGAGAAATGAGAGAGGAGAGATTTTCGTTGGTTTAAAAGCAAAAGGAGTCCAGGGGCAAAAACGTACAAATACAGCTAGTCAGAACAGAAATTTGGGAATAGAAGCAGGGGTGAAATGAGAAGAAAAATTATTAGACAAAAATATTTATGATGTTGTAAATATTGAGGAAGTATTTTTAACTAATGTTGTAAATTTTTTATTTTTTTAAAAATATTTATGATGATTAAAAAAATACATGAAAAAAAAATAAAAATAAAAAAATGAAATACACATTCAGGACATATTTTCGGGCTACTTTTTCGTTAGTTGTAGCAATTCTCCTTAATTAATTAAGAATATTATCATATTTAAATTATGTTAAAACTCTAATTATATATATAGTTATACTTTTTTAAAAATATTTAACAAAATTTCATCATTTATTTAATGATGAAATATTAGTATTTTATAAATTAAAATTTGATAATTTATTTATGATATGATATTTATATGTTAATTATCTATTTTAAATTAATTTAAATCAGTATTTAAATTTTTACCATTTGATCAAATTTGGAGAGTTATGATGAAGGGTTAGATTTAAATCTTAAAAAATTTCATTTTCGTCTCGCTTTCTTTTTCTCCCTCTCTCCCTTTTTTTTTTTTTACCTAGTGATTAAGGAATTGTTTTTTAATGATGTTGTGAATTTTTTATTTTTTTAAAAAATGTTTATGATGATTACAAAAATACATGAAAAAAATAATAATAAATAAGTGAAATACACATTCAGAACATATTTTTGGACTACTTTTTCGGTAGCAGTTCTCTTGTAATAATTTTTGTGATATTTTGTGGTGATTTTGTAAAGAGGATTGCTATGAGGATGTAGAGATGGACGAAGAAGATAAGCGTAAAATAAGAATACTGTTTATCATTGTTCATTATTATTCATCTTACTATTCATCAGACGATGCACACTTTTAAATATAAGGAGATATATATACACACACATATATAAAAGGTTAATTGGCATCCTAGTATGGTAAGGTCGGCAATGACAGAAGCGTCAGATCGGCCAGACGACAGTAATTAATTAGTTCATATTTTTTTTACTGTTTTTGCTATTTATTTGATTCAGTGATTGCGCTGATCTCTAGAATGGGCTTGGTTACTTTGAAATTAGTTGTACTTGTGTAAAATCCTGTATGGCGTAAGATTTTCTAATTGATAAAAAAAAGTACGTTTGCCACATCTGTCAAATTGAAGAAAAAGATAAAGTGTAATTTCGAATATTAAAATAGTCTAATGTATAAGAATAAAATTATTATTTATTTATGTTCATCATTTATTATGAAATTTAAATTATATTAAAAATTGAAATTAATTAGATAGTTTTTTTCTCTTAAAATGTACAGTAAAATTTCATCATTTATTTAATGATAAAAAATTAGTATTTTATAACTTAAAGTTGATTTTTAGTGTATAATATAATAAACAATAATAGGATATGCAAAAAAAACATGCGAAGAAATAAAAAACAGCTTCTTTATTGTTCATTTAAAACTCAAAAATCAATATTTTTTCCCACTTTTTCTTTCTTCCTCTCTCTCATTCCCTACGCACGATTGCGGTATTACGTTGCACATTGGCATTCACACAGACAAACCCAAAAAAAAAAAAAAAACTCTTTACTGTTCATACTGTTCATCATACTGTTGATGAACAGTAATAGGATATGCGAAAAAACATGCGAAGAAAAAAAAAACAGCTGCTTAACTGTTCATTAGTGTTCATCAACAGTAATGAACAGTACCCATATAGATGCTTTTAAGTAATAGGCAGATAATAGATATTAATATACCATCTTCTAACATACATATACTAATATGAATATATATAATATATGGACCCTATGGTGTAATTTGTAAATTTATAATGTTATATATTTATTGGACTCATATATTTATCATAACTTCTAGTTCTAACTTCTATATGATATATTAATATTATAAATTTATATATGTAGTGGACTATAAGTCTATATACATAATTATGTATATTATTAATTATATATATCTAACTTATGTATATTATATATATATATAGATATTGTATTATATATGAATAAATATATATGAGTCGAGTCGAGCTTCACATGAGTTTGTTCACGAAGATTAACCAAGTCGGTCAAAATCTATACGAGTTTGTATCGTTTAATAATCGAGCCTAATCTTGTGTTTGTGGACAGTCTATTTAATATTTGATTTGAGTTGAACTCGAGTTTAATCGAGTCAAGTTTGAGCTGCTTGTTGAGTAACTTGTTCATTTTACAGTCCTAACTCTAACCCAAAAAAAGTAATATATATAAAAATATATATTATATATAATCTTGTATATATGGACACCTTGAAGCATCTCGAAGGGCACAGGTATGGAATATGTTGGGTACTTGCGTTGTTCCAATTGTGTGGCATGGCTATGTTTTGGTGGTTTTGATGAAATTCTTGTTCAAGATGAGAAAATAGGGGGGTGTGTTAGACCTATTAACTAAGCTTTGGGATTCCGTGGTTTTATTGATCGATGTCAGTTCCAAGACTTGGAATTTTTGGGTTTTCCTTTTACTTGGTGTAACCAGTGAGATGGTGGGGATAGAATATATGAATGCTCAGATCATGTTTTGGCTACTACATAATGGTTAGAATGTTTTCCTCAAGCTGCTGTGAAACACCTTCCATTTTTCTATTCTGATCAATTCCAATTTGTTTGGCTTTGTATGGATGGAATTCAAATGCTGATTTGGGACATAAGCGTTTTCATTTTGAATCCATGTGGGTTAGATCTCATGATTGTGAGGATGTTATTACGAGGAGTTTGGATTTTAATAGGGGAGTGGTAATCATCTGTGATTTCATCTATTTTTTATTGTAGTAGAAATCTAATAAAGTGGAATAAGAATAGTTTTGAATATCTCTAAGTTCATATCCGTGAAAACAAGGCAAGCTACGAGATTTGCATGAATTACCAACCTTATCTCCTAAGATAGTTAATCTACAAATAAAGGTACTGATCATGGAGGAGATACATGAACTACCGGAAAAAGAGGAGATTTTGTGGAAACAGCAATCTAAGCTGGTTCAATGGCTGAGTGATAAGGATTGGAATACTAATTATTTTCATTCGAAGTCTTCGCAAAGATGTAAATGAAACCTAATTACTAGTATTATTAGTGATGATGGTTGTTGGTGTGACAATGGAGAGATGTGTGCTGAGATTTTGAGGCTTAATACAGAGGTTTTCTCTTCTGTTAATTTTGGCCAAGGGGCTGATTTATTATCCATTATACAGCCACGTGTTACGGATGCCATGACTTTGTCCTTAGATGCTGATTTTCTCGAATGAAGTATGGACTGTGTTGACTCAAATGCACCCTCATAAATCCCTAGGACCACATGGTATGTTTCCTTTTTTCTTTCAACAATATTGGCATCTAGTGGGTGAAGGAGTTATTGCTGATGTTTTACATAGTTTGAATTCTGGACAATTACCTAATGATTTAAATCATACATTTATTGTTTTGGTTCCTAAATTGAAGAATCCAAAGAAGGTTGGAGATTATAGGCTTATAAGTTTGTGTAACATGATATGCAAGTTGGTCTCTAAAGTGTTGGCTAATCGATTAAAGAAAATCTTACCATTCATTATTTTTGAAAATCAAGGTGCCTTTGTTCTTGGAAGGCAAATTACCAATAATGTTCTTATTGCCTCAGAATTACTTAATTTCTTACAACATAAAACTCAGGGGAAGAAAGGTTATATGTCTATCAAACTTGATATGAGTAATGCTTATGATAGAGTGGAATGGTCTTTTCCTGATTTAAATCTTATGAACCACATGAGATTTACTGATAAGTGGGTATCTTTGATGAGGATGTGTATTACTATTGTTTCTTATTCAATTTTAGTGAATGGTGTTCCTCATGGGTCTATTACTCCTTTTCGGGGCTTATATCAAAGGGATCCCTTATCTCCTTATCTATTCCTGCTTTGTGCTAACGGTTTGGTTTCTTTGCTGAAGGCGGCAAAAAATTATGGTTGTTTATGGGGGATCAAGTTGTGTAGGGGTTTCCCACTTCTCAATAATCTCTTCTTTGTTGATGATTGTATTTTATTTTGTCGAGCTACACCTTAAGATAATATTCAGATTCAAAATTTATTGTAGCAGTATGAGGAGGCCTCTGGACAGCAAGGTAATAGGGAAAAAACTTCAATTTGTTTTACCCAAAATGCTCCAGCTGAGATTTGGTATTGTATCTTATGAGTATGGAATGTGGAGAGAGTTGTAACCCATGATCAGTACTTGGGTTTACCTTCTTTTATCGGTCAATCAAAGAGAATTTTTTTCAATGATATCAAGGATCGAGGGTGAAAGAAATTTCAAGGGTGGAAAGAGAAAATTCTGTCACAGTCGGGGAAGGAGATTTTAATTAAAGTTGTAGCTCAATCTATTCCAGCAGACTCTATGAGTTGTTTTAAACTACCATCTAGTTTGTGTACGGACTTGGGGAAGCTAATGGCACAGTTTTGGCGGTGGCAAAAGTTAAATGAAAGAAGAATACATTGGATGAACTAGGATAACTTGTGTAAATCTAAGTTTGTTTAGGGAATGGGTTTTCGTTGTTTGGAGGATTTCAATTTAGCTTTATTAGCAAAACAAGGCTGGAGATTGCTTCCACATTCAGAATCTTTGTTTTATAAGGTTTTTAAAGCAAAATATTTTCCATGTTCTTCTTTCCTTGATTCTACATTGGGTGGTCATCCTTCATATACTTGGAGAGAGATAAGTCAAGCTAAGTGGATTCTGCAGCAACGTTGTAAATGGCAAGTTGGGACTGGTCAGGAGATTAAAATTTGGAAGGATCGTTGGCTTCATGATGTATTTCCTTTTAATGTTGGTGGTGATTTGGCTTATGATGCAAACGTGAGTGAATTAATTAATTAATATGAAAGTACTTCAATGGGATAAAGTAAAACTATCCAAGAATTTCTTGATGGAGATACAAGAAGTTATTTTGAAGATTCCCTTGAGTTTCACTTATTAGGATGATAAATTAGTTTGGAAGGATCAGAAAAATGGTGCGTTCACAATAAAATCTCCTTATAGGAGAGCTTCATAGTAAAAATCAGGTAATGTTGAGGGTGAGAGTATTGTTTGGAAATGAGTTCAGGAGGTATGGTTACAGAGGCACCGTAGCATCTTTGTTGACTTCCATTCCTATCCAGATGTTGGAGTTTTTATTTGCAATTTGCTGATGAATGTAGTAGCAAGTCTAGATTTCTTGAGTTTTTAGCTATTGCTTGGAGTTTGTGGCATAGAAGAAACTTAGCAACTTTCCAACATAAACATGTTTAACCCAGCTGTTGCTGTTCAGAATGGCTTGAATTTACTTCAAGAGTTATCATCAGGTCCATTCTCATCGATCACCAGCAGGCAGATGGGTGCTGTTTTGAGGGACACTAGACTTTGTAAACAGGTGAAGGATACTAGACTATGGCCGGTGGCATTCCATTCCCAAAATTGTTAGGCAATATATTACTGTTGAAATTTTGTTATACTTCCAGATTCTAAAATAGAGGTCTAGAGTTCGAAACCCTCATCTCCCAACTCAATATATATATATATATATATATATATATATATATAATTGAAGTTGTTTCAATTATCAAAAAAATATATGACATTACTATTATAGATTAGTTCTTACTGCTATGCCTAGTCTGCTATTCCTATATAGATTGCAGATTATCTTGCTTTGCTTACATTACACACTTGTTCTTTTATTAAAATTAGCAATTGAAGAATTGTTGTTGTTCAGACATATATAAGAAATCATAAACTTTATTAGTCATGACTTTTGTTATCGCAAACGGATATTATGATATCGCTAAAATTAAAAAATAAAAGTAAATTTCAAAAGATACTTGAATTTAAAGGATTTTAGTTAAAAACATTTACATCTACTAGCAGACTAGGCAATCAAGATCAAGAAATCTGTTAACCAAAAGATCGAATACGTACAAGATTATGAAGATCACTTAAAACTCAAAAGTACTCCTATATTTGCAAATTAAGAGTAATGAGTTTCAAATAGACAAGTTTCGTGTAAGTCTTTTGTAAAAAAGTAAGTCTCACTAATAAAGAATATTTTTTTTACACTTTTATAAAATGGGGTCTATCTTTTTACAAAGGCTTGTGTATTTATATCTTGTACAAATCATTTCTTATTTGCAAATCTCTCGCACATACAATCGAAAAATTCCTTTTGCAGAAATTATCCGATTTTGTTCTCCTTGAAGAATAAATACAAAGGAAAAATTACTACCCTAAGTAATTAGATGATAAGTACAAAGTGAAAGCAGCAGACTTTACAAGCTCACTTGACTACATACATTGATACACTATTACAAGGTACATTGAATCCAACAGTATTTCCAGACTACTATATCTTCCTGCCGGCCATTGCTGTTCAAGGGTTGAAAACAACCTCCAATATCTTCCTCCACGTAGCCCACCCAATAGGGTAACAATAGGTCTGCAGCACATAGTAAAAAATCCATGGAAGGAAGAAAAACTCGCCCCGGATCCATCTCTCCTCTCGCTCACCCATCTGAAACAATTTCTCATCTCCCTCACCTCGACGATGTCGGACTCCCCTCTCCCTCACCCCTTTCCACTCTCCCCCCATCGACGCCAACCGCAAGCTGCGTTGTTGCTGAAAATCGGGGAGCTTCTTCCTCCTGAGTGCAGCAAATCATAATCGTCCTCAGTGGTAAGACTCATGTAATTAGGTTTTTTATTGTGATTTGTTTTTGTTACGATCCCACATTGACTAAGTATGGGATTAGTTGATGGTTTATAAACTCCTAGGCACCCTTCCCTTGTAAGCTAGTTTTCAAGGGTGAGTTCTACCTAGTGGGTTTATAACAAATGGTATCAGAGCCACCCCACATCTAAGGCCATGTTGCGACGGTTGCAATCGTGCGGCACGGGGGGTGATGCCGGCATGGCAGTGTTCGCCCGGAGCTAGGAAAAGACCTAGCGCACAGCCAGCCCGTGTGAGCGCCGGGACCGCCGTGGACGTCGGTTGCGGAGCGTGGTGGTTGTTACGATCCCACATTGACTAAGTATGGGATTAGTTTATGGTTTATAAGCTCCTAGGCACCCTTCCCTTGTAAGCTAGTTTTCAAGGGTGAGTTCTACCTAGTGGGTTCATAACAGTTTTCTTCCTGAAACCCAAATTTAATTAGGTTTCTTTGTTAAAATAGAGAAGATATTTAATTTTATTATTGTTACCCTTCACATAAAACCCAAGAAACGTATCCAGTAAAAGTAACCAAAATCAAGCAATGCAGTGTATGCTTATATAAGCTAGCCCACGCCCACTCGTCTTTGAATCAAAGCCAAAAGAGCCAGAACCAGCTCTGAATGTGTTTTCATATTGACCATACACTGCATTGCTTGGATATGTTGAAATTACCACATGAAACCTCTCAAGTTCCTCCGGTTCCTCCTGACAAGCAAATCACAGAACGTATGCCACATGACACCAGAACGTAGTGGTGGAATATTTTCTGTTATAGAGTTGTTACAATGAGATGTAAAGATATATTCTTTTTAGTTATTCTTTATTCATCTTTTATACGGTTAAGCTTTTGTCTATATATGGCAGAGCACTTGTACATCCATGATGTGAATATAGAATCTGCATTTTCCTCATCTGCACTCTGTCATTCTATCATTGCATTGTTTCCTCGCATTTTTCTATTCTCTGCATCATTTCCATTATGGTATCAGAGATATGAGTCAAGATAGTCCCAAAACCAATTCAAACATGTCAAATCCTGAGAGTAATCCTCATCATCTAACAAGCCCATATTTATTCAACCTGGTGAGGGTGCCTCTTCTCCCCTGGTTCCCGAGCTCCTAACAACAGAAAACTATGTCACCTGGGCAAGAACTATGAGATGTGTCCTCAACATAAAAAAAAAAGCTTGGTTTTATTGATGGTAAAATTTCTAAACCCACTAATTCATCTTATCCTCTCTTTACTCCATGGGAGCGCTACAATGACATGATAATAGCTTGGATCCAACACTCTGTTGGTCTTGAGCATCGATCCACCATCACTCAAGCCGACACTAATGCTGATGTTTGGAATGACCTCCATGAGCCTTTTTTCTATTCAAAATGCACCTCGCAGTTTTCAACTCACGAAGGCCATTTCTTTTTTAGTTCAAGATGCTGACTCTGTAAGCATCTATTACAACAAACTCAAAAGTTACTGGGATGAACTAGAAATTTATGAGCCAATGCCTCTATGCACTTGTGGCTCAGTGAAGACCCAAATGGACTATCATCATCTTGGCAAAGTGATGCAGTTCTTGATGGGACTCCAGGATTCCTATGACTCTATTCAAGCGTAGATCCTTCTACATGATCCACTCCCTACTTTGAATCGTGTCTTGTCTCTGATTCAACAAGAAGAACGACGCCGATAGATGCTCTCCATTCCAGTACCAATAGCAATGGCCACAAGAGGACCTGACCAGCAGAACCTTCCTTCATCTCGCAAGGACAGACTGTATTGCTCTCACTGCAATATTTCTGGCCATTCCGTGGAACGATGCTTCAAAGCTAATCTGAATCTTCCTATTTGTTCTCATTGTCGAATCCCTGGTCATCCAAAGAAAAATGCTACAAATTACATGGTTTCCCTCCTGGACACAAAAACAGTTTCAAAAATAAATCCTATGCTAACAATATTTTTCTTGAGCAGGAACAAGTCACCAATGGCTCACCTATCACTCAGGAGCAGTACAGCCAACTTCTTGCCTTGCTCAAGCCAACACCAAGTAACAACACCTCTACTGCCTTTAACCAACTTCAAGCCATCCAATCTGATCCAAGCACTACTCCCATGTCTGGTAAAATCGTTTGTTTATCAGCACTCACACATAACACCACTCAATCTCCACCATGGATCATCGACACAGGAGCTACAGATCACATGGTCTATAGCCCCAAGTTCTACACACATAATATTACCCAAGCCACTCATATGGTCAAGCTGCCCAATGGCACCAACACTGCCGCTACTCACATTGGTGATATTCACCTTTCACCTCATTTGGTCCTAAAAAAAGTGCTTTGTGTTCCTGATTTCTCTTTCAATCTTATTTCTGCAAAATCTTTAACTGCACACTCAAATTGTTGTCTTATTTTCTTCTCGGATTCTTGTTACATCCAGGACCTTTCCTCTTGGATGACGACTGGACAGGGTAAAGTGCACAATGGCTTGTATCATTTGCAACTCCAGAGACCTATCCCAACTGCTCTACATTCCTTTTTCCATACTTTATTTCCTTTAAAATCTATCAATACTGCTATTGTTACAAAGTTTGATGAATTTACTTTATGGCATTATCGGCTTGGACACAGCTCCATGACCCAACATGTTTTAAATGAAATTAACAAGGACTATGTTAGACCTTCGGCTATTGCAAATCTGCCATGTGATATTTGCCCTTTGCCAAACAACACAAACTACCTTTTCCACAATCTATCACCAAAGTTACCAAAGCTTTTCAACTTATAGCAGTTGACATATGGGGTCCTAATCCAACGCAAGCTCATGATGGCTCAAAATACTTCCTCACCATCGTTGATCAGTTCACTAGGTGCACATGGATTTATTTGTTAAAAGCTAAGTCTGAAGCTAGAGGTTCTCTTCAAAACTTTTGTTCTCTTGTTGAAAATCAATTTGAAACCCATGTTAAAATTATTCGAACTGACAATGGAGCAGAATTTCAAATGCCTCATTTTTATCAAAACAAAGGCATTTTCCATCAACTTACATGTGTTGCAACACCACAACAAAATGCCTTAACCGAAAGGAAACATCAGCATATTTTAAACATGGCAAGAGCTTTAAAGTTTCAATCCAGTCTTTCCATGAGGTATTGGACTGATTTTGTACAAACAGCAGTTTATTTAATTAACTGAACACCAACCCCAACTCTTGATTACAAGTCACCTTTTGAAGTCCTATATCATACCAATCCCTCATATTCACATTTGCGTGTATTCAAAAGTCTTTGTTTTGCTTCCACTCTTAGTCATGCTCGAACAAAATTTGATTCACAAGCTCGTCATTGTTTATTTTTGGGGTACCCATATGCTATAAAAGGATACAAACTACTAGATTTAGCCACTTATCAAATTTTCCTTTCTCGAGATGTAGTGTTCCATGAGGACATTTTTCCCTTCAAACAATCCACCAACACTACATCAGATTCTAACCAACCATTTCTTCATCACCACATGAAATACTTCCCACTACTCTCATACCACATATGCCTCAAGAGTGTTTTCACTTTCCAATTTCACCCACAGAAAATTCCATGAACACCATTGATGCCACAAACCCCACCTAGCTACCCCTCACCAATGATCCCTCCTCTAACATTACTCCTTCCCAGACACTTCCACGAAGATCAACCAGGACCAGAAAAATCCCTCCTCTAAATGACTTTCATCTTGAACAAGCTGCTGCACTAACATCCTCCCAGTTGACAACCAAGCCACAAGGTCCATCTCCTCTTTCCACCAGAAAATCACAAGTTCTTTTCTCTCTCTCTTCATCTATTTCTTATAGTTTTCTTTCACCTACATTTAAAGCTTTCACTACTTCCATATCACTGCACACTGAGCCCACCTCTTATACTCAAGCAATCCAAGACCCAATTTGGAGTGAGGCAATGAGGCAAGAGCTTGTTGCCCTTGAGCTCAATAGGACTTGGACCGTTGTTGACTTACCTCCTCAAAAGAAAACAGTTGATTGTAAGTGGGTTTATAAATACAAATTCAAAACAGATGGAACAATAGAACAAGCTAAAGCTCGCTTGGTTGCAAAAGGCTATACGCAGCTTGAAGGTATCGATTTTCATGATATTTTTTCTCCTGTAGCTAAGTTGATATCTATTTGATGTCTCCTTGCAGTAGCAACTGTCAAAGGCTGGGATCTTCAGCAGCTTGACATGAATAATGCCTTCCTCTATAGCAAAGAGATTTACATGAGACCACCCCCGGGTCATCCCTCGACAAAGACAAACCAAGTGTGTCGATTGCATAAAAGTATCTATGGACTACGACAAGCCTCACGGCAGTGGAATGCAAAATTATCATCTTCTATGGCTGAGTTTGGATTCATCCAGTCCAAAACTGATTACAACTTGTTCACCAAGTCCACAACAACCTCATTTACAGCATTACTTGTTTACGTGGATGATATAGTCCTGCTGAGCTCGGATGCTACCTCCACTGTAGCTGTAAAAGAATTTTTGGAGACCAAATTTAAAATCAAGGATCTCAGCAGCCTGAAATATTTTCTTGGAATGGAGGTAGGGCGTTCAAAAACAGGAATACAGCTCTCTCACAGGAAGTACGCACTGGATATACTTGTGGAAACAAGGCTGCTGGCGTCCAAGCCATCTCACCTACCTATGGAACCCAACCTCAAACTCAGAAAAGATGAAGGAGAAATTTTCAATGATCCTTCTCTGTACCAGAAGTTGGTTGGCAAGCTCTTTTACCTCACAAATACTCGACCAGATTTGAGCCAAAGCGTGCATCTACTAAGTCAGTTCATGGAGGCACCTCGCATTCCTCACTACAATGCAGTTCTTAAAATTATAAGGTACGTGAAAGGGACTCCGGGGCAAGGACTTTTCTTTCCTGTAGATTCCAAATTAGAGCTTAATGCCTACTGTGATGCAAGCTGGGCAAGTTGCCCAGACACTCGACGTTCAATTACCGAGTTTTGTGTCTTCATAGGTAATTCTCTTGTTTCTTGGAAGTCAAAAAAACAAACCACAGTGTCAAGATCATCTGCTGGATCTGAGTATAGAGCAATGGCAGCCGTGGTTTATGAACTTACGTGGCTTTGATATTTCCTCACTGACTTACACATCATTATTTCAAAGCCAACAACTTTGTATTGTGATAATTTGGCCGCTATCCACATCGTTGCAAATCTCGTCTTCCATGAACGAACGAAACATATTGAACTAGATTGTCATCTAATTAGAGATAAAATCTTAGACGGACAAGTGGTCACAGCTTACATTCCCTCAAGTCTTCAATTAGCAAACCTGCTGACCAAGCCTTTGCATTCTCCTGCATTCACTAAACTACTATCCAAGATGGGAGTTATTAACATATACTCTCCATCTTGCGGGGGGATGTTGAAATTACCACATGAAACCTCTCAAGTTCCTCTGGTTCCTCCAGACAAGCAAATCACAGAACGTATGCCACAAGACACCAGAACGTAGTGGTGGAATATTTTCTGTTATAGAGTTGTTACAATAAGCTATAAAGATATATTCTTTTTAGTTATTCTTTATTCTTCTTTTATACGGTTAAGCTTTTGTCTATATATGGCAGAGCACTTGTACATCCATGACGTGAATATAGAATCTGTATTTTCCTCATTTGGACTCTGTCATTCTATCATTGCATTGTTTCCTCGCATTTTTCTATTTTCTGCATATTTCCATTAGGGTATAGTTGGTTTGTGATTTTGGAAGCCATGCTGGTCAAATGTTGGTCTTGCATTGTGCCAATTCTGTGATGAAATAAATATATCTAATTCTCAATATCATCAAATCATTAACGATAAAAAACAAAAAAATTCATATCATTGATTATCAAGACAAAGTTTACTTTTACATATGATTGGCACAAACCCACATAATGAATTGCTGAAAGATACAACCTATTGATGGAATAGGTACATTAGCGTCGGACTGGGTGGTAATAATGTACCAATGGCATTGGCGTTGTTGGAGGATGACGGTAGCGAAGGGAGGAAAAACAAAATAGATCGGACTGGGTGGCAATAATGTACTGTCATTGAACTCAATGGCAAGCTCGAACTCTATGGCTGCGACGTTGGCGTCTAACTGCTGGTGGCGGCAATGGGTGGTGGAAGCCAAGAGGCACAGTCGGGTAGAAGAGGAAATTAGAAAAACAAAATAGATCTTTCTAGGAAAAAATCCCATGGGTGATCCTCATGATTTTAATTTGTGTATAGCTGAGGTGTCATGTTTGCATTGACTGCGGTTAAATGGCCGAGAACAGCTTTACCGTTCAAAGAGGAACTGTTTCGAAACAAGTTAGTTTATATTAAATAAGAGTAATGCTACATATAGTTATAGAGTGCGTAAGTATTGTGCAGTCGTTTTAGAAAATAGTAGAGTTTACTATTAAAAAATTAATATTTTTTCATATGGGTCTCGTATTTATTCGTTTTTCTTAAAGTGATTGCACGGCATTTGCCCATTCACGATTGTAACTATCATTTCCCATAAAAGAATGATGTTTTTACTTTTGGTGTACTTATCTTGAATGAGCTATTAACAAGGAAAAACAAAAAGTCATATCTTTAGCAAGGACATGATCAAGAACTATAAGTTTATTCACATATTTCATTCGTTCAGTAGAAAAGAACCATTTGTTTGATATCCTCAACGATCAAGTTTTGAAGGAAGCTTGAGAAAGGAGAGATCTTTTTACAATCGCAAACCTTGTAAAAAGGTGGTGAAACTTGAGTTAGACAAAACGGCCTACTACAATGAAAGAAGTCCAAATACATTATGGGGGCCGGGCAACACGTTCTTAATTTCATATGAGTTTATATTATGTCTAATGATATATCTTCAATTCTTTTATAATTATTCTACAATTCATTTTAAATCAACCAATATAATTGTGACACTTCATTAAAAAATTATTTTAATTTTACATAAATACTCTTCATTTTAAGTTGAATTGTAAATTAGTTATAGACTAATTGTAAGTTTATCATTGTGTGTGTGTGTGTATAAACAGGTCTTAAACATGGATATGTGATAATATACAAAAGGGTAATGCTACATATAGTCGTGAAGTGTACAAACTCCTTGCAGTCGTTTTGAAAAATAGTGAGATTTACTATTAACAAATTAATTTTTTTCATTTAAGTCTCATATTTATTTATTTATTTTCAAAATAATTATACAACGCTCACATACTCACAACTGCAACTATCATTTCTCTATACAAAATATTAAACACGTAGAGCAGAATCAAGAATATATAATTAATTAATTAATTGGCAGTGATGATGCTTGAAATCATACAAGACTACAAGTAATCTCCCGTGACCCAATGACCCATTTTGATCATTTCCAGAACAACACTACGTACCCTCATTGGGCCGCTCTACGGCCTAAGTGGGCCGGCCCTGATTATTGATTTTTCCTAATTGAGCTAGGCCTATTTTTAAATTAGACTGATTTAATAAAAATGATAATGATAAATACGCAGCTCATACTGTTTATTTTACCACCAATTAAAAATAATTTAGATTTTACAACTTCATTAAAAATAATTTCAATTTTTACATATTTTCTCTCGATTTAAATTACAGTTTGTAAAATATTTGTAAAAAAAAAAAGTTGTAAATTTGTCATTTTCTAAATTCTAAAATATTAAACTAATAAGTTTTGTTACACATAAGCCGGGATGTTAACACGTCACTTACGGTGGAACTCGTTAAAATTTTAAAAAAATGAAAACACTAACAACCTTTTAGCATAGCTGATGTGGAAAGTTTCTACATCGACGATATGTTGGGTATGTAAAAAATAAGGCTTATAAAAATATTTTCTCTAAAATGATTACAGGTAAGTGATATTTACACCAGCTTGTGTTGTTTTTAATGGAGATAGTAGACACTTAAAATAAAACTAATCTGAGGGTGAAAATAATGCTACATGCAGGTTGGTTCTCTAAAAATCCCAGTGAATGTAGATAGAGCCTCCCTCCTCTATCTACTAATTCCCTTCTCTATCTCTCACTCTAAACAAAATACTTCCTTAGATTGAGGGTGAATGGATGGAGACATATGATGTCTTCTGTGTCACCAAACTGGACCAGCAGCAAACTTTGTCTTTAATAAATGTTAAAAACAAAAATTTGAAACAACCACTTTTTCAACTGCTTTTTGCTAAGAAAGTGTCAACAAGAAAAAGATAAAAAATAATTCTTCTCATCAGTCACTATTCACTATCTATCAGGTGTGAGGTATGTATGTGAATAGTGACTGAAGAATAGCAAAATCTAAAGATAAAATATGGATATATAAAGTGAGCCTCACAAATTTATCATTTTTTTGGCATGCCTTTTGTAAGGAAAGCGTGGTTACACGCTCTTTAAATGAAGCGTTTTAATTAGAAAAATTCTATCCACCATCTCTATACCACATACTTGTATTTAGTTTTTATTTTTTTATTTTTTTTTTCTTGGCAGGTATGTAGTGTAGGAATGATGAGTAGAAAAACTATTTTAATTAGCAATTAGCAAGCCTTGGGTGGGAAAAAGTTGGCTAAAATTGAGCTTTGCTTGCAAAACCAGGAAGGTGGAATTAAGTATTTTACTATTTGAGTTTTGAAAAAATTAGAAGGTTTTGTTTGCATCCATGCTTTTCAACGTTGATATCTCATCTTCTAAAGTTTTAATATTTTAATACCAAAATAATTTTCCCCTATTGCTTTCATATTAATTTCCAACTGATCATGTCATCACAACCTTTACGGGTTTGGTTTTATTAGCAGATTTCAACCCACTTCCCTCCTAATTATGTAAACAAACAAAAACAAAAAGAGATATAATATATATATATAAGTTTGAGTGCTACCCTTTCAACTTGTTGGAATATAAATATTGGACATATGTCTCTTCAAATATTTTGCCTAGTCATTCGTTCAGATTTGTTTAGATAGTGAGATGAGATGAAATGAAATGAGTTAAATTAAATCTAATTAGAATATTATTTTTTTAATATTATTATTATTTAAAAATTTAAAATAATTAAATTATTTATTATATTTTGTGTGGAAATTTAAAAAAAAATATAATTATGAGATAAAATGATATGAGATGATTTGTGTATCCAAACGAGCTAAAAGTCTATCTAAATATCATTTATATAAGAAAATTATGTTACTCTTCTTCTTTCTAAATTTTTTTAATTTTAATTCTATTGAGATGATAATTTTAAATAATTTTATAAATTAATAAAAATTTATTTAAAATATCGCAATTCGAATTGAAATGGAAACAACTTTTCTCTTTACTTTCCTAAATTGTTTGTTCTAGAAGATAGGAGAGGAGAAAAGGACCAATAACCCATGCCAATCATGAAAAATGAAGAACATTACAAGAGGTAAGAACAATTGTTGCAAATTCCAATACTATTTATGGTTGGTCCAATTTTTTGGTTGAAAAATTCTTTTCATCAGTCACTATAAGTATAAGTATGAGATGTGAAAATGAATAGCAGTTGATGCATAGAATTCTTCTTTGAGTTTTGCTACATACAAACAAGTTTATGTACCAATCTGAGTATTAATGTTGTTACATTCATATTCGAAATTCAAATTAACATTATTTTTAATAAAATCTACTTTCTGACCAATCATATTGAATGAGTACATATATTAATGCGTAGAATCGTTTACAATTAAATTTTTCCTTCTTCTTTTTGATTTACCAAATACCCTGAAAAATGCATAACTCACGGAACCACCCACCTTTTTCCTTTGATGGAAACATTAGGAATTAGAAAACCCCTTTTTTCCTATTTAGAAATTTTCCACAAAAGTCTTTTGGCTTTCGGGCTTGCTTTTAGCTTTTAGGTTTGGTAAAAGCGCAATTATTGGGGGGAGGGGATTGGGTTGGTGTCAAACCACAAAGAGTGGGAGAAAATGACATTATTTTCATCTTTGTCAAACTAACTTTGCTCATTTCATTTTCAATGTTATTGGTAGATCTAATTTGTGAGCAGTACGACCAAATTTAAAAGGTGATTTGTTGAGTCCCTTTTGTCATTTCCACGTGTTGTTTACCTGAAAAAAACCAGTTCATGATCATACAATAATAGTCTCTGGATAGATATATCAACCTCCTTATAAACCAACCAGATGATGACTTTTTTGCAAATTAAGATTACAGTATTGTAAGGATGGTTTAAGATAAAAAATTATTCTCATCAGTTACTATTTATTATTTCACAATCTACATCCTATAAAAAACAATCATACATCCTATAAAAAAACACTCACACACCCTATAAAAAGTTATAGGTGTATGAGGTGTGATGTGAACAGTAGTTGATTTGTAGCAAAAGTTTTAAAATATAAGTAAGATATCTGGACAGAAATACAGTTACATTGGTGGATTAGAGCACTTCCAATGGATTCTTTATCTTATCTTTTAAAATACATTACCAAAACTTATTTTTTCTATTTTACATACTGACTTTTACAATATGTCATCCATCAGCTTATCTATTTTTTCTCTATATCATTTAAATATTCTTTTTTTATTCTTTTTAAATATTTCATTTCTACCAATAAATTTACAATATCCATATATTTTTTTATATTTGCAATTATATTTATATACAATGTAAAATAATTCAGTCCTATATACATAAAGCAAAAATATATAAGCCAAATAACAATTAAAAATAAAATCAAATATGAAAATTTGGTTTAAAAATAATTCTAAGATATTTTTTAGAAGAAAATGAAATATATGTGTTTTAAATGATGAACAATAAAAAGAATTTGCTTATATGATAAAAATTAAAATAAATAAAAATAAGGGAGTAAATGAAATATCAACAATAAAAAAAAATAATTTACAGGATGAACAGTACCCTCTACATGTAACAGGATATTATAACTAAATATATTTTACAATTCAATTTATATAATCGGAGGGAGTTTCTTTTTGGAATCATTCTTTAAATTATTTATATTTTTTATATAATATAAAAGTCATTGGGAGTGCTCTAAGATGGAGCAATAAACTCAACACTTTCTATAGTATTCTGTAGATAAAAAGATCCATTCTAAGTTTTTATTTGAATTTGAAGATCTTCAATGAAAAGAAAGATGGATGGATAAAGTGAGTCACAACATTATTTAACATTTAATATTGTTCAAAAAATAAACACAAATAATAATAAATATTGTAAATGTAATTGTCTTTGTTTTTCATTTGAAACATTCGGATTTCTACCCAAACTTCGAAGAGTTCTAGATCATCTTTGACAGAATCCAGCTAGCTGCAACCCTGCAACCTTGCTTAATTCAAAATGGGGCCTACTTCTTTATGAATAATATCATATATATCACATCAATTACAGTCTGAGATAAATTAGAATTCCAAATACCCATCATCAACCCACGTGGGTTTGAATAATCAGATAAGATAATTTTAAATAAAAATTAAAAATAAAATAAAATATTTATTATAATATTATTTTTTAATATTATTATTATTTTAATATTTAAAAAAATTAAATTATTTATTATATTTTATATAAAAATTTAAAAAAATTATAATAATAAAATAAATTGAGATAAAATATTTTTACTATATAAAAGAAACCTTAATTTTTTTATTTTTTTTTTAAAAAGTAGTGGAGATTTTTGTTCTTTAGTCCCTCAAAATTGGAAATTTGTGGCTAAAAAAAAATAAAAAAAGTTGTCGATAAAGAAATTTCAAAATTCTTTTAAACTCCAGCAAGTTTTATTGTCATGTCATTGAAAAAATTGAGCAGTCAATATCACAAACAAAGGTCCCCCAACCCCTTCAAAGAGACAACACAAAATTAACCACAAAGAATCCCAACCTTTGCATGAATATCAACGCAAGAGACTTCACACTTCACAAATCACAGGTTGAGATAACAATCTTTCAAATGCAATAATTTTCACGAGATGTGGCCATCGTTGTTGTTCTCAGGACCATTGCCCAAAAAGAGACGAAATGATCAATAGCGGTCGTGCACCACTCTCATAATAGTCATGTTTAATTGTTTGGTGATACATACTTTAATGTTTTTGAAAAGTTTTGAATTCTCAATTCAAATATGAGAAAATGTTCAAACCAGATGGGTGACTTTGTTTGTTTTACATCCCACCAATGAAATTAAGACACGTAATAATCTCATGAGACTTTACTGTAAGTGTGAATCTAGTGTAAACTCTCTTCTCAACTCATCGTCTTCTCCCTCACAAATCTCCCTCTTCTCACCGAAAATCTCCCTCTTCTTAACCCATCGTCTTCTCCCTCACAAATCTCCATCTTCTCAACCTCGAAAATCTCCCTCGTCTCAACCCGTCGAAAACCTCACTGGAGCTTTATTGAACCCATCACATCCCATCTCTAAAACCCACTCCCCAGTCGAACCCACTGAACCACCTGAACCCGTAAGTCTATTTTTCCCATTGCAACTTCTTGTGAAAATATTGTCTGGTAAGATTAGTATTTGTATTATTTAGAATATATGTAAAGCTTGGTCTGTATTGAATAATCTTATGGTATTGATAAGGGAAATTAGTATATATGACATTTTTGTAGGAGTTGGTTCTAGGTATGTCTGACTTTTTGTTTGTTCGTTGGTCTCTGTTAGTCCCTTCTTTTATCCGTTTTTGGAGATGAGGAAGAGAGTAGCCAATTTTCCAATTTGTTATGCCCAAAGAGAATGCCACAGTGGTGCTTTAATAGGTTGGATAATAATAGGTGTATTCCCTCGTGACTTTCCATTAGAGAGCATTGAAGGAAGGTGATAAACCTCTAGTAAAGAATCTAAAGAAATACTGGATGCCACTTGGCCTATTGACTCACCAGAAATGAGAGAGTTAGTCATATGAAGGTTAATGCAATTGAGATTACCAGTGGAGCAAACATGATCAATTTTGATTGCCAATTAACAATATGATATTTGATTGGTAAACCTCAAGAGATAAGAGCACAATGCGGTGCCCATGTGGAGAAGTATTAGATTTTAGAACAGGTAATTAGAATAAGGAACAAGACCCATGCAATATTTTCATTACTTACATAAATTACGAGTGACAACGAGCAACTCTAGGAAGGGGGACGACGAGTGATGAGGGAGGGGTGGGGGGAGATTGGGTTTTTTTGGGAGGGGACAGGCCACAGAGGAGAATCAGGTCTTTTTAAGAAGAAGATGACATAATGAATGGAATGCTCTACATGCATTCCTATTGTTTAACTTAGTGAACCTCCTACATGTCAAATTCTTATTAGTGGGTGTAAAATTGAAAAGCTCAACCGACCGGCCTATAGCTGCTCCCTTCAAATATCTATACACTAATTTTGAAACATTCAAATATCCTACTTTGATTTTCGTAACAAGCAAAAAAATAAAACAAGTTTTTACATGACTCAACAAAATCTCACATAAATTCTTTTTGAGTAATACTACATATAGTCGTAGAGTACGCAAGCGTCACACAATCCTTTTGAAAAAAAATGAAATCCACTATTAAAAAATTAATATTTTTTTCATATAAATCTCATATTTACTCAATTTTTTTAAATAAATTACGCAGCGCTTGTGCACTCAATCATGACTACAAATATAATTTCACATTCTTTTTATGCATGCTTGTTTTTTATGGACACCACATTTTCAAACTCCGAAGAAAAACACCTCTAAAAAAAAAAAAATTCTCAGTCCAAACATTAAAAAAAGAAAAAAAAAATCTTACATCCAAAACATTTTAAAATCTTTTAGCTAGGTTTTGTCTACAAAATTACACAATCGGATGTCAATGCTCCAAGACAAAAACATGCATAAAACAATTAATGGAAAGTAAAGTAGGCGACCCATTCAACCAACCCAAACTAACAAGAACCACACGAACATTATCAAAAGAAACTCCTCACAATATCAGTCCAAACGCATTCTATTTCTTGCCGCCATGCACAAGCCCTTTTAAATGATGTGGTCCCACAATCAGCGTCCAACTGCGCCCTGATTTACACTTGGGGCCCCATCTCTTCTCAATTGTGGTTGTGATGTTATCTTATTCTATATCATTGACTGGTTTAGATTTATAAATAAGTTAAGATTGATTAAAATGATATGTGAATAATAAAATAAAAATTAAATTATTTATTATATTTTGTATAAAAATTTAAAAAAAATTATTTTAAAATTTAAAAAAATTAAATTATTTATTATATTTTATGTAAAAATTTAATAAATTTATAATAAAATAAGATAGATTGAAATGAATTACGTGTACAAACGAGGCCATCCATCTATCTATCTCAATCGCTTTTCATTTTATTCATATATTCTAATCCCTTTTTATCTGTCAATTTACTCACTTATGACTTGAAGACAAAATTAGATGGAACCTTTTTTTGGAGAAATTCTTCACTTAACAATGAACTTGGAGCCTTTATTCCTGTGATATTTTATATGGTATGGATAAGGATAGATAGGATATAAGATTTTATATTATTTGAAAAGAAAAATTTTTACTTTTTATAAAGTTTTAATAGGGCTTCAATTGTATCATTGACTAGTCATTTTAGAGTATAGGTCATGTGGTTTGGGTTTTCCATTAAGACATTACAAATGTTATCAGAGCCTATCTCAATCAGAAATATGGAACTTGAGCGGTGCCACCTACAATGGACAAACTTGACGAGGAAGTCGGGAATTTAAGAGAGATAAATTGTGATACCTCATATAATATGGATAAGAATAGGTGATGTATGAGATCTCACATTACTTAGAAATGAAAAATTCTTACTCTTTATAATGTTTCAATGAGGCTTCAATTGCATCATTGACTAGTCATTTTAGAATATAGGTCATGTAGTTTAGACCTTCCATTGAGGCGTTATAATTCCAACCTCTTTTTTTTTTTCTTTTTCTTTTTCTTTTTTAAATTTCTCCTAACTTTTTTGCAAAAACAGAAAAAGAATTCTCTTTATATCAAATGAGATTGATAGATTTAGCGTAAAATATGCGGTATTTTGATCGTATCACACTATGTCCACCAATAAAAAAAATTAGATCAGAAAGTGTAACACATCACTTATGGTGAAAGCTATTATATTCGTAAAAAAAATCAAAACACAAATACTTTTTTATAAAATGATCATAATATCTTATATTTTACATTAGGGCTCGCTAAGATAGTGAGATGAGATGAGATAATTTTAGATGAATTGAATAAAATATTATTAGAATATTATTATTTAATATTATTATTATTATAAAATTAGAAAAAATTAAATTATTTATTATATTTCGTATAAAAATTTAAAAAAATAAAAAAAATAAAATCAGATAATATGAGATAATTTCTGTATTCAAAAGAGTCCTAAATAGATGTTATCTATTTTACTTAAAATAAAGAGGATCCTTATCCTGTGAAAACGGTGGTGTTTTACGTCACATAGATGTTAATGACTTGGATGTCATCATGTCATCCACTCACATTATCAATCAAGCCGAAGTTTACACAATTCTGTACAGACCAGCTTGAACCGACAAAAGAATCACAGGGAAGCAATAAACCCCAGATGAGTAGGGAAAACCTAAAGCCAACCTAAAAGTTGACATCCCTTTGAGAATCTGACCCTCAAAACGTATGCATGGCCCAGTAAATGACACTTCATTTTTATCACATCTGAAAACCAACCTATGTAGTTTGAGCAGTCCTCCGACAAACCCTTTAAGACGAATGAGGTACTCCAAATGCTATACTATAGTCAAGGAAAAGTCTACTTTACCTCTCCAAATTGACATCTCTGTTTGACCGCTGGTAAAAATTCTTTTTTTTTTTTTTTTACTTTGTGATTAAGAAAGTAATTTTAAATGTATTTGTGTGTTTTTTTAATTTTTTAAATGTATTTACATATGTTAAAAAATGTCAAAAAAAAAATTTACGCTGGACGGTATGCCCAATAGTCAAAATGGGGCGACATAATAGCCCACCCCTATAGCCAAAGGTATGTGGTCTCATTCGCATAACTCAATTTTCAAAATTAGGGGTGTAAATTCAAACCGGAAAATCGAAAAACCGGACCGGACCGGACCGAACCCAACCGGTTTTACCGGTTTTGAACCGGTCCGGTCCGGAACCGGTTTTTAAAATGTAAAAACCGGTCGGTTCCGGTTCAGGGATTTTTTGGACCAGACCGAACCGGACCGGACTGGTTGATTAAAAAAAATAAAAAAAATATTTTTATATATAAGTTTTATACAAAATATTTTATATATATTAAATATTAAAATATATAAGTTTTATATATAATGTATAATTATAAATTTTTATGTGAATTTTTATATATAACATATATATTCATATATGAAATAATTTTTTATTATAATTTATAAATTATTACATAAAATGTTAATACTAAATCACTAAAAGTTTATAACTAATACTAATTATATAACTTATAACTATACCAATAGTCTAATATTAATATTATTATATAGTCTAATATATTAATAAAAGTATAAAACAGTTTTTTTTAAATCAAAAATTTTTTTTTTATAAATAAGTTTTTAATGATAAATTGTGAAATTTACATTTTAAAAAAATTAGAAAACCGGACCGAAAATCGGTAAAACCGGAAGTACCGGTTTAGGAGGGTAACCGGTGCGTAATCGGTTTTGAAAAATATAAAACCGATACATACCGGTTCGGTCTTAGATTTTATCCAAAACCGGACCGGACCAGACCGGTTACACCCCTATTCAAAATGCATAACTCAATTTTCAAAATGAAAGTCTGAACTTCGAAACCTCATCTCCTAAATGTATAAAAAAAAATGTTATATCATAGATAGTGAGACATTTAATGGTATTTTGTTGATATAATTTTTTTTTTTTTTTTTTGACATAATCAAAAAGCGTAGAACTTTGACTTTAGATTCTTAGAAGATATAGCTCTAATTTTCTAGACTGAAAATTTGGACAGTTCTAGATATCACGGTCCAAGGAACTCGTGTTTTCCAGCTCTCACGGCCTCCAGGGTTTGCCGCGTATGAATGATGAGCGTTCCTTGTGTAAATACTGGAATTTTATGCATCTTCCAGAGGCAGAAAGAAGATTAATAATGATGACATCATAGGGAGCAGGTTCCAACTTGGCGGATTGATAGCTTAGAATTCAACCACGCAACCTAACCATCGCTAATGACATCATATAAAAGAAGGTAGGTCCCAACTTAGCCGGTTGATAAAACTTAAAAGGCATTTGAAGAATCACAAAATACTCGTATACGATTTTGAAAAGCTTCCTCCAAACCTCCATTCATGTACTGCTAGCTTATGCTATTCGAGCCATCATCTAGCACCAGTAGTTCCATGCAGCTCAAACACCTATGCCTCATTTTACCGGCAGGGTTCAAAGAAATCAATCCGGTTGATGATGAACAAGTCCGTAAACCAGCAAAGGAAGTCGAGAAAGATGCCTATCGTGGCTGCGGCAATCAAGTTCTTGCTTTGATCCGTGATTTGCTGTGCAGGGTTTATGACTCGAAGTGGATCAACTTTTGTCACCATGGCAGGCGAAGGAAACAACAATCTGCAGTGTTTCACGACACAGATGGGATACAACTTTCGGACAAGGTTGGGGCAGATAATCCAAGGATCTTTAGCTTTGCTGAGCTTTATATAGGGTCTAATGGGTTTAGTGAGGATGAAGTGCTAGGCAGTGGAGGTTTTGGCAAGGTGTATAGAGCAGTTCTACCCAGTGATGGAACTGTAGTTGCTGTTAAATGCTTGGCAGAGAGAGGGGAGCGGTTTGAGAAGACTTTCGTGGCTGAGTTGGTGGCTGTGGCTCCCCTCCGCCACAGGAACCTTGTCCGGTTGCGAGGATGGTGCATTCATGAGGACCAGTTGCTTTTGGTTTACGAGTATATGCCCAACAGGAGCCTCGACCGCATACTGTTTAGAAGACCGGAAAATATGGGGTCAGCACCTCTCAGTTGGGAGAGACGGAGGAACATAGTCAGAGGCCTGGCAGCTGCACTTTTCTATCTTCACGAACAGTTGGAAACTCAAATTATTCACCGGGATGTGAAGACAAGTAATGTGATGCTTGACTCCCATTACAATGCCCGGCTTGGTGATTTTGGCCTGGCAAGGTGGTTAGAACATGAACTCGAGTACCAATCCAGCAGACCCTCAACCCAAAATCACCAGTTTCGGTTGGCAGAGACAACAAGAATTGGTGGCACGATTGGATATCTACCTCCCGAGAGCTTCCAAAAACGAAGTGTTGCAACAGCAAAATCCGACGTTTTCAGCTTTGGGATTGTTGTTTTGGAGGTGGTGTCAGGTCGACGGGCAGTAGATCTCACATATACAGATGATCAGATAGTTTTACTTGACTGGATCCGAAGGCTGTCTGAGGAAGGAAAGCTTCTTCAAGCAGGGGATTCTCGGCTGCCAGATGGGTCTTACAAGCTTTCAGATATGGAGCTCTTGACTCATCTTGCACTCCTCTGCACACTCCACAACCCAGAATCACGGCCAAACATGAGGTGGGTTGTGGAAACACTTTCAGGCAACATTTCTGGTAAACTGCCAGCTCTCCCATCATTCCAGTCCCACCCTCTTTACATCTCTTTATCCTCCCCTACAAACACTAGCACAAGCAATTCTACCACCACCAGGTCCATGACACCTAGTACTAGCACAACTGCCACATCTGCGTCATCGCACTATGTGACAGCCACCGGAGAAACCATATATGCAACTGCTGAATGTGAAAACAGAAATACAAATTCTTTGGACAGCATTTATCAGCGATCAAAAAAATTTCCCTTGGTAGAGACTCCTCGAGAAATATCATTCAAGGAAATCGTTTCCGCTACCAATAATTTCTCTGAATCCCAAAGGGTAGCAGAGTTGGACTTTGGAACTGCCTACCATGGCTTCCTGGACAACCATCACCATATCCTGGTGAAGCGGCTTGGCATGAAGACTTGTCCTGCACTGCGAGCAAGATTCTCAAATGAACTCCAGAATTTAGGAAGGCTTCGCCACCGGAACTTGGTACAACTCCGTGGGTGGTGCACTGAGCAAGGGGAGATGCTAGTTGTCTACGATTACTCAGCAAATCGCCTTCTAAGTCATCTGCTTTTCCATCATGTTCATAGATTTGACCACTCTATCCTGCGGTGGCGTCACAGATACAACATAATCAGATCGCTTGCTTCTGCCATTCTTTATCTTCATGAGGAATGGGATGAACAAGTTATCCACAGAAACATTACCTCATCCGCTGTTATTATTGATCCAGACATGAACCCAAGACTTGGTTGTTTTGCCCTAGCCGAATTCTTGACACGAAATGAACATGGGAATCATGTAACTGCTGACTCGAGCAGATCAGTTTGTGGGATATTCGGTTATATGTCACCAGAGTATATAGAATCGGGTCAAGCAACTCCCATGGCAGACGTCTACAGCTTTGGCATTGTGGTGCTTGAGGTGGTTAGTGGACAGATGGCGGTGGACTTTAGGCGGCCGGAGGTTCTATTGGTGAAGTGGGTCCTTGAATTTGAGGCACGGAGAAGACCATTTGAAGAACTGGCTGATATAAGGTTGAATGAAGAGTACAATCACAAAGAACTTATGAGATTGGTAAAACTGGGAATTGCCTGCACAAGCTCCAACCCACAATTAAGACCTAGCATGAGGCAAATAACAAGTGTACTTAATGGGAATGACGACTGCTTTGTGAGTGCAGGGCAAAGAGAGAGCAGGGAAGAATGGAAAGAAAGAAATGCAAGCTCTGTGTCAATAATTAACAGGATCCAAGCTCTAGGAATACAATGATAGTCCCCGAAGTAACATTAAGGAGTGAAAATAGATGGTGTTAACTGGATTCTGCTAGCTGAGGAAGTTTCCATGTGGCTTTTGTTTCTATAATTATTTTGCCCACAGTTTCATTTTTAAGCTTTTTGTACACTTTTAGGCAGATTTTGTTTACAACCAAAAAGAAGCATGTCTTCTTATGTACCTTTTGTGATAATGTAGCGTGCTCTAGTTATATCTAAACGTCTGCAATATCCATTTCAAAGAACCGTTCAAACAAAGCTTTTTTCATTAGAATTTAGACAATAAGGGAACACCTAAAACGGCATAAAGTTCAAACACCTAAGAAGAAATCTTAAATGATGAATACTAGAGACAATATTTAAGTCTTTACATATTTGAGAGGCTTTAGGAATATACGCAAATGAAATCTGACCTCATCAGTCTTTACATCCTGTTAATTTCAACCTGTCCTCTTTTTGTTTAAGTTCCTGTATGAGGCACTTCTTCATCCGTGTCAATCCCAACCCAATTGATGAAAGCAAAGAGGAACTCCCTGAAACTGACCTTCCCATTCTTGTCCCAGTCCATTTCTTCTGCATTAATTCAAACAGAAAAATATAAAAAGTAAGAATACAATATTGAGGCGAGGAATAGAAAAACAAATAAAACAAAAGCCAAAGTATAGCCAGTGAAGCAATTTATACTGAATCGTGTCCGGGCTATGTGTGAAGGAGATTTCTCCCGAGGAGAGGGGTCATTAAATGCCTTGACCATGTCACTCTTATTCAGCTTTCCATCTCCATTCTTATCGAGAAACAAGAATACTTCAATTATGGTATCAAAAGTTACTTCAAGCTGTGGTGAGCCCAACCTCGATGTCTGAAAAGAAAATCCAAAGCACTTGCATATATTGTTCAGCAAAAAATTCCCAACCACATGCTTCATTCTAATAAAACCAAAAGGATCAATAGAAGCGTATTGTGAATACAGTATGGGAGGAAGAAGGCCCCTTCAGGAGATAGATAAGACAAAGAAGAACAATAAACTCGTTGAATTGTATCCCTTCACTGCCATCAATGTCGCATGAATGGAAAAGATCCTCAACCTCCTCCTCCATCAGATGGAGTTGCAGTTTCTGTAAGCATTTATTTAGCTCATCTCTGTCAATAGTTCCACTAGAGTCTTCATCTATGAGAGAGAAAGAAAGAGAGTCACCTTACAATAGACATTAATGATAACAACTTGAAAGGGGGAAGAGCTTAGGAAATGGGAATCAACCCAGTCTTACCATACTGTTCAAACACAGCTCTTATATTTTTCAAACCATCTCTAAGCTGAGGAAACTCCATAATTATGCTGTCAATTGACTTGAAATTATGATGTCCTGAGGAGCCTTTTTTGGCCTCAACCATTTTCCTTTCGAGCTTCGCATCCAATCTCTTATACTTGTTTGGTGAACGACAACGGCAAAGCATGCTTCCTACTTTGATGGATAAAGACTTCAGAGAAAGCCAGGGGTGAGGTGTTCCTTTAAATGAGACAAAATGAGGAATCAATTCAAGCTCAACATCAACATATACCCAGATCATGTCTGCATGTCTTACTTCTTAGTTGTTCTGTCAGTTACATAACATGAAATTAACCACATTATATAACCATATAATGTTTTCAGTCATCACACAAATTCGAGCAAGAATCTAAACGCTGACAGATTATTCAAGCTTCCGACAATATCAGTACCATTGTCTGGCATTACAATGAAGAATGTTTTGATGCAGACGAATTTTCACAATTTGGAAACTGTAATTTTCTATCTTACCTTATGCATGCTCTACCAATCATGCTTACTTCTACATATGGTATCAAAGCCACCTGGCAAGGTCAGCTATGTGTAACAACTTAGGGAAAGCACTAACCACATAGGCACTATCATCTAAAAAGACTTATCAATTTCAAGCTTCCCTATAATCATTTACAAAGCCCATATTCACTAAGTAGCCAATGTGGGATTTAACACCCATGACTACCTCCATAACCTAACCACACTATGTGGCTTATTCATATTCCCATTGTGGCACTGAAGTGCTACGTAATATGTTAAGAAACATTACAAAAAGACCTATCAAACTTGTGAATTAATGTTCCATTCACATTAATTGCATAAAAGGAATGAATATCTAGATATAGAAATACATACTCTAAAACATCCATGGCAATCCAGTAATAAATCCTAACTCAATGGAGGAGAAGCATGAATCTGGAAGAAAACAAAATGGCGTAGAAACATAGGATATTCTTGTTTCAAAAAGGGTACATGGTTGTTGGTTTTAAATCTATTGCATCAGTTCTGAGCATGTTATCAGTAAGTGAATTTGTTTGAGAGCTATTGACCAGCACTACAACTTTCCATCCCTTCTCTACATCGAGCAAAGGTTAAAAGAAACCTATTGACCACACGCTTGATATGAATATCTTATGCTTAAGTTCATATTTTGACAAAAATCACAATCATGATACTCTACATCCCTCAATCTTGCTATGAATATCTTGTATGGCTAACCTAACTTACCAACTTGTAAAGTTCTCCATGGAGAGAGTCATCATACCTGCTACTTTTGTCTATTTTGTCAAGTTTTTTCCATATTTACTATTTATTGCATATATAATTTCTAAAGCATTTCCTTTGTTCTTATTAAGCCACCTCGGCCATTTCTCTAGTAAAGTTTATCGTTTACCCATTCTTGGCAAGCATTATTTTTTCACTATTACTCAAAAAACACCCTTGGTTTTCTATTCTTTTAATTTTCAAAAGCCCCTTTCTCTTTATCTTCTCCCCTCTTGCGAATCTCATCTCTGTCAACATCTGAGCTTTTCTTCTACCCTTCATTTTTTATTCATTTTCATTTTCCGAACCCCCCCCGGGTTCTCCCCCTGATGCTATATAACTTTATAACCTACTAAATCTGATATAGAAAACAAGATGTTGATCTAACCCCAAATCTAATATGGAGACATAATCAACAATTTTCTTGGGGTCATTCAGGTGATGTTGTTCAGAGCAAGCGCAGCTACTTGGGTGAGGCCGAGAAGGGTAATCAACCTCATAGCTTCTTGGAGAGGCATTGCAATTATCAAATTGCTTCAATATGGAAGATAGTTCCAATATGTTTATGGTGGTGCATTTGGAGGGAGAGGAATGAAAGAAGTTTTGAAAGATCAAGAGCAGTCAATGGATGAGCTTAGAAACTTATTTTTCAGTACTTTACTCCATTGGTTGATTGTAATTGATTTTCATGGCATGACATTTCATGAATTTCTTGTATCACTAAATTAGCACACTTGGGCATTGCTCATGTATATGTCCCATATACTTGGGCTCTTGCCTACTCTTATGATCAATAAAATCTTGTTTACCAATCAAAAAAATAATTCAAATCCCAGTTGCTTACCAATTCAGTAGGGGATTGGTGCAGAGAACGCCAAGGTGCCAACGGGTCTTCATTCACGTGGTTAACAATGGCCACAACACTGGCTCATATGTGCCATTGGTGGTAGGAAGCCATCCTACAATTATAAGTCCAGGTAACTGATTCATTGCTCCTTCTCTGGGATTCACATTAATTACTTTAGTGGTAGGTCTTTAATTATGTTTCATATGCATATAGATATTACTATTTATTTTCTTGGGACTCTGAGAAAAGGAAACCTTTAGATGCGTGAGAGTCTTGATACACTTTGAAGTCTTTAAACTTATAATAGTATTTATGTTGTATTCTTTTTGTTGCAAATTCCTTGTTCTTCATTTTGGGTTTCTTTTTGCAATAATTTTATTAGAAGATTTAATGGGTAATTGTTTGCTCTCTTTTTTCCCCTCTCTCCCTCCCATTCCCCTGTAGATAATGATGATGTCTAGCCAAATTAACTAAATAATTATGCATATTATTTTCATTAAGTAATTTTAAAAATTCCCACGCAATCCATAGGTGACTAGTTATAATTTATTATAATTTACTTATTGATGATTATGCCATTTATGAAGGTCCTGGCCACAGCTGTTAGTCTGGAATATTAAACCACCACAATTCCAACCACTCAAATCTATGAATCTTCCACTGATTCATAATTCAGGAACTTACCTCTATACTCATCAATTGTCCACTGATACATAACTATTAAGTGATCTGACTGTTGTACTGAACATGAATTCTCAGTTACTCCTAAAGTTTCAACCCAACAATCCTATTGCATGTTGTAAAGAAAAAAGAAGAAAGGGGGAAAAAAGAAAAATACTTGAAAAACAATGAATTTCTCTTATTGAGTCTTTTCAAGGCCTAACTCTTTTTGCCTTAAACGATAGGAGGAAATAAGTACCTGTGAAATAAATATATCTTGGGAAATATGGCAATCATATTTTATGTTTTCTCAACCTAGTCACATGATGCAAAAGAAGAAAGATTCAAAAATTACGGTTACAATTTTAAAAAAATAATAATAATTCGAATTCAAAAGCTTCTGGAGATAGTGAATCATATATATGTGTTTGTGTGTGCATGTATTCCTACAATTAAAATTCACTCAGTTCAGTCAATAACAAAAAAATACACCCATATGAAAGAAATTATACAACCCCAGGTAAACAACTCAAAAGAAATATGATCACGATTCACGCTCTGTCTTGCAACAGTACTATTCAAAAGAACAAAGAAAAGATTAAATAGATAATTTAGCCAAATAAACAACAAAAAGACTGGACGATACCACTGAACAACTATATCTAACCAACTTCACATTAACCCAAACTAATGCACAGCCGAAACCCAAAAAAAAAAAAATTAAAGATGAGTAATCAAACCTGGGAGTTTTTCTAGCATTCTCACATCTATCTTTCGGTTTTCAGTATTAGTCTAACATTGGAACAAAATAGTTCATATATTAAGAGCAAAAATGAAAAATTGGCAACTAAGGGAAAAATAGAGAAAGATCACTCATCGGAAGAAACTTTCATGATGTGAAAGAGGGAGAAGCTAGCCGCCAACAAAAATGAGAAGCGCCCAGAAAGCAAAAGAGGAAAGTATGGGTAATTCAAGAGAGAAGAAAAACGGGTGTTCCTATATCTAAAGCAAGTGGAGATGCCACTATTACATTTGACAAGAAGCAGCTCTGAATATGCCTCTCTTTTCAAGGGAACTACTCACCCTTTTTAAGCTTGTCATCGAGACGCCACCATTGAAAGGGCATATACACCCGCTTGCGTGAGCTTGACTGTAGTTCCACCACCTTTTCAGTTTTACGTTTATTTTCGAACGATAGTAGCGTAGGTCCTCCGGTACCGTACCACTTTCCTTCTCGCTTCTTCCAAAACTGTTTTGCTAAAAACATATTTATTACGTCTTTTATTTTCTTTTAACTTTTTTTAATTTATTTTTACCTTTAAGAAAATAATTATTAGTAAAATTGTATATTTTTTTAATTCTTTTTTAATGATTAAGAATGTTAAAAAAATACTTTAAAAAATTAATAAAAAAATAAAAATTTCAAATACACTATAAAATAGTAAAAATGCATTGGGAGGGTAGTAAGCCTATTATTATAATTATAAAATTTTTTAGAACTCCCATTGAAAATTTAAAGAAAATCGAAAACAACTGTGATATCTACGTTTTGAGAAATGATATTTACAATCATAGAATGCACAAACGATGTGCATTCCTTTTTAAAAAAGTGAGTAAATATGAGACCCGTATAAAAAAATTAAATTTTTAATAGTGGATCCCAATATTTTTCGGAAGGAGTATACGACGCTTGCACAACTCATGACTATATCTAGCATTAATCATATTTACCATTTTGCTATCCAATATCTTACCTTCATTTGGCTAGTGAGTTGAAATGAGATAAGTTGAGATAATTTGTAAATAGTAGTAAAATTGTTGAGTTGAGATGTGATAAGATGGTTTTTAAAATTTTGTGTGTTTGGATTTAGAAGTAAAATGAAATGGTTTTAAAATTTTGGAGATTTGATAGTTATGGTTTTAAAATGAAATGGTATTTATAATGATTGAGTTTTATTTATAAATATATTTATAAATAACTAATAATAATTTTAATAAATTACCTACTCAAAAAATCTTCAAATTACATAATTAATCATACACATTAATATGAATAAATATATTTTATGTCTATGAGCAGCACTATTCTTCCAACTATCGTTCCTCATCAAAGGTCATCGAGACGAGAGCAGCGATACGGATCATGGTGAAAATGTAGTGGAGGGATATTTGGGCCCCCTAGTAACCTAGCCTACGACTAAGAAATAGGCCCAAAGCTTTCGCTTAGGATTGAGAGGCCACGACCGAAAAGCTCATAGCCATGATTACGTGTCAAATAACTCCCAAAGAATGGGAGGTATGATCCACAGTTGGATGCGATTACCTTCAAGAAGATAACTCCTACAAAACAGGAGATATCTTCCCCGGTTAGTAAGGGATCATGAAGGATACGCACATAGAAATGGTAATGAGAGTCAGTTGCTATCACGACATGTCCATGTCCTTCTATAAATAATCTACGAGAGGTAATAAACACTTTATTTTATCTTTACATACACTTATTCTCATATTGTGTTACTGACTTGAGCATCGGAGACTCTTCAGGGCCACCAGTACCGCCTCTTTATTGTCATTGGTCATCCGTACGGTTGGTGGTGTAAAACACATCATTTACAGTGGTGTCGTCTATGGGATCTTTTTACAGACATTAACTTGATTTTTACATGCCAACCGTTACGTGATCACGCATGCACCGGGATCGAGAAACAAGCATGACAGAAGTAGAGACAAGGCTAGCAGAAACAGAAGAAAGGTTGAAACTGATGATGGCGATTGTCGAGCAACTGCAAAAGGAGAACAAGGAATTGAAACGACAAAAGGATAACCCCACAGCCCAGAACAGGCAAGTTGAAGGAGATACACACAATGCGGAGGGGGTAAACATCGAAGAGATGGAGAAGAAAATGATGCATGACGAATTGCGCAGTTTGGTTGACAAGTACAAGGAGATGGAGATGGAGATGGCAAAGAGGATGGGCAGTTCCTCTTCCGTGGAGCAGCTCCTTACTCATATGGATCTCCCTTACAGTGAGGAGGTCATGGCGGTACCACTACCATCCAAATTTAAAGTGCCGCAAATTGACTTATACGATGGATCCAACGATCTTGTTGATCACTTCGAAAATTTCAAAGCACATATGACCCTTCACGGTTTCCCCAGATATGTGGCTTGTCTTGCCTTCCCCCTAACATTGAAGGGGATAGCACGAGGCTAGTTTGAAGCCCTATGCCCCAGATCCATTGGCAATTTTGAGAAGCTAGCAAAACAATTCCTCACGCAATTCATGGCAAGTAGAAGGCGCCATAAGCTAGCCGCCTATCTGCTGACCATAAAACAAAAGGAAGGAGAGAACCTGAAAGGCTTACCGCGGACAACCATGATGAAAAGATCACATTGGCCGCCCTCCTTGGAGGAATCTGGCCCCGAAGCCCATTCATGGCTGAACTGGTCAAAGGAACTCCATTCACCTTAAGGGAGTTCATGGACCTAGCAGACGACTTCGTTAATGCAGAGGATACATTACAGGCTCTCTTAGAGCCAAGGAAGCAGGAAGCAAAACCGGAGAACAGGAACCAGAATAATTCTATAGACAAACACAAGAACAAACGGCCGAGGCCACCAGGATGATAAATGCGACCAATACACCAGTCACCAGGACCAGGGGCTCCACCTGATCCACAACAACCACAATGTTCAGGAGAATAATAGGGCAGCAAGGAAGGAAGAACACTCGTCATGCAAGGGCCAACGCCACTGCACGTATCACCGAACCAACTCCCATTGGACCGAAGATTGCATCACTCTGAAGAAGCGAGTCAAATAGATGTCCGAAAGTGGAGAGCTAAAAAGGATGTTGGCTGATTACATCAAGCCACAAAGGGAGGAGAATCGCCAACGAGAGCAAAGGCGAAGTAGAAGCCCTAAGCGCCAGAAGTAGGAGAGGCAAGGGAGGAATAACTCTCCTCAGCCAAGGAGAGACTAGGAGCAGGCCCCCCTTGGAGAGATCCACACGATAGTAGGCGGTTTTGCTGGGGTCGGAGCCATGGCATCTAGCAGAAAAGCCCACGCCCACAGGGCAAGGTATCACAAAGAATACATGGCAGACAGACCATGCAAATACCATAGGACGGGGACAACCCCGACCTTCTCATTTGGGGATGAGGATTGTGAGGGGGTTATGTACCCCCATGATGACACCTTGGTAGTCACGTTGCTGATAGCCAACTACACGACTAGGCAAGTCTTAGTCAACAATGGGAGTTCAGCTGACATCCTGTTTTGGGACGAGTTCGCTAGAATAGGTTTTCAACCCCAATAAATTGCGACCATCACCTTCTTCGCTCAAAGGGTTTTCAAGAGAAGCCGTTCAACCCATTGGCACCATCACGCTTACAATTACGGCGGGGCAAGGCGCCCACACGGTCACCAACATGACGGACTTAATGGTGGTCAAATCTCCATCCTCCTATAACGCCATACTAGGGCGCCCAACCCTCAACAACTTGAAGATGGTGACCTCCATTTACCACCTTAAAATGAAGCTCCCAACAGAAGCAAGAGTTGGTGAAGTTCGAGGCGAGCAGATACTGGCCTGAGAGTGTTAAGTCCAAGAGTTGAAGGCGGGGGCACCGACAGTCTGTTTGGTGGGTAGTTCAGGGGAGCAGCCACCACCACTTCCTTGGTAGAAGAGGAACAAGACATAGAAGCCAGAGACAAAGGCAATTATTGTAGGCCGAGGCCAATGAGCCATTGGAGATTGTAAAGTTGCACCCAGGCCACCCATATGCCACCACAAGGGTCGGCACGAAGCTCCCACCGAAATATCGAGAGGCCCTAAAGCAATTGCTAATCGAACACAGAGATGTGTTCACCTGAAGCCATGAAGACATGCCAGGGATTGGCAATACGATCATAGAGCACAGCCTATGCATCAACCTAGAGGCCAAGAAAGTACGACAAAAAATGAGGTCGTCCAACACAGAGAAATGCACGGCCATAGTGGAGGAGATCGACAAGCTCTTAACGACGGATTTCATCATGGAAGCGCACTACCCCAAATGGCTCTCCAATGTAGTGCTCGTTAAAAAAGCCAATGCTAAATGGAGAATGAGCGTGGACTTCACCGGCCTCAACAAAACTTGTCCCAATGACAACTTCCCACTCCCTCGAATTAACGTCATTGTAGACGCCACCACAGGGCACAAATTTCTAAACTTTATCGATGCCTACTCAGGATATAATCAGATCAGGATGAATAAAGCGGATGAGGAGAAGATAGCGTTCATACTTATAAAGGACTTTACTGTTACCGAGTGATGCCCTTCAGGGTTGAAGAATGTTGGGGCGACATACCAAAGGTTGGCCAATCAGATGTTCAAGCATCAAATCGGAAAGACCATAGAGGTATACGTAGATGAACTACTGGTGAAGAGCAAGGAAGCCTCCCAACACCTACGGACCTTAGGGAATCCTTCGCAGTGTTACGCAAATACAAGATGAAGCTGAATCCAGCTAAGTGCGCATTCGGGGATGAACTCGGGTAAGTTTCTGGGGTTCATAGTCGGGAATTGAAGCCAACACTGAGAAGATAGAAGCGATCTTAAACATGGTGCCGCCCTGAACTATCAACGACGCCCAACAACTAGCGGGAAAAGAGGCCGCCTTGAACAGATTTGTGTCGAGGTCCACAGATAAATGCCTCCATTTCTTCCGAGTTCTAAGGAAAGTACATCCTTGGAATGAAGAATGAGACTAAACCTTCCAAGAACTAAAGCAGTACCTAACCAATCCGCCCCTGTTGAGGCAGCTTAAGCAAGGGGACATCCGGTATGTTTACTTGGCAGTATCCCCCAACACTGTGTCTACAGTCCTATGAATGAAGAGGAAGGAAAATAGGCGCCAGTCTATTACACCAGTCGTGCACTAAGGGGTGCCGAGGTCAGGTACCCACAGATGGAGATGCTGGCATTTGCACTAGTGGTAGTCGCCAGAAGGCTACGACCGTACTTCCAAGCACACCCAATCAAGGTATTAACAAAACATCCTCTCGAGAGAGTACTACAAAAGCCGAACTCCTCAAGAAGGAATGAGAAGATTTAGTGCAAAATGAGAGCATTGTGGTACAAAAAAGAGACTACGGATCCAGACCGATAAGTGGCAGCAAGATTTGAAGAGAGCTTATAAGATTTGAACGATGAGCCTCGTCCCGTGGGTAGCAAAATGATCTTTCTCGCCCAAAGGCAAGAAGACTTACCTCTCAGTAGGCGAGGACACTTGCGACCAGAAGGCGAGACCAGAAGGCACGAAAATTTGGCAACAAGGCTCTAGGCGGTTAGATTGGACGACTAGTCTAAACGACCAACTTAAAATACTAACCTAAACGACATCGTGGGCAACAACTAGAAAAGCGAGAAGAATCTTTCATCCCGATCGGGAGTCTTTCCACTCAGTAGGCGAGGAGAGGCCCGTTCATTTGTGACCTCCACGCCCGCCAGTTATATTTAGCATACACGGCATCTACCAGGTGGGACTCTTCCGAGTTTTGCAATCAATCTATTGATGACCAAATACTCTCGAACTCCGCAATTCAAGCTACATATCACTGAGTCTTCCATTTTAGATAATTTCGATATTCTTGGGATAATTTTCTTTTATGTTAACATCTATTTTTAGAAACTATTTTCCATATGTTTAGGCTAGATTGTAGCCACATTTATTTTGTTTCCATATTTGAGTTTTGACATCTATTTAATCTCGTCTTATGGGATGATTAGGGAGTATGAGTTCTTAATCTTAGTTTTAGTTTTGAGTTTTAGAGAATCTCAGTTTAGGTCTCGATAGTTCAGAATTTATTCTTGCAGTGTTTTTCAAGGAGGTAGATCTAGGGTAGCAGAGGTGAGAGCCGCATACTTCATCAACTAACTCCAACGAAGAACACAAAGTTTTATTCTTTTTATGTTTAATTTCATCATGAACTAATTTTATTTTCTAAATCTTTGATGTAGCCTAGCATTGAACACACAATTTATATTTCAAGTTATTTTATTTTCAATATTTTCATGATTGAGTGTTTATTTTTTATTCTTAATGCTTACAATTTTCTACTTAACTATTGTTCGATTTTTTTGGATTGCAATGAGACCGAGAGATGATTTGTGATTAAAACTCTAGGATTAAACACCATTAATTGAGCAAAAGCAGAGATGCTTTACCGTGACTAGTATCATTTTCAAGAAAATTTCAAAGAACCTAATGAGTCTCCAATTAGTTAAATTCACATAGAGATATAAAGTTATTAGTTGGAGATATTTTTACTATTGTTCGAGAGAAAATATTATAGTTAAGGGATTTTTATCATCAAATTGAGATAATTGAAATTCTATAACAAGGAAGAATAAATTACATGGAATTTGCTAGATGAAGTCGAATGCTCTATATCTATTCTTATTATTTTTAAAATCTTAATTTTAATATTCTTTTCTTCAATTTAATTTAGATAAACTGTTCTTCAAATTTCAGTTTTCCAAATAGTAATTAATTTAGTCGATTTCAATACTCAATAGCATAACTATTCCTTGTGGGTTCAACAACCGTTTTCTTTAAAACACTTTACTACTTGTTACGATTATGTGCACTTGCAAATATATTTTTAACCGAACAAATGACACAGAACTGCCATGGGAGGTACAGAAGAGTTGATTGAGGTACCATCCGTTGGGATCCCAGTAACACATGTGGGCCCCGGAACGCCAGTGTGGGCCAATGAAATAGCAAACTACCTAGAAACAGGGAAGCTCCCCGAAGGAAATGAGGCGGCAAGGAAAGTCAGGAGGGAGGCAACCTAGTTTGTCAAAATCGGTGGCATTTTGTAGAAGAAGGGTTTCACAACCCCTTACTAAGGTGCATCTCACCCGAAAAAGTGCAGTACATACTCGCAGAAATACACAAGGCGTCTTTAGTAATCATTCAGGGGAAAAGCCTTAGCAAGAAAAGACCTAAGGATAGGGTACTATTGGCCTAACGCCCTCAAAGACGCCAAACAGTTTGCCAGAAGATGTACTCACTGTCAAGCATACGCCCCAGTCCCACACTGCCTATCAGAAAAATTATCCTCCATCACCTCCCCATTGCCCTTCGCCCAGTGGGGAGTCGACTTGGTCGGACTGTTCCCGCCAGGAAAGGGTAGGGTGAAACACATGATAGTGACAGTAGATTACTTTACAAAGTGGGCAGAAACAGAAGCTCTAACCACCATAACAGCCAAAGCCATCACCAGGTTCCTATGGAAAGTGTCGTGTGCAAATTTGAGATCCCCAACACTATAATCTCCAACAACGGGAAGCAGTTCGATTCAGAGCATTACAGGGCGTGGTGCCAGGAACTCACGATAAAGGTGAGATATTCATCGCACGGGCACCCTCAAGCAAATGGGCAAGCACAATCAACAAATAAGTATCTACTCGAGATTTTGAAAAAGAAAATGGGTGACCAAAAAGGCAAATGGGCAGAAGAGCTCCCATGAGTCTTGTAGGCGTATAGAACTTTAGTGAAAACCCCAACAGGGGAGACACCTTTCACTTTGGCATTCGGAAGTGAAGCAATCGCCCCCACGGAGGTTGGCTTGCCCACATACTGGACCAACCACTTCGACCAGGTGGAGAACGACCAGGCTCTCGGATAGCAACTAGACCTACTCGAAGAAGTAAGAGAGGAAGCAGAAGTCTAAAATATCCTCAGCAAGAGAAAAGCAATACAATACTTCAACAAGAAGGTCAAACCTAGATCGTTCAAGGTCGGCGACCTGGTCCTGAGAGAAACAGGGTCACGACCCAAGATGAAGGGAAGCTCGACCCATGGTGGGACGGGCCCTATGTAGTAGCCACCAGCAATTTTCCAAGGCCATACCAACTCAAAGATAGCGAAAGAAGGGAGCTACAACACCCATGGAATGCCGAACACTTAAAGAGGTTTTACCCATAAAAGTTTATTTTCCTATGCATTTATTTTAAAGACAATTTTTACTTTTCGAAATGTACATTTTGATGGAACTCAAGGCAATAAAAGCATGTAAGCATTCAGCCCATTGTAATTTAAAACAAGCATGGAGGTCAAAAAACCCCTCGACTTTCTCAACAATTAGTCACCAAAGGTCGAGTTGTACACTCGCGATGTAACCAAAACGGGCGTGGAGGTCAGAAGACCCCATGACCCTCCCAACAGTTAGCCACCAAAGGTCGAGTAACTCGAGTTGTACACTCGCGGTACAACCAAAATGGGAGTAGAGGTCAGAAAACCCCACGACCCTCTCAACAGTTAGCCACCAAAGGTCGAGTTGTACACTCGCGGTGCAACCAAAACTAGCGTGGAGGTCAGAAGACCCCATGACCCACTTAACAATTAGCCACCAAAGATCGAGTTATACACTCGCAATGCAACCAAAACTGGTGTGGAGGTCAGAAGACCCCACGACCCTCTCAACAGTTAGCCACCAAAGGTCGAGTTATACACTTGTGGTGCAACCCAAACGGGCGTGGAGGTCAAAAGACCTCACAAGTCATCATTCAGAACAGATAGCATAGCAAGGTAAAAAGACGTGGAGGACTAAGGCTAAAAACCAGCCTAGGAAATGTATAGAAACCAAGCACCCCAAGGAGCAAAAGCAAAACTATATGGAGTAACAAAGCAGAACAATTGTTTAGAACCAACCCAAAATTTACCACCCAAAAGTTTTGCACAAAAACAAAAAGACCAATTCAAGGGCCAAAAAAATAAATTGTTCAGATACAACATCTAAAGAATACGAAGGACCCAGAGGAGGGCAGTAACTACAAAAAGTCTAAAATAGGGGCCCAACACTCGTCACAAACAAAGGAAAAATTCACTCTGGCAGCGGAGGACGTGGGAAGGCGTTAGGCATCACGCTGCGACCCAAGGCGTCTGCACATTGGACTGCAACAGCATCCGGTTTGAACTCCTTCAAATTTAAACTCCTCAAAATAGTCCGAGGATTGGACAACAAATGCGCTTGTAGACGAGTCAGTCCCACCCCGTACCCTTATCCAAAAGTCCAATCTGGAATGGCCTTGGCATCGGACAGTTGAGGGTGTAGACGAACAATCTCATTGTTCACAGAAACCAGCTGGGACTCCAACCTTTCATGTGCCCCCTATAGCTCTTTCACTTGCGCAACCACCTTGACCACGTTCACCAGCGTTTGGTCTTGGAGTCACTTTCTCATGCTTCTCTTTAGTGGAAGTCAAGGCTGCAACCACCTCCTGACATTTTCTTTCAGCATCAGCTCTAGATTGCTTTGACGACTCCAACACCCCCACCCTTAGGAGCAACATTTCCGCCCTGGTTGTAACCTTCTCCATCTTCCCCAAGTGCAAGGCAAAACTATCACAGGCATGGAGAGTCTGGACGTAGAGGAGCTTAGAGCGCAGGTCGCACGACTCCTCACAAAAAGAGTCGAGGTTTGCTTCCAAGGAGTAGCGTAGCCATCCGACTGCTCCAAGTAGCATGGTAGATAGTCACTCTCAGCTTTAAGGCGGTTGTTCTCTTGCTTTGCAAAATAAGAGAACTTTCACAGCTCACGAACTTCCTTCTCCAACTGGGCCCTATCATCCACTATCCAAAATGCCAAAGCATCCACATTCTGTACAAGCACAAAGGATAACAGGCGCCCCACAAGCAAAAAAATGTGTAGAGAAAAGAGCTTTACTGGAGACAACATTTTCCTAAGGCACTTGGCCATCTCCACAACTACCTCTGAAGGAGGCGAAGAGCAGCAAGGGCCAACATCCTCTGCCCAACTAGCGTCTCCTATTACACTAGCTTCAACCCACACTAGCCACCCCAAGCTCAGGTCCTGGGCCACGACGACCCCAAGCTCAGGCGCAGACACTCCCCTAAAGGGGCTACCATTATGCTGGGCGTCAACTTGCTCACCCACTAGCTCATCACACTGGGTGCCAATCTCCTTATCTACCTGTTCCTCAAAGACGCCATCACCAATAGTGTCCTGGCTGCCTGCCAAAATCTCGCTTTCGCGAGGGGTAGTGCCCCTATCCCCACCAAACGATGAAGGGTTTGATGAGAGAATTGACACTCTATCTTGGTCCGTAGGCGGAGTCTCACTACCCACGATGGACGGAGCCACCGCTTTCAGTTTCAATTGCAACGTCACCGGTAGTAGGGGCAGAAACATCAGGCACCCCTCCCCCGGACAAGCCCAAGGCAAAAGTAGCGTATATGTCACTCAATTTCACTCACATCGCAAGGCGTGGAAACAACAAGAGGAATGACAAGAAATTCAGAAGAATGAGTGTCCACAAAGTCACCCGCCGCATGGCCTGCTTCATCAAGGCGCCCAGGTCATCAAGACCCGGGCTCACCGGAGGGGTGGCCCTAACAGGGGAAGCAACCGGCGTGGCCTCTCCAAAAACAGTTGCATCCGCATCCATTCCCTGTGCCACCTTCACAGCAAAGTCATAAATGATAATAGACTCCATGCCACTAGACTTCACGCCCTCACCATGGGGACATTTCACTTTTGGCCCACTAGTTTGGGGGACACGCCTATTCGTCAGGGGTGGAACTAATTTGAGTTTGGCCCTCCTGACGTGGGCGCGACTGGGCACCACCAAAAATCTATCTATACTGGCAGGGGAAAAGAGGTCATCCGACCATAGACCATCGCGGTAGTGCTCCTTGGCCCATTCTCGATCAAGGTCAATACGAGAACGCTAACTATCAGTTAGCTCCAACAACAGGCTTTTCTCATCGGAGACTCGCCCCCAATTGTCCCTCACAGGGTAATCTTTCACGTGCACTTCATCGGCGGGGAATTCCCAACTGCGACCAGAAACAAATAAAAACCTACTAGTCCATTGTTTGGCATTGGAATAACGCCTTTCGAAAGTCGCCAAGCTTTACTCATGGACACGAAAGTTGCAAATGTTTCCTGGCAAAGCCAGCAAGCTGTAAAAGGGGAAAGAATATATTTTTCGTCAAGTCCGGAGACTTCTCCCTGAGAGGCTCCAATACTCGGCGAAAGACGACACAGGCACACTTCAGCACACTCCACGTCATATTGTGGAGCTGGGCGGGGGCCAAGCTTCAAGAAGTGCAAGACGTCATGCACTGGGCGAATAAAAGGGAGTTGTAACCCATTAGTTAGGGCCCAAACCATCTGGGCTACATCTTCGGCATAGCCCTCTCTATCAACACATCCTGCTTCCGAAATGGTCATTTCCACGGATTCAGGAATACGGAAAGACTCCCTCAAATTGACAAGATCCACCACATTCAAGATTGAACGCCGTGAACATCCATCGAAGAAAGAAAAGTTCCGTGCGAGGGAAGATTCACCCTTAGATTGGGGGGAAACCTTTGCAAAACCACGACCTGCCATTGATTGAGTGGGAAAAAAAGAGAAGGTTGCTGGAAAGTTGAAAAGTTTAAGGATTTTTGGTTGAGTGAGAAAGGGATAGAAAGTTGCTAAGAGATCGAAATATTAGGGGAATGGGTGAAAGCGAGAGAGTGAATGCAAAAGTGAAAAGGGGGTTTGAAAGGTAATTATAAACCCTTTCTTGGGAATATGAACAATTAGCCGCAGCGACAATTACCCTTTCTTTTGAAAATCATTTAATTATCGGGAACGGTTATTGCTGACGTAAGCCACATCCTTTCAAAAAAAAAAAAAGTACAGGCTCAAGTACACCAACTATCATAGATCCCAGCTAGGTATAGAAAAAGCACAAATACACGCCCACGACCCAGCGGCATAGGCAGTGGTTATAAGGAATCCAAGGATTTAATTTCTCATGTGCCAGCACAAAGAAAATTAGTGTGGTAACTGGAGGGGATATTTGGGCTCCCCTGGGTAACCAAGCCCACGACTAAGAAACAGACCCAAAGCTTTAGGTTAGGGTTGAGAGGGCCACGACTGAAGAGCTCATAGGCATGACCACGTGTCAGATAACTCCTAAAGAATAGGAGGTCTGATCCACAGTTGGATGTGATCACCTTCGGGAAGATAACTCCTACAAAACAGCAGATATATTCCCTAGTTAGTAAGTGATCATGAAGGATACGCACACGGGAATGGTAATTAGAGTCAGTTGCATCACGCCACGTCCATGTCCTTCTATAAATAATCTACGAGAAGTAACAAACACTTCACTTCATCTTTCCATACACTTATTCTCATACTGTGTTACTGACTTAAGCATCGAAGACTTCCTAAGACAACCAGTGCCTCCTCTTTATTGTCACAAGTCATCCGTACGGTCGGTGATGTGAAACACATCCTTTACACATAGATTTGCACTCGAAGCACTTGATTCTGGTGAAAATATGGTGTTTGGTAATTCTACTAGTGAGCACTTTTGTCGTTAGAGTCTCCCCCTACTTTTACAAATGGAACAAAAGCTTTCTTATCCTTGGCACGCAATTTGCAGGCGGGGTTTTCCTCGATACATCTCTAATGCATTTCTTGAGCGATTGAAATAACAAATTAGGTTGGCATTGGATGGACTGTGAGGCACGCAGGGAAATCAGGTTTGGGAATGAAGTTTGTAGATGGAGATGAGGGAGGGGAAGGGGTTCGAAAATATGAAAACGTTTTCTCATTTCCGCTGAAAAAGCTGAAGACGTTCTTTTCCTCTGAAAAGGCAAACCCATTTCTCTCTCACTTTGTCATTGTGAAAAACACTCTGAAACCATCTTTCAAATTTCTCTCTCCGTTTAAATCTCACATCTGTATTCAAACCACACCTAAGAGAAAATCAAAAGAAATTCTTTTTGATAAAAAAAAAGTTCATATTCGAGATGGCTTAATAGTGAAACAACCTATAGATTCGCTAAAGAAACCCCAGTTTATATGGACTTCACTTTCAATTTGTAAAAGTTGTAATGTTGAGATGAGATGGATTGAGAATATTTCTCACCCCAAACTGAACCATGGAACATCTTAGATGGATTCTCTCCTTTCTCAAGTGGCTATAAGATTATGATTCTATATTGGTGTCAGATTCATCAATATTTGTCAATATTTGAGTGTGGCTACTTAGACCTTCATTTGTTAAGATATCAAATAAATGATAAAATCTGTATCTTCCTATCAATTTAAACTTTTGAAACAAATGGTGATTTCACATAGTATCAAAGCAGAAGTCCTAAATTCAAATCCTGACTCTACACTCTATCATATTTAATCAACTATTTAATCAACTATTCCATATGTTGATTCATCGAGTGAGAGTCTAGCTCACACACGAGGGAGAGAGAGGGTGTTAAGATATAAAATAAATAATAAAATTTATTATTTTCATCAGTTTAAACTTTTGAGATAAATAATGATTTCACTTCATTCACTAAGCTTAGAGTAGAAGATGGAGAAGTAATGTAATTTTTCGACTATAAAATAAAGGCATTTGCCACATTTAAAATATCTGATTCAAGAATATACAGACCACTGATGAAACAGTTGACAGAGGTTAGAACATGTAGATCAACCAAACATGAAAGAAAAGAATTAAGGTTTCACATTCTGATCAAGGAAATATCCTACCATTCATCCCATATTAGTCATCATCCATTCTATATCTTGCCGCATGTTACCCTCCAAGGGCAATGAGTCTCCATTGCCAAATAAGGGCCTTGGTCTCTTCTTCAAACCCATTCCCATTGGAGAAACTGGGCTTCCAGTTGATGTCAAGCAGCTTTCAACAGAGCAGTCGCCAATTCGAGCAGGCAGATTAGAAGTGTTATTGTTGTCTAAAGCTGCAGCAATTTCCGACAAGGAGGGCATTTTCATGGTTTCGAGAGGATCCAGTCCTTGACAGTCATTTGAAACCTTGATTGCCAGTTCTGAGAGCTCTTCCCTGGCAGCTTCAAGCCCAGCAGCAGATTCAGCAACCTGGTCGTTGAGAGCTTTGCAAGCCTTCTCCAGTATTGACTGCAGGTATTTGCCTTGCGCTTCAATCCGAAGTTGCAGATGACGCTGCACCTGCTTTGAAGAAAACCGTTGAGTAATGCTTTGCAAGCCAATTTATTTACGGCATGGATCTCAAGACGAGGGCATCTAAGTGGACAAATGTGACACATAATAGTATTGTATGCCATGCCTGGGGGATTTTGAAGGAGACTGTATACATGATTCACGAGATAAACGCCCATTAGTAAACCACTAGACGCCTCTCATTCTTAGAGAGAGTATCATGGGTCACCCAGCACATATGCTCAGGCAAAGCATATGGAGTTCATTATAAATAACCTTATGCTAGGTAGAAAGGATCCATTTTGCGTCCATTTACACCAAAATCTCATACAGTCACAAAACGGGGCCTTCATGCTTCTCTCTCACCTTTTCTCACCTCTCCACTCACCGCACTCCCTGTTTTATCTTCAAGGCATGGCCTTCCCATATTTTTTATGCATACATATGCATCTTTTGGCTCGGCAAAGCAATTGAAAACTTAGGTAGCAAATATATAAAAGGAGAGTCAAAATACAGTGTATGTCAGGTTAAGGGCACATTTGTTCAGTAAGTTGCATCGGATTCGCTTAGCTTACAATAAGCTTTATGCATATATCTTCAACTATTGGGTAGTTTTATCCAAGATGAAGTAAAAGGATTTTTGGGGTCATTCGAAGAAAGTGCAATTCACAAAGTAAAATAAATATGATTAGTGACAGAAACTATAGAGCCATTCGGACACACAAATGAATGCCTGAAGTAGGCAAATTTTAGACTCTGAGTTCATTGCTTATGAGCGCCTAGATAAGCTGGCTATTTTGGAGCTTAGCCTAGGATAGTACCAGAAAGATGAGAGCCAGGGCGCTTTGCAAATTAGATATTTTATTTTATTGGCACCGGGTGTCCAGGAACAGCATCCCGACTAATCCCGAGGGTGCACAAGCCCTCAGCAATGAGTTTCCCGCATGTGCACCTCGGGTAATTCAAGGGGAAAATCCCTCAATCCGATAGCCCTAGAGATTGTTTGCACTCAAGGGGATTTAAACCTTAGACCTAGGGGGAGCATACTCCCAAACTCAAGGCCTTTACCACTTAGCCAACCCCTAGGGGTTTACTTGAGTCAACCCCTAGATATTGAGGACTATGATCAAGTGAATTTGGATTTTCTTTCATCATCTGCTTGAGAGAAGTGGTTTTAAGGAGAAATGAACTTGGATAGCACATTGTCAGTGCGCTTTTCTGTATTGGCTTTCTAGCAACTCCCGTTGTTTGAGACAAGGAGATCCCCTTTCACCGTTACTTCTCATTATCTTTATGAAGGCTCTCAAACAAAATGTTACCAATTGCTGTTGATGGAGATTTTCTATATGGATTTTCAGTGTGAGTAAATAATCTTGATATGCTAAACATTTCACATATTTTTTGCAAATGATCCTGGATATTTTGTGGGGCAAACTTGATTCATCTCTACACTGAGGGCCATTTTCTTATGTTTTGAAGCTGCTTCAGGCTTGAAAACAGATTTAACCAAGTCAGAGTTGGTTCCTGTGGGTAATGTCTCTAGTGTGGACAGTCTGACTACCATTTTGGGATGCAAGGTATCCTTTTTGCCTATGAAATGCATTGGCCTCCCCCATGGACGCCTCTTTCAAGACAGTCTTTTGAGATTGCGTGATTGAGAAGATTTGAGTGCCGATTTGCTATTTGGAAGAGATTGTATTTGTCCAAAGGTGGTAGGATCCCTTGATCAAGAGTAATGATGGGACTTTGAGGATCATGACCAGATGCTAGACAAGCTTAAAACTTTCTTTTTTAATACTTTGTTCCTTTGGGTAGCTTCAATAGATTGTAATGGGCTGTGCCTATAATTTTCTTATCTTTTATTTTCCTATTTCTAATTAGGTGTTCCTCTTGAAAAAATAAATTCTCAGATGTGGTCTGTCATCTAACTTCCTTATGGCCACGCATACATGTGGGTAATGAATTCCATACGTGGTCAAAGTCATTAAATACTATTCTAAAACTTAATAAGCTGCATTTCATAGCGGGACAGACAAAAAAAAAAAAAAACCAACCTCCAGCTGCTCATGCAGTCTTCGTTGGACTTCCATTTGTACTCGCAATGCCTCAGTAACTTGATAACTGCTGTCAGAAGGATAAAAGTGCAGCGTCATGTCAAGATAGGATTTACAGGTTCTGTAACCACTAAGGGAAAGTAAACACATTTTGCACCCTCCAACTGATACACAATTTTCCATGTAATACTTAAACTACCAAAGTAGAGACATTGCACCATCCAGGTAACACTTTTTATCAAAGAGAACATCTCGCCCAATTCTAGCAGCTAAGATGGCAATAAATAAGTAATGTGCCACAATCTTAACTGTCGGATCTTAACGGAGAGTGCACATTATAACTTTGAGGGTGTAATGTCTCTACTTCGGTAGTTTAGGTAGCATATAACAAATTGGGTATCAGTTTGTGGGTGCAAAAAGTATTTTCCTAAAAGAAGATTAAAGAGTTCTGGTAGAAACATGGAAAAGATGGCATACTCATTCAAATCTTGCACCATTATTCTTGAAGATGGCGATGAAGATGCACTAGTGTCCTGACTTTCCGCAATGCACGAAGCTGCAATTCCAATTGCAGACTATTATTAATCAAGAAGAAATTAAAATGCCAATACTTGTCACCAGTATCATCTTCAAAGGCAAATATTATTTTCTTCCAATTTCCAACAAATTCCCCAAATGTTTTTATAAGTAATTTACAGTTGACAAGAAGTAGTTTTCCAGAATTTCTCTAGACATGCATATTGTTAAAACCTAAACATATGCATTACGAAAAAAAAAATGCTGCTGCAGAAGACAAATCAAAATAAAAAGAGCATTTAACAGAAATCTTAACTGTCCTGAAAAGAACATATATAAGTGAGAACTTCTATCTAAGAAACCCAGGCATGCATCTGCTGAATAAGGAGTTTTCATCTTATTCAATTAAGTGACAAAATATGCCAAAAAGTTCTCCCTGGGTTTTCTGGAAGTTTCTTCCTTTTGTTGGACATTCTCATATATACTGGTAGTTTCCTTCTATTTAGTAAGGAATTGTCAAGACATTTAAAAAATCTGTACAACAAACAATGCTTCTTTCCTTTTTGGGTGTGGTGGGAAGGGGAGGGGGCAGGGCATAACATATAATAGTGTGGAAAATTAAATCTGTAAGTAAGATTAAGGTAAATACCATCCTTAGAGCTTTCAATAGATTCCTTGCAAGATTGCTTCCCCAAGCGGTATTTCTGCAAGAATAGGGCATCAAGGACTGAAAAAGCTTTATATACAAAACACCAGATAAACACATGTTATGGTGCAGGAAAAGACCAGGAGGTAGCCAAACGTGATAAACTATTGAGTTCAGAATTGTGTGCTCCAGATGTTTGGTATCATCCAAGTCTCAAACACTTAACATCTCTCTCCCCCTTAATTTTTTGGATCATTTTTCCAAAAAAAGGGAAAACAAATGGAAGAACGGGCTCAAGGGGAAGAGAATATAATAATAACAAACCTGGAGATGCGATTTTAAGTGATAAAGGGTGAGCCCTTTTACCCCCATTGTTCTCATAATAGTCTTAGGTGTTGCTTCTGCAAAGCACATAAACACGGCACCCGACAGTTTGATCAACAGTTTATCATTAAAACCAAAGAGAAACTAGATGCCATAACACAGAAGCCAAACAAAAGCAGATGTGCTCAGCAGTGTTCAATATAAAGCACCGTCTACAAATTGAGCACCGAATACCATAAGCCTGAACAAATGTTCATAAACTTAGATTTCACATATTTCTATTAGTGATTAATCAGTAGAATTTCTAGGTGATCAAGACTGGAGTAGGAGGGTATATCCCACTTCCCAAACTAGGACATTTCCAAGCTTCAAATCTATTTTTCAGCATAAGTCCCAATATGTTTCCTTTGAACTCAAGAGCCAAGCTGGAAAAAAAATTCAGTAATATAATTAGGAACCTACCACCAGTGGCCCCCCAAAATTTTTTTATAATTTAAAACTCTCCCTTTTTTGCCTCAAAATTTAATGTACATGGAAATTGCCCCCCTCCCCCCCCAAAAAAAAAAATAATAATTATAATCCTTGCGTACTGTGAATCCCATATGATAAGAATAAGGGTAGGTGATGTATGAGATCCCACATTGCTTGGGTCTTCCATTGGGACATTACAAATGATATCAGAGTAAATCTCAACCAGAAATGTGGGACTTAAGCCGTGCTACTTACGACGGACTAGCCAAACGAGGACGTCAGGAATTTAAGGGAGTAGATTGTGATACTCCATATAATAAAGATAAGGACAGGTGATGTATGGAATCTCATATTGCTGGAGAATGAGAAGTTCTTGCTCTTTATAAGGTTCCAATGAGGCTCTAATTGTATTATTGACTAGTCCTTTTGGAGTATAGGTCATGTGATTTGGGTCTTCTATTGAAGCATTACATGTACAAATGAAGTACACAAAAGAAACTATGTTAATCACGTAGACAAACTTAATTTATGTTTCTTTTTCTTTTTTTAATTTGCTATGAATTTTTTATAGGTATTTTTAATTTTTTTATGACAAGAACTCATAACAAATAATATGAGTTTTATTGAAATGATTCAATAGAGAGAGCATAATCAGGTTGCAAACTCGGACACAAGGATTTGCTCGAAATCCCCATAAAACGATGGAACCACGGAAAAAACAAAAAACAAAAAAAAAAAAGGCTCTACAGCTACTCTAATTTGTCTTGAAGCTAAACTATGTAGACCAACAATATGTTGACTAAAACGGTTCCAAAAACACATCCTTGCGGTGGTACTACACATTGTTGAAGTATCCGAGAAACTTGGAATGAAGTACATTAACAATTATGTTTAACAATTGTGGAAAAAAATTGAGCCGAAGCTTCGTTGAAGAATCATTATCATATTATCATCATTATATAACATAAGTGTACTGTATATGGTTGTGTAGTCCTCCGGAGGGAGAGAGACTCAAGAGAGGTATAATTGACAGAAATCAGCGTGAAGATGGTCATAATTTATGAGGTACACTCACAAAACAACTGAACTGGTAAAAAATAACGATGACAAAGATACAAATACTGACGGACAACATGCTGTCAACCTTGAAAAGAAAAACGAAAAAGGTAGAAATAAGAAATCTTGCCTGCCAAGAATGGAAATCACACTCCTAAAATCACCTAAACTCAGCACAACCAAAAAGTACATCCAAAACCATCAACACTAAATAATACAGCGTTATCCAAAAGAAACGCATTAAAAACATCTTATCCACGGAAACAAAAAAAAAAATGAAACACGTTTAAGCGCCAAGATTCAAGCAAGTGAAAAGAACCGAGTAGCCAAAACAAAATCAAAAACCACAAAAATCTAAAAACCATGAAAAAAATATCTAAACAATAAATAAAAACAACCACGACCAAGAACAGTGATATTATGAGACTACTAGTTCAAAGTATACGCACTCTCAGGGCCACCGAGCTGGGTCACAGCGTCGATAAACCTCTCGTGGAGCTCCGCAGTCCACCGGAGCCGGGGTTTCGGATCCGAAGTGAGGACCAAGCAAGCGTCGCCGGGTAGGTTCGTCCCGTCCAGAGATCCCTGGAACTCGCCGTGCCCGACATCGAGCGGCAGCGAGTGAATGGCTGAATACATTACCAAAGGCTTCCCTGGCAACACCCAAGAAGTAAGCGAGGACAGAATTTATCAAGAAACTAGAAAGATCCGGTTGGAGAGAGATGGGGTACCTGGGGTTCGGGGCTCGGGGCTCGGAGCCCCGAATTGAATTGGTGAGAGAAGAAAGGAAGAAGAAAAAGATAACAGTGCTTCGTAAGAGTAGAGAGAGAGCACCTCTATATATATATATATATATATATATATATAATTATAAATATATAGTGAACGAGGCATGCAGATGCTGGACAGCGATGTCCTGTTGTGTCTCTCTCGTCTCCCCTCTCTCTCTCTCTCTCTCTCCCCCTCTCCCCCCCCCCCCCTTCTCTCTCTCTCTCTCTCTCTCTCTCCATTTTCTGTGCTCTGTCTGGTCCGAGATAGGGAGTGTGGGACTGTACGAGGGACTCGTAAAAAACTGCCTAAAGATGTGGCAATGTGTAATCTGGTTGGCATCTTCTACTTCTGTGTTTATTTTTAAAATAGGAAAAGTGTACGGATATATTTATAAAATAATTATACAAAATAATTTTATAAATTGACGTTTATTAAGAATGCATTTAGATATTCAATTGAATTCAATTGAAGTTATTTTTTTTTATGAATAATAATGAGTTAAATAGTAAAGAGAGTTATGTAGAATCTATTTAAATTGAGTTTAAAAGTGTATTTAAATGTTAAGATAAATTTAATATTTTTTATGAAAAGTTGAAAAAGATTGTAGATCTCATGTATAAAAATATGTTAAGTTAAAAAAAATTGTAGGTCTCACGTATAAAAAGGTTTTGAGTTGAGTTGAGATGAGTTTAATAATTTGAGAATTAAGTGTTAGGATGTTAAACTCAATTTAAAATTTGAAAGTTAAGATAAGTTTAGTAATTTGAGGATTTTGTATAATCTTTTTATAATTAGAATATTTTTCTTAATAAAAATTATGTTTAATGTGTCGCCCACTATTTTTGGATAAAATGGGTAAATATGAGACTTATGATTTGTTTGGATAGTGAGATAAGATAATTTTATATGAGTTAAATAACATATTGTTATATTATTATTTTGAAATTTGAAAAAATTGAATTGTTTATTATATTTTGTATAGAAATTTGAAAAAATTGTAATGATGAGATGATATGGGTTAGGAGTGTAGTGAGATAAGATGATATGGTTATATATAAAAAAATGAATAAAGTATTAATAAAATATTATTTTTTAATATTATTATTATTTTTAGATTCGAAAAAATGTAATTGTTTATTATATTTTATTTTAAAATTTAAAAAAATTATAATAATAAGATGGGATAAGATAAAATATTTTTTTATCCAAACAGAACCTTATATGAAAAAATTAATTTTTTATTAATAGACTATACTTTTCTTTAAAGAAGTATACGATATTGCACAACTCATAATTATATCTAATATTATTTTTGTAATTACTGTTATTATATGTTCTACGTTCCACGGTAGTTTTTTTCCATCCCCCTTACTCAAATAAAAATTACTTTCTATTTTTTTAAAAAATAAAATTAAAGGAATAGAATTGTCCTCTTATATTAGTTTATGAGTGAAGTATTAAATTCGCACCCATATTAAATGAACTCATGTCACACTCTTTTGGTCTGAACCAGTACCGGAATCTTATCGCATTTTATTAAAATAAATGTTATTATCATAGAGATTCTACAAAAAAATAAAAAATATAAATTAATATCATTTTATATAATACATTAAATCTATTTTACAATAAAGTTCGATTTGGATAAGTAGTTGATCTCATCTAATCTTATCTCAACATTTAAACACTACTCAAACATAAATACTTTTCAATTTCTCTTTCATGTTTTTTCATCTAATCATTACAATTTTTTCAAATTTTAATATAAAACATAAAAAAAAAAATCAACTTCTTCAAATTTCAAAACAAAAAATATATTAAAAAATTATATTCTAACAATATTGTATTAAATATAATATTTTTATTAAACTTTTTTATTTCTCCATTCCCAAAATCTAATAAAAATTTTAATTCAAACTATTTTACTGCTATTCACAAACAATTTCAATATTGTTTACAAATTTATCATCTCATCTATCCATCCAAACGAAGTCTAAAAATAACTTTACAAATTAACGTATCATATCAAATCACGTTAATTTGTAAATTTATTTTTATGATATCTCTTTATATCTAAAATATTTCTCTTTTAATAATGTCATGCTAAAGCCAATGGATTTCTGCCGAGTGCCAACTCAAACAAACTTATGAAAATATATTTTAAATCCAAAAAACATGATTTTTTAAAGTAAAACAATAAATAAAAGAAAGCAATAGGATAGAAGAACAACTAAATTACAACTCAAATTTTAATTTTAAAATTGAAATTTTATTTGCAGTTCTAAATATTCAATCCCATTAATAAGTAAGAGTAAAAAGAGAAAATTTATCATTTTAAAAATAATATTATTATAATTTTAATTTTTTTTAAAATATAACTGTATGAATTTATATAAATAATTTTTATTTAAAAATTGTATGTAGATTAACTGTTTTTAAAATCTAAATAAGTAAAATATTTAATACTTTATATGAAAATGAAATGAAATGTGAAGTTTATATCATTATTGTACTGATCAGAGTAATAATGCAAGTGACATTATAACTAGTTGTGATCGAAAACCCAAGATCTCATGTATGCGATTGTGATGAGTAATTCCAACAGCAAAAGAAAAAAAAAAAAATTGTGTAATTTCAAGCAAATGATGATGATAAGCTACAATACCTATATACAACACTACTCTACAGTAAGATCACGAGTGCCATTCAAATCACACATGCATCAATGAATTGTCATAATTCCATGCATGCATGCATCTCTATCTTGCTGTCCTCTTGCCTTAACACAGCTCTCTCTAGTTTGAACATGGAGTTGAGATTGAAATGACATGACAGTACAATCTTTTAATAATTTTGTTTTAAATTAAAGATATTTTTATAAAGTAATTATAGGAGTATAATTTATTTTATAAAATATTTTTATTTAAAATTCGTTTGAACAATAAAATGATATGAAATAAAATAATTTTAAATTAGTTAACTTAAATATTATTAAAATATTATTTTTAAATATTATTATTATTGTAAAATTTAAAAAAATTAAATTATTTATTATATTTTATATAAAAAAAATTATAATAATAAAATAATATGAGATGAAATTATTTTTATATCCAAACGATCCCTTAAAATAAAGTAATAATAAAATATATATTATATATAAAATAAAGTTGTGTATTTAAAAATATTTTATTTACTAAATTCACCTAAAACAAGATGCTTAATTCCGGGATCTGCACTCAAAATGTTCTATACATGATTACCAGATTTTAGTCCTGCTTGAACACATTAATTTAGGTTACGTTTGGATGTTAAATTGAGTTGAGTTAAGTTAAGATAATAAAATATTGTTAGAATATTATTTTTTAATATTATTATTATTTTAAAATTTAAAAAAGTTGAATTGTTTATTATATTTTATATTAAAATTTAGAAAAATTATAATGATATGTACGGCAACAATTTCACACAGCTGGTGGATTCACTCACAGGCCGGGATATATATATGAGCTTTGCTACACAACCTCCACCACACTCCACACTCCACACTTTTTTAAATTTTTTAAATTTTTAATATTTTTTTAAAATTTTTTTTTGAGTTTATTCTTTTTAAATTATTTCAAATTTTTTATTCATTATTCATATAATAAATATTTAATAAAAGAAAAAAATAATAAAAATTAAAAATAATGTGGAGTGTGGAGGTTGTGTGAATAGTAGGAGGTTGAGTAGATTTTTTGTATATATATATATATGACAGTGCTAACGTGCAGACCAGCTTTGATTGTTGGGCATGCTCGTTAACATATAAATCTCTCTTTTTTTATTTTTTTTTTATTTTATATTTTTTTAATATTTTTAAAAAATAAAATAAACATATCAATATATTAAAAATCAATTTTTTAATTATTAAATAACAAAATTAAATACATAAATAATTAAAATGAAGAGATAAAGTTAAGGGGACATACTAACATTTTCATATATATATATATATATATATATTAGGTAGGGTACGGGGTGGTTGGAAAAGGGAGACAAAGCCAATCCAAAAGAAGGAAGGCCAAGAAGACAAAGAGCGGGAGGGCATGATGCAATCTGGACCCCTCCACGTAGTACTTGTACCAGTAGTGGATCGATGCTATTCATTGGAAGAGGAACTCATGCAGACATTGGGAAACAAGCTGACAATGAACTCTCAGACAAAGATGTCTTCCAAATCTCCAATTATATATGGTGGTGGTGGTGGTGATATTGGTATATATAGCAGTAGTACCACAACAGCGGTTCCTTAGTCTTGTTGACAAGACGGCCTGCATGCATGCATGCACCTCTTTCACTTTGAATCATATCATGCAGAAAGAAAAAGAAACATATACATACATAATAAATTACAAATTAACCAAATAAAAAGCTGTTATTGGTGCAGCTAGCAATGGAGTGAGTCAGAGACATATCAACAATCATACGTTATCCTTTGTTATATATAAGCTTTTTTGATTTGTAACAGAAAAGAGTGAATATAATATAATATATACATCTGATGAAAATCTAGTTAGGCTCTTTTTTCCATGTATCTGATTTGAAAAAAGTTATAATAAAGTCTCGTTTGTATTCGTAACTCATCTTAATTCATCTCATCTTATTATTACAATTTTTTTAAATTTTTATACAAAATATAATAAATAATTTAACTTTTTTAAATTTCAAAACAACTTTATCAAATTTCTACACAAAATATAATAAATAATTTAATTTTTATTTTACTATTCATAAATCATTTCAACCCATATCAATTTAACTTATCTTTAAATCCAAATCACTCGTACTTAAATGAATTTCTATTCATTATAAAAGAAAAATGAATTGGATGTGTAACATGGGAATGGATGGAGTTGCCAAGACAGACTTTTTTGCTTTACCTCTTGTAATTGTTTTTTTAAAGGAAATATTGACCGATTAAGAAAGATGATTTGCCTACTGATTAAAGAACAAATTTTGGATGATTGCCTTATTGATCACTTGGTGTGTAAGTAACCTAACTTCTTTGTTAATTAGCACAATGAAAGGATAAGTGGTCCATAGATATTATTAAAAACAAAGAATAATAAAAATTAGTTTTTTTTTTTTTTTTTGTGATGAGAGACTGATGTCCCATTTTGATATAGAAATACTCTCAGTTTATCTCATCTCATCATTATAACTTTTCTAAATTTTCATACAAAATATAATAAACAATTTAATTTTTTTAAATATTAAAATAATAATAATATTAAAAAATAATATTTTATTTAATTTATCTAAAACCATATCATCTTATCTCATTTCATCGCATCTTACTATCCAAAACGAGCCCCGAGGCAAGCTGACAGATAATACAAACCAAATGCAAAACAATTTAGTACTTGAGGCACATTAAAGAAGATGCACAGGTAAATAATTGGCTACCTTCTTATGCCAATCACTATCAATATTAAGAAGATAAGCTTTAATAAAACACCAGTGATCAAATGGAGAAAGGAACATTCTTTAATTAATTGGCAAACTTATATTACATTCTTAATTTTTCTTTTGCTCCATATTCAACACAAACTTTTTATAAACAAGTTGATGAGTACCATCACCTATCTTTTTCTTCACCAGCCTGCACTATATAATTATATGATCTCTATGGTCAATTAAAATATCACTATTCTAAGACCCCATTTCCAATTAGAATCAACTGAAAGAAACAGCTGTGAACATTTTATTTTGGGGGAAGGATAGGTTGGTTTTAGTTGAGATGGTTTTAATATAATGAAATGGGTTTGATCATTAATTGTTTCAAGCTTAAGGTCATGCACCATATTTTAAGACTAATCAATGTTGGGAAAAAGGTCTCTAGCTAGATTGGCATTGTCATTAATTATTTAAAAACGACCCCAAAAAAAGACATCAAAAGGCATGAAATGGTCCGGCAGACCAGTTACATCATCCATGTTATTAATAAATATAAATTTTTCTTTTTTTTCGACCTATACCCATAAAATATTACCCAAAAAAGAAGAAGCAATCACGGCCATGGCCAATTCCCAATATTCATATGATGATCATTTGTCAGGCAAACAAGAAAAAATAAATAAAAGAAAATATGAGGATCTAAAGTATCTATGTATGTGTGAATGAGAGTGTGTAGTACTGTGGAATTGATCAAGGGTCCCCTCCACCAAATGATAAAAAGATGCACAATGTTACTCTCAAGAATAAGACCCACGTGAATGGAGGTTGCTCTCTTTTCACCTTCAAGGAAATTAAGCGGGTTTAGATGTATGAATTGATGTGAGTTGTGCAGATCAGAGCTGGCTGAGAGCCTCACCTTGCATTTTGGGTTATGATCAAGTCAACCCATGAAAGTGATCTTCATGAGGACCACTCTTCTTCTTCTTATTCTTCTTCTTTTCCCAAAACAAAAAGCATATTGAGAGCCCCATGATGCAAACCACCCAATGCCATCCATGCATGCTTGTATTCATTCAACCTGGGCCACCCATAACCAAGAATATGCTAGACTATTGCACTGAACCTAAGTACTACTCCAATATATATATGAGTTTTGCTATGTACAAATAAGTTTGTGTACCAATTTGCATATTAATGTTGTTGCCTTCACATTCTAAATTTAAATTAGCAATATTTTTAATAAAATTTACTTTCTGACCAATCATATTGAATGAGTACGCGTATTAGTACGCATAATTGCTTACAATTAGATTTTTCATATATATATATATATATGAGCTTTGCTATTCATAAGTCTCATACACTACATATCATAATTTAAAAAAAAAATAATTTTTTTTTGTTTTTATCTTTCTTAAAATAATTGAATTCATCTACTTATCATTTACATACCACACATTTAATAAGAGAAAAAAATTAAAAAAAATAATAAAAGAATGATATATGGTGCGTGAGACTTATAAATAAAAAATAAGTTGAGGCCACTACAAGAAAAATATCTTTCTGCAGCGCCAACTTTTAAGTGGCTAAAAGTGGCCAGTTTACACAACAAACATATATATTATATTATATATATAAAAATATATATATATATAAATATATCATGTATGCATGCATGTATCTGTGTGTGTTTTATACCTTTCCATACTTTGTGGAGTAGGGGGCTCGCGCGGTTTATATCCATTATTGGGGCCACAGTACTTATATTTTCATTTTTGGTTCTTTAATTTCTATACTGTTAATGATCAAAGTACCAAAAAATCATGATATATAGGGCTTCACCTGATCTCCAAGACTGACATAATTAGATAGATCTACTATCGATCGCTTGTGGGGAAAAAAAATATATATCTTTACATGACAGATTAATTACTATAAATTTTAAAACATTCATTAATTAGTTATCTAGAACGACTCATTAATTTGAGAACATATAAAAAATACTGAAAAGTGTGAGTCGAATCTTTTGGCCATAATATTAGTTAAAATTAAATATAAAATTTTTCTAAGTACTTTACAGTATTTATATATAATATATATAATTATAAGAAAAATATGCATTAATAACAGATTATTTGTGACGATAACGATTATTTATAATAAAAATAGACTGACAAGAAATAATTATTTTCGTTAAAAATAACTGATTACAAATAAATAAATTTTTTTTTTTTTTGGTAATGATTGACTTTTTCAATATTATTACTCATTAAAAAAATAAAACGAATTTATTTCTGCATCATGCACTCCATCCTTGTACAATACATGTCCAAGATATGCACCTGCAGCAGTAGTAGTAGTACTAGCACATAAATCTGGATATATACAAGAAACGATTTAATATTCGAATAAAAAAAATCATCAATTCAACTCTTTTTCAGCTTTGACATGATTGATTAATATATCATGTAAAAGTGAATAAATTAAGGGACGTTGAATTAGGTTGCAACAATCTATATGATTGGAAAGCTATATTATTATGTTATTTCACAGCAAATACAAGAAAAAAGTTCATAACTTATATGCATGTAGCCAGTAATATTATTTATTTGCGATGAAAATAACCATTTTCCATTATTATAATGAGTCATTCTCATTGAAAATAATTCGTTACAAATAATTATTTTTTTTTTGTAATATTGAACAAATGAGAAACATATATAATAATATGAAAAATTATATTCGTCATCTTCACACACTACACCATACACTATACATACTTTTTTCCTTTTAATTTTTTTTTTCTCTTAGGAGTGGTTTGGATTTAGAGATGAGTTGAGATTGATTGAGATGGTTTGTGAATAATAGAATAAAAATTGAATTATTTATTATATTTTGTGTGAAAATTTAAAAAAGTTGTTTTAAAATTTGAAAAAGTTGAATTGTTTATTATATTTTGTATGAGAATTTGAGAAAGTTGTAATGATGAGATGAGATGTGTTACGAATACAAACGAGACCTTAAATGTGTAGTGTATGGATGATGAATAGAAAAATTCAATTAGTTTAAGAAGAATAAAACAAAATAAAATAAATAAAATAAATATGGTATGTAAGGATGATGAGTAGCAAAATCTTAATAATATTAATAATAATAATAACAACGTATAAGTGTAATATCACATGGGGCTGTTGATCAATGAACCACTCTTTGGCAAACCAACTGCTCCAAGTGACTCATAAAATAAGAAGATTCTGAAAAGAAGGAAAGAAAAATACACTCTTGAGGCAATGATGGAAGCTGATCCAAACATGCTAAGCCAACTATCATTAGGATAGATGCATGATGAATTGGACATTTTTGGATATACATGATGGATCGGACTAATGTTTTATATTTATATATATATATTGCTATTTATTTAGCCCCTAATTTATTTAAGTTTAAACCTTAACTTAAGTAAGTAGTAGCCGTACACATATTTTATAAACAATGATACCAGCACATTCACATTGACATGCTTTTTATTTTTTTATTGATTTTTTAGTTAAGTTCATTACTAACAAATTATTTTAATGAAAATTTGAATTCTTGACCTCATATATCCCACCATGTGCTATTAATTTTGTCCAATAGACCTTTCTACGCGCGCTCGCACACGTGTATATATATAAGTTTCATTAGATAAAGAGTTGGTGGTTATTACGTTATGAATTAAACTATCCATCAGTCACTATTTAATACCATATACTCCACTTTTTATAAAAAAAAAATTATCAGATATGGAGTGTAGAGATAAATAGTAACTTATGTATATATAGCAAAATCCTTTGAGCCATATATATATATATATAGGAAATGATAGATGTCCCGCTGGGGGCTATGCAGTAGCCCTCACTCTCAATTTTTTTATTTTTTTTACTTAATAATTAAGGAGATATTTTTTAATAATATTGTGATTTTTTTTTATTTTTTTAAAAAATATTTTAAAATGTTAAAAAATTCACATATGAAAAAAAATTTAAAAAAAAAACAATCCCATGACTAGCAGTGGCTTCCAGCTCCGGCTAGAGCAAAGTGGTGGCTATAGAGCCATCCTCTATATATATTTACATTGATAAAATATTATTTATGCTGATTAGTCAGGAAAAATAGCCTCGGTCGGGTACCATTTCTGAGCCAAAAAATGAGGTTGTTCACTTGTTCCCAAGTTGGTAGGATAAAGTAGTCCTAAACTAAGCATGAACAGCCTAAGATTACGGGATCAGAGGCATTTTACTAAAAATATGTAAAACTTTTGGAGACAACAATAACAACAGAAAATAAAATGAACATAGCAGCTTCAGAATCTCTTATATAAATATCAACAACTTATATCCAACACATTCGTGTTTATAAGTATACGTCTGCTTATATAGTCACCATTTTCAAACTATGTGAATGGGATTTTGTTCTCATGAGCATTTTCATTGGTTTAGGAAAAGTTTTAGACAAGTTTAACTAATATGCCACTTTTTAGCTTTTGGTTAATCACTCAAAACTTGAACTACACATTGAATTAGCCATCTCACTTTTTATGATAATAAAATAATAATATTTTTTAATCTTTTATCTACTTATTTAATGCCTTATTTATTTTTTAAATACTTTTATTTTTATTTTCATAATTTCCAACAATCTATATAATAAAATACATAAAAACCCATTTATCAACCTAAATTAACTTCATTTTCAAATACAATATATTAAAATATATACAAAATTAATTCACAAAGGAGTGAGAAATAATATAAAATTCATTTGGGTAAGTTACTATAGCTCAACGTATTTGTTGAATTACCGTAGCTCATAATCAAATTTACATACCAATACCTAATCCAGTGTAGAAGTTTTAAGGAGGATATTAATTAAATTTTAGTTAAAGTTGAAGTATGGCTAACCAAATAAAGATGCTCTAAGGTGGGGAGACGCTTTAGGCAAAGTACAATGAAAAGCCCACACCACACATGGGCTTGTACTCTAACAAAACTAACTGTTGGTATTTTTTAATAAATAGTATTTATCAATAACGTTTCTCTCTTTAAATTGGTTGTTTTTAATGTTTTAGTTGCTCAATTGTTTTCTAAATGCTCATTATCATCCGTTTTAACAATCAAGCCGTTTGAACTTTAATTTTATCAGTTAATTTCTTACCGACTCTTTGTTAATGCTCCCTAAGTTTCAGCCGTTGGTTTTTTCTTTAATATTTGGTAGTGGCCGATTGTTCATTGTACCGTTTTTGAGAAGTACGTTATTATATTTCATCGTGTCATTGCATAATTATGAGTGTTTTTGAATTGTTTTAAATTGAATGGAGGTTGGCATTAATGGGTTGTAAACGTTGGTTTCTTTATTTCACTTTATTCATTTTTCCATTTACGTCTATCAACTATATATATGTATATATTTGTATAGTCTTGCGGATGGTATGGAGAAAGGAATATACTTTGGAGAAAGTGTGATAAGAATAACAAGTTTAGTGAATATATATTTTTGAGAGTATTTCCAGATAAAAGAGATGTGTTCTTTTGAGTGGAACTTTGAACTCAACCACTTGTGTAGAGTAGGCTTGAGTCATATGACGATCAGTTGGGCTGTTGTATCCTGGAGGAGTCAAGTCAAGAAGATTTCTGCTGCACTGGTTAAATTGAGATTTTGTACACTTCAGAGGGCTTGAATCTCCTTAAAGAGAGCGATATTTCCGTGCCTCAGTCCAAACTGGCTTCGTCTTAATTTTTATTTTAATTGTAATTTTTATTATATTATTGTGTAATTTCACCAACACTAACCATGCCACACATTTCTTCCTGTAGTTTGAGAAGTGTATTATGAGGATACCTTATTATTATTTATTATTTATTAATATTTTTTTATCTATTTTTTATTATTATTTATTACTATTTAATATTCTATCATTATTTTTTATTATTATTCACAGAATATTTGAGAATACTTTTTACTATTTTTTCATCTACTTTTTTTACTATGATATCATGCATAACAATCCATGAAAAGTTTAAGCCACATCTCTAGGCCGTGTTTCAAAATGACTAATCAATGTTTCAATTGAAACCCATTTGAATTATACAAAGAACAAAAACTTACAACTTTCGAGTAATATAATTTCCCATATCTTCTTGTACTCAATTCAGTGTATTAGACCATGTGCATTGATTTTATTCTTTTAAGTAATATAATATTTTATTCTTTTGTTTATAACCATGCTTATTTGGAAACAAAACATATTTTAATAACCATGTCTCCCTTTAACAATCCAACAAGTAATATTTCAAGCTATGGTTGGCCTGAGCTTGGGGCTATCATCCATTGCTTTTGCTTTTGGGCTCCCTAATTTGACGAGCATATATTGATTGCAAAAGACCATAAGGAATATGAGGAGAGAGAGAGCTGTATCCTCGCACCTCAAAAAGGCCATTTGGGTCTAACTCATCTTGCACCAAATTAACTAAATTACAAATAGGATTATAAAGAAAAAAACTCTATTAATTGCTTTTAATAATCATTATTTCTGTTAATTATTTTTTAATTATTTAATATCACGTTAAAGACGATGGGATGATAATTTTAAAAACGTAACAAATAGCGCTTTTCAACTGTAGATAATTTTGAAATTTTTAGCATAATATTTTATTTTATTTTTTTATTAGAGTTCTTTATGCACTTATATTAATACTTTTTATAAATACCATCAAGGTAATATAATAATTTATCCCTATCTTCCTATAAAATCTTAATAGTTGTGAATTAGGAAAAGAATATAGACAATAAAAATAAAAATAAGAAATGTTGTAAAACTAAAAAGAAGTGGCAAGACAATTGGAATATACCAATGTAAACTTAGCTATTCATAAACTTAATATCTTTCTCTTTAAATTTATTGTTATATAAATAATTCTCATGACACCTTTTTATAGGCATAAAAGGGTAATGAATATAAAGTGATGATACATGAATTAATAAGATATATTGATGAATTTAAGAATTCCAATAATTGGTACATGAATGAGAATTCTAAGAGTCGGTACATGAATGAGCTAGAATTCTAAGAGGTGGAAACCAAATGGTCATCCACCAAATTCATATTTGCATTTATAATGCTCCCCTTTGGATGATCATACATAAAAAAAAAAAAAGTCTCGTTAAAGTCTTGCTAAGAAAAAATCCGATGGAAAAAAAATCTAACGGTAAAGAACAAATAGTACAATATTCTTATATACCTTGAAATGTTTTAGAATTGTCTCGTTAAAACCTTGCAAAGAAAAACCTAGTGGGAAGAAACCTTAGCGAAGGAAAAGAAATGGACAATCCTTATGATAATTTTCTCTCCCTCAAAAATATGTAGAACTTCAATAGCTTACAATGAAAGATCTTTAAGTTGACGCATTCTAATATCATATACCAACTTCTTAAATGTTACAGTTGGTAATGCTTTAGTGAATAAATCCGCCAAATTATTACATGATCGTATTTGCTTGACATTAATATCATCGCTCTTTTAGAGCTCATATGTAGGGGTGTAAGGTGGCCGGTCTGGACCGGAAAAACCGACCTGACCGACCGGTTCGGTCCGGACCGGACCGGACTGAAAAAGTATAGAGTCGGTCCTGCTCCAGAAAGTTGTAGAATTTCGATCTTCGGTCCGGTCCCGGGGTGGAGATTTCTCGGACCGACCGAAATTTTTTTTTTATAAATATATTATTTTATATAATAATTGTAAAATAAATTATGTAATTTTCATCTAACCTATCCCTATTTAGAATATAAAATTTTAAATATGTAATTACAAATTAATATTATATTAATCATATATTATCAATTAACCTATCAATTCATAATTAACTAATGTGTGACCACCAACATCTATGAGACTATAAGAGTCTAAGATTATGACCTAAGTTGCAACTTGCAAGTAAATATAAAGTATGTATGGATGTATGGAATCATGGATAATTAAATTATTTATGCTTATTAGTTATTGCTTCATATACAAAATGTAAAAAATTGTAAATAGCTCATTATAACTAATACTAATATATAACTATACTAATAGTATAATATTAATACTATTATATAGTCTAATATATTATATAGCTATACTAAATCACTAAGTTTATAACTAATACTAATATATAAGTATACTAATAGTATAATATTAATACTATTATAATGTCTAATATATTATATAGCTATATTAAATCACTAAGTTTATAACTAATACGAATATATAACTATAGTCTAATATTAAATATAGTTATACTAATATATAGGTTTATAACTGATACTAATACTAATCACTATAGTCTATTAAAAATTTAAATGTATTACAAATATATATAAATTATATTTATACTAATATATAAATTTATAACTAATATTAAATTACTAATACTAATCACTATAAATCTATAACTATCACTATAGTCTATTAAAAATTTAAATGTATTACAAATTTACAAATATATATAAATTATAATTATCAATTTTTCAAACCATAAAATTTTTAATTATATTAAATATAGTTATACTAATATATAAATTTATAACTCCCATATTTGAAAAAACGGTACCGTTTCCATGGATAAGAAACCCTAAAGTCCCTTGTCTCTCAATCCCTCGTCTTTGTCTCTGTCTCGTCTTCACAGAATCACAGATTCACAGCCCAACGTCTCGCGTCGCGGCTCTCGCCTCTCTCAGTCCCTCAACTCGCCTCTCGGTCAGTCCCTCGTCTCGCCTCTCTCAGTCCCTCGTCTTTCCTCTCTTAGTCCCTCAAGTCCTCAACTCCCTCATCTCTCCTCTCTCTCTCGTCTCTGTCTCTCTCGTCCCTCGTCTCGCCTCTCTCTCGTCAGTCATCCTTCCGAGGGACACCCTCCATCCCGCGTCTCTTAATCAACCACGCACAGACCCACTCACCCACGCATAGACCGACAGACACTCAGCGAATTGGCCTCACAAATTCACAATCAATTCACGGTAATGGACTTATGTAAATATGTTGTTACTTTCAAATCTCAAAGACTCAAATCTGGTAGATGGTTTTATTGGAGTTTTTGAATCCGAAAATTATTTACCCCTAATTGTGTTTGTGAATTGTGATTAGGTTTATGAATTGTGTTTGTGAATTGTGATTATGTTTGTGAATTGTGATTGGGTTTGTGTTATTAGGGTTTTGTGAATTGTGAATTGTGATTAGGTTTATGTTATTAGGGTTTTGTGAATTGTGAATTGTGATTGAGTTTGTGTTATTAGGATTTTGTGAATTGTGAATTGTGATTGGGTTTGTGTTATTAGGGTTTTGTGAATTGTGAATTGTGAATTGTGATTTTGTTCGTGTTATTAATAATTAGGGTTTTATGAGGTTTATAACTTTAAGAAAATGATGGTTGAAGTGTAATGTGGGAGTAATGAGTATTGTAAATTTGTATTGCACATTTATAACTTTACATAGCTTCAGCCTTCATGTTAAAATAAAGGGCATATTTACAACGTTAAAATAAAGGGCACATTTACATTACACATTTAATGTTGATCAATGACTAAACCCAATGTTTTTTCAAATATTGTTAATGTTTGCATTTTTCCTAAAAATGCAGATTATGTATTTTTAGGTCAAATATTTTTTGTAAGAACTAAACCCTTAATTATTCTTGGTGAGATCGTGTAAGAACTAAACCCTTAATTAGTATTTAATTATTGTTCTTTCTTTTCTAGATGGACTATATTCCAGAATTGATTCCACAAGATTCTACTACAGATGATGTAGAGTCAACACAGACTACACATGGGCAAGGCATCCCTCCACTCCCACCTAATGTAAGTGTTAATACTAAACCGAGTAGTAGTGGTAGACATAGGTCAATAGTTTGGGATCATTTTACAATAATATCAAAATGTGATCCAACTAAACCTAGGGCTGCATGCAATTACTGTGGTGCTTCGTATGCATGTGATACGAAGACCAACGATACAAAGTCCATGAAGTATCACATTGAAAAACAATGTAATAAATGTCCATTGAATTTGAGACAGACGGATAAGTCTCAAACTACTCTCGGTTGGAAGGCGGGTATAGGAAGTGATAGTGGGGGATTTGTGCCCATATCATTTAGTGTTGAGGCTTGCAGACAAGTCTTAGCAGAAATGATTATTCTTGATGAGTTACCTTTTAGGTTTGTTGAAGGAGAGGGTTTCAAGAAGTTTATGCTCATTGTTTGCCCTAAGTGGGTAAGGATTCCATCCCGTGTTACGGTTGCAAATGATTGCTTTAGTGTGTATATAAGGGAAAACATTAAGTTAAGAAGTGCTTTTTAAGGGCAACGAGTTTCCCTCACCACGGATACATAGACATCCGTGCAAAACCTCAATTATATGTGTCTCACGGCACATTTTATTGATGATAATTGAAAACTACACAAAAGAATTCTTTCTTTTTGTTTGGTTGAGAATCACAAGGGTGATACACTTGGTAGGGCCATAGAGATGTGCTTGCATGATTGGGGGAGACCGAAAGTACTTGCAATCACACTTGATAATGCAAATTCTAATAATGGAGCAGTTTCTTATTTGAAGAAAAAAACCAAGTATAGGAAGGACACTGTTTTGGAACATGAATTCTTGCATGTTCGGTGTTGTGCCCACATCCTAAACTTAATTGTCCGTGAGGGGTTGAGGGAATTTGATGAGTCTATTGTGAATGTGAGATGTGTTGTGAAATATGTTAAGTCATCACCTCAAAGGTGGAGTACATTTAAGAAATGTATTGGGTTGGAAGAAATTGTAAACAAAAGTGACATTTGTTTAGATGTACCGACTAGGTGGAACTCCACCTATCTTATGTTGGAAGGGGTTTTAAAATTTCGAAAAGCTTTTGAATGGTTAGAAGAAGAAGATTCGGGGTTCCTTAGTAGTGTTGGAGACGATAATAACGATGATGATCAAATTGATGATGTGGTGAATAAGGAAACATCAAAGAAGTTAGGGCCTCCCAATAATAATGATTGGGAGAATGTAAAGTTATTTGTAAGGTTTCTTGAACTATTTCATGATGCAACTTTATCTTTTTCGGCGAATGAATATGTAACTTGCAACTCCTTTTTTCTGGAGTTAGTTAAAATATCCGATGCAATTGATGTAGAGTTTGAAATAGGAAGCCCTGTGGTGGGATTAATGGCCACAAATATGAAGAAAAAATTTGACAAATATTGGGGCGATTTAGATAATATGAATATGTTATTGTTTGTTGGGATTATTCTTGATCCTCGGTATAAGATGCGATATTTTGACTTTGCATTAGAATGCATGTATGCCAATGATCCCACAAAAGTTGTTGATTTGAGTTGGAAGGTTAAAAATGCTTTAATCCGCATGTATGAGGCATACGCTGATAATGAGGGAGGCAACAATTCTGATCTACAACAGCAGCGCACAAGTCTTCCACGTGAAGAAGTAAATTCTACAGATGGTAGTGGTAGTGGTAGAGTTGATAGGACGACAAAAAGAATGGTCATATTCAAGCAACGGTTACAGTCGGAAAACACTTTGGGGAGCAAGAATGAGATTGATAGATACCTAGCTGAAAGTTGTGAGGAGGCATTCCCAAGTTTTGACATTCTTATTTGGTGGAGGGTTAATTCAGTTAGATATTGTGTACTTTCAAAAGTTGCATGAGATGTATTCGCAATACCGGTATCTACAGTGGCCTCTGAATCTAAATTTAGCACGGCGGGTCATGTCCTTGATCCTTTTCGAAGTAGTTTATCTCCGATGATGGTTGAAGCTCTAATTTGTACACAGAATTGGCTTCGTTCTTCTTCTACTCCAATCAACCTTAGGACTTTAATGAATGAGATGAAGGATTTTGAGAAGCAGTTGGGTATGTTTCTTACTTACTTCATTTTATAACTGTTTTTTTTATAAGTACTTCATTTTATATCTTTTCTTTTATAAGTACTTCATTTTATAACTTTTATGATTTATAATACTATATATTATGAAAATTTATATAATTTGTTTTGTTTCTTTATTGTATAGAACTTGTTCGGGACGATGACAATTCTATGGAGGCTTCAAATATAATGTCTACAACCAATGCAAGTTGATGAGGTGAATTGTATTTTAGCTCGTTAGTTTTCAATTTTCAATTTTTTTATTTGCTAATAATTCCTTTGTTTACACTTTACAGCGTATTGTGAAAACTAAAAAGTGAAAAGTATGCCAAGTCAAAAGATGGAGGAAGCTAGGACTAGGAGCTGCCAGGAGAATAATTGTATAATTTGCATTGATGTAAATTGTAATTTGTATTTAAAGATTTTAATTTTTCAGTTATTTGGGACTTGTATAATTTTTAGTTTTTATTATCTATGCTTGGAAATTGTTTTTTTTTTTTTCTTTCTTTCTTTTAGAAGCCAAATTTTACTTGGGAATGTTTTTTCAATTTTCTTTCATTATCTAGTATAATTTTTAGTTTTAATCTTGTTTAAATTGTTTGGATGGATTATTAGGAAGAAAATCAAGTGGTTATTGATTTTTTGAAGTTTCTGATGGATATAGATAAAATTTATTTTTTGTAGTAAAACTTTTTATTTAAATTTATTCACTATAATTTAGTTAGCATATTGCTTTCTAATTTATTATTTTTTAGACTGTAATTTGTATTTTTTTATAAGCATTTTGTGGGTGGGTTTATAAGTTGTATTTTTTTGTTTCAAATTGGATAAAATGTTAGTGGATTTTACTATTGAGCCGAAAAAACAGAAGAATAAGGTTGGGCTATTGGCCCATCTAAATTCGGTTGGACCGACCGGACCAGACCAACCGGTCCTTATGCTATTCGGTCTGGTCCAGGATGAGAAAACCCTGGATTGAATTGGTCCGGTCCGGTCCACAAAACCTCCTCGGGATCGACCGGACCAGACCGAATTCACCCCTACTCATATGTATAAAAGAACTTTGGCAAAATATGTTTGATTCTAGCTATTGCATTTGATATAGCCTCATTTGATTTGTGTGATTCAAGCAATATTATCTTTATATAATATTGTTGGACTATCTTTGATTGTATATAAACCATATTTTTTTTTAATGTGTTGAATTATTGATCTTAACCAAATACATTTTCGGCTTGTTTCATGAATTGCAATAATCTCTAAATGGTTGGAAGAAATAACAATTAATATTTACTTAACAGATCTCCATGAAATAGTTATACCTCCACAAGTGACCATGTATCTTATTTGTTATCTTCCTTTATACGGATCAGAAATATAACTCGGATCTGCATAACCAACTAATTGAGGATTTGATCATTTTGGATAAAATAATCTCATGTCAACCATTCCATAAAAATAGTGTAGAATATGTTTGACCCAATTCTAGTGCATTCAAGTTGGTACAGAACAATATCTTACTAATAAGTTAACTGAAAATGTAGTGTCTGGTCGTGTGCAATTTTCAAGATACATCAAATCACCAATTTCACTTAGATACGGTATTTCAGAATCAAGAATTTCTTCTTCATATTCTTAAGGGTGAAATGAGTCTTTTGTTTTTACATTAAGTGACCAGACAACCATTGGAGTATTCAAAGGATGAGCTTTTTCCATGTAAAAGTGTTTTAGGGCTTTTTCTGTATATGTTGACTGATGGACAAAAACTCTATTTAAAAAGTGTTCAATTCACAAACCAAGACAAAATTTTGTTTTTCCAATGTCTTTAATTTCAAACTCAATTTTTAAATAATTTGCGGCTTTTATAAGCTTTTTTGCAGTTCCAATAAGATTTAAATCATCTACATATACTGTAACAATAACAAATCCAGAATTTGACTTTTTGATGAAAACACATAGGCAAATTAGATTATTTTCAAATCATTCTTTTATTAAACATTCACTAAGACGATTATGCCACATGTGTCTGTATTGTTTTAATCCATATAAAAGTCTTTGTAACTTGATAGAATAAATATTTCAGAGTTTTGAATTACATGTTTTAGTCATTTTATATCTTTTAGGAATTTTCATATAAATATCAGTATCCAGTGATCCATATAAATATGTTGTAACAACATCTATTAATATCCAAACTTTTTGTGACTACCAAGCTAATAAAAAATTTAAATGTAATTGCATCCACTACATGAGAATACGTTTCTTCATAATCACCAGGTTTCTGTGAAAACCTTGTACAATAAGTCGTACTTTATATCTTACAATTTCATTTTTTTCATTACGTTTATGTAAAAATATCCACTTATATCAAACAGACATCACATCTTTAGGTGTTTGGATTACATGTCCAAATACTTCATGCTTTGTTAGCGACATCAATTCTGCATGAGTTGCTTCTTTCTATTTTGGCCAATCATTTTTACGTCAACATTCTTCAATAGTTTTTGGTTCATTGTCATAATCACTTCTAGTGATATCAAGAGCAACTTTAAATAAAAATATGTTGTCGACAATAATTTTATTTCTATCAAATAATTCTCTCGTACTTACATAATGTATCGAGATCTCATTATTTTTAAATATATTTTTCTCTTCAAGAGATAATTCTTTAGGAAATTCCTCTTCAGGGGATTTCGTTTCAAGGGATTATATTCTGGGAAAATTTTGTACAGAAAGTTTAGATGGATTTATAACTTTTATTGCCTGTTTTGTAGGTATGATCTCTTCAAGAGCACTGATTTTTTTTATTTATGCTTTTCTCTTCTAGGGAATTTTATCATCTACACCGATAGATATTTCAAGCTTCAGACATGTTTTAGATACATTAATCTATCGGGACGTCAATCTTTACTGGAGTATTAGAAGCTGGAATATAATATTTTACTATTTTCTTATTATCAGTAAAGACATTCGGTAATTGATTGGCAATAGTTTGCAAATGAATGATCATTTGAACTATTAGTTCACATTAATTTGTACGATGATGAAAATGAGATAGTGTTAAAGGGTTCCATGTTGTTTGTTTTTGTGCTTCTGGCAACTTTTCTTCCCTTAAAGGAAGGAAAACTGTTTTATCAAAATGATAATTTTCAAATTGAGCTTTAAAAACATCTCTCGATTTATCTAATGATGGATGGAGATTAAAAACTAAAATAAATTCAAAGTCTACGTTGAAAACCTATCTTAGAGTGTTGGGAAAGTGCAATTGGAATATATACAAGACAACCATAAATACGAAAATAAAAAATATTTGGTGGTTAGTCAAATGCAAGTTGAAATGAAGAATATTTATTATAGGCTGTTGGTCTTATTTGAACCAATAATGTAGCATGCAAAATTGCATGTCCCCAAGTAAAGACAAATAGTTTTGTTTTCAGAAGTAATAGTCGAGTGATTAATTGCAGACATTTAATAAATAACTCAGCTAAACCATTATGAGTATGTGTATGAGCAACAAGATGTTTAACATTAATCTCAACTGACATGCAATAATTATCAAAAGCGTAAGATGTAAATTCTTCCGCATTATCCAATCGAATAAACTGAATTGGATAATCAGGAAATTGAGCCATAATCTAATAATTCGTGTAAGAAGTCTAGTAAATGCAACATCTCGAGTAGAGAATAAACAAACATGTGACCATCTAGTTAATGCATATATTAAAATTATAAAATATCTAAATAGCCCACATGATGGATGTATAGGCCCACATATATCACCATGAATTCTTTGTGAAAATGATGGAGATTCAATAACTATCTTGGAAGGGGATGTTTTGATAATTATCTTTCTTTTGGAACATGCTACACATGGATAATCACTTGGTAAAAAAAACCTTTTGGTTCATTGATGGATGTTTATATGAATTTTCAATTATTCGACATATCATGATTGATCTCAGATGACCAAAACGATCATGCCAAACATAAAGATCTTTGGATCAGAGCACTTCTGGTGTACTACAATATGTGATTCAATTGTTTTCAATATTGTATAATTTAACCTAGAAGTGAAAGCTGACAATTTTTTTAATACGAGTTTTTGACCCAAATTTGTTGTTGTAATACAAAAATATTCATTACTATATTCATTGGTGATTTCAACATGAAAACCATTTCGACGAATATATTTAAAACTGACTAAAGTTTTTTAGATTTTGAAGAACACAAAACATTGTCAATACAAAATTTTGTTCTTTTTGGTAACATAATGTTGCCTCTTCCAGAGCCTTCAATTAGGTTCGATGACCATAATATTGTATTGACGTTGGCTCTATTTAATGTTAAATATTGAAAATATTTCTTATCCTAATTGTGTGTGTTGTATAATTATCTTTCAGACACATATTTACCAATCATTTTGGAATTAGTCAATACATCAATAGAACTCATATATCCTTATAAACAAAAATATGTATAAAAACTTATTAATGTAAAAGAATGTTTAACATTATGTATTAAAAGATAACAATTCAAACATAGTGTGATTATAGTAAAAAAAGAAAATTAATTACTATGATCATATGCATCACTAATAAAAGAAAATCATTTTCTCCATTAAAATCTATAAATAAACCAGAAATATGGATATAAGTTAGGTCCATCATATTTGGATTATCCAAATATGTTAGATGATCTTCTATATCTTAGTAGTTGTCAAAATTCATTTCAACCTATTTTTCTTTCTCCTTCATAGATGATTGATATAAGTTTACCAAATGTTTGCATGTATGATAGGTATGTGACTAGTGCCATTTCATACTACACCAATGACATTTATCTATATATTTTTTTACAGACTTATTCTGTAAATCTTTATCTTCATCTTACTTTGTCATAATATGGTTTCACTTCTGGCGGTATAGAGCATTTTCTTTGAGAAAGTTTGAGTACACTCCCCTTAATTCCGATATTTTCTTTCTACCACGTCTGTGACCACAGTTTTTCTTATTATGACGAAATGAATTTCCATTTACTTCAGAAAAATGGAGTAGAACCAGTTGGACGAGACTGAAGATTTTTTATTGACAACTTGTTATTTTGTTCAGCCACTAGTAAACAAGATATTAGTTCAAAATACTTAATAAACTTTTGCACTCAACATTGATGCTGTAAGAGCACATTCAAGGCATGAATATGTTATATGTTTTATTTCAAACATATCATTATTAGTGATTTTTTTTCTCTACACAATTTCAATTGTGCAACTTTCGATTTTTTAATCATAACAAGTTTCTAAGAGGATCATAGTCTTTTGGGACATGTATTACTCCCTTCAACTATTCTATAAAATCAAATGATATTTTATTGTGAGGTACTTTGTCTTCAATAAATTTATTGCTTTAAAACGATCCTTTAGAGATTCTTAATTTATTTCCTTAATAGTATTGAATGAGAAATAAATATTTAAAATCGAACTGACATATAGAAGAAAATAATATTCATTGCATTGATATGATAACATTATACTCTATATAATATCAAGATTTTATAGAATGGTTTATATCACAATATGCATATATCAATATTTATAGAATAGAAACTTATAGTGGTTCGGAAAAGTTGCGAAGTATATATATTGCCAAAAATCGAAATAACTTAACAGTTGGCTAGAGTCTCGTACTGATTATGTATTGTAAAATTAAAGAAAAATAGTAAGAGAATTGGAAGATAACAATATAAACTTAATTCTTTAGGAGCTCAACATCTTTTTATTTGAATTTCTTGTGTTATATAAATAATGCTCACGACATCATTTTATATGCATAGGAGGATGAAGAATATGAAGGAATCATACATAAATTAATAAGGTACATATTAAATTTAGGAATTCCAACATTTGGTACATGAATAAGAATTCTAACCTTATTTGATTATGCAGTTTAGATAAGATGAGATAATATGTTTTATTAAAAGTTAAATAAAATATTATTAAATTATAAAAATTTTAATATAATTTTTATTTTGAGATTTAAAAAAATTAAATTATTTATTACAATAATAAAACCAGATAGATTAAATGTGAGTTTGGATCCCAAACTCATATCAACTCATCATTACAATTTTTTCAAATCCCAACACAAAACATAATAAACAATTCAATTTTTTCAAATTCTAAAATAATAATAATATTAAAAAATAATATTCTAACAATATTTTATCATTTCAATTCAACTCAACCCACTTCAACATCTAAACACGCCCTAAAGGATTTGTATATCTAAACCGCACTAATGGTCATCTATCAAATTCCTGTATCCATTTATAATTAGAAAAAGAAAGAAGGGAAAGAAAAACCCTTAACAAATGGGGTTTTAAGAATCGGTTGCCTTCAGCACATCACTGACAGAACCCATCTGATAACGGAGCTCCAAGATATGGTCTCTCGCAGTTTCACCACCAAGAAGCTTCCCCTACTCTTTCATACTCCCAAAGGTACACTCTCTCTCTCTCTCTCTCGTTCATTTCTCTGCAGTGATTCCATCTGAACATTCATGTGCTCCGCTTTTTCAAGCCCTCTTCTCCACGCACATTGTGGGCGACAAACCGATCCTTGTAAGCAATTCACTCTCTCTCTCTCTCCACCTCTTTTCTGAAATTTGAGTGTTGGTATTTCTTGGATAATTGCTGTTCCATTGGATAGGTTCGGGATTTCATACATTCTGCGCTTTACGACCCGAAACATGGCTACTTCTCTCAAAGATCGGGGTCAGTCGGCGTGCTTGAGAAAAGCATTAGGTTCAATCAGCTTGAAGGTGCTTCCAGAGTTTTTTACTCCACATTTGATATATTCTGTTTCACACACAACCGCTCAATTTTTTTTTATGAGTAAACGGTAAATATAATTTGAACTTAGGATTCATATGTAACTCAAGTATAATGATTGAACGGATTATGTATGAGATTTTTGGCCTGTTGGTTTTCAGTATTATGTGTGAAACAATGTTGGAACAGTGAACTAAAACATACACACGCACTCTCAGTTTGAGCTTAGGATTCATATGAACTCGAGAAAATAGATTGAACGAATTATGTATATGATTTTTCGCCTATTGATTTCAGTACTTATGTACAAAACAATGTTAGAACAATGAACCAAAATTATGCTAATATAATAGATATTGAAGATAATAGTGGAGTAGATGAAATAGAGGGGTGTTCAGTGCTGTTATAAATGAAATGGAGGACTGACGTTGCATTGTTTCTAAATTCCAAATGCTTTTTATTTTTGATAATGTTCAAGTTGCCTGAGAGAGTTTTAAAACTAGGTATGTGATATGGTAGAGGATGACTGTGGGTAAGAAATCAAATGTGTGAAAATCAAGCGTGGTTGAATTTTGGATTTGAGGTGGATGCATGGCTGTAATGACTAACGTGGAAGCCTGAATATCTGTGGGAAACTTAAAAGGGACAAGGGAAAATTTGATGGAAATCTCTCTAAGATTGATGTTATTTTGCACGGAAGGTCAGTAGATGGGTTAGTTGCATTTAACTGAAGTGGTGCAATAGGGTCCCAATGAAGCACCAAAATTTTAAATATAGGTGGAATGAAAAGATTTGGGTGCCTGCCATATGATGGGAGCATGTGACCCTTGATAACTTCACATGGCAAAGCAAAAAAAAAAGGGAAAAGAAAAGAAAAATCTTGCCAACAACCTCAAGTGGTAGGCTCAAAAGGGTCTCTACAAAGTAAAACTGCAGCTTTTTATTCCAGCTCAAAGAGTAATGATACACATTGCTATCCTGTACCTTTACTGGTGAAATCAATTTTTTTGCTAAATTTTGATTTAGAGCTCTTTTTATTCACCAAACATTTCAAATACTTAGCCCAAATTTTTAGCTGAATTAATAAGTATCTAATCTTTGTGTCCAATGTCTGGATTGTCTTATATTTGTCCGATCCTCTGAAATTAATGTAACCCTAACACTTCTGCTTTATTGGTAAAATTATTATTTTTTGATCGTTAAACAAGATTTTATTGATCAAAGATTCAAAAGAACAGGCAAAAGCCCAAGTATACGAGACATATACAAGAACAATGTCTTGGCGTGTTTAGTTTAGAGATACAAGGAATGAAACGACAAGTCATGAAAATCTATTACAATTGACCAATGGAGTAAAGTATTGAAAAACATACTTCTAAGCTCATCCACTGACTGTGTTTAATCTTCAAAACTTCTTTCATTCCTTTCCCTCCAAATACACCACCATAAACATATTAGAACCATCTTCCAAATAGGGGCGATCTGAGAGTTACCCTGAATGGCTGAAGCTAGTAGGTCCACTACCCCGTCTTGACATCACCCAAGCTAATCCCACCCGAGCAAAAACTTCATTCCACAATATCCTAACAATCTCACAATGAAGTAGTAGATGGTCAACCGACTCTCCACTCTTTTTACACATACAACACCGATTCATGACTATGATTCGACGTTTTCTTAGATTGTCTAAAGTGAGGATCGTCCCCAAGGAAGCTGTCCCAAAAAAATCTTGCCTTTAGGGGCGTTGTTGTCTTCCAAATACTCTTCCATGGGAATGAATTTGTACTGTACATTGTCATGGTTTTGTAGAAGGAGTGGACTGAGAACTTCCCTATCTTAGAAGGGCACCAAAAGATCTTATCTTCAACTCTTGCCAACAAACGGGCGGAGTACTTTGAAAAAGCCTTAATTTCCTAATCTTGTGCATCTCTAAGGAAGGTAACGTTCCATTGGGGAGTGCCGTTAGAGAGATGAAGAGGTCTGCAATCGAGGCTTCTTTCATGCTTGCCATGCCATAAACTTGTGGAAAAGTTTCCTTGAGCACTCTATCACCACACCATACATCGTACCAAAATTTAATTTTGGATCCATCACCCACTTTAAAGCGGGTATATCTTGAATATGTGTCCCAACCTCTTCTTATATGCTTCCATAGCCCCACACCATGAGGCCCACTCACCTCCTTGGTACACCATCCTCCCCATGGTTCCCCATGCTTCAATTCAATGACAATATTGGTAAAAAAATTAATGTAACCCTAACACAAATCGTATCCTAGTGATGTCTTGCATAAAACGTTCAAGTATGACAGCAGCACAAATGGCGGAATCAAGAAAGAATTCATAAATGATGGGCACTTGTTTATGATATAATGGTATGAAATGATGCTCTCTAGAAGCTGGTTTAACTAGAGAATATGACTATTAAAGGGTACTAACTGCAGTATTGGTTGGCAGTTCTTTAAGACATCTTAATTTTTAATGGTCAATTCGCCTCCCAAGGACTTTTTTTTTTTTTAATTGGTAAACAAAATTTTATTGAGAATAGGACTAGGCAAGAGTCAAAGGACACAGGACATATACAAGAGTATCACCCACGCATGATAATCTAGTGTACCTGAAAATCATGAATGTTCATGCCATTAGAATCAATTACAATCGACCAATGGGGTAACATATACAAAAAGGAAGTTCTAAGCTTTGCTTACGATCTTCAAAGGACTATTTGTACATTGCTAAACCATAGGAGTTGCTATTTGCTCTACTATAAGCTACAGTTGGACTCTAACCTTACTGATTATTTCTCGCAGGGAGGCATACTAATTGAGGATTCAAGAGTATTCATGCTTTATATTGACTCGAGCTTAAAAAAAATTATTTTACATGTTGAGTAACACCGGAAAAGCGAATTTTGAAAGTATCATCAAATATTTGACAGTTATTAACTTGGATCCATACTCAGTGAAGCACCACTGACAGTTTTGTATAATTTTGAATTGAGCTTGTGTGAGATATTCATAGCTGTAGTGTCTGTGACTCTTGTCATTTATTACTTATCAGCCGATGCATAAAGTGCACCCTTGTATGAATGTATTTAGAACCTTTTTTTTTGTTTGTACTTTTTTTGATTGATTAAAAAGAAAAGTACAAACAAAAAAATAGGTACTTGGTTAAGGTATATACTCTTTTCCAATTCAATACTGAACAGACATGCTTGACAGCTGCATTTCTTTGAAGTCAACATTGATCTTTTGCTCTGAATTCTTTACATATTGTAGGCAGGAAAGCTTATATGAAATACTTGGATGATATATACAAGCGAAGTGACATAGCTTGGTTCACTCCAGTGGAGCTTTTTAAGGTTCTCTGTCTCTGTGTGTGTGTGTGTGTGTTCGTGCATGTATGTGTGTGTGACAGTACAGAGAAAGTCAAACCCTTATAAGCTAGAAAGTTGGGTTCAAACAAACATGCGTACTTGTATTTTTCTATCCTTTCTTCCCTGTATTCTTCAATGAGATAGTTTCTTAGCTTTTCAGCATTTTCGGTTGTACGGAGGTAAAAATGCACTGGAAATACCAAGATAGACATGTTCTGGAACCTAGTGGTCTAGTTTTGTTTTGGAGCTTTTGTTTATCATTTTTTTTGGCTTTCTTTGTCCAACTGTTTGGTGGTGGCTTTACACTTTTCTGTTTGGATCAGCAAATGAAAAGTCCACACTTTTCTGATTGGATCAGCAAATGAAAAATTCATACAGTTCCTTCTTAGAGATATATTTGTGGCTGAGAGGGGAGTCTACGGAGACGAACAATATTCCCCAAAATACTCATGTCATTAGGAGAAAAATAGGTGTTGTGCCTTTACATGTCAATTTAATTAAGCATATTTTTGGAAGTGAAATTATATTTTATAATATTGGGTCTACAGGAGTCTGTGAAAGATATACGCGTGTGTTCCATTGTTGACTATCGAGAAATATTTAATTTTCCTCTAAATCTATCAAACAGAGCTCTTTCCATATTAGGGATATGGGTTTCTTTTTGTTTCATAGGGCTTTTAGGTGTGTGTGTATATATATATATATATATATATATATTTGCTTTCTACTTTTTTAGTGATGTTACGAACTTTGGCTTTCTTGTAGCCTTGGTATGCTCATGGAATTGCAGAAGCCATAATGCGTACTGCTAACCTTTCAGTTCCATTAAAAGTAAGCTCTCTCTTGTTCATAATGTCCTACTGGAAAAACCAGCTCAGATTTTGCACGTGTTGTTACGATATGTTCTTATTGCCTATATGTCACAAGTAAACTTAATTTCAGTTTCTATTTCAGAATACATAATTAAAATCATTTATGATTTCTGGAGGAAAGCTTTATTTGGTCATATAGATGTTCAATAGCATGGATTTGTTTATGCCTAACAAAAATCTTAAGAAATGGGGATCAGTGTGGATGTTAAATTATGCCTCCACACGAAAGCACTTTGCTATGTTTGATAACTGTTTCTGTACATATGTTGCTTGTTGCCATGTACCAGAAATTATTTTGATGCATATGGTTCCCATCATAAATTTTTTTTTGATGTTATATGGTGGATGAGCTTAGAACCATATTGCTAAAGACTCTTTATGTTTGGATGTCTGCTCATAATATTCCTAGCTTCTTTAATTATATTGATTCTATGCATCTTGTTTTCCCTCTCTTTCCTTTCTCTTGTATACACCTGGTGTACTTGGGTTCCGCCACTCTGTGCTCTTAATAAAATTCAGTTACTTATAAAAAAAATCAGATACTGTAGGAATTTCTTTAAAGAAATTTTAAAAAGCTTTAAATTGCGAGGACAGATGTAATCACCTTTTCTTTTGAACATATTATGTCTCTCCTACTGTTACCATTTTGCTCGTTAGCATATTTGTGAACCTAATGCAGTTGGGAGCTTGGTGAGAGATAGATCAGTTCAATTATTATTAAAGCTGAAGAACCTTAGGTGAAACATATGAAACCCCCTTCATGGGTGCTGAAATAAACAAAATCCAAGAGTTCTTGGACGTAATAGAAAAGGACAAGGCTGTGCTATTAGTACTGAAAGTCAATTGTCTTGCACCGATGTCATAATTTTTTATTCATGATAACGATAAACCAAAAAAATTTATACCCTTTTATAACCTAAATGTACCAGATTCTTAGAGTGCCGTAAATAGTGTTACCGTTGATAATGCCCTTATAATGACAATATTTAATTATTTGAAATCATCATGCCAGCAAATGATTCCTCCCAATGTCTTTGTTATTAAATTTATATTCTTGTTTAATAATTTTAGTCTAAGTTCATCCTGCTGTTTGATAATGTGCACTCAGATATATGAAATTGGTGGTGGATCAGGGACTTGTGCGAAGGGCATAATGGATTACATGATGTTGAATGCACCTGCTAGAGTTTACAACAGTATGACTTACACGTACGTGCATTGACCATATCCCTATATACTGTAATATAAGTTAGGCACTTATGCGCCAACACTACGTTTATTACATGCCACCCTCTGATACATATAATCTACATGCTTTCTCCAGGCAATATGTTAGTCTTTTGTTGCCTTTAGAAAATATCTGAAATCCAGAATGGCACTTTATTGTCTTGAAAGTGGTCCACTTTATCCATATGCATATGTATGTACATATCTATATATATACATATATTTTTTTTTGATAAGTAATCGATAATATTATTAATAGAGATAGGCAAAGCCCAAGTACACAAGATTGTATATATACATATATACATATATATATATTTGATTGGCACCGGGTGTCTGAGAACAGCATCCCGACTAATTCCAGGGGTGCACAGACATATCTATATATTTATACGTATGTATATCTGGAAATTCCTATTTGTGTCCCTGAACTACTATCATTTTTCTATTTGCACCCTAAATTGTTAAATTTCGAAAAGTTGCACCATCGATTAAGACTTGAGCCTTAAGATCAATATAAAATAGGATATGTGTTACAATCTTAATGGTCAATCATAATCAGGGGTGCAAATTTCCAAAATTAGTAGTTTGGGTCCCAATTGTCAGTTTTGATAGTTTAGGGCACACTGCAAAATGATTGGTAGTTTGGAGGTGCAAAAGGTAATTTTCACTATATATAAATATATATTTCTAAATTCCTTACTTATAAAAAAAAAATCCCTTATGGCTTGTTTATTTGAGGTTCTAGTAATGTATTATGCAATTGAGCATTGAATGTTAGGCAAGATTTAATCCATAGGTACATATGCATGAGAGAGAGCGAGAGAGAGAGAGAGAGAGAGAGAGGGGGGGGGGGGGGGGGAGGGACATAACACATTATATTATAAAATGACTTTTCAAAAATTCTGTCACTAGATGGCTCTGCACCATTTATCAACAACGTTGCGACCCACCCTACTAGTAATAGCTGTTCAAAGAATGATGTGAAGAGGTCCACCGATCATTAGCCTCCCTAACATATTGACACACCACTGAGGAGAATCATGTATGGAATAGATAAAGGAGAAAAATCAAATACACTGCGAGTGAATTAAAACTCCTCCCAAAGAATTACAATCTAACAGCAATAGCATTTAAGAAATCTAAGAAAAGTCATGGAATGGACACTGCATAAAGCAGTGATACAATCATTGTAACGCCCCGACCCCGAGGGTCCGGAGAGTTAACTCATAAAACCTGATAATCAACTCTAACAAGGCTAGAGTACTTTCAAATTCAAGAATATATCCATTTTCCCAAACCTCAAATCGAACGTAAATACTTCAATTAAATAAATCAAATAAACTCGTCTATCCAATATTCAATTAAACAACCCAAATAAAATCAACTCTTCTTCATGTCTCAAATAACAACTAGAAATAATATAACATTAACATAAGTCTCCATAAACCGTCTAAATCCATTGAAGTAAATTTAAAAAAGATAATTAACCTCCAACACCAACACTGATACCCAACAACAAATCAATGCTAATCATCTCCATAGACTCGAATACTGATCTTCAGCTGAGCCATCGATGTCATCTGAAATATTATGAAGATTAATGGGGTGAGTTATCAATAACTCAGCAAGCAGAGATCATATACTAGCATGTAAATGAACATTTATAACATTTGATAAGCCGAACAAAACATTTACTTTCAGAATGCAGAAACAAAACTTGTACAAAAACATTAGAGCGAAATTTTCAGAAAAATAAACTTATTCCAAAAAGAAGATTCGTTGGCATTTCCAAAGTGAAACATTATAATTAAACCATCTCTTAGCATCACAACGGAACAATACCATGTTTAACCCCCGTGGTAGGGATATAAACCACCATTATACCCGTGGCTGGGCCATATTCCATGTTTAACCCCCGTGGTAGGGTTATAAACCACCATTATACCCGTGGCTGGGCCGTATACCATGTTTCACCCCCGTGGTAGGGTTATAAACTACCATTATACCCGTGGCTGGGCCATTTTCCATGTTTCACCCCCGTGGTAGGGTTATAAACCACCATTATACCCGTGACTGGGCCGTATACCATGTTTCACCCCCGTGGTAGGGTTATAAACCACCATTATACCCGTGGCTGAGCCTTAACAGAAACAGAACGGATTTTATCGAAAATCCGGTTACAAACATATACAGAATCCGAACTTCATGCCAAGATTTCAAATGATACATCATGTCTAAACAAAACACTGAAAAGCTTCAGATCATTTCACATGTTCGAGATAAACATAAACAAAATATTCTCATTTGTTCATAACAAAACTTTTAAAATTTCTTATTCGCTCTTTTACATAGTTCAGAAACAAAGTGCACAAAACTAGCTCATGTCTACACAAGTTATGATAGAAAACACTTTCTCTTATATTGAATTTATGCGTATGCAGAATAAACATCTGAGGTTGTTTTCAGATCATTTCTTTTAAAAAACAAACACGTTTATTTTCAAAGTCAACCTCATTTTATTTCTTTTATGCAAAATTAGTATATGAACCCCGCTTACCTGGACAACTTAGCTTTTCAGAAATTTCTTTAAAAATGTCGAGTCGACTATAAATCGTCACCTATAAAAAAATAATCACACAATTTCCGTAAGTTTTCAACCAATCACGGATTTTCATATTTAAGCCCAAGCTTCTAAAATAATCTATCTTAATTTCTCAAAACTTAAAAATCCTCATAATCCCAAAGTATATCACCACTTCCTAAAAAAATCACCAATATCCACCATGACCAACGTCAAACTCAAAACATTAATATTTAAATCCGAAACAGTCAACAAATTTCATAGCATAAACCAATCTCACACAAACAACTCCATCAAATCCAACCGACCCCCTTCCTCCTCGGACTCAGTCCGGTACAACCAACAAATTCACAGTAAATATAAACTAGTGCAGAAATACGTTTAAATCTCAAAAGTTCTTTGAGAAAAATACTTACAATGCTATAATATAATTTTTGAAAGATCACGGAGGTGCTGGAAGCGGCAAGTAGCAATAAAACAGTGCGAAATGCACTGTGGCCGTGGGTCTCAGAAACCCACTCTTGAACGGGTGTAAACGAAGACCCGAGATTGATAGGGTATGACCTAGGGATGTCGGTGAAGCTAGTGGTAGTGGTAGTTGGCCGTGGATGGCGGCGTGGGCGGCGGTTGAAGGCCAAAAAGCACGAATCGGAGATGGAGATAGATGGGCTTCACCGGTGACAGATCGGAACCAAGGATGGGTGCATTAGATTGCTAGGAGGTCGATGATGAAGTGGTGAAGAGATGATGGCCGATGGTGGCGCGACGGCGGCGCTGGAGTGAAGAGAACGCCGCGGCTTGGTATGGTGCGTGGGGGCTATTGGCGACGAGTTAGAGGCTGAGATTGGTGGGGTGGTGTCGCCGGCCGGTGTGGGAGGCAATGGACTGGGCAGTGTCGGGCACGGCGGCGCGGTGGTGGTGGGCTGGGCGGATGAAAAAGACGCACGGGAGAGAGGGAGGGGGCTGGGTCGCGCGGGAGTAGTTCCGGAAAAAGGAAAAAGAAAAGAAAAAAAAAGAAAGAAGAAAAAAAAAGAGAAAAGAGAAAAAGAAAGTGGAAAAAAGAAAAATGAAGGGAAAATAAATGAGGTCTAAAACTCACAACTTGAGTCACAAAATTCCAACGAAAATTATTTCAATACAATAGTTTTAAATAAAATAAATTTAAACACAGTGACTAAGTAAAATAAAATAATTAAATCCAACAATACAATAATTTTGAAACCCACAAACTAATTTAAATTAAGAGAAATTTAAATGCATAACAATTATTAATATTAAGGAAACACGTCAAATTTAATTTTTACAAATTAAAAAATCATAAAAAAAATAAACCCAATAAAATATGAAAATTTAAAACAAGATAATCAAATTTTAAATTAATAACAAATAATCATTCAATTAAAAAAAAATACACTAAAAAAAAAAAAAATACGGGGTGTTACAATCATAACATGATCTAAAAAATAAAAGACTTAATAACACGCCATGGATGTTCAGACATCCTTGACATTCTTCTCTCCTCAAATTGTACACACTCGAAATCTCAAAATTCGTGGTGACCAGAATTCCCTTGCAAACATTCAAGTAGCTGAATTATGCTATTTGGAATTCCCATAAGACTCCAAATAAGGAATACCAGACAACTAACGGCTCGTTTGAACACTTAGAATATCTTAGAATTCTGTGAATAGTAGTGAAATAGTTTGTGAATAGTAGTGAAATAATTTGAGTTAAGATGTTTTATTGGATTTTGGGAAAGTAGAGAAAAAGTTTTGAGTAAAAATATTATAAAGTTAAAAAATTATTTGAATATTGTGGCGCTCTCGACCCCCATGTGTGATTTGGTAGGAGTCGTGACACCGGGGTGATGGCCGCTCGGGTCAAACACTCCATCGCCAAGTGCAAGTGTGTGTGGACATGCAAATTGTGTACAATTTATAAACACAGCGGAAAAATATAATAAAGCAGTCTTAAACTAAGTACCAGAAATTTAAAATTACAACCCAACAAAAAGTCCTCCATAAAGTTATTACAATCATCCGACTGATCAAAATAAGAATAGAACTAGAAGTCCATCGACTACAACAGAAATAAACCCCAGGTCATCACTCCTCAGGTGGGGGCTTGGTCCATTATGCTCAAACCCGTCCTCTGCATCAAATTCTACGGTTTAGTAGGTGGAAACACCACAATGAGATCTTGCAATCTCAGTAAATAAATCCACAGATCAATAAGCAAGAATTTCAAACATGAAGGCATACAAACAAACATGCATATCAGTCATGAGAGACTTTCCCAAAATACCCATTTATGTGATCTAAAAAAAAAACATAATATCATTTAATTAGCCACTCACTCCAAAAATCTAATTTGTAGCGAATTTACAACCATTTATTACAGTGTACACCATGGTCTCCCCTCGGGACCACTTGCACATTCTGGTTCCTTTTGTCACACTACGGGTAACGACTGTGCATGTGACTTTGTAACGAGGGATGCCCAGCTCCGCGCTCAGCGCATAACCCCCCCCCCCGCGCGCGCGCCAGAGGGGGCTACGGACCAAGAGTTACTGTCTTGGCCGAGCCAATTGTCGCCTGACGGCAACCTATGGGACGTACTTAATTTTACACGCTCCCGAGTGACCAGAGGAGCTCCACAGAGATAATACCCCATCTCAGCTTGGGTCGTGACACGCACACACCCACACAAAAAAAATATTTCTGATGACACCCAAAAACCCAGTTTTTAGATTACGCAGCATAGCATAGAACATAGCACAATTGAATAAATCATGGTAGATATTAATAACAATTAATATGCATATGCATGACAGGCAGTTATTGGATGGCATGGCATAGCACAAAATAGTCAATCACACAACAACACAAAAGTCACAATTTCAACAATTTCACAAATCCCAACTACACGCGTTTCCCAACTCTTCATCCGGCCCTTGGCCCACATTTCCGACAACAACTAGATCATTAATATCCCAACACTTCACAGGGCCCCAGGCCACTTCTTAATCACAACCAGACTGCAACAAAGTTAGCGATAATTCCACGTTAGTAAAATCAAGGGTCGATTTGGAGATTTACTTACTACGCAGAAGGCAAATTTCTGGATGATCAAGAGTGATGGCTTAAAGTGTCCCGCGATTGAGCGTGTGCGCGTGTCGTTGTGCGGATGGACATATTTGGTTAGATTAATCTGAACATGATAAAAAATTTAAAGCATGAGGCAAGAGGCAGAAAGGCTTACTGTGGGGGCGTCAAGAGGGGCGGAGCACGCAGCTGCAGCGGCGGTGCACGATGTGGGCAAAATAGAGTGGCAACCAATGGGGTTATTTCAAGGGGGTGGAAGAGCTGACGTGCTAGTGGGTGGAGGAGGGGAATTTCACGGCGGGGTGTGGCGGAGCATGTTGGGGCAGTGGCTAAGGTGGGCTTTAGCTCACGGGTTGGGTGGAACTAGGGGAGAAAGATGGCGGGAATGGAAAGTGGAGTACCAAGAGGTGGTCACGCGGCCACTAGAACACAACTAGGAGTGGTGACTCACTGCGGTGCACGGCGGCGCTAGGGCAAAAATACTCCTAAAGGCTATGGGGAGTAGATCTGGGGGTGAGGGAGGTGCTAGAATACGATTTGAGGGGAGGAGAGGATGCTTGAGGGATGATTTGGGGGAGGAGAGGCGAGGGTTGGGTCTCGGCAATCGCAGCTGTGGCTGCGATTGGGGGTGCGGGACGGTGTTGGCTTCGCGAGCGTTGCACACTTGGCATGAGATGAGTGGTGGGCAGTGGCGGCGAGCAGCTGCCATGGCCGAGGCTTCAAGGGTTGTAGAGTTGCGTGGATTGGTGGAAGTGGGGGTGGCGGCAGACGAAGGCGATGGCCCGTGCTCGACGGACGCGTGGCGAAGGCGCAGAGAATATATGAGTGTCCAAACAAGCCCTAAGTCTATGATGGCATTGAAAAATTGAGTAAAACCTACAAAGCTGATCATGATCAATAAAATCCTTGTACAAAGAATGTCTACCAATAAAATCTTTTCCAACACTGTTCTCCATTTGGAAAGAGCAACCTTCGGAGGCATCTTATTGCCCTACTCTTCCTAGGAAATTCACACCAACAAACCCTTCTAAAGCATCATAAGATGATCGAACCTCAAATGTTCCAGACTCTGCTGATAAAAAGACATAGCCCAGTACACAGTACGTATACAGGAGACATAGTTTGTGATTATATGATTACAATTTTGATATTTTCTACTATTTTGTTATTTAAATATGCATGCTGGAGCTAGTTCAGTAATTTTTTCTCAGTCCTTGTTAGCAGTGATTTTTTTAATCCACCTAAACTAAGCCAGTTGTAGACCTGCCGCTGTAAATTTCGATTTATGTTAAGTGTTCCATTCTGGTTCTAAGATCTATAATGAGTGGTGACTATAATCACATATGTAACCGCAGCTCAGTGGAAATCAGTCCTTCACTGGCTGAGATACAAAGAGAAACTGTCGGAGGAGTCCGTAGTCACTTGTCAAAATTCAGAGTAGAATGCCGTGATGCTGCTGATCGAACTGGATGGGGTAAGTTGTTTCTATGTTTTCTACCTTATTTCCAATGCTTCTGAGTCAGCATAATTTGTATGCCTTATGGTTCACAAAAGTGAACAATTATTGTATCCTTATCATAGTATATGGTGCATTTGCCATCACTTTTCTTTTACATTTTAACGTCTGGGTTAGATCTCATATATCTATCAAGCTTGGTCATCACTACTCAAAGACACTCATAGATTTGTATACAACGTGCATACACATTAAAAGGTTGGCCATATGGCTTTCTAACCTTTTAGCAACAGAGACATGAATCACCTAGCCAAAAGCACACTAGCCTAAACAAACAAGTAACAAACATCAATCAAGCACAATCACCTTTCTGAGCTGTTAACAGCTGCAATCTCGCAATTACCAGCTATTGCATGTGATGCATGCATAATTTCATGTGCAGTTCTTGCATCAGTTACTTGTCTATTATAAAGTTAGATATTAAAGTTAATTTTCTTTTATTAACAGGGGCTGTAGAGCAACAACCATGCTGGGTAATAATGCTTGAGGTATGCTCTGTCGTCTTTGATTTGTTTCAGTTTCATCTGAGTGATTGAATGTTGCCACTAGAGTTAAAGGGTAAATTTTGTAAGTATCTAATGTTCGTGAATGCACTTCACGTTATGACATATTTCATATGTTTGTTTTATCACGCATTTCATGTTATGACATTGATGCATGTGAAATATCCGATCACTTATAAACCCCTAGGGGTTGGTTCAAGTGGTGAAGGCCTTGGGCTTGGGGGTATGCTCCCCCCAAGTCTAAGGTTTAAATCCCATTGGGTGCAAACAATCTCTACGGACCATTGGACTGGGGAATTTTTCCCTTGAATTACCCGAGGTGCACTTGCGGGAAACTCCTTGCCGAGGCCTGTGCACCCTCGGGATTAGTTGGGAGTTCCTAGACACCCGGTGCCAATAAAAAAAAAAATATCCTATCAGTTATAGAGAGTTGAAGCAATATTATGAGGCCATTTCAACCCAAAATTTTCTTCACATAATTGTTGCTATAGGAGCAATCGAGAGTAAATTGTCCAAGAATTCAAAGTTGATCAGTACACTTCACTTTTCCTACCACACATGCTGGTTTTATGAATTATTTTTCATGTTTCAACTATAAAAGGATTTAAGTTCTCCAATATTGCCAAGCCAACCACCCACATTCTTTGATACATGTGCACTGCTCCACCATAACCCATGTACCCCTCTTGCTGAAGTGTCCAAGCAAGAACGTCGTCATGCTCTCTAGTCTCTACCTCAAAACCATATCGAAACAACTATCTCTAGTTGTTGATAAAGAGACTGTGTTCTGACCTCCATTTTCATTTCCTAGATCCAAACCCACTATCTTTAAATTGGATAAATGAAGTACATGCACCAGAAGTTGATTTAGACAATGCATTCCATCCGTTTGCCAAGTTTGCTTGCTAAAAGTTGAACTACTGGCCCTGAAAAAAATATATCAGCTACGCAAAAAATATATCAGATCAACTTTAGAGAGGGATCAGTGTTGTAAAAGCATGCCTATGCGAGCTTAAAGTGCAAAGAACAAAGCTTCAATAAAAATTATTCTTGATCTTAAAGTGAAGCACTTTAAATACAGCACAGTTAATGCACAATGGTGCACATATTTTTCTGAATACTCCTGGTGGAAAAAAGGCCTTTTGTTGTATTTCCTTTAAATATATGATTCATTTGGATTTTACTGTTGATAAGTAACTAATTAATCAGCAACCAATCAAGAATGACCATTGATTAGTCATACTCACTCTTTATTCATTTGCTTTTTGGATATATTTGGTACAACAGCGTGCTTAATTTTGATCATCATTACCATGGTTGGGAATATGTTATAAGACATAGGAGAATATGTTGTGTAAAGAATCAGACAAAAATGTATAATGCGTCATGTTATATTGGATTATTGCCTTGTTGTCCTTTGCTAATTTTGTTCAGATTTTTTTGAAGAAATTTTAAGAAATTTAAGTAGCATGACCTACAAGTTGCATGACCTTTTAATCACATGAACTAATACAGAGCTATCATGCCAACTAAATCACTATTTGAATTAAGTAAACATTTTAGTTAAAAAAGTGTTTTTATTTTTTATTTTTTTTATTTCGATCAAGCTTTGCACTTTATTGTTTGTGCCTAAGAACTATGAAGCCTTCATGGTCAAAACATTGAGATTCACATCTATCCTCTTACACAGCCAGATGTTTAATTGGTCGAAGCACTTTGGAGCAAGAAATCATGTTAATGAGTTGAAGTAATAAATAAGAGATGAAGATTCTTCTTGGATACTTTGTTCCTTTGGGCAATTGCTATAGATTTTAATGAACTAAGCTTCCATGATTTCCTCGTATATATTTTTAATTGGCGCTTTCTCTTATAAACGCATGGACCCATGTACTTTGGAAATACCTATTGTTAATAAAATTTCAATTACTGCTGATCAAAAATAAAATACAATTTCAATTACCTATCCAAAATACCATTTTGAGGGACATCTAAACTAGACACCTAATTTTCTTAGTGTTGCTTTATTAATCCATTGATGAAGGTGTTTGCCTTTTCTTTTTTATAAGTAAAGTTGTTTGCGTTGTTTGCCTTTTCGATCTCTGTGCATGTGTGTGTGTGTATTTGTGAGTGCATGCATAGGCATGCAAAGACACCAGGGGGAAAAGAGGGTTTGCAGGGTGTGTTTTGCATTTATATGGGTAGACATTGTTGATCAAACTTATTCCCAAGCTAAATTTACTAATTTGTTCCTTGTAGGTGCTTGATAATCTTCCACATGATCTTATCTATTCAGAAAATCAAGTTTCTCCTTGGATGGAAGTATGGGTTGAAAAGCAACATGATAGGTACAAAGTGTGCAGACGCCAGTCGGTATCTCCTTTGTTGCAACTTTGTATTATTGTGTTTCACATAAGGGCGTGGTATTGAATTGCTCATTATCTTTCAAATTAAAATTCAGTACACAGAAAGGTCCACTAGAATTTCTCAATTGAGGACTCATCATGAAATGGTTGTCAAGTATTAACGTAAATCCTTAGCATGTTACATGCATACAAATGCACATACTATTGTCAGTCTTACTGTCATGAACATTTTCAATAAGTTAGAGGGCTTATGCCTGAAATTCGTCCACATCTTCATGTTTAATCAGCTGTGGGACAGCCTGAATTAAATCCCACACTGATCCAGGTTTCTTCCTTTAATAGGGAAACACTCTCTGAGTTGTATAAGCCATTACAAGACTCCCTAATTAAGCATTGCGTTGATATTATCGACTTGGACAAAAATCATAGCAGTCAAAGCAGCATAATTTCAAAGACGAGAAGCATTTGGTCTATGGTTTTTCCTACACCTCGAAGATGTTGGCTACCAACTGGTTGCTTGGTAAGAGAAACCTTTGGGAGTTTTCTTCTTCAATATTTCCAACTTCTGACAAAAGTACCCCTTCCATAATTGCAGAAACTACTTGAGGTTCTACATGGAGTGCTACCAAAGATGTCTTTGATTGCTTCTGACTTTAGTTACCTACCTGATGTGAGGATACCTGGTGAAAGAGCTCCCTTGGTTTCAACCAAGGTATATTCTTTTTCTTATTGTTACCAAGGTTAATACTTTGTGATAATGCCTGTAGCTCATTCTTTTTTAATTAATTTGCATTGGTTTGTTTTTGTAACCCTTTAGGCATGACATCAGGGAACATGTGAATATAATGCAGCTTAGTGTGAAACATAATGGGGGTTTAGAACATCTGTTCGTGCCTTCTTATCTGCCCATCGTACTTTTGTCAATGTGACTTGCCTATGAGCTGGGATTTTCCATATCTTTTTTCGATAACTAAGAAATCTTTCTTTGAAAAAAGAGCAGAAGGTGCAACCCTTGTACACATAATATAGACAATGATGTTTGTATCAGCTTAGATGGGCATTAATGTTATTGGATGAGAGGCCAAAAATCAAGAATCCCTATGCATATTGATGAAAAAGACCACTTAATAGGCTTAATTTCCTCATTCTTGAACCTATCACTTCTGTTATAAATCTTTTTGTTTTACAAGAAATTTTTTATTAAGACAAGCAAATAGGCATAACCCAAGTACACATGAAGTATATTAAAGCGCAAACCAAATTACAAGTTAGAAACTAGAAAAAGATACAAGAAAATCGTAAATGCTAGTTCCATTGAATACAATGGCCGAAGCCCAAAGAAATAATAAGGTGTTGAAAAGAAACATCTATGTTCGTCCAATGAGCATTCCCATTCTTCAAAACTCCGGCCATTTCTCTCAAGCCAAGTACACCCCATAATACTAAAGGGATTATGTTCCATATAGCAGCGATTTGAGAATTACCCCGAAGGCCTCTCCAACAAGCCAAAAAGATCTACCACCCTCCTAGGCATAACCCACACCATTTTAATCCTAATAAAAACCTCATACCATAACCCTTTCCATTTCACAATGAAGTAACAAATGATCCATTGCTTCGCCAAGTTTTTTACACGTGTAACACCAATCCATAACAATTGGTCCATGCTCCCTCAGATTATCCGATGCCAGATTTTTCCCTAGGGATGCAGTCCAACCAAAAAAGTGACCTTGGATGCTACCTTGCTCCTCCATATACACTTCCAAGGAAAAGAATGTACAATGTTCTGGCTTGACAACACCTTGTACATAGGTTGAATAGTGAACTTCTTATTTCCAGAATGAGTCCAAATCATATTGTCTATCTCAGCCTTACCAATTCTTGTAGCATACAACAATCTAAACAGATCTGAAATTGCACCAATTTCCCAATCATGCGCAGCTCTAGTAAAGTACCACTAGAGCTGTGCAAAACATACGCCACTGAAGCATCCTGATTATGAACAATCCGAAAGAGACTGGGGAAAGTAAATAATGCATTCACAATTTTGCGATCAATAGATGCATATTGTTAATTAAACAAAGAGGGTAACAATTATACTTGGAATTGTGCATTATCAAGTAATTGATGATAATTCATTGTGTATATATTGAATAATAATGGAGGATAAACCCGAAACTACCAAGTATTCTTTGTGCAAACAAAGATATTCAGACCGTAGTTCCATTGGTTTATGGGACCTCCAAATTAAAACTTAATAAGTCTGCGGGAGCTCTCATTTCCCATCTGAGCCTTCAGTGTAGGAAACTAACTTTTGGAAATTCGTACTTTATATATTTGTTGTAATCCTCAAACAACAAACTTTTGGCGAATAGATTGAGCATGGTGGTTGAGAAGTTAATATCAAAGCCCCAAAATGCCTTTGTTTGAGGTAGGCAAATCCTTGACTCGGTGCTTATTGCCAACAAATGCTTGGATAGTAAATTCAAGTCAGGAGTGCTAGGGCTTTTGTGCAAGTTCAATATGGAGAAGGCCAATGACTGAGTCAATTGGAGATTCTTACTTACATGCTTGAGAGATGTGGCTTTGGTACGAAATGGTGTTCTTAGATCAAATAGTGTATCTCTACTGTTTGTTCTTCTATCTTGGTGAATGGCATACCAAAGGGCTTCTTTGAAAGCTCATGAGGCTTGAGACAAGGTGATCCTCTATCTTTGCTACTTTTTGTTTTTGTAATGGAAGCTTTTAGCAAGATGATTTCAGATGTCATGGAGGACATGTTCTTATCTAAATTTCTGTGAGGGAGGCAAATACCGGCTCGCTTAACATATCTCATCTATTATTTGCTGATGATGCCCTAATCCTTTGTGGGGCCAGCCATAATCAAATTTGAGCTTTGAGGGCTTTCATTCTATGCTTTGAAGCTGATTTGGGGTTGAATGTGAACTTGGCTAAATCAGTAGTAGTCACGGTGGGAAATGTTCCTAACGTGGGGAGCATGACTTCCATTTTGGAATGCAATATATCTTAGTTGCCTATGAAATATCTGGACCTCCCTTTGGGTGCCCCGTTCAAATCAAAATCCGTTTAGGATGATGTACTAGAAAAAATGGAGGGAAATTGGCTAGTTGGAAGATGATGTATTTATCTATAGGTGGTAGGATCACTTTAATCAAAAGTACCCTTTCCAACTTGCCAACCTACTTGTCGCTATTGCCGCTTCCCACCAAGGTGGCTCATCACGTGGAGAAACTCCAATAGGATTTCTTGTGGGGGAATGAAGGATGAGTTTAAATTCCACTTGGTAAAATGGGACATGGTGTGCTCCCCTATCCCAGAAGGAGTATTGGGTATTTAGAACTTGCAATTTTTTAACAAAGATTTGCTTGGCAAGTGGCTATGGAGATACCACAATGAATGAGCTGGGGCTATGGAACATATAAGAAGAGGATGGGACACATTCAAGAAATATCCGTTTTGAGGTGGGTAATGGATCCAAAATCAAATTTTGGCATAATGTATGGTGCGGAAATAGGGCACTCGAGGAAGCTTATCCAAAATTTTATGGCATAGCAAGAATGAAAGAAGACTCAATTGCAGACCTCTTAATCTTATCCAATGGTACACCCTAATGGAACATTACATTCTTTACAGATGCACAAGGTTGCGGAGTTGACGCTTTTTCGGAGTTCTATGATCTGGTGTACCCTACCTATATAATGGGGGGAGTTGAAGACAAGATTTTTTGCGCCCCTCTAAGAAAGGGAAGTTCATAGTCTGCTCCTTCTATCAAGCCATAACCACACACAATACAAATCCATTCTCATGGAAGAGTATTTGGAAGACAAAAGCACCCATGAAGGCGATGTTTTTTTTTGTATGGACGGTTTCCTTGGGGAAGATCCTCACACTAGACAACCTATGGAAACACCTCATCATAGTCATGGATTGATGTTGTATGTGCAAAAAGAGCGATCATCTATTACTTCATTGTGGGCTTGCTACGACCTTGTGGAATGACTTCTTTGTTCGGATGCGATTAGCTTGGGTGATGCCGAAAAGGGTAATCGACCTCCTAGCTTTTTGAGAGGCGTTCAAGGCAACTCTCAGATTGCAACACTATGGAAGATGGTTCCAATTTGTCTATGGTGGTGTATTTGGAGGGAGAGTTATGAAAGAAGCTTTGAATATCGAGAGCGGTCAATGGATGAGCTTAGATATCAATTTTTCAATACTTAACTCCATTGGTCGATTGTAATTTATTTTAATGGCATGAATTTTTATGAATTTCTTGTATTGGTAAACTAGCATGCATAGGTGATGCTCTTGTATATGTCCCATATACTTGGGCCTTTATCTATTTTTATGATCAATAAAATTTTGTTGACAAAATGTTTCTTGTGATCACAGCTACTCTAATTTTTGAACATGAAAGACATGATAGCATATAAAAGAAAATGAATACCTTCCAATGATTTTTATGAAAATAATTGAGGGTCATTGGATATCTAAACTTGAATTTTGATGAAAAGAATTGAGAAAACTTGAGGAAAACTCACCTAAATTACCAAAGGGAAGATTGGCTAGGTGGAAACGGATATACTTGTCCAAGGGTGGTCGATTAACTCTCATCAAGGGCACTCTATCTAACCTCCCTACCTATTTTTTATCTCTTTTTCTGCTACATGCAAGTGTTGCCTCTCGTATTGAGAAAACTTTTTGCAACTTTCTTTGGGGAGGCATTGGGGAGGAAACTAAGTTACATCTTGCTGGTTGGGATAAAGTTTGCTCACCAATTCAATGCGGTGGGTTGGGGGTGCATAATGTGAGGGTCTTCAATAAAGCACTTTTGGGGAAATGCTTGTGGAGATATCATAGGGAAGGGGATGGCTTATGGAGAGAAGTCATAGATTCTAAGGAAGTTAGGGGGACACTGTTACTGTATAAAATTTTAGGAGTTTATACAATTTAGGACTTTGTTAATATTAGCTGTACAGATTTTCTTACCATGGATAGATGCTGAATATTAGGAATCAATTAGACTCCGTGTATGGCATATACTTCTGTGTATAGATGGAATTTACAATATAATGAAAGTGGCCGAACTCACAGAGGGCAATTTTTCCAAAATTTCTCTATGTATTCTCTGTTTTGACATGGTATCAAGAGCAGGTTCCGAATCCTTGCTTGTTTCGAATTTTTTTTCTTCTCTCGAAAGTGTCTTTGTGGCTTTCGGCGTTGTCTGTGCAAGTTGTTTGCCTCTGTTCTGACTTCTCGGCAGTTTCTGTGTTGTTCCTGGTTTGGTTTACTTTCTCAACAGCTTCTGTGGTGTTTTCTGGTCTGGGCTCTTGTTTTCGGCGCCTCTGTTGTTGATTTCTGGTTGGTTGGGGTATTCGGAGCTTTCTGTTGCACGTTTCTGGTTCCAGGGTGTATCTCGGCAGTTTCTGGTGTGTGCTTCCTTTCAGGGCACTTTCATTGTTTGTCTTTCGTTTGGCCTTTCGATGCAATATTTTTCCTGGTGCGTGCTTGTTTGTGCCATATTTGTTTTCGGTGCAAGTTCCAATTTTCTGGTGCGATATTTCCTCTGTCTCTCGGTTGCATCATGTCTTCAGATAAGTTGGAATCGTTCCATATTAGATTTACTGGCAAAAATTATTCTACTTGGGAGTTTCAATTTAAATTATTTGTCAAAGGAAAAGAATTGTGGGGTCATATTGATGGGAGTAATCCCGCGCCTCGCGATGTCGAGGCTTTGTCTAAGTGAGAAATTAAGGATGGTTGGGTTATGACCTGGATCCTTAGCTCGGTTGAGCCTCACCTTATTCTCAATCTGAGGCTTTATAAAACTGCTACTGCTATGTGGAATTATCTCAACACGGTTTACAATCAAGACAACTTTGCTAGGCTATTTCAATTGGAGTATGAGATGGCTAATTTCATACAAGGAAGTCTCTCTATTGAGGAATATTTTTCTGTTTTGACAGACACATGGCGTGGGATTGTGGAAAAACATTAGAGCTGGATGGGGAAAATTCTCCAAGTTTTTCAGATTTGCTATTGGAAGAGATAATAGCGTTTATTTTTGGCATGATGTCTGGTGTGGTGAAAGGGATTTAAAGCAGGTGTTTCCCATTCTCTACCAATTTCTTGTGACAAAGAGGTGGTTGTGGCTGACTTAGTGGTACTATCTAATGGTGCTGTCCATTGGAATGTAAGTTTCTCGAGAGCGGCTCAAGATTGGGAGTTGGATATGCTTGCTGATTTTTTTGACTCGTTATATGCAATGTCGATGGGCAATGATATGGAGGATAGGATGATTTGGCATCTGAGTGGAAATAAAAAAATTCTCGGTGCGCTTCTTCTATAAGGCTCTCTTAGGTTTTTCTAATGATTGTAGTTTTCCTTGGAAGGCTATTTGGAAGTGCAAAGTACTTTCAAAGATTGCTTTCTTTGTATGGACTGCATCTCTTGGGCAGATTCTCTCATCAGATAATTTGAGAAAACATGGTCTCATCATCTTAGATTGGTGCTTTATGTGCAAGAGAGGCGGGATTCAGCGGATCATCTTTTGTTACATTGGGAGGTGGCCAAGTGTTTATGGAATGAGATCCTTAATCGGACAGGGTTGGCTTGGGTCATGCTTAGAAGAGTTAGGGATATTTTGAGGTGTTGGACAAGAGCTAGGGGGAACGCCCACATAGCTGCTGTGTGGGGAATGATCCCTCACTGCATTATGTGGTGCTTGTGGCTGGAGACAAACAAGAGGTGCTTTGAAGACATGGAGCATTCAACCATTATTTGTAATACGGATAATCTTCATGACTTGCTTGTATCTCTCACTAGTACTTATATGTAATTAGGCATGTTTGTTGTATACTACCAGTGTACTTAGGCAATGCCTTTTATATCAATAAATTTTTACTTTTACCTATAAAAAAAAAATTACCATAGGGAGGCCAATAGATTGGATTTATTTTATGAAACGCTTTTGAGTTTTCGGAGCTGAACAGGGGCAGTATCAAGGGAGAATTATGGCTGAGTTGAAGTAATGGGGTTTAGGGTCCTTTTCATAGAGATGTTTAGTGGGGTTTAACGGTGAGATCACGTTTGAGTGTTGAGTTTCTAGGTGAGATTAGTGTGATTATGGGGTTCCCGAAACACTTAGTGATAGAATCGAAAGCTTTTGCTTTGATGAACGATGGAAGTGCATTGCTACCGAGAGGAGTTGGAAGGTAGTGAAAGAGATGAAGTTGGGGTTCTACGATGCAATGGTTTGCCAAAACACTGGAGAAATGTCCGAAGGGAGAAAAAAAGGATTTTTACATCACTTCCAAGGGAGGGGATCAGAAGCTTCATTGCACACAGGTGTTCAAATGCCCGAGGTCACTACATGGCCTTAGTGGAGTACGGTGGTGGTGGCAGGTGTAACTTTATTTTCATACTGGAAGAGCTGGATGGTAAGAGATGGAGGAGGATGGCGGAGGCACTGAGGGAGGAAATGCGGGTCGAGGTAGAGGAGGGGTATTATGAGGTCGTGGCTGTGAATCAACTGTAGAATCATTCGTACAGGGTGGCCTTGGTGCAGATGATGGCGCCGGTGCAGTCCTTGGAGCAAAACAGGGGTTATTTATTGAAAGGAGTGCACTTACCTATCCAACATCCCCATTTATTTTTTATATTTATTCCCTTTGCCTGCAGGTGAGAAGTTATTTTGGGCTTTCTTGTGGGGTGGAGTGGGGGAGGAAACTAAGTTCCATCTTGTTAATTGGAATAAAGTTTGTTCTCCAAGCTCTTATGGAGGCTTGGGGGTGCGCAACTTGAGGACAATCACTAAGCCCTATTGGGGAAATGGTGATGGAGGTACCACTTGGAGGGGGATTCGCTTTGGAAGGAGGTTATTGATCATAGATATGGAAGTGTTTGGGGGATGGGGGGTTGGTGTCTAATGAAGTGAGGGGGGGTGTATGGTGTGGGCTTATGGAAATTTATTATGAGGGGTTGGAAGAGTTTTGTCACTCATACTTGTTTTGTAGCTGGTGAGGGCTCTAGAATCAGATTTTGGCATGACGTTTGGTGTGGAGATTGTGCTCTCTATAGGGATTTTCCAGCTCTCTATCGCATTGCTTTTAATCGGGATGCTTCGGTGTCAGATCTGTTGGCATTTTCCCATGGTTCTCACCAGTGGGCTGTTCGATTTAATAGGGACATTCATGATTGGGAAATGGATACTGTTTCTGAATTTTTCAGTCTTATATATTCTATGGGAGGCCCAACGGGAGCAAACGGTTTACAGTGAGATCATATTACAAGATGATGGCATCACATGGTAATGTTCATTTCCCGTGGAAGAGTATTTGGAGGTCTCGTGTGCCTTCCAAAGTAGCTTTTTCGTACGGACCACCTCTCGGGAATATTTTGACCACGGACAATATGAGGAAGCGGGGTCTCATTCTTATGGATTGGTGTTATTTGTACAAGAATAATGGAGAATCAGTGGATCATTTAGTACTGCATTGTAAGGTGACGAGTATTGTGGGATAAGATCTTTAGAAGAATCAGTGTGGCTTGGGTTATGCCTTTGAGGGTGGTGGATTTAATAGCTTGCTGGAAGGAGATTCAAGGCTGTCCCCAAGTGGTTGCAGTTTGGTGGATGATTCCTTTGTGCATTATGTGGTGTATTTGGATGGAAAGGAATGCTTGGTGCTTTGAAGATATGGAGCGTACAATGGAGGAACTTCGGAACTTTTTTGTGCACACCTTATTGCTCTGGTTTTCAGCCATTGTGCTTAATGGAACTAGTGTTCATGATTTTCTGTTTTTAACTTCTGGTTTCTAGAATGTATTTAGGTGTTCTTTTGTATACTTCCTATGTACACGGGCTTTGCCTACTTCATTCGTATCAATAAAATTTTCATTTTAATTATAAAAAACATGATTTTAGACTGAGCTTGTTTACCTTTTGATCTGCAGAATGGTGGAAGCAGTTTGGATTATGGCAGTTATCTTGATGCAAAGGTGTGGTAATTATATTATTTTACATTACTCGCATCTGTTTTTTTTTTTTTTTTTTAAATTTTTTAATCTTATGTATTGTTTGTATGAAATGTTGTAAATTTCATCAAATATGGTACCTGTGATGACTGCCAATTTCTTCCTTTGACCTGGCGGACTTTTGCAAGTGTGAACAAGAGAAAATTGACGTAGATGATTGTGCCCTAAAGCTGGGGAACTAGAATCATCTGCCATTTTTTTGGGTCGGTAATGATTAAGGGTCCAGTTGATTAGAGATTTATTTAAATAATTTGCTTAATAAAAACACAATCCGCTATAGTAGGATTTCTTCTTTTGAGGACAGTCTCTTGTATCATCATCCTGCTAAATCAGCTGTCATCTTACTAAATCCCCAGATTTTGAATATTAAGAAAATCCAATTAATTGGGGTAATGCTTTTGGTTGTTTCTATTGCAGGGTGATGCTGACATCTTTTTCCCCACGGACTTTTGGCTTTTGGAATGCATTGACCATTATTGTTCTGGGTGGTTGAAATCGCTCAAAGATAAATCATCCAATCAAGGGAAGAAGAGGCGAACACTTATGGTATGTTTGCTTCTCTTAAACCGTAGCATTTCTATTTCGCAAAATAGAGAAGAATTTTTCAACGATAAAAGTATGTTCAGTTTGGCTTGCCTGTTTCATAAAAACATGGAACATGATGCCCTTTTCTAAAGATTTTATCCACTTTGCCCAGCCATATTTTCCAGGTTTTTTTTTAGTAGAAAGAGTTGGGCCACATGTCCAAGAGTGATCCCTCTCCAATTTTATTAATAAACCCTCACTTATGACGGATGAATACCATGGTATAACAAGCACTGGGGGGGTTACAAGATAGGAATAAACAAACACCCAAAACCCTAGTATAAAAAACAGCCTTATACTCTATAACCAAAATCAAAACCAATAATAACAGGAAAACATATAAAACCAACATCAAACAAAAATTAAGCAAATCTAACATGAGGAAGCCCCACTTTATCCGTCTTCAACGTTCCTTTTAGTAAGTGAGGAAGTAAAGAGAAATCCTCCCATATCATATTTTCCAGGTTAGTTCTCATTTTGGAAGCAATATATGGTGCTGCGATTGGCCATGTTTAGGAATCTGGAAGTCATTGATGCTTACAATAGCAATCTTTCTAAAAAGTGGCAATCATATCTACCTAAATGCATAAGTTGAGTTACTTACTGTTTGTTTTGATCGAAAATGAAATAATGGGGGTGTCATTATTGGCTGAAAATATTGGCCATTATATGAGATGAAAAATATGTGTGCATTGCCGACATTATTACATGGTGTCAACAAAACAGGGCCAATAACGTCAGGCACTTTGTTGTACTTTATATTAGTACAAATTTGTCAGCAAAGATATGTTGGTCTAACCAAACTGCAGAAATGAAACACTAGTCACATTAAATTTATGGAAATTCCCTTCAAATATGCTTTATGATAAAATTATTGTGACATTTTCTTCATCTACTTTTCTGTATGCATGGTTCAAAATCTCACAGTTGATTTTATTGTTTTTGCTCAACTATTTTTCATCTGGTGTAGCTTGATACATCTTCATTCATGGAAGAGTTTGGATTGCCGTCGAAGACGAGAACAAAGGATGGATACAACCCACTCCTCGACGACTTTAAGAATACTAAATTTTATATTAGTGTTCCTACCCATAACATTAAATAGACGGCAGTCCAGTCTTCTTGACATCTGGCAACTATTTCCAAGGATGCTTTCTGGTTGAGAATATTGGCAAAGCTCAGGCAGTCAAGATTGCATCTTTCGAAGAGATGTGTGAATGTTGGCAAAGCTTTGCCGAGGTGGTCAAGAGTTCTGCTGGCATCGAAGAAAAGATTTGGGATGTGCATGATCAACTTCTTTTTGGCATTTATAATTGGATAGAATACAATTTCACAGAATAATTTTGGACCATGGGTGGCCTATACGCATTATTTTTATACATGTAAACACAGCCAAGGGCGTAATTCCGCATAATAGAATGCTCGCATGGCTACAATTTTTTCAGATTTTCTCTGATAATTTAATTTCGAGATATCAAATTTTCTTCATCCTGGTCAATTCATAAAGCTTGCTGAGCAAGAGTTTGTTGTCTATTTTAGTAATTTATGGTGTATACATGTAACAGGGGTTAAACCACTCTAGCTGCAGCCGGCCTGTTTGGATAACGAGATGAGATGATATGAAATGAATTGACAATCTTGAATTTGTTCTCAAATCACCCAACTACTTGCCGCCATCAGACGACAATCTATTGTATACTTTCTTTCTGAAATCTTTTACAAGAAAATTAGCATTTCGAAGCCAAAACGAAAGCGAGGTTTTGAAGATAACATGGCAACAAATGAGTGAGTTGAGTCACTTTCATTATCAATTATGATCCAACAATATCTCAGTACCCATGCATTTGACATAATAAATCAAGCACCCAAAATCTTTTAAAAAACAATAAGAATGACACAGAAAGTGTATTATGTTGGTGGAAACGTTAGCAAAAAATTATGAATTTAGAAAGGTTGGTCATTGAGCCATCCTTCATTGTCGATGAAACTAATGTTAATAAACTTATTGAGATCAGTCTGGCTCAGCTTGTTTGACCAACTCACCCGCTGGGATGTGTCCGCCCCCGGTCCGAAGCAGCCGTGCTCATCATATGTTAATTTTTGCCTGATTATTTAAGCACCCCCATTAACGCAACACAATGAAAAATTGAGTTTTATAATGCATGCAGATTTATCAATGTTTGCAAATTTTGTTGTTCTAACAAGGCATATATATATATATATGTATGAGTAATGCTATATGTAGTCGTAAAGTGTGTAAGCGTCGTGCAATCTCTTTGGAAAAGAGTGTGATCTACTATTAAAAAATTATTATTAATTTTCATTTGGGTCTCGTATATATTTACTTTTTTCAAATTGATTGTGTGACGCTTATGCACTCAACTATCATTTATATATATATATATATATGATTATATATAGAGCAATCTCCAACTCGAGAACGGATTGAGGTTATATATCCAAAAGTACTAATTGTGACGAGGTGTTCAATATATGATCAAGGCATAATCAAAAGAGGGGTGAAGTTAACAATATTCATGTGTTTAATTTCTTGTATTATTTCATAGATCAAACGCCTTCGAAAAACTCTCGAGATCAAGAAAAAAAAAAAGAATAAATGAAACTAGAATTAATTTTGTTTTATTTTTGGAAAGAAAAATGATAAACACACGTCATTTTTCACAACATGTTACACAACTATATTTTAAATGAAGAATAATTTAGTAAAATATTTTATAAAAATAACATCACTTTAGAAAAATACCTCACTTCAAAATATGTATTGTGAAATATGTTGTGAAATGTGTTGTACAAAAGTGCATGTAGGGATATCATTGATCGTCATGTGCATGGTATTATATATATTACAAAAGTGCTGAGAGAGAGAGAGAGAGATCTTACTCGGAGCCAACAAAGTTCCATTGATCCCATCCCTTGGGAACAACGACGTGCGAGAAATTGGTAGTGTAAAAAATGACCCTGGAATAAGCTCTCCAAGGCCTTCCCAAGTAGGTTGAACCGCTGCCATGCAACTTGCAATCCTTGAACACAAACCCGTTTGAATCATATGGACCCTCTCTTCCCTGAGCTGTCACATAACCCAACAGACCTTCCTCTACAGCTTCTCCAAAATACGCTATGGAACATTGCTATATATACATGATTAGACATAAACAAATCATTATTATTTGCAAATAATGGTAAATTAAGACAAAAATAAAATAAAATAAAATAAAATACACGATTACCTCAAAAATAGACTGTCCAGCACCGAAGATGAAATCAATGGCACCCTGGATGGTGCATTTCTGGTAGTAATGTCGTCCTTGAACATCCCATAAAGTGTCTTGCAACCCATAAAAGCCACATCGGTAGAACGAAGATTTATCACCGCTAATCATGGCTGCCACCGCCGGTGCTCTAGGGTTACTATTAATTGGATTGTTGTATGTATTCTGTTTAATTATATATGATGCAAAAGCAAAAGCAAAATTGATTAAGATACAGTAATTAAGCAGTTTTCTTGTAGTGATTTTCCATTCAATATTGTAAAAGTAGTACTAGTACAGGCTAGAAATGAGATTATTAATGATTTCTTACTCTAAAGCTCAAACTTTTGGCCACGATATTATCAGCTTGAGAGGTGAAAGTAGGGCTTTGTGCAACGGTGTCGTGATCATCCCATTCAACCCAAGTCTTTCTCTTTCCCCCTCCTTTCAGGATGATGTATGGCTTATCATAAGGGATTATGATCTTCTCTCTACAACCACACACGAACATATTCATCAACAAATTAAGAACTGTATATGCGTATATATATTAATTACACACGCACTTGTCCATCAAATCCAAACAAAATATATATATCATAGAGAACATGAAGTACTACAAGTAATGGGTTGATGTAACATATATTGTAACAGATTAATAAAGCATAGACCGCAATAAAAATGATCAAAAAAAGTTTACCTATAGGTGCCGGCTTTGATCCTAATGCAAATCCAATGCATGTTGTTCGAAGGAACGGCATCTATAGCCGATTGAATGGTGGAGAAGTTGCCATGGCCAGACTGATCCACGAAGAATGTTTGATAAGGCAGCTTCTTCTTCCCTACCTGTCTGTAATGACGTTGGCCATTTGCTGCTAAGCATAAGTACTGATCAAAACCCACCAACAGAGCAATACATGCACAGAAAATCCATGGAAGAAACCCCATGTTTTGAGCGTGGAAGGAACTGTATACGTACTGAAAAATGAAAGATGCCTTTATATATATATATATATATATATATATATATATATATATATGTTATAAGCTGTAGAGACTGCAACTGTGATATGGAATGCTTTTAAGATCATTATCATCATGTATGGCTGAGTTCTGTACTAGTTAAGGTAAGAACTGATTTTAGAGCGGAAACTGGAAAGCGGGAAAGTCAAGAGTCTGTATATGGAACAATGATCAATTATGATTAATTTGTTGATTCTATTCTATTGATCTAAAATATGCTTGCCATATTTATTTATATATATATATAAGGTAAATATCACTCATCATGACAGAGATTCTAATTAATTAACAAGCTGTCGAAATTGCGCATTATGTAATATTTGCGTGAGATTCATAATATGGGTCTTTCTAATGTCATGCATGTGATATTACAATCGTGTGTGTGTATGTATGTATGTATTGTCCAGATCAGCTTCATGCAGCCATAGGCTTATAAGATACAAGTGATTTACTATATTTGATCTCCAAGAGGAGCACTAGTCTCATGAATGTATAAATCTTGTATTTTGCATCATGTATATCTAAAATAACCAATTATTCTTGTATTTTACATCATGTATATCTAAAATAGCCAATTATCTATCAAAAAAGGAGTTCCAATTAATGCATCATGCATGTATTTTATCTTCATTTTACATTTTGCTACAGTGATCCCTGATCTACATTTAGTTGGCACTATTCATCTATGTAAATTCTTATAATTTTTACTCATTTCTCTTTCCACTTTGTCTTCCTAATCTCAACACTTGCTAGATGAAATGGGCTTTAATATTTTGCTAGATGCATAACTAGGAATGAAATGATTTCTATGCATCTAATATTTCTAATTTTGTTTTTATTTTGATTTAATTTTTAATTTCTTTTTGCTTATAATTTTTTATTGTGTATAGGACGAAATTATATTATATTTTGTATGAGTAGATATTGCAAATATCAAAAGATATAGAGATATTACAAATTTATTGATAGTTAGAAAGAATATTTGAGATTAATAAAATATTTTAAAAAAATAAAACTTAAAAGATATGTTGAAAAAAATAGACAAACTAATGTATAGTATATTATAAAAGTCAATAGTTAATTTTTTTTTTTAAATGTGAATTTTGGTGATGTATTGTGAAGAAATTAAATATACACAAACCATTGGGAGTGTTGAGCATTGACCCCATTTGAAAGGTTAGTGTATATAACATGGAAGTTCTAAGAATTTGAGAAGATTTGAATCTGTAAAATAAACTATCAGAATTCTTCCATAGGCAAGAAATTTACACATAAAATGAGTATCTTAAAATATTTTTTGAGTAATTAGTGTTACTCAAAAAATTTATACAAATAACAATAAATGTAGTAGGATATACCTTATATTTCTAAATTTCTCTAAATCTGAAACTCCAAATTCAAATAAGAACTTGAGAGAATCTCTTTTATCTCAAATAATGTTTTGTGGATGTTTATCTTAATTTAATGAAGTTTATGCAATGTCAATCTGTTTGGTTTGGTGGCCAAACTATAGAACTCATAAATATGAATCAAAGAATGAGAAATGATATTTGCAGTTAGAGTGCGCAAATATCACACATTATTTTTGAAAAAGTGAGTAAATATAAGGCTTATATAAAAAATTAATTTTTCATATGGACTCCACTCTTATTTAGAGGTGTTACTTGCAACATACGATGCGGGGCACCCCCTCCCCGCCCTGCATGGGACGGGTGTGGGGTTTTCTCCCTCGGCACTCACCCCTATGGTGCGGGGGTGGGATACCCCTTCCGGGTACCGGGGTGCGGGGGGTGGATATCCTATATGTCCGCCCCCTGCCCCCCCAAACACAAATGGGCCATGGGCCCAGAAGCTGTTTTGGGTCCAAAATGGCCCATTTCAGTGTTTTTGGGATATTTTGGGCCCAAAAATAAAAATATGTATAATTTTTTAAATAGAAATAAATTGAACTTACAATAAAAAAATACAAATTAAGAGAAAAAAGATTAAAGAAGTACTACTAATAGTATAATACTCCTAAGTTCTAACTCCTAAGTTATTACAATTTACAATAATAAAATTTATAATAAAACTATAATAACTAAACTATTACAATAATACAAATTAAGAGAAAACAATTACAAAATTACAAACATAAAAGGGACATTGTGATTGTATCAATATTACAAAGAACTGAATATGTAAAATCTAAATAAAATTGAACATAAATGATAAAAGTGACAAAGGGGAACTTTGAACTTTGGCTTTGACATTTGGGGCAGGTGGAAATAGAATTTAGTGCTGCCTACTGTAAATCGCGAGATCATAAAATTTGAAACATTAATAATTGAATAGGAATATAGATTAGAATTATAAACAAGAAACAAATTAAAAAATTACAAATTAAAACCTGACTAACCAAGATGAGATGAGGATCATGTGACATTGAGAATATATCATTTGAATCTTGGCTTGGAATTAGAATTGGGGCTTGAGGTGCACATATGACTATATGACAGTAAGATTATAAAAACAATTAGATACTAAAAATTATATAAATACGAAAAAATAAATTAAGGGATAATACAAATTGTAGTATGTACAAACCTATGGCAAATGAAAATGGTGGATCGAGGTCCAATATGGTTAAGTTATACTACAATAGAGGTAGAGGTCGTATTATGTATGACTACAACAATTAAATTTGAAATAAATAACAATGAAATGCATATAAATCAAAATAATAAAATGAAATCAACGATTACCAGATCTAGGTTGATTAACACCTTCCTCCTCGTCGACCTCATTAAAGTCAAGAACATCCGGAACATGAATTTGAGTCATTTTGATCCAATTCTGCTTGCAAATCAATGCCTCCATAGGGGACAAAGAACTCCGGAATGGATCCATTATGCGTCTTTCAATGCTAAAGATCGACTCTGAGGCTACGATGCTAATAAGGATGACCAAAATATTACAAGCTACATCTCCAAGAATGTGATACTTTAGGACATTGATCTTCCACTAAGCTAATATATCAAACCCTTCTATATATTGGAGAAGATCACCTACCAAATATCAGTCTACTTCCGACTTCGCCTCTATAATTTGATGGACTAGTTAGGGGTTCTATGAGAGGCTTTGGGCCCACACCAATCTACGCTTTTTCCCCATCCTGACTTTTGGAGGAGGCGCTGGGGTAGGTGGAGGTGTAGGTGCGCTACCACCCCTAATCACGGTAAACTCATTAAACAATCTATCGAGAATGTCTCTAACCATGCCCCCAATAGGCTCCGCCCATGCAGCCCTGTGCACAAATCTCAAACATATACCATGCCATTAATCTTGAGCTGGGGGTCAAGAACAACAGTCAAATATGACAAAATATTTTGCCTACTCAAATTCCCCAATACTTGTCATATTTGACCCTCATCATCAATGTCATCTCCCGCATCTTAATATGGTCACTCATACACATATCATCTAATTCTTCTTTCACCCTACATATTTGTTGAGTGAACTCATTAGATGTAGGGTACAAAGAACCATATATTTCCAATATCACAACGTAGAAAAGACTCAAAAAATTTACAAAGATAGCAACCACCTCCCAATCATCATCAATAGGCTTTCCTAATTCTTCGTGCTCATCAAAATATCTGACATATTAGATGTCTTCATCACCCTATAATTCAAAACTGCCTTATATTTTTAGGCCGCCTCCAACATCAAGAATGTTGAGTTCCATCTTGTAGGGATATCAGTATAAAGGCCTTTATTGGATGTTATGCTCGCACTCCTTGCAGCAACTTCGAATTTCTTTAATCTAGCAAGAAAAGATCTCACAAATCTCACAGCTATTTTGACTCGTGCAACCAAGTCATCAATATCTTTCAAGCCATCATACATAATTAAATTTAAACTATGTGCAGCACATCTAACATGCAAACAAACACCACCCAAGATTGTCTTATTCGCCTCTTTAAGATAAGGCTTAAGATATTCCAATGCGGCATCGTTAGACGAGACATTATTAACTGTAACCGTCAAAACCAGTGCCAACTCCCACTCATTTATTGCGGCCTCTAAGGCCTTTCCAATCATCTCACTCTTATGATTGGAAATTAGACAAAATTTTACAATTTTTTTTTATGTAGTGTCTAATCAAAATCAATGAAATGTACAGTCAAAGACATGTAATTAGAATTTTGGATGGATGTCCAAGTATCGGTAGTGAGACAAACAACTTGTCCCGCCAATTGGCCCCTCAACAAATCTTTCTCATTTTGGTAATGTTTTTTAATATTATTTGCCACAATGTAGTGAGAAGGAATATTAAACATAGGTTCCAAGCAACTGGAATATTTTTGGAACCCTTTCCTCTCCACAAACTGAAAAAGTAGTTCGTTCATGATAACTATATGAGCTAACTTTCTTCTACACTTATCGTGATCATACTTAGTATACTCCTTCAACATAGAACCCCCACCTACTCCTATCCACCTTTTTCTTAGTCCAATCTCTAGTCTAAATTGATTATTCTCTTGTAAGGATCTTAATATTGGACTCTTCTTGCATTGTTCTTCTAAGTGCACATTTAACTGTGATATATCATGTTTCCTATAATGACATAAATAGTTTACCACAATGGTTACACTTTGTTTGGGGGTTATTGGGGTCACCACTCTCTAGTTTGGTAAAGTGAGATCAAACTATGAAAACATGTTTATTGTTTTGTGTGTGCTTGGGGGCAGGGAAAGATTCTGTGAGGTTAGGACTAGGGTCCATAGGGTTAGTGCTTGGTGTATGGTTAGGTGTTAGGATAGACCCGGTATGAGTAGGGGAGCTATCACTAAAATAAGATGGAGTAGAGGAAGACATTCTCCAAAACAAGTAACAAAACTGAAATTAAAACAAAAACATGCCATTAACATCAACAATCAACATATAGGGATCAACAATCAAAACATGCTATTAACCTTTTCATTATTATAATTTGTTTTATAAAATAAGCATGCACAATCAAATTTCAAGCAAAAGCCAAAAGCTATTGGTCAAATTAAACCTCCTGGTGTAGAGGTCACAAATTTGATTTTTCATTCCACTTTTTATTTTTATTTTTATTTTCTGTTTTTGAGACTTTGATCAGTAGAATCTAGTAGCCTAATATTAGAGTAAATGCCTTGTCTATGCAGGTTCATTTCATTGTGGCAGCTTGTGAGAATATGATAAGTGGAATGGGTACGAGGCCTGGAGACATTGTTACCGCATCAAGTAGAAAGGCCATTGAGGTATAGGTTCTCTGGTTTGTGAAGAGATTGAACACGCAGTAACCAACTTATGAGAGGTTTCATTTTTATACTAACAAAATAATGAGAGGCTCATTCTCATTGGATTGCATCAAATTTTAAAATTATTTTTATTCAAGGAGTCAAGCATTTCACAGATTGGAAGAAAAACTTCATCTTGAAGTTCTTTATTCATTATTGTATCAGGTCCTATTGGGTAATGAATGAGTAGTAGACCTGGTTCAAACTCAATTGGGATCATAATTAAGAAATCCATCATATTTTGTTTTGGTTTATAATTATTTTTCTGGTTTTTATATATAGTTTGCACATAAGTACTTAATTTTGATATGGTAGCTATTGTAGCTATATTCAAACTTAAATCCAAAAGAAAATCAACTAGGACTTATTTTTTAGGGTTTTGAAATTCAGATTAGAACCCTAAACTAATTTAGGGTTTCAATCCAAAATCCTAAATTAATTTAGGGGTTTCAATCTTTTCAAAACCCACAAAATCACTATCATAGATTCACACACATCAATGATCAAAACACATGCACAATCGAGTCTCCACAACACACAATTCATAAACATACAATCCCATCCTTCAACTCCAGTTAAATCTCATCATTCTCAATGTTTTCAATTTTGTACCGTACAGGCCGGTACTGTCGAAATTTTCCGTATTGGTCGCTGGGACGGTATAGATACTATATATGTTTCGTAGTACCTCAATTTCAGCCTGTACCGGCCTATATTTTAGCCTTCAGTTTTTTTTTTTCAAATTACAAGCTTATTTTTTGACCTCCAATTCAGATTAGGCTATTTAAAATTTATATATGTGTATTTATATATAATTTATTCATATATCGACTATCTCGAAATGGTACCGTTACCGAAATATTTTGTTACAGTGCCTTGACCGGTACAATATTCAAAACATTGATCCTTCCTCCAATCTCCATTCCATAACTCAACAAAAAATAAAATAAGCATAATCGAAGAGCTATTAGATTCGATTCTTACCTTCGGTGACAGAGATGCAGATGGACGGCGATGGCGTAGTGCATACGACGATGACGTTGGACGGAGAGAGAGAGAGAGAGAGAGAGAGAGAGAGAGAGAGATTTCACAAAAAGGGAGGGGGGGAGTCGGGGCTCTTAACATATGACCAGAACGATGTCGTTTTGTTTATGACAAAACAACGTTGTTTGGTCATATGTTATTAAGTTTAAAAAAAAAAAAATCCAGGCATGTAACGACGTCATTTAGTCATATACAAAACGATATCATTTTATGCCTGATTTTTGTTTAATATATATAAATACATATATAATTATTTATATTACATATATAAGCAAGGAGGGAGAAACATGGAGTGGGGCTGGGCCTCCTCTGTCCCCCGCCTCCGCTAGAGGCCTCAAATGCGAGCGGGGCCACCCGCTCCCGCATTTGCAGCACGGGGTTGGGGGTGGGGCAGCGGGGGCCTGCTACCCACTCCTACTATTTAAAAAAAAAAAAAAAATTAAACGATACTTGCACAATTTATAACTATAACTAATATTAATGTTAAAGAATTACCTACGTGCAAACAAATTATACAACTCTTTTTTTCTTTTATAGGAATACGTACGCACAGAGAACAAAGCATGTGCTCTTCTATTTTCTTCTTCGATCCATATTGCCCTTAAAATTAAAGCATACGGGCTATATATATTCATTGTTGTTTTGTGTTTAGAAGAGATCAGTTATACGTTGTAGGGTTTAATCCATGAAAGTGAGTGTGTCCTACAAATTGTACTTTCCACTCCAATTACGAGCCTGTTTGGTTTTACGTAGTTTTCAAATTATTTCATTTCATTTTATTTTATTTTATTTTAATATTTAAATATTATTTAAATATAAATATATTTTAATTTCAACTTTTCAATTTGTTTATTTTAAAAAATAAAACAAAAGAGATAGGCCATTCTGTAGGATGTATATATATATATATATAAAAATATATAATACGTCTCATATTATATATAGGACAAAAAACACTAATTTGAATCTATACGTCCTAGAAATAATTGGGGTTCCTCACTCATCCAAAATTAAAGAAACACATCTACTAAATAATATTGGACATTTTGAGACGACCTCTGACAAATCACCATATATAATCATAATAGTTATCCAGGTTGGCAGCTGCAGGCTATTAAAATCATAATCCAGATCATGATGAATTTTGGATTTCTAAAACGGGTTTTCATGTAAATTTCAATATTATTCGTCTAATAATTAATTGGAATTTTTTTCTTTTTCATTGGCTAATATTCCAATATAACAATATTCCGATATTGTTTTTCATCTTACTTTTTTTTTTTTTCTTTGAAATATGCTTATATCAATATGTATGGCTGAGAATAACAAGACGTAGGATGAACATAATTTTAACATCCATTTAAGTTAATTTATCGTGTTACTGTATCTTGTGGAGACATCTTTTGAGTATCAAGAAGGATTAGAAGAAAGAAACGGTACATCTTTTGTGTTGATTCATTTGGATTTACAGTGAGTCAATCGGATTTAGACAAGTTTATATGTATTCATGATATTTTTATCTTTCTCACTCTATGATTGATTGTACAGATAGATTTTTCTAATGAAGTTATATCAAAATCATATTATTACACGCATTAATATAATATACTAATAACATCCATAATATAAGGAATGTATCTTTTTTTTATAAGCTACTTTCTAAATATGAAGATGAAGAACCAGGAATTTCTGCAATATACATCAACTCCGGAATTCCTAATGGATCTGGCTGAGTTTTACCAATTCCCTAAATGCCGAATTCAGGAGTTCTTCATTTCTTCGAGTATTGATCTTCACTCTTTAATTAGTATGGAATTCTTATAACTAACATAAAGGTTATTTGATTCTTCACAATTTGAAAACTTTTGGTTTTAAAGATTTGTAAATGTATTGAAACTTAGACAGCTAAATTCATAACGATTACCCAAATAGTAAAGAAATATAGCATTCAGGAAGGCAGGCAGCATGCAAATAAGAGACGAGAACAGACCACCACAATTCAAGTAGTCATGCATTGTGGAGGACATAATTAATACACAATACAAAACTTAGACAGCTAAATTCATAACCCGATTCCAATAACAATCTATCGCAAAAGATCCAAGTGAAAAGCTAAAGCAAGTTATCTTAAGTTTTAACTGCAATGTAACAAAATCAAAATGTAATTTAAATTGCATGCGGACTCTCCTCAACATTCTCATTCTTTTTCTAGAAAAAAAAGGGCCGCCCTATGGATATCAATATTTGATGGGAGCAATAATTTCTAGATGGGAGCCAAGTTTCTCCTCGGCTGCCTTCTCAGCTTTGACCCTCAGTTTTGTCAATTGCTTCTTTCTCTCATAAGCAACCTGAGACCTCTCCTTTCTCTTCCTCTCAAGCTCCTGCAGAGTTAATCGGCATAACAAATGTTATAAACGCTAATGGGAAGCATTCGCAAGCTATTATAACTAATGAAAGGGTAATGAATATGGAAAACCATGCAAATGATATTAAGAGATTGTCTATTTGATTTTCTAAATAAATGATCCATCGGATATCCAAAATCCAAACTCTAAAAAGTAATCAACTGACTTCTTGATTTTCTAAGTGAATGAATGGATCCCTCCGATATCCAAACTCGAAATAGTAATACTATCAATTTATCAAACAAATGCTCAAGAACTACAGCAGAGGCAAAGTAAAGTGACCTTTCTCAATATTAGAAGTATAATAGCACCCAGGGGTAATCGCGAGTCAATTAAACTTCCAAGTTTGTTCAACTGAGGATTTTCTAAAATTCAAGTTTGAAAGCAAAAATTCAAGCTATACATTTATGCCTAAAAGCAGTACAGAGCGCCCAATCATACAGGAAACTAGGCATACAACACTTGATAATTACAAAACTTTTCCAAAAATAAATTTAACCACTAATTTAAAATTATTTTAATAATTTCTTTTAATGATATTGGAAACAATGAAAAAAAGGGACAACCTCAAGTCAAGTGTCAAAGAAGTAGCATGGAATGACAGTAGTGAACATGATGTGATGAAAGCACATCCCTTAGACTGAGCCTTACCATGTTACAAATCTTTTTGATCAGTGAGCCTTACTATATTACAAATTACACGAGAAATCTCAAAAGATTAACCGCCCAATAATTTTTCCGATAATAAATTAATCTGGCTATCAAATTATCATACCATATACAATCAAAGATTAAGTTTAAGGAAAGCACAACTGCTCATATGTTTGCTACATGATATCCCAAGAATAATCTAGACGGCTACCATTGTATGACAAAAACAAAAGCAATTAATGCCTACAGTGTATGACAAAACTATCATCTAATTCTTTTTTTAAAGGTAAAACTAACATCTAATTATGAAGGTAAACCAACAAAAAATTACGCAAAGACCAAAAGGAAAAGGCAGCAAATTAATTCACGAACTCTCACCTTGATAGTTTCATAGTGGTTCCATCCAACCTCGGAAGAAAGCTTGCCCAACAAGCAGTACTTGTGCCCTGCTTGAAGCCTCAAAACCCTGATTTTTCAAAACCCAGAGGTAACAATAATTTTTTTATGAGTAATATAAAAAATCATGATATTTGAAAACCATCAAATCACATGAGGTTCAAATTAAAATAAAAACTCCAGTAGAAAAGAAAAACTTACTTGAGAGCATCAGGAATGACCATCCGCTTTATCTTATCGTACGGAGGTGGAATCCCCTCACAGGCCTTCAATCGAGCAAGTGCTGCTGCTCCACGCTTGGTCTTGTGTGGAATCATGCTACAAACAACAACAAAAATTTTAATTTGGCACACAACTCAAAGGAGCCAACGCATCTATAACAAAAGGGAAGGAGCCATCAACGAGAAAAAAATAAAGACAAATGGGTTTCGAATTTTCTTAGCCAATCGTCTACCAAATAAAAGAACCAAAAACCATCTATAACCATAATCCAATGCAAGACTTTTAAAATTATCATTGATATAAAGAAACATTTTCTCTAAATAAAAATACGGACAGAAATATATATTTTTGATTGGCACCGGGTGTCTAAAGGAATTTTTCGCAAGTTCGCCTTGAATAATTCAAGGAAAATTCGACCAGTTCGACTAGAGATTGTTTGCACCCAATGAGATTTGAACGTTGTTAAGCTTTGCCTATTTTTGTGAATAAAATTTCTTGATTACCAATAAAAAAAAAAAAAAAGCTTTGAACGTTGGACTTGAAGGTAGCATACCACCAAGGCCAAAGCCTTTACCACCTGAGCCAACCCGGGTTATACAGACAGAAATATATCGAGGAACATACCCACGAATGGTGCGCCAGAGGATCTTAGCAGGGGCACGGAAGTGGATGGGGCCATGGGAAGGCTTGGTGTTCATGCGCTTACGGAGGAACCTCATGTACTTCATCTTCTGGCGGACCAAACCACCAGAGATGGCGATCTCCTCACACCGCACTACCACCACCTTCTGCCCGTTCAGCAGCTCCTTCGCTATGATCGAAGCCAGACGACCCAGCATGTGATGCCGCGCGTCCACCACTACGCGCTTCGCGCAGATACCCGAGCCCGACACCATCTCTGCCTCTCTCTCTCTCTGTGAAGCGGCTGAGTTTTTAGGGTATGGGAGATGAGCGTGCGAGTAACAGAGGTTAGGGTTTTGAGGGGATTATAAATGCGCGTAATGCGTTGAGGTTTGGATTGGGTAGTTTTCGGGTGTACGTGTTTACTGTGATTTGGATGGGCTTTCGATAGGAATCGACGACTAGGATGTACCAGAAAATAGAGAGGCTCTCTGTATTGGGCCAATAGCTTGGACTCAAAAAACTTGGATTTCACGCCATTAGGATTGGCCCAATAGTTTAATACGACGAAGTATTTCTTTATCCACAATAGAACTAAAAAATAAAAAATAGATTCTTAGAAAATTAATCATGAATTGTTAATAATATTTTTAAAGAAAAATTCTATTCATCATCCTTATATCACATACTGATTTTTATTTTTTAATTTTTTTAATTTTTTTCTTTTAACAGATGTGTAATGTAAAAATGATGAATAGAAAAACTCATTACTGAATATAAATTATTTTTCAAAATTTTATTTTCAAGTTTCTATATTTTCTTTAGATAAAAACGACTTGTTTAGCTGACTTTCCTTCTAAGAAAATTTAAAATTTAAAAATAAAATAAAAAGTGAGTACTGGTGAATTGTTAAGGAAGTGATTTCTAGTTTTAAATGTTTAAATGAGGGAGCAAAAAATGTTTAAAAGAAAAATGAAAAAAAAGTACAATTGTACTGGTGGTAACTTTTCGGGGGCAAAATCATGGAGAGTAATAACACCCTTTATGTTTCATTGCACAACATTCTATAATAATAATAATAATAATAATATTTTCATATTTAATAATTAAAAAATGATTTAAGATTTTCATTTACGCACCAATTATTTAATGTAACGCTATAAAAGATAATAGTTTAATAGAGGATGAATAGTTATTTTCTAAACCTAAAGAGTTGAAAGGGTGCGACTCTAATGCTTATTCGGTAGGCGGCGATCAGAATACCTACGTCCAACCTTCGAATCACCATCTTTATATGGTCGCTCTTGGGATCATCCCTGATTCCCGATAGGAGACCTACAGCACATGGATGGAAGCATGATGAGAGAAAGTGATGTGAAATGTCCCATATCCCAAATGGCAGTGACCCCCATGCACCCACAACATGCTACAATAAAGAGGATGAAAGATCAAAGTAAAAGAGGATCCAATGTTTGAAACTGTTTTGTAATCCTTGTTCTCTCCACCACAAAGAGCCATGCATAAACTTGCTTGGGCATCGGATCTTGCTGATCCTGGCCGGCGAGCTTTCGAATCTGAGACCTTTTATATATATATATTTTCAGGAACCCTCTATAGATGGACCGTTGATGCTCGATAAACTATGCTAACGTTGCTATGTATACATACCAAAAGTACGTATTATATATCATTGGCAGATCAAAGATATCCAAGCAAAGGGTGGTACAAAATAATTTTGAAAGGATGACAGTACAAGCTGCAAGGTTCTATTTTAACTATTATTCCAGTTGCAAAAACAACATAGAGATGACAAATCTGTGTTCTAAAATTATTGCAAGCAATCTAGGTACAAATTGTGTCGCCACAATCCACAACTCCAGGCTGCCTTGGTGTAAAAGCGGATGCCGACAACTAAACCCAAGATTGCGAGGGGAATAAGGAACTGGAGCCTGGAGGAGCTTGACAATGAATTCAGATGTCTTGTCCTTGATCGTAATGAGGCTGGTTTGGAGGCTTGTACGTGGTCTGGATGGTTGAGGCATCAATCTCTCCAACATAGTACTCATTCATCATTTCTCTGGCACTATCGCTGTGACCTACATCCTCAAAATCATCGGTTACATCCTTCCCCATGTAAAATTTCAAGTTATTTGTAACGTACAGAATATCCAATTAGAGAGTCTGTTTGAAAAAAAGATGTTTGAAAAAAGAGTCTGGACTTTCCAAAGGGTCTCTGGCTTTTCCATAACTACTCTGCACAACTCATGTTCAAATCCAACAAAGGTAGCCTCACGAAATCATCCAATGTATGCTCATCTGGTCTGGACTGCAAAAGCCATGGAAGATTAATTAACTGAGATATTGCCAACTGATATAACTAGTACTAAAAAATCATCAACAAAATAAATGGCCTTGGTTCATGTTGCAAGGGCCGGATAAGTCTTAAATTCTAGAAAAATGCTACAAATACTGCATTTTCATCAAATTCCCATCCTTCTATGATGAAGTGACATTCATCAACCTTTGAATTTGTTATTTTAAAAATATAAGTGCTGATCTTATAGTTGATGGATAATGCTACATCAGCACATTGTGATAAGAATAAGATGAGTGTATATATAACATAATTATAAGTTTTGGTCTTCTAGGAATTAAAAGAAAAAGCAATAATAAAAGACAAAGGAAAAAAACACGCTTCCAAATAGCACTAAAACTAGTTAAGCTAAGCTTTTTGAAACTTTAGTAACGGCAATAATAAGATCTTTTAGTAACTAGTGCCAAGGAAAGGGATGCAACTGCTAACAACCAGGAGTCAGAAGTTCCATGCCAGATGGTCAGGTTGATGTTTGTTCCGGCAGGCTTGAATTTAGTGATTCTCAGTGCCAAAAACCAAAAATAAGTCAAGTTCCACCATATAAAGAGATGAGTAGAAGCATATCAGATTGTTCCTAAAAAAAAGGAGATATGTTATGCATAGATGTCAGCTCCATGGAGAAGGGAAAGTCTTCACACACCAACCATTTGAGATGAGAGATTTTCACCTGTACTCTAATAAAGGCTTTTGATTCCATTTGGCCCCAAACTGATGGATTTGTTTGAAAGCAGGAACTCCAGAGAGAGCATACAAATTAGAGGTACCGCATAGGTACTTTATACCACACAACACATTTCACAACATATTTCACAATGTATGTTATAAAATAAGGATATTTTCGTAAAATGATGTTAGTTTTATAAGGTATTTTACAAAAAATACCCCTCCTTTTAAAACATTGTTGTGTAAAGTATTGTGAAAAGTGATGTGTGTTTTTTATTTTTCGGGATAAGTTTTGGGAACCGCTTTCACCAAATAATGTCATGCTCACTGCCAAAAACGTACTTATAGAAAAGCTATATTATCACCAATTTATGTTGCTGATAGGCCTCCTCTTCCCCCACAATGAAGGAAATAACTACAGGCTACAGCTATATTTTCTTTCCCTCTGTTAATAATTATCTTTCAATTTTTTCTTTCTTCAAATATCTTGCTACGTACATCTCCTTTATCTCATCATATTATGCATGTAGAATTACGCTATCTATAGCTCTGTTAAAATCTGCTGAATCCATCTTATGCTCATGATATATAGAACATGGTGAGACAAAGCCAACCAAGAACGACAAGGAGCTGGTCAAAGTTTATTCCAAGAAAAATAGTACATTGCAGTTTAGGCTGAGGGAAAAAAAGATGTCCTTGGCACCTTAAGCTTGTATTCAGGATCTGAGAAACATACAGAAAGCCTATGTCAAGTCTATATAAGATCATTGTGCAAAATATTCTGAGTAAGTGGTAGGGACAGAACTCTACAGCACCAAACTTTGAGGGCTCTTTTAAAGATTGTATTTTGATTCCTTTACTTGTGTAAGTTATCGTTGCCAAGTAGAAAAAAACAGTTCCATTAGAAAAAGCAGTTGGAGTAACTATCAGAGAAATGCAACACCTACCTGAATACTAGAGAGGAAAATAAAAGGGAATACTAACCTGGAGTAGAAGAACAACTTCTGAAAAGAAATCTTGGAAGCCGTATACATTTCAGCCTTACTTGCTGTTCTCTCTTAAATAAAGCTATGAAAAAGCTGGAGTAATGCGAAATTACTTTTCCCATTCCAGTGAGCTGTAGAGTTAATTATCCCTTATCATCCCTGGTATTCCTCCTCTCTATAATTCACTGGTATCATCAGGCCTATCCATCATTGGAAGAAGCAGTTTGACTTCGTCTGTACTAATAATATTAAAGGTTATATTGGAGACAACCTACAGACAACAAACTTATACAGATTGTTATATACGTGTGTATGCATGTATGTATGTATGTATATGTATATATAAGAGAATACGCGTGAACAAGAAACTCGTATTCTGTTTTTTAGTGTTTACTTGAAGTATGAAGCAAAGGTTAAGGCCTCGTTTAGTTATACAGTTCAGATAAGATGAGATGTTTTATTAAAATTGACTAAAATATTGTTATAATATAAAATTTTAATATTATTTTTGTTTTGAAATTTGAAAAAGTTAAATTGTTTATTACATTTTATTTGAGAATTTGAGAAAGTTGTAATGATTATACGAGACAGACATACTCAGAGAATTGAATAACTGTGCACCATACTCAGAGAATTCTCCTGTCCATGCAGCACATCTTCCACTCCTCTATTATGTTAATGAATAAAAATTCAAGATCAAGTTGAAATGAAAATTAGGCACTCAATATATAATTTTGGAAGCACGAAGCTTTACTCCAGTTCAGCCACATCATCCACTCCCCTATTATGTTATCAAATAAAAATTAAAACCACTACAATACATACTTTTGAAAGCATGCCTATTATCATCTACTACCTCATTATGTTATTAAATGAATGTTAACTGATATATTTAAATAAGTCAAAGTTTTCAAAATTAAAATAATATCTCTAATTAAATTAATAATTTACATTTAAAGTTAGCAGTTTTTAAGTACCTGACTATTATTCATTATTTTATTATTACTTTACACTTATTTTTTATTACTATTCAATATTCTATCATTATTTTTTTATGAGAAAAGATACTTACAACTGTGAATTGCGTAACCGCCGCGTAATCGTTTTGAAAAAAATGAATAAAACATGGAATCTACATGAAAAAAATTAATTTTTTAATAGCGGACCCCACTCTTTTTTAAAGCGATTACGCGGCGGTTACGCATTTTACAGTTGTATGTAGAATTATTCTTTTTTTATTACTTTTTTACTACTATTCACAGAATATTTCACTATCCAAATGCAAACTTTTTACCTGGCTGTTAAGATTGTAAATAATTAATTCTTTGTGTAGGCATCTAGAGCCATTCATTCAAGATTGCAAATGGTTAATTCTTACCTGACACTGCTTAAGTTCCGTCAACAAAAAAGTTTTCAGCTACATTAATTGTATACACAACTATAATACACAAAATTCTCTGGCTTTTCTAAAGATGCATATGCATAAGGTAACAATTTAAGTATGTGGAGGATGGGAAACTAATACCAAACGTTAATGTATAACTTCTAACTTGCAGAAAAATTATTAAAAGCATTTTGGGAGAGACTTGCTGTAGAATGATAAAGATGAAAGTAAATTGTTCCTGTGCTTTCTTCAATTTTGTCAGCCATTACACTCAAAAGAAGGAGAAGCACTTCCCATAGTGCAAACAGTAAGATACATTAAAATTCTTACCATTCAAGTTAATTGAGTCGAATTACTGTAATGCTCTGGGTCAGAAGAAAGACACATGTCACAGCCAGGAGAAACCAGTGATAATATATCAAGAACTTCCGAGGGTACGGTGCACGAGCCAAGGAAAATGTTGGGCTTAATATGTAAGACATTTCTCTCATGCTTGCTTACGTATTGGGCTTAATATAATGCTAATTGCATAACATACAAGCCAAGGAAAGCATGTGCAACGTTAACCAAGCACATGCTTGTACGCTCAAAATTTTGCAACGTTCCTCCTTATATATAGAGTAGATGAATGGAGCTAAAGAGCAAGCATTGGGTTCTAACGAACAAACCTTTTCAATGCATGGCAAGAACAATGGCACCAGAATTAATGAGAACGTTAGTTACAGAGCCCGTCCTGGGCTCAATTTCTAGCACCATATCGCCATTTTCAACATTGGCTGCACTCACAAGCTACTCATTGATCTCATTATTCAACATATAATGCTGCTGTAACATCCGAGCCCAGTAATAAGCCATTTTTAATTTTTTTTTATAAAAGTGGGCTCTACCCCACCAACCCAGGACCCACGCCCGTTTTTTTTTTCCTATTAAGTTGAGAAACCCAACTGCTTAAAAACTCCCCACCTTTCTCACGTCTCTTTCCGTTAGTCTCATGCATGTCTCTTTCCTCGCATCCTTTCTAGGGTTTTCCTTACTCCCTATATATTTACACGTTAACCTCATATTTTCGTACAACCCTCAATCCCATGTATACATATATATATATATATCGAACATCCTCAACCCTAGACTCAATTGCCGCCGCACCACCTCTACCTTCAGTCCCAAGCTCCTCTCGGGTTTTCCTTGTTGTCGTAAGCATGGTAGTTCCTCCACAAGTTACCAGCTTTCGTCGCAGCCATGCACCACCGAGAACCAACACCTCGCAGTCGCAGCAACAAACTGTTGCGTTGGGGACGTTCATCTTTCGGGCGAGCTCAGCAACCTCGAGCAGCACACACGCACGACCAATAGTGAATCAACACCTTCACATAGTTGCCGCCCGGTTCATCCACCCCACAAAAAACCTCTGTCCAGACCCACCACCATGCCCAGCCACACGAACCGCCTCCCAACGCCTCCTGTAGCCTCCGTTGCAAGCCATGAAACTCCCTTATTTTAGACAACCGAAACAGAGTAGCCATGGCACAACCAAACCACTGCCCTTAAGCCATTACCCACCTAGCCACATAAGGCACCGTTGGCTGTAGAAGACGTCGGAGGACAAGGCCCAACCATTAGACGTTGCCCTGGTCGACGCACAACCCCATATCGTCGCACGCCTCGTTGCATCACGTGCTCCGCCGAGATCACCACCGCTACGTCGCACACTGCCACGTGATTCCTCCGTGATGCTTAATTATTGTTCGACATTTTTTAGAAAAATTCTGAAAAAGCTAAGAAGTCTAGGTAAGGGGGTTCCTATGCTAGACTTTGCATTAAAATAAAATGAGTTGAGGTTGACTTTTTAGGAAAATATACATATCTGGTTATGAAAAGAAAGTTGAACTACCTCAGTTATTTGTTCTGCATTATTCATGAGATTCTGTTTAAGAAGAAAGTATTTTCTGTTATGACTGGTGTAGACATGAGCTTATTTTTTTACATTCTGTTTTTGAACTGTGAAAAGAGAGTGAATATGAAATTTTATGCATAAATTATGTTGTGATATGATTTTGTTCTTAATGAATAAGCACTTGTACCCTCGGACACTTATTCCGTTACGAACATCACACCTTGCTAAAACCTCCTACTCTTGTTCTCCAGCTGAATCATCAAAATTATCTGAAAAATAATTGGAGATAAGGGGTGAGTTATCAACAACTCAGTAAGCAGATGACATATACTAGTGTGTAAACATGAGCATTTATAGAGTTCAGAATGCAGAACAGAATATTTTCTTTCATAATGCAGAATCAGAATATTGTTTTCAAAATGCAACGTCAGAGCATGTTATAAAAATATCAGATTGAAAGTTTGAAAATATTCATAATCAAAATTCCTTTGGCATAATATAAACTGAAACATCACATCTTATCTTATCATATCAGAACAAATACCATGTTTAACTCTCATGGTAGGGTTGTGCAAATCCCAGTAGCTAACCGAGCAGAAACAGAATGTGAATATTCCCCTTATTCATTCTCGGAGCCCCGAGTGTGCACATAGTAAAGACCACCCAGAAAACCACTTTGTTTCCAAAGTGGGTGCACCAGAAACAGAAAAGTTGGTACCAACCCGAACAGAGGCCATAGTTTTACACCCGTGGTGAGGTCAGAACGGAACATAAATGTTCTTCTGGAATTTCAGGCGTTAGGCAAGATATCTTCTGAAATTTGAAGGGTAGGATTTTTATAGATCTTCTGAAATGGTCATGTTGATTGAGGTTCGTTTCGGTTTTGGAGACCGCATATAAGGCTTTTGACATGATTGAAGGTTTAGAGTCTAGAGTTATATAGTTACTACTATTGCGTGTACAATTTTTTATATGTATTTATGTTTGTTTTACTATTACCACCATTTGCTTATTTTGTACGAACCCTTTATTTTTGTAATGATTTTTAATAATCCAAGTTGTCAGGATGCCACCTCATCGTTGGGAAAGAAGTGTATCGAGTATGAATGTGACAAATGATGAATGAGGATGCACCATAGAACAGTTTAATCGAATGCATCCTCCCACCTTCGATGGTCGAGGCGACGCAACCTTAGCAGAAGACTGGATCTAAGACATTGAGGAGATACTCCGCATTATAAACTGCACGGATGAACAGAAGGTTCTATACTCTGCTTTCAAACTAACGGGAGAAGCAAAAAGATGGTGGATTTCTGAAAGAACTATCAGAGAAGCGGAAGGGATGGAAATAGTCCGTTGGCTGCACTTCAAGCAGATTTTTTTGGAACGCTTTTTCCCAACCTCAGTCTGAGACGACAAGGCTATGGAGTTCGCTAATTTGGTACAGGGAGCTATGACAGTACACTAGTACGCAACTAGATTTATTGAGTTATCACGTTTCGCTGCATATTTGATCCCTGATGAGGAGAAGAAGGATCGTAAGTTTGATCAGGGGCTGAATGAAAAGATTTACGAACGAAGTGTGGGCTTTCAAATCTGAAACTTTTCAGAGTTGGTGAATAAGACCACAGTATTTGAACGGAGACTTCAAAGAAGCGCTACACTATTGGAACAGAGGAAGAGGACTGGAAAAGGAGGGTCTCAATCTGCAATGGATTAAGGGCCGTGGAAAAGGAGAAATGATGGGAGTAGCTCGGTGAAAAAGCAAATGCAAAGAAATCAATCGAATAGCCTCTGTAAGTTTTGTAATCGTGCACCTACTGGAGAGTGCAGAAGGGAAATGGGGGCGTGCTTTTGATGTGATAAGACTGGACATCTTATCAGGGAATGCCCTTTGTTGCTGACAGACAACAAGAAGCCTAACCCACATCCAGGTTCCCAACAAGCGAATCAAGGAAATAATCAACATAGAATGGGACAGGCACGAGTGTTTGCACTGACATCTGAAGATGCTGAGAACGACAACAATGAGATCACAGGTACCTCACTCTATTTTTCTCTTTGAAATCTTTTTAATTGAGTTCAGATTAGTCATGCTTGTATGGAACTGTTCTAATAGGATAGCTTAGAATATTGAAGTTTGGTTGAAAGTAGATTTTCTGAGGATTCGAAATTTGTACATCGAGGCTATTCACGACGTAAGCTTGAGACTTTTGATTATACAATATTATTTTGGGGGTTCTCTATTAGTAGTCGTGGCAAAAAAAAAAATGTACAAACTGGATAGATGTGGAGGTTAGTTTTTTTTTTTTTTTTCGATGTATATGATTGAGATTCAATGTTTTTAGGACTATAAGTTATTAGGGTGGGTAGAGGAAGCATGGTTGTAGTGATATGATAGTGTGAGAGTTTATTTCGTTGGTTATTCCAGTTTTATTTTAGGTGGAGATGTTGGAATTTATTTTTGGTCTTTAACTGCATTATGGAGGTTTATATTCTAGATTTGAGAAGGGCAGTGTGACTGAACGTGTATGGCTAGGAAAAATATGGGAGAATACGATCGACAATATTGGAGGGTAAGAATTTGGAATATTAGGTTCGACAATTCCGAAATATTAATTAAGTTCGACAGTATGATTAATGAATGGGACAGGCATGGAATTGATGTAACGGATAAATAATTAGGCCTTGCTTGTGGTACTAGCGAATTTCGAGGACGAAATTTTTTTAAGGGGGGAGAATGTAACATCCGAGCCCAGTAATAGGCCATTTTAATTTTTTTTTTAATAAAAGTGGGCTTTACCTGATCACCCCAAGACCCACGCCTGTTTTTTTTCCTATTAAACTGAGAAACCCAACTGATTAAAAACTCCCCACCTTTCTCACGTCTCTTTCCGTTAGTCTCATGCACGTCTCTTTCCTCGCATCCTTTCTAGGGTTTTCCTTACTCCCTATATATTTACACGTTAACCTCATATTTTCGTAGCCCTCAATCCCATGTATATATATATATATATATATCAAACATCCTCAGCCCTAGACTTAGTTGCCACCGCACCACCTCTACCTTCAGTCCCAAGCTCCTCTCGGGTTTTCTTTGTTGCCGTAAGCATGGTATGTAACGCCCGTCCTTGTGGTGAGACTTTTTACAAAATATTTTTATAAAAGGCGACAGAAATTACCGTCCGATTTAAAACTTTTCATTTGCATACCCAGGGTGCGAGACTCCACGTTTATAAAATGAAATGTGCTTTAGGATAAAACAGGTTTACAACGGAAAACATTATTTTTTTACAATAAAAGGCCTCTTGTACATTTAAAACTTGTGCCTAGACTTCTGTGCTCTTTCCCATGGGCTGTGTCCATCCCGGTCATGCAGTTCCTGTAGGGGGAGGGACATGCATAAAAATTAAAATGAGTCGAAGACTCGTAAGCATTACTTCATACAGTTAAAATATAACAATATAGGTTTTCATTTATGCATTCGTCATTCATACATACTATTACGTGCATGCATACGTGTCATATGTGCATTCATTTGAAAACGTCACTGGATGAGATTTTTCTCTTTTAAACATGGGCTTTCATTTCGTAAAATGTTTCTCCCGTCAGTGCCTTCATTTCTTCAAGAATTCGTGCATGTTTACGTGCATACGTGCGTTCTTTTGAAAACGTCACTGGACGGGGTTTTTCTTTCAAAAGGCTTTCCTTTGTTTAAAACGTGTCCCCTGTCAGTGTCTTCATTTCTTAAAGGTCCATGTATTCGTGCGTTCGTACATACATGCATTCATCCATTCGTCTTATCACTTTCATAGGTCAGTACACACTGTTACACCCTGTGTGTTGGGGTTAGCGGTCTTCCTTTGGACCCGGATTTCTGCCCTTGGCCACGGGTTGGGAATCCCTTTTCAGTCAGAGGCAGCACTGGGTGTACAACCAGTACTACTTACCCAGCATTGCAATCTGCCCATTTATTGGTGCCCTTTTCATTTATTCATGTGGCCGTTACGTATCTTCATACATCTCATGCTTTCATTTCTTTCTTACTTTTCATTCATTCGTTCATGTCAGCTCAAAAGAGCTGGAGCTTTCATTCGGTTCATTCTTTCATTTAACAGTCCTTTCGTGAGAAAACGTTCATTTTCATGAGAAAACATTTCTTTTCATAAGAAAAACATCGTTTGGGGCGTGAGCCCAAAAATCGTCTTTCCTTTTTCAGTCCATTTCAGTCATATCCTTTATTTAACAGTTTGTTCGTGAAAACGTCATTTAAGAACATACATGGGCTTAAACGTAAGCTTTTATGGCATCTATAAGCGTCACCTGGAACATCGTCAATCATGGCATCCACAAGCATCACCTCGTGGCACACATGAGAGCGTCGGTTCGTAGGATCCATAAAAGCATCCGTTGTCATGCCTTTCATGCATTTTCATCAGTTTATGGATTTTCTTAGAAAATACATACAATAGATACAGCGTATAGTCATCCATTCACATGCGTACAATTAATACCGTGAGTGCGTAAACAGGGACTGCCAAGGAGGGGCAATACATACTTATACCTTTGAACAATTAGCATCTTCTTCCGTAAAACATCTTTCGTTTCTTTTCGTAAGCATCTTAAAGGAAAAGCGTTTCTTGTAACTTGGAAAACTCTAGAAGAGTATGAACGTAACACTTACCTGGACTCCATGCTATTTGCATGTCATGCAGTCCATTCATGTGCTTCTCAGATGGCAACCTACATGCATATACATACCTTAGCGTCATTTTCTATCTAATGCATAAGCAACTTAAAACTAGAAATAGAACTATGCTTCACTTGGAATACTCTCATTCTATCCCGTGCACTTACGTGCCCTTTACTATGCTAAACCCTTCGAGGACCACTTACGGTCACCACATCTTCCAACTCAAAGTCTTGCATCGAGTGCTTATCCACTAAAGTGAATCCATGATTCACCTTAGGATTAAGACACTAAGACATTCATCTTACTCTTCACTACCTTCATGATTCCGACTGATGGACTCACGCACCCCAATCCTAACAATACGCCCGTCACTACCTTCATGCATCTTAGCCCACACTAAATCCTCATTCCCATCCATACAAGCCACACGGCTCTAAGCCACTCGGAGGCTTAAGCACCATGTAACTGTGTTAAGGACATATTACCCATTACATATGGTGAATCCGTCCGGCACATGTGTCTAACCAGATTACACATGTACATTACCTCTTTATCATCTAAGATCAACATATCATACGTTGACCAACCGCTTGTGTAAACAAGCACCATACTCTGATATAAATCTTCTCTTAACCCGGCATAAGTGAGCGGTATAAAGTATTTTTAATAAGTCACGTGGGGACACCACATTGTAGTGTCCGTTAATTGGACAAAGTGAGCGGTATAAAGATACATAGTACATGTAGGGCATGCATATTTATATATTTTTTTTCTACATAAAGCACCTAAACTCCACTCTTTTGAGGTCAAGTTTGACTCAGTCCAAATCAATAGTACTACCCCAGATTTTAAATTCCAGCCAGTACTGAAAGTGAAGGCACCCTCAAGTCGATAAAGTCATTGTGGAAACAGACACAACCAATCCAAATTTATAAATGTGGAAATTAGAATATTGTTTTCAAAATGAAGCGTCAGAGCATGTTATAAAAATATCAGAGCGAAAGTTTGAAAATATTCATAATCAAAATTCCTTTAGTATAGCATAAACTGAAACATCACATCTTATCTTATCATATTAGAACAAATACCAAGTTTAACTCCTGTGGTAGGGTTGTGCAAATCGTAGTAGCTAACTAAACAGAAACAGAATTTGAATCTACCCTTTAATCATTCTCGGAGCCCTGAGTGTGCACATAGGAAAGACCACGCAGAAAACTACTTTGTTTCCAAAGTGGGTGCACCAGAAACAGAAAAGTTGCTACCAACCCGAACAGATGCCACAGTTTTACACCCGTAGGGAGGTCAGAATGAAACAGAAAAACAGAATGTTATGTCAGAGGTTTTTCAAAAATCAAATCAAATCATATCAGAGTATAGAAAAACTTCAAAACAGAACAAAATCATATCACAGCATAATTTATGCATAAAATTTCATATTCGCTCTCTTTTCACAGTTCAGAAACAGAATGTAAAAAAATAAGCTCATGTCTACACCAGTCATGACAGAAAATAATTTATTCTTAAACAGAATCTCATGAATAATGCAGAACAAATAATCTTTTCAATTTTTTTTTAATAAGTCACGTGGGGACACCACATTGTAGTGTCCGTTAATTGGACAAAGTGAGCGGTATAAATATACATAGTAGACGTAAGGCATGCATATTTATATATTTTTTTCTAGGTGAAGCACTTAAAACTCCACTCTTTTGATGTCAAGTTTGCCTCAGTCCAAGTCAATAGTACAACTCCAGATTTTAAATTCCAGCCATACTGAGAGTGAAGGCACCCTCAAGTCAATAAAGTCATTGTGGAAACTAACACAACAAATCCAAATTTATAAATGTGGAAATTTGAATATTGTTTTCAAAATGAAGCGTCAGAGCATGTTATAAAAATATCAGAGCGAAAGTTCGAAAATATTTATAATCAAAATTCCTTGGGCATAGCATAAACTGAAACATCACATCTTTCCCTATTATATTAGAACAAATACCATGTTCAACTCCCGTGGTAGGGTTGTGCGAATCGCAGTAGCTAACCGAGCAGAAACATAATGTGAATCTTCCCCTTATTCATTCTCGGAGCTCTGAGTGCGCACATAGGAAAGACCACGCAGAAAACCATTTTATTTCCAAAGTGGGTGCACCAGAAACAGAAAAGTTGGTACCAACCCGAACAGAGGCCACAGTTTTACACCCGTAGTGAGGTCAGAATGAAACAGAAACAGAAACAGAATGTTATGTTAGAAGTTTTTCAAAAATCACATCAGAGTACAGAAAATCTTCAGAACAGAACAAAATCATATCACAACATAATTTATGCATAAAATTTCATATTCGCCCTCTTTTCACAGTTCAGAAACAGAATGTAAAAAAATAAGCTCATGTCTACACCCGTCATGACAGAAAATACTTTCTTCTTAAACAGAATCTCATGAATAATGCAGAACAAATAATCTTTTTAATTTTTTTTAATATCACTTGGGGACACCACATTGTAGTGTCTATTAATTGGACAAAGTGAGCGGTATAAATATACATAGTAGACGTAGGGCACGCATATTTATATATTTCTTTCTAGGTAAATCACCGAAAACTCCACTCTTTTCAGGTCAAGTTTGCCTCAATCCAAGTCAATAGTACTACTTCAGATTTTAAATTCCAGCCAAGACAGAAAGTGAAGGCACCCCCAAGTCGATGAAGTCATTGTGGAAACTGACACAACCAATCCAAATTTATAAATGTGGAAATTAGAATATTGTTTTCAAAATGAAGAGTCAGAGCATGTTATAAAAATATCAGAGCGAAAGTTCGAAAACATTCATAATCAAAATCCCTTTGGCATAGCATAAACTGAAACATCACATCTTATCTTATCATATTAGAACAAATACCACGTTTAACTCCTGTGGTAGGGTTGTGCAAATCGTAGTAGCTAACCGAACAGAAACAGAATGTGAATCTTCCCCTTAATCATTCTCGGGGCCCTGAGTGTGCACATAGGAAAGACCACACAGAAAACTACTTTGTTTCCAAAGTGGGTGCATCAGAAACAGAAAAGTTGCTACCAACCCGAACAGAGGCCACAGTTTTATACCCGTAAGGAGGTCAGAATGAAACAGAAACAGAATGTTATGTCAGAGGTTTTTCAAAAATCACATCAGATCATATCAGAGTATAGAAAATCTTCAAAACAGAGCAAAATCATATCACATCATAATTTATGCATAAAATTTCATATTCGCTCTCTTTTCACAGTTCAGAAACAGAATGTAAAAAAATACGCTCATGTCTATACCAGTCATGACAGAAAATAATTTCTTCTTAAACAGAATCTCATGAATAATGCATAACAAATAATCTTTTTATTTTTTTTTAATAAGTCACGTGGGGACACCACATTGTAGTGTCCGTTAATTGGACAAAGTGAGCGGTATAAATATACATAGTAGACGTAGGGCATGCATATTTATATATTTTTTTCTAGGTAAAGCAACTAAAACTCCACTCTTTTGAGGTCAAGTTTGCCTCAGTCCAAGTCAATAGTACTAATCCAGATTTTAAATTCCAGCTAGTTTTGAAAGTGAAGGCACCCTCAAGTCGATAAAGTCATTGTGGAAACTGACACAACTAATCCAAATTTATAAATGTGGAAATTAGAATATTGTTCTCAAAATAAAGAGTCAGAGCATGTTATAAAAATATCAGACCGAAAGTCTGAAAACATTCATAAACTGAAACATCACATCTTATCTTATCATATTAGGACAAATACCATGTTTAACTCCTGTGGTAGGGTTGTGCAAATCGTAGTAGCTAACCGAATAGAAACAGAATGTGAATCTTCCCCTTAATCATTCTCGAAGCCCTGAGTGTGCACATAGGAAAGACCACGTAGAAAACTACTTTGTTTCCAAAGTGGGTGCACCAAAAACAGAAAAGTTACTACCAACCCGAACAGAGGCCACAGTTTTACACCCGTAGGGAGGTCAGAATGAAACAAAAACAAAATGTTATGTCAGAGGTTTTTCAAAAATCACATCAGGTCATATCAGAGTATAGAAAATCTTCAAAACAGAACAAAATCATATTACAGCATAATTTATGCATAAAATTTCAAATTCGCTCTCTTTTCACAGTTCAGAAATAGAATGTAAAAAAATAAACTCATGTCTACACTAGTCATGACAGAAAATAATTTCTTCTTAAACATAATCTCATGAATAATGCAGAACAAATAATCTTTTTAATTTTTTTTTAATAAGTCACGTGGGGACACCACATTGTAGTGTCTGTTAATTGGACAAAGTGAGCGGTATAAATATACATAGTAGACGTAAGGCATGCATATTTATATATTTTTTTCTAGGTGAAGCACTTAAAACTCCACTCTTCTGAGGTGAAGTTTGCCTCAGTCCAAGTCAATAGTACTACTCCAGATTTTAAATTCCAGCCAGTACTGAAAGTGAAGGCACCCTCAAGTCAATAAAGTCATTGTGGAAACTGACACAACAAATCCAAATTTATAAATGTGGAAATTAGAATATTGTTTTCAAAATGAAGCGTCAGAGCATGTTATAAAAATATCAGAGCGAAAGTTCGAAAATATTTATAATCAAAATTCCTTGGGCATAGCATAAACTGAAATATCAAATCTTTTCTCATTATATTAGAACAAATACCATGTTCAACAACCGTGGTAGGGTTGTGCGAATCGCAGTAGCTAACCGAGCAGAAACATAATGTGAATCTTCCACTTATTCATTCTCGGAGCTCTGAGTGTGCACTTAAGAAAGGCCATGTAGAAAACCACTTTATCTCCAAAGTGGGTGCACCTGAAACAGAAAAGTTGGTACCAAACCGAACAGAGGCCACAGTTTTACACCCGAAGTGAGGTAAGAATGAAACAGAAACAGAAACAGACTGTTATGTCAGAGGTTTTTCAAAAATCACATCAGAGTACAGAAAATCTTCAGAACAGAACAAAATCATATCACAACATAATTTATGCATAAAATTTCATATTCGCTCTCTTTTCACAGTTCAGAAACAGAATGTAAAAAAAAAGCTCCTGTCTACACCCGTCATGACAGAAAATACTTTCTTCTTAAACAGAATCTCATGAATAATGTAGAACAAATAATCTTTTTAATTTTTTTAAATATCACTTGGGGACACCACATTGTAGTGTCCGTTAATTGGACAAAGTGAGCGGTATAAATATACTTAGGAGACGTAGGGCATGCATGTTTATATATTTTTTTCTAGGTAAAGCAACTAAAACTCCACTCTTTTGAGGTCAAGTTTGCCTTAGTCCAAGTCAATAGTACTAATCCAGATTTTAAATTCCAGCTAGTTTTGAAAGTGAAGGCATCCTCAAGTCGATAAACTCATTGTGGAAACTGACACAACTAATCCAAATTTCTAAATGTGGAAATTAGAATATTGTTTTCAAAATGAAGCGTCAGAGCATGTTATAAAAATATCAGAACGAAAGTTTAAAAATATTTATAATCAAAATTCCTTTGGCATAGCAAAAACTGAAACATCACATCTTTTCTCATCATATTAGAAGAAATACCATGTTTAACTCCCGTGGTAGGGTTGTGCAAATCGCAGTAGCTAACCGACCAGAAACAGAATGTGAATTTTCCCCTTATTCATTCTCGGAGCCCTGAGTGTGCACATATGAAAGACCACGCAGAAAACCACTTTATTTCCAAAGTGGGTGCACCTAAAACAGAAAAGTTGGTACCAACCCGAACATAGCCCATAGTTTTACACCCGTAGTGAGGTCAGAATGAAACAGAAACAGAATGTTATGTCAGAGGTTTTTCAAAAATCATATCAGATCAAATCAGAGTAAAGAAAATCTTCAGAACAGAACAAAATCATATCACAACGTAATTTATGCATAAAATTTCATATTCGCTCTCTTTTCACAGTTCAGAAACAGAATGTAAAAAAATAAGCTCATGTCTACACCCGTTATGATAGAAAGTACTTTCTTCTTAAACAGAATCTCATGAATAATGCTGAACAAATAATCTTTTTTATTTTTTTTTAATATCACTTGGGGACACCACATTGTAGTGTCCATTAATTGGACAAAGTGAGTGGTATAAATATACATAGTAGACGTAGGGCATGCATATTTATATATTTCTTTCTAGGTAAATCATCGAAAACTCCACTATTTTGAGGTCAAGTTTGCCTCAGTCCAAGTCAATAGTACTACTCCAGATTTTAAATTCCTGCCAAGACTGAAAGTTTAGGCACCCTCAAGTCGATGAAGTCATTGTGGAAACTGACACAACCAATCCAAATTTATAAATGTGGAAATTAGAATATTGTTTTCAAAATGAAGCGTCAGAGCATGTTATAAAAATATCAGAATAAAAGTTCGAAAACATTCATAATCAAAATCCCTTTGTCATAACATAAACTGAAACATCACATCTTATCTTATCATATTAGAACAAATACCATGTTTAACTCCTGTGGTAGGGTTGTGCAAATCGTAGTAGCTAACCGAACAGAAATAGAATGTGAATCTTCCCCTTAATCATTCTCGGAGCCCTGAGTGTGCACATAGGAAAGACCACGCAGAAAACAACTTTGTTTCCTAATGGGTGCACCAGAAACAGAAAAGTTGCTACCAACCCGAACAGAGGCCACAGTTTTACACCCGTAGGGAGGTTAGAATGAAACAGAAACAGAAACAGAATGTTATGTCAGAGGTTTTTCGAAAATCACATCAGATCATATCAGAGTATAGAAAATCTTCAAAAAAACAAAATCATATGACAGTATAATTTTTGCATAAAATTTCATATTCACTCTCTTTTCACAGTTCAGAAACAGAATGTAAAAAAATAAACTCATGTCTATATCAGTCATGACAGAAAATACTTTCTTCTTAAACAGAATCTCATTAATAATGCAGAACAAATAATCTTTTTAATTTTTTTTTAATAAGTCACGTGGGGACACCACATTGTAGTGTCCGTTAATTGGACAAAGTGAGTGGTATAAATATACACAGTAGACGTAGGGCATGCATATTTATATATTTTTTTCTACGTAAAGCAACTAAAACTCCACTCTTTTGAGGTCAAGTTTGCCTCAGTCCAAGTCAATAGTACTACTCCAGATTTTAAATTCCAGCTAGTTTTGAAAGTGAAGGCACCCTCAAGTCGATGAAGTCATTGTGGAAACTGACACAACTAATCCAAATTTATAAGTATGGAAACTTGAATATTGTTTTCAAAATGAAGCGTCAAAGCATGTTATAAAAATCGCAGAGCGAAAGTTCAAAAATATTCATAATCACAATCCCTTTGGCATAGCATAAACTGAAACATCACATCTTTTCTCATCATATTAGAACAAATACCATGTTTAACTCCCGTGGTAGGATTGTGCAAATCGCAGTAGCTAACCGAGCAGAAATAGAATGTGAATCTTCCCCTTATTCATTCTCGGAGCCGTGCGTGTGCACGTAGGAAAGACCACGTAGAAAACCACTTTATTTCCAAAGTGGGTGCACCTAAAATAGAAAAGTTGGTGCCAACCCGAATAGAGGCCACAGTTTTACACCCGTAATGAGGTCAGAATGAAACAAAAACATAATGTTATGTCAGAGGTTTTTCAAAAATCACATCAGATCATATCAGTGTAGAGAAAATCTTCAGAATAGAACAAAATCATATCACAACATAATTTATGCATAAAATTTCATATTCGCTCTCTTCTCACAGTTAAGAAACAGAATGTAAAAAAATAAGCTCATGTCTACACCCGTCATGATAGAAAATAATTTCTTCTTAAACAGAATCTCATGAATAATGCAGAACAAATAATCTTTTTAATTTTTTTTAATATTACTTGGGGACAGCACATTGTAGTGTCCGTTAATTGGACTAAGTGGGAGGTATAAATATACATAGTAGACGTAGGGCATGCATATTTATTTATTTCTTTCTAGGTAAATCATCGAAAACTCCACTCTTTTGAGGTCAAGTTTGCCTCAGTCCAAGTCAAAGTACTACTCCAGATTTTAAATTCCAGCCAAGACTGAAAGTGTAGGCACCCTCAAGTCGATGAAGTCATTGTGGAAACTGACACAACCAATCCAAATTTATAAATGTGGAAATTAGAATATTGTGTTCAAAATGAAGCGTCAGAGCATGTTTTAAAAATATCTGAGCGAAAGTTCGAAAACATTCATAACCAAAATCCCTTTGGCATAGCATAAACTGAAACATCACATCTTATCTTATCATATTAGAAGAAATACCATGTTTAACTCTTGTAGTAGGGTTGTGCAAATCACAGTAGCTAACCGAGCAGAAACAGAATGTGAATCTTCCCCTTATTCATTCTCGGAATCCAGAGTGTGCACATAGGAAAGACCACGTAGAAAACCACTTTATTTCCAAAGTGAGTGCACCAGAAACAGAAAAGTTGGTACAAACCCAAACAACCACTATAGTTTTACACCCGTAGTGAGGTCAGAATGAAACAGAAATAGAAACAGAATGTTATGTCAGAGGTTTTTCAAAAATCACATCAGATCATATCAGAGTATAGAAAATCTTCAGAAAAAACAAAATCATATCTCAACATAATTTATGCATAAAATTTCATATTCACTCTCTTTTTCAGAGTTAAAAAACAGAATTTAAAAAAATAAACTCATGTTTACACCCATCAGGACAGAAAATACTTTCTTCTTAAACAGAATCTCATGAATAATGCAGAACAAATAATCTTTTTAATTTTTTTTTAATAAGTCACGCGGGGACCGCACATTGTAGTGTCCGTTAATTGGACGAAGTGGGCGGTATAAATATACACAGTAGACGTAGGGCATGCATATTTATATATTTTTTTCTAGGTATAGCACCTAAAACTCCACTCTTTTGAGGTCAAGTTTGCCTCAGTCCAAGTCAAAAGTACTACTCCAAATTTTAATGTCTAGCCAGTACTGAAAGTGAAGGCACCCTTAAGTCGATGAAGTCATTGTGGAAACTAACACAACCAATCCAAATTTATAAATGTGGAAATTAGAATATTGTTTCCAAAATGAAGCGTCAAAGCATGTTATAAAAATAGCAAAGCGAAAGTTCGAAAACATTCATAATCAAAATCCATTTGGCATAACATAAATTGAAACATCACATTTTATCTTATCATATTAGAAGAAATACCATGTTTAACTCTTGTAGTAGGGTTGTGCAAATCGCAGTAGCTAACCGAGCAGAAATAGAATGTGAATCTTCCCCTTATTCATTCTCGGAGCCCTGAGTGTGCACATAGGAAAGACCACGTAGAAAACCACTTTATTTCCAAAGTGAGTGCACCAGGAACAGAAAAGTTGGTACAAACCCAAACAGAGACTATAGTTTTACACCCGTAGTGAGGTCACAATGAAACAGAAACAGAAACAGAATGTTATGTTAGAGGTTTTTCAAAAATCACATCAGATCATATCAGAGTACAGATAATCTTCAGAAAAAAACAAAATCATATCACAACATAATTTATGCATAAAATTTCATATTCTCTCTCTTTTTCAGAGTTAAAAAATAGAATGTAAAAAAATAAACTCATGTCTACACCCGTCATGACAGAAAATACTTTCTTCTTAAACAGAATCTCATGAATAATGCAGAACAAACAATCTTTTTAATTTTTTTTAATAAGTCACGTGGGGACCGCACATTGTAGTGTCTGTTAATTGGACGAAGTGGGCTGTATAAATATACACAGTAGACGTAGGGCATGCATATTTATATATTTTTTTCTAGGTAAAGCACCTAAAACTCCACTCTTTTGAGGTCAAGTTTGCCTCAGTCCAAGTCAAAAGTACTACTCTAGATTTTAATGTCCAGCCAGTATTGAAAGTGAAGGCACCCTCAAGTCGATGAAGTCATTGTGGAAACTAACACAACCAATCCAAATTTATAAATGTGGAAATTAGAATATTGTTTTCAAAATAAAGCGTCAAAGCATGTTATAAAAATAACAAAGCGAAAGTTCGAAAATATTCATAATCAAAATCCATTTGGCATAGCATAAACTGAAACATCACATCTTATCCTATCATATTAGAACAAATACCATGTTTAACTCCTGTGGTAGAGTTGTGCAAATCGCAGTAGCTAACCGAGCAGAAACAGAATGTGAATCTTCCCCTTATTCATTCTCGGAGCCCTGCGTGTGCAGATAGGAAAGACCACGTAGAAAACCACTTTGTTTCCAAAGTGGGTGCATCAGAAACAGAAAAGTTGGTACCAAGCTGAACAGAGGCCATAGTTTTACACCCATAGTGAGGTCAGAATGAAACAGAAACAGAAATAGAATGTTATGTCAGAGGTTTTTCAAAAATCACATCAGATCATATCAGTGTAGAGAAAATCTTCAGAACAGAACAAAATCATATCACAACATAATTTATGCATAAAATTTCATATTCGTTCTCTTTTTCATAGTTAAGAAACAGAATGTAAAAAAATAAGCTCATGTCTACACCCGTCATGACAGAAAATACTTTCTTCTTAAATAGAATCTCATGAATAATGCAGAACAAATCATCTTTTTAATTTTTTTTAATAAGTCACGTGGAGACAGCACAATGTAGTGTCCGTTAATTGGACGAAGTGGGAGGTATAAATATAGATAGTAGACGTAGGGCATGCATATTTATATATATTTTTCTAGGTGAAGCGCCTAAAACTCGACTCTTTTGAGGTCAAGTTTGCCTTAGTCCAAGTCAAAAGTACTACTCCAGATTTTAATGTTCAGCCAGTACTGAAAGTGAAGGCACCCTCAAGTCGATGAAGTCATTGTGGAAACAAACACAACCAATCCAAATTTATAAATGTGGAAATTAGAATATTGTTTTCAAAATGAAGCGTCAAAGCATGTTATAAAAATAGCAAAGCGAAAGTTCGAAAACATTCATAATCAAAATCCCTTTGGCATAGCATAAAATGAAACATCACATCTTATCTTATCATATTAGAAGAAATACCATGTTTAACTCTTGTAGTAGGGTTGTGCAAATCGCAGTAGCTAACCGAGCAGAAACAGAATGTGAATCTTCCCCTTATTCATTCTCGGAGCCCTGAGTGTGCACATAGGAAAGACTACGTAGAAAACCACTTTATTTCCAAACTGAGTGCACCAAGAACAAAAAAATTGGTACAAACCCAAACAGAGACTATAGTTTTACACCCGTAGTGAGGTCACAATGAAACAGAAACAGAAACATAATGTTATGTCAGAGGTTTTTCAAAAATCACATCAGATCATATCAGAGTACAGAAAATCTTCAGAAAAAAACAAAATCATATCACAACGTAATTTATGCATAAAATTTCATATTCACTCTCTTTTTCAGAGTTAAAAAACAGAATGTAAAAAAATAAACTCATGTCTACACCCGTCAGGACAGAAAATACTTTCTTCTTAAACAGAATCTCATGAATAATGCAGAACAAACAGTCTTTTTAATTTTTTTTTAATAAGTCACGTGGGGACCGCACATTATAGTGTCCGTTAATTGGACGAAGTGGGCGGTATAAATATACACAGTAGACGTAGGGCATGCATATTTATATATTTTTTTCTAGGTAAAGCACCTAAAACTCCACTCTTTTGAGGTCAAGTTTGCCTCAGTCCAAGTCAAAAGTACTACTCTAGATTTTAATGTCCAGCCAGTACTGAAAGTGAAGGCACCCTCAAGTCGATGAAGTCATTGTGGAAACTAACACAACCAATCCAAATTTATAAATGTGGAAATTAGAATATTGTTTTCAAAATAAAGCGTCAAAGCATGTTATAAAATTAGCAAAGCGAAAGTTCGAAAATATTCATAATCAAAATCCATTTGGCATAGCATAAACTGACACATCACATCTTATCTTATCATATTAGAACAAATACCATGTTTAATTCCTGTGGTAGGGTTGTGCAAATCGCAGTAGCTAACCGAGCAGAAATAGAATGTAAATCTTCCCCTTATTCATTCTCGGAGCCCTGCGTGTGCACATAGGAAAGACCACATAGAAAACCACTTTGTTTCTAAAGTGGGTGCATCAGAAACAGAAAAGTTGGTACCAACCTGAACAGAGGCCACAGTTTTACACCCATAGTGAGGTCAGAATGAAACAAAAACAGAAACAGAATGTTATGTCAGAGGTTTTTCAAAAATCACATCAGATCATATCAGTGTAGAGAAAATCTTCAGAACAGAACAAAATCATATCACAACATAATTTATGCATAAAATTTCATATTCGTTCTCTTTTTCATAGTTAAGAAACAGAATGTAAAAAAATAAGCTCATGTCTACACCCGTCATGACAGAAAATACTTTCTTCTTAAATAGAATCTCATGAATAATGCAGAACAAATAATCTTTTTAATTTTTTTTTAATAAGTCACATGGAGACAGCACAATGTAGTGTCCGTTAATTGGACGAAGTGGGAGGTATAAATATACATAGTAGATGTAGGGCATGCATATTTATATATTTTTTTCTTGGTGAAGCGCCTAAAACTCCACTCTTTTGAGGTCAAGTTTGCCTCAGTCCAAGTTAATAGTACAACTCCAGATTTTAAATTCTAGCCAGTACTGAAAGTGAAGGCACCCTCAAGTCGATGAAGTCATGGTGGAAACTGACACAACCAATCCAAATTTATAAATGTGGAAATTAAGTCACTGGTCAGTCTATGTATATAATATATGCGTAAGTAATGGGTCTAATGAGTCCAAGTCAATGTAGCAAACACATCCTAATTAGTCCAAATCAATGTCGGTCTAATTAGTCCAAGTAATGTGTCTAACTTTAAACTTCAGCCAATGAACACTCTCAACTCCGTTAACCCATTTTTCTAAAGTTTCTCTTGCACGCTAATTACTTCTTTTTTTAATTTTTTTTTTTAAGTACGGGAGGGAGCATAAAGGGATGGACATGCTAATCCCTTTAATAAAAGTACTGTGCAAAGGGGAGTTAGAGTGATAATTGTGACGAGTGTTAGTGCTCAAGCAGTCGAGGGAATGTAATATAAAATTTAGATCTTTATAAATTATAATATTTATTTTTGAATATTATAGAAAGTAATTATATATAGATCAATCATAATCAGTGTGGAAACTAATTAAAGTCAATCCATGTGAATGTGGAAATTAAAGGCACTACTTTTCATGCATAGGATTAGATTCCAATCAATTAATGTCAAATGTGAAAATAATTTCAAAGTCTTCTGATCTATACGCGTTCTCCCATTAATGTGCCATTCTTTTGCATGCTAGGAATGTTTTGTGACAATTTAGAACTTAGACACCAACTTTCAAAAGCAAGTAATTGATGTAAATGACTTGAGATCATACTCTTACGAATAATTCATCAAATAATATCTATTTTTCTTATTCTATAGCAGGCCACGTAAAGTCCAAGAACCAATTAAGAACAAACTCAAGGCTAATATGCTGATCTCACTACAAGAAAAAAATATGATGCATTATATAATCTCTTACTTATATTGAGTATAGGTGATCAGTTTATTTGTCATTCTTACAAAAAACAAATCTACCAAAGTAAAGGCACATTACTATTTGTCAATTGTAAAATCACCACGTGAAACATTTAACTAAATGAGTGAAGTGTACAGTCAGAACTACTTAAACGTAGAACATCTACCTTGATACTATATAAAATTACTATTTGTCCTAAAAGCTTCAAGACATCTACTATAATACCATATAAAATCACCACTTATCTCAAAATTTTCAGCTCATAAAAATATGTAGATTTTATTATTTATAGTTATGTCTTAACATCAATGTAGAAAATAACACAACTCATAATCTATCTAAACGTGGGAGTTGAGGCATTAGTGATCTCCACTACTGCGTATGATATGGGTCTAATTATTAATTAGTCCAAGTCAATACAACTCCTAAGTTTCAATTTCAGCCACTCTAACACTCAAAGTCCAGTGTTCCATTTTCCTTATATATATCTTTGAGTTGTGGAAAGCCACGATACTCACAATAGAACTGTCAAAACAAACAGATTTTAGATAGAAATGAATATGGGTGTCTTACAATATTATTTCTCAATGAAGGCTTTGCTTTGGGTTTTAGTAGTTTTTGTTCAAACTCGTGAGTACATGGGTTGCTTAGAGGAAGATAGAGTCGGTCTGCTTCACTTGAAGTCATTTCTGACTATATCCATTCCGTCTCTCACAGCTTATAATTCCGACTACGATCTTCTTCCTTCATGGATTGACCATGAGAAGAGTTATTGTTGTGGTTGGGAGCGGGTCACGTGCAACTCCACCACAGGTCATGTGATAGAACTGTCCCTTCACAATTTAATGCAAGATCTTCATTTGTATTACGAAAGGGGGAAATATTATGAGGAACTTCCATGGTTGTTAAATGTGTCTCTATTAGAGCCTTTCAAGGAGTTAAGAAGTCTTGATCTATCCTCTAATGCAATTGATGGTTGCATACGAGATGAAGGTATGTTGTGAGGATTGAGGAGTTTTAATATATAATATTTTGAAATTCACATATTGTGTCTATTACTTTTAATTTCAATCTTATTTGTAATAATGCCTTTGTATATCCTTCATGGAAAAGTTCGAATTATTTCAACTTGAAATTCTAAAATTACCTAATTAAGTTGTTATTTTTGTTCGAAACACTAGTTTTATATATAAAAGGTCTTTAATTATAAATACTTCTGTAATTTTACAAACTGTAATTTTGTAAGTAGCCAGCTAAAGTTAAAGCACGTGTTTTACTTTCAATAGGCGGCCAAGAGACATAAATTTGTATTTAGGGTATATGATGTAACTTCTCATATTTTAGTGTATTTTTATTGAATGATTATTTTTATTAATTTAAAAATTTATTCTCTTGTTTTAAAGTTGTTGGATTTTTAATTGAGTTATTTCTATGATTTTAATTTTGTGAAAATTATTTTGATGTGCTTTCCTAGTATTAATTATGGTTATGCATTTAAATTGCTTTTCATTTTCAATTAATTTATTGTTAGATTTAATTATTTTATTTTCATTTAATCATTACGTTTGAATTATTTTATTTAACTTGCTGTTTTGAAATCTTTTTCGTTGGATCATTTTTGTGACCCAAGATGTGAGGATTGGACCTCATTTCTTTCCCTTCATTTTTCTTTTTCCTCTTTTTCTTTTCTTCCTCTCTTTCTTTTTCCCTCCATTTTCTTTTCACCTCTCTCTCTCTCCTCTCCAGCGCGCTGTGCGACGTCTCTCCCTCTCTCTCCCCGTGCGTTTTCCTTCCTCTCCCAACCCGTCGCCGTGAGCCGCCCGTGTCCGACACCACCCAGCCCATGGCCTTCCCCACCCTCCGGTGACCACCTCCCTCCAATCTCAGCTCCTTCCGAGCCTCCATTCTCCTCCACGCACGGCTTGAAGCCGCAGCCTTCCTTGTGCTCGCGCGCCGCCGTCGCGCCATCTCCGGCCACCATTTCTTCACCACATCATCCTCGACCTCCTAGCAACCCAATGCACCCAACCCCAGCTCCAATCCACCATCGGTGAAGTACAACCAACTCCATTTTTGTTTTGGACTTTTTGGTCTTCAACTGCTGCCCACGCCGCCTCTCACGGCCAACCACCACCACCATTAGCTTCACCGACATCCCTAAGCCCTTCCCTATCAATCTCGGGTCTTGGTTTGTCCCCGTTCAAAAGTGGGTTTTTGAGATCCACGGCCATAGTGCATTTTGCACTGTCTTGTTATTGTGCCGCTAGCTCTTGCACCTCCGTGATCCTTCGAAAATTATATTATAGCACTGTAAGTATTTTTTCAAAGAACTTTCATGATTTAAATGTATTTTTACACTAACTCATTTTAATGTGATCTGATTAGTTATGCCGAGCTGAGTCCGAGGAGTAATGGGGTCGGATGGATTGAAGGATGAAGTTGTTTGTCTGTTTGGTTCATGTTGTGAGTTGTTGGTTGTTGGATAATGCGTCGTTTCATGTACATGGCATATTTGCACGCATGATCATGTTTGTAAATGAAACTGAGTTTTCGTGTAATTGCATTCGTGTTCATGTGTTTATTGAAAACTGGGTTTTCATGTGAGAAATGATTTTTGGGTGCGTGCGTATCACGACCCCAAGCCGAGATGTGGCATTATCTCGGTGGAGCTCCTCTGGTCACTCGGGAGCGGAATATACTGAGTGACGTCCCCTAGATTGTCGCTGGGAGATAATGGAATCGGATGAGATGGTCTCGTGCTGACTCCATGGTCCCTCTGCTGGCAGGGGCTAGAGGATGCTTGGCCATGAACATGTTGGGTGCGGAACTGGGCATCGCTTGTTGCGTAGAGGATGCTTGGCTATGAACACGCTAGGCTCGGAACTAGACATCGCTACGAAGCCAGGGTGTGCGGATGATCCCTAGGGGAGATCATGGTGCATATGGTAAAATAGAATATTGGACTATTTTCTGGGAAAATAACCTGTGTTGGATATGGATTTTGTGTGAATTATTTTCTGGAAAAATATTTTACGGATATTTTTAGGCCAAATGGGATTTTGGCGTGTGTTGGAAAATGTTCATTTTCGAAGAAAATGATGTTTTGAGAATAATGCATATCTCATCATATGCATGCATTATTGTTGGTTGCATTAATGCATTTTTATTCTCGAGGGTTGTTTGGTTTATCTTTACTTGCGGTACCGTTTTATAGTAACGCAGATTTTGATGTAGAGGAAGATGAGGGTGAGTCTGAGGATTCGGCACCGCCCGAGGAGTGATTTGGGATCACTCGTATCTGTATTTGGGACTTGTATTATATTTATTTTGGATGACTGTATAACTTTTTAGACCACTTTTACTGATGTTTAAATTGTGTTTAAATTATGGTACTTAGTTGACTTAATTATCCGCTGCGTTATTATTGTACATTGTTGCATGTACACACACTTGACACTATTGTTGGGATGCATAATTATGTTGTCATCATCCGAGTGTCTTGATTCCCATGTTCCCGTACATGGGGATCGGGGGCGCCACATATGCAAATTATACGGCTCCACTCAAAGATTCTAAACTCACTCGGATATATATATATATATATATATATATATATATATTAATATTCACTCAATCTGTAAAGTCTATCTATTTCTTATGATATATTTTGCAGGATTTGAAAAGCTTTCAACCCTAAGGAATCTGGAAAATTTAAACCTTGGTTACAACTTGTTTGATGACAATAGCATTCTACAATCTCTGGGTGCTATCACTTCGCTCAAGACTTTAAATCTTACTTGGAATATGTTGGAGGGATACTTTCCAGCTGAAGGTAATTAAAGTGATCTCTTCTATCTAATTATATATTTTAAATCAGAGCATGCATTCACAAATGCATGTATCTAATGATCTTACTTTATCGTCAACTTGGATATTTATTAATGTAGAATTAGTTACGTTGAGAAATTTGAACACGCTGGATATAAGCTCCAATTCGTACAATGGTACCCTCCCAAATCAAGGCAAGTGCGTGCTTAATTAATTGATAAATTTATTTTGTTTTAAAAAAGGATAATGAAAAAATTTATTTTAATTGCAGGTTTCGAAAGGCTAGCGGTACTGAGAAACTTGGAGACATTGATCCTCGATGGGAATAACTTTGGCTACAGCATCATACCATCTCTAAGTAACCTTACATCCCTTATGACATTAAGTCTTTCAGGGAATATGTTTTGGGCAGATCATGAACGAGTAAATGCTGAAGGTAATATGTCCCTAATTAAATATAGTATTTACGATTTTAGTATATAATTTTGTACTTATGATTTTAGTAGATCATTATATATTATAATAAGCTCTAAAACTAAGTTTGAAACTGAATTAATTCATGGTTTTGACCAGTTTTAGCGAAATGATGAGCACTTTTGCTCCTACAACTTTTTCTCTCATTGGCAACCTTAATGCTTCGTCCAGGGGGCGAGCTTTAAAAATATTCTTAGTATTCCTATATATATAATAATATTATTTGAAAACATGAATAGCAATTAATATCTTCATCTTATTTTGCATAATAATTCATAAAAATAAATAATAGTTAATGTTGGACTAATGTTATTTTCATTTTACTAAATGAAATTCTTATTTATAATATTAGGTTGTAATTTACACATTAATTTAAAATTGATCTTTAAGGTATGATATTGATTGTTTTATTTTCTATGGTAAGTCGGTAACCCATAATAAATGGTGATTGTATTCTATTATAGTCTTCCTCCCCCGTATGTATAATACACACACACACACACACACATATATATATATATATATGTATAATAAATTTATAATCTCGTATATAAATTTCTTATCCCTATAATCAATTTTTTCATGCATTCGTTAGCTGCAGTCAAATCAAATCCCTTATAAAATCTGAATCTAACTTGGAATGAGAAATCTGAATCTTATAATCAATTTTTGATGGGTCTTCTAATAATTTTCTTGCAAGGTACTTTCGAAAGGCTCGCCGTATTGAGAAATCTAAAGACATTGAATCTTGATAGGAATAACGTTGATGACATGAGCATCATACCATCTCTAAGTGGGCTTACATCCCTTAAAACATTGAATCTTGCGTATAATGATTTGCGAGGAGAAAATTATGGTGAAGGTATTCATGGTTATTAATTCTCACACTCTATATTTTAAATTGTTTCTAATGGACTTAATTATGAGCATCGATCCCTTCTAAGGTATTCATGATTATTACGTCATATGTTTTAAATCGCTAAATTTCTTATTCGTTTCATAATAAAATAAATTAATAAATTAACTACAGGTTGGAAAATGTTGTCAAGATTGGAGAACTTGGAGAAATTAGATCTTTCTCACAATTACCTCAACGACACTAGTTTTCTTCAATCAATTGCTGCAATCAAATCTCTAAAGACTCTCAATCTTAAATACAATGAGTTGACGGGATCCTTTCCAACCAAAGGTATGTTGATTTTTTAGGATGTCATTTGTTAGGTTACATGTATGTGCCATATATAGCATGGATGTTAATTAAAAAAAAAAAAACATAATTTTTTGTGGAAACAAAAATTACCTGAATTAATCTTTCTCTTTGGCATTTGAACAATAATTTTAATGCATAGATTCGTAGGCTTTGAGATACAAGTAAATTACATTTGCATGTGCGGCCACTTTGAATCAAATGTCAAGATTATTTAGATTTGGACATAAGATTTTAAACTTGAATTTCATATTACCTTAGAAAAAAAAAATTGAAATCATAACATTGATTTGATTTTCTAAATCTAAATCATTGACATTAGGGCAATGATGAAACTCATTAGTGATAGTAGGGGCTCGTGCAATAATGGCCGCATGAAATATGTTATAACAACAAAGTTCTATTATGCTATAATTAAAATGTGATCATTTTTTTTACTGTTTTGCAGTTCTAGCAAATTTAAGCAACTTGGAGGTTCTTATCTTGGCAGGAAATCATTTTGGTGGACGACTAGCAACCCAAGGTAAGAAAAAGTTGTATCATCTAATGAAGAATTAGTATTAATCTACGGATCTTTTGCATCCACCACACATGAAGAATACAAGAATTAGTATTCGAAGTTCCATTGTCAAGTATCCATTGTTTTAACAAGATCAATATAAACATAAAAATATGAAATTATCAACTTTCATTTAATTGGAGATGCTTAGGGTTAATATTAAGAATACTTTTGCTTCTTCAGACATATATATTTGTTATAAAATCAATTGTAATTTTTTTACAAAGGTATAATTGATACTGAAAAAGCAATTATGATCAGAGTTACACTTATAAGTCAAAGTTCAAGAATAAGTATCAAAAGAGTGCATGGTAATTAATTGGTGGGAGAAAAATATAAGCAGTCCATCATTATAGTTAGCTGGTAAACTTGACATCATCTCTCTTGTAGAACTAGCCAATTTAAGCAAGTTAGAGAATTAATTTGGATATCAGTGCAAATTTGTTCTTGGGAATCATTTCTCAATATGTTGGAAAACTACTTTTGCTCAGGCATGTACACTTTGTTAGCATTACCCTAATGATCTATAATTACTTATGAATTGATTTTTTTTTTTTATATTGAACATAATGGTGATTGGTCTGATTGATTGTTAGAGTAAAGGATAATCAATTTTGATGCTATTTCTTTTGACAGAATTTTGTGCATTGAAGAAGCTTGAAGTGTTAGATCTATCTTACAATTACTTTGAGGGGATCCTACCTCCATGCATAAACAATATGACATCTCTTGTGGTGTTAGATATTTCTGATAACCAATTCAATGGAAATGCTTCATCGTCATATGTAGAAGCCAGCGGAACAAGTCTCGAGTACATTGCTTTCAGTTATAACCAGTTTGTGGGCATATTCTCATTCAAATTATTTGCCAATTACTCTAAGCTTGAGGTTCTTGGATTCAACGGCCAAAACAATAAAGTTGAAATAGAAACTGAAGGTTCCATGGGTTGGTCCCCTTTGTTTCAGCTGAAGATCATTCAGTTGTCCAATTGTAGTCTGAACAAGCTCACTAGCAGTATTCCGAAATTTCTTCTTGTCCAGCATAAGCTGGATATTGTTAATCTTTCTCATAGTAAGTTGAAAGGAAGCTTTCCAAATTGGTTGGTTGAAAATAATACAAGATTACGAGTGCTAGATCTTCGAAATAACTTTTTTGTTGGCCAGTTATATTTACCAACATTGATCCACACGCATATGACCTGGATGGATGTCTCGACCAATCACTTGGATGGGAAACTTCCAGAGAACATTGGCAAGATTTTTCCCAATTTATTATATCTAAATCTTTCCAATAATAATCTTGAAGGTAATCTTCCTTTCTCAATTGGTGGCATGCTTTATTTGGAGGTATTAGATTTTTCTTCAAATAATTTCTCAGGCGGGGTCCCAAGAGGATTAAATACAGGTTGCTTCTTGTTGAGTATTTTGAACCTTGCTCATAACAGTTTCAGCGGTGCAATTTTCGTTGGGACAAACCAGAAAATTCTGCAGATGAATGATAATCATTTCACAAGTATCACACCAGTACTTAATTCAATTGTTTATCTATCATATTTAGATATCAGCAACAACAGAATTTCAGGTACTATCCCTCGATGGCTTGGGAACACGTCATACTTGAGAACTCTTGTCATGGCTAACAATGATTTTTATGGTCGTATCCCATGTGAACTAAGTATGAAAGATACTTTAGACCTTTCTCATAACTTATTTACAGGATCGTTACCTATTTGCTTGAATCTACCAAAGCTTGAACATCTATATTTGCAAGGGAACAAATTCACAGGATCAATACCGAAAGTTCTTTTCAATTCCTCATCTCTTTTGACATTGGATATTGGAGATAACAACTTTTCAGACAGCATCTCTGTTGAAATCAAACAACTTCAAGCCTTAAAAGTACTTTTGTTGAGTGGCAATCGTTTCACTGGTATAATTCCGAATCAGTTGTGTTTGTTAAGAATGATAAGAATAATGGATCTTTCCAAGAATGGTTTTTCTGGGACCATACCACAATGCCTCCATGACATATATTTTGGGAAGACAGCAGCACCCAGTTTTGACTATTTTAGTGGAAAAGCTGATTCTATCAATCTGTTTATGGGATCAACTTACACATATAAAGGTTTCTCTAACGGGGATGTTGACACTTACGCATATCTTGAATATGTTGATGTAGAAGTAGAGATTGAGTTTGTAACCAAATATAGGCATACTTCTTATAAGGGTTCTATCCTTGGTTACATGTCTGGACTGGATTTCTCATGCAACAACCTAACAGGTGGCATCCCACCTGCATTAGGCCAAATATCTTCATTGCATGCACTAAATTTATCTTATAACCAGCTAATTGGTAAAATTCCAATAACATTCTCGAAATTGGCTCTCTTGGAAAGTTTAGACCTCTCTCATAATAGTTTGAGTGGAGAGATTCCTTCAGCATTGATTGATCTAACCTTTCTTGAGGTTTTCAATGTGGCCTACAACAACCTATCAGGTAAAGTTCCAGATATGAAAGCACAATTTGGAACATTTGAGAAAAGCAGCTATGAAGGAAACCTACTACTTTGTGGACCACCACTAGATAAAAGTTGCAGCAAAGGAAAAGAGTCAGATCCAACACCAACCCAATCTTCAAATGAAGGTGATAGAAAATGGTATGAAATAGATCCTATGGTCTTCCATACAAGCTTCTCGGTATCTTACATTATTTTCTTCTTTAGTGTTATGAGTCTTCTTTATATTAACCCTTATTGGCTACAAAGATGCTCCAACTTAATGGAAGATCTTATATACTCTTGTTATTTTTTTGCTTTTGATATCTCAAAAATGTTGTCAAATTTTCTATGTAATTAAGATACATTGATTTTCTTTCGACATTGTTAATGATAGTAATAATGGTCAGTTATCTATGAATTTGGTTTCGACATTGTTAATTAGTTCTTTTTGGGTGTTAGTAGTCATCTTTATATTGATCCTTATTGGCAATAAAGTGCTCCAATTTAATTGAGGATCTTATATACTTGTGTTACTATTATATTTGTTATTTTCTAAAAAAGGTCATCAATATGTCATTAGATATATTGACTTTCCATGGAAGTGTCATGATATTGATAATAGCTTGTTGTGTATGCATTTGATTATGAACAATTAATTATTGTGATCAAATATGAAACTTGGTGTTCGGTTACACTTTTCATTCTATTTGATGATGGATAGTGTTTTCAATAACTAAATATATTTTCCTTTATAACGAGTCCTTTGAACCAATCCCATTAGTTTAGTGACAGAAAGAATGGTGACCAAACCTATCACGATTTAGGTTATTTGAGGTTGTACAAACCAGAATAAAGTTAGCGATAATTTCACGTTAGAAATTCAAAGGTCGCGTTGGAGAGTTACTAAACGGAAGGCAATTATTCTGGATGATCGCGCATGATTGTTTACAGTTACTCGTGAATGAACAAGAGTGTGCATCGTTGCGCAGGTGAACAAAGACGATTGGGTTAAATTAGAACACAGTTTGAAGATTAAAATAAAATACAAGGGACAGAAAAGCTTACTGAGGTGGCGCCAAGGGTGGCAGACCAGGGACGGGGTAGCGATGGAGTAAGGTGGCAGAGGTGGATCTAGAGGGACAGAGGGCTACTAGTGGGATTCCTCTCAAAGGGGTGGCAAATCTGGAGTACTAGTGGATGGAGGAGAGGGTTTCCACGGTGGGGTGTGGCGGAGCACGGCGGGGTAGTGACTAAGGTGGCTCTAACTCACGGGTTGTGTGGAACCCAGGGAAGAGGACGATTGGAAAAGGAAGTGGGGTACTTAGGGGTGGTTGCGTGGCCGCTAGAATGTAGCTGGGAGTGGTGGCGCATGGCGACACTAGGGCAAAACTAACCCTAGAGGCTTTGGGAAATAGATCAGAGGGTGGAGAAACGATAGATCTGGTTTTGAGAAAGGAAAAGGTCGATTAAGGGGTGGTTTAAGGGATGAAGAGCTTGGCCTATTTATAGGCCGATGGGTGGTTCTCAACAGTAGCAGTAGCGGCTGCAGTTGGGGGTAAGGGACGATGAAGGCTTTACAAACAACACGTGCGTGGCATTGAGAGGCCACCAACAACGGCATGCCATTTCCATGGCCAAAACGGCTCGGGAGTAGAGGAAGTGGGGGAGACCAGAAAATGGGGCTCACAGGTTGGGGAAAAAGGGTGGTGGTGTAACACTTCACACACACAAGTTGGGAATTAAAGGGGTTTCTCACTTAGAGGGTGAGGGCCTCCAGATTTAGACGAGAGGAAAAAGTAGAGAGAATTGAGGGAAATCAACTGAATATTCCATGTGTCTGCCTATTCATACAACAGAGGCCTTAACAGAAAGTGGACCCAACGAATAGGATGATGACAACTATTAAAAGGATATAACAGACATTACAAATATAAATACTGATAAAGTAGTAAACTAATATTAAAGTCCTTAATGGTAATTTTGCTATACAAGTAGAATTTGTGTTGCTTCTTCCTCGTATGAACTCCAAATGCTCCCACTTGCTTGATCCAACAACTAACAACAAGCCTATTTTCACCAACCCTTTGATCGAAGAGCATTGCTATTCATAAGCCCATACACCACACACCAAAATTTTTTTAAAGTTTTTTTTTGTTTTATTATTCTTAAAATAATTGAATTATTCTACTCATAATCTATATACCACATATTTTGTAAGAGAATAAAATTAAAGAAATCATAAAAAGGTTGGTGTGTGGTGTATGAGGCTTAGGAATAGAATTTTTCTTGATCGAAAGACTTCAGAACAACAAATCATCTTCATCTTGCGTCTTGTTCCTTCTCGATTTCTCCAAGCTTCTGCCTTTCCTTCCTTTCAACCCGTCGACTGTAACAATTTCCCACCGTTAGAACACCTTGCCTCCAAGGTGGGGATACTGAATTTTCAAACCCGTATACTACTCCCAAGTGGTATCTTCCGATCCCTGCCCTTGCCACCATATTAGCACCTTTACGCATGGCCTGTTGTTCTTCTTCACCATGCAACAGGCTACAACTTCCACGGGCTCTAGTTTCAAGGTCCCTGCGGCATCAATGGTCGGTAAGGGTTCTAAAGGCTTGACCTTTGCCCCGATCTTCTTCTTCAACTGGGACACATGGATCATGGCGTATATCTTGGTAGATGGAGGTAGATCCAAATGGTAGGCCATGTTACCCACCCTCTTCAGCACTTGAAAGGGGCCGTAGTACCTTGGAGCTAGCTTGAGGTCTGAACCTAGGATTAAGATTACTAAGGTCCATAGGGGAATAAGAATAAGACCATTGTAGAATAAGAATAAGAATAATTTTGAATATTTGAGTTGGCAATATGACCTTATATTTTGGGTTTAGAAGAATTATTAGAAGATTCTAGTGCAATGGTGATTTTTGAGAAAAAGGAGAATTTTGGAGCTTGATATTATTTAGGGAATTCTTAGTGCTTATTTAATTTTGAGGATCAATGCCAAGAGGCCCATAAGGGAATGACACATGGCATATTGAATGGTTACCACATTAACGGGATTATCTAAAATAGAAGTGATATGCAGCCTGATTGGTGGAGCTCAGAAGGGTTTGGTCGCCAATAGATTTATTGTGGAGCTCGGAAGGTTTTGGTCGCCATCAGATTGATTAAGGAACTCAGATTTGGTGGTCATCAGCAGATTGATCCTGACCAAGAGGAATTATCCCATTGGGTAGATGTTGTGTGCACTAAAAATGAGTGGGCGTGGAGGTCACGAACACCACACAGCCCTCTTCTCGCCTACCAAGTAGAAAGACTCCTGATCGGGATGAAAGACTCCTCTTGGCTACTGAGTGGAAAGACTCCCGACCAGGATGAAAGACTCCTCTTGGCTACTGAGTGGAAAAACTCCCGACTGGGATGAAAGACTCCTCTCACATTTTCTAGTTGTTGTGGCGCCCCCGATCCCCATGTACGGGAATATGGGAATTGAGACACCCGAATAATGACAACATAGTCACGCATCCCAACGATAGTGTCAATTGTGTGTACATGCAATAATGTACAATAAATAAAGCAGCGGATAATTTAAGTAAGTCAACTAAGTACCAGAATTTTTAATACAAATTTTCATAAGTAAAATGTTTAAAGAGAGTTATACAGTATCCCAAAATAAAATATAATTCAAGTCCAAAGACAATAATGAGTGATCCCATATCACTCCTCCGGCGGAGCCGAATCCTCAGGCTCATCCTCAGCTTCATCTACATCAAAATCTGCGTTACCATAAACGGTACCGTAGGTAAGTATAATCCAAACAACCCACGAGATAAAAGTGCATTAATGCAACCAACATGCATCCATATGATGAAGAATGCATTATTCTCAAAACAACATTTTTTTTTCCGAAAATGAACATTTACCAACGCACGCCAAAATCTCATTTGGCCTAAAAATAATAATCCGTCATTTTTCCAAAAAATTACCCACACAAAGTCCTTTTATCCAACATACGCTATTTTCTCAAAAAATAGCCCAATAATCAATTTATCCAAGAACTCGCTATTTTCCCAGAAAATGGCCCATTAACCAATTTTACTGTATACACCATGATCTCCCCTAAGGACCATCCGCACACCCTGACTCCCTTCGCCACACTACGGGTAACGACCTTGCGTGTGACTTCGTAACGAGCAATGTCTAGTTCCGCGCCCAGTGCGTTCTTGGCCAAGCATCCTCTAGCCCCCGTCACTAGAGAGGCTACGGAGTCGGCACGAGAGCGTTACCATCCCGTCTAATCCTGTTGTCGCCCAACAATAACCCAGGGGACGTCACTCAGTATATTCCGCTCTTGAGTGGCCAGAGGAGCTCCACCGAGATAATGCCCCATCTCGGCTTGGGGTCGTGATACACACGCACCCAAAAATCATTTCTCACATGAAAACCCAGTTTTCATTTAGAAACATGATCATGCGTGCAAATATGCAATGTACAAGAAACGACACATTATCCAACAACCAACAATTCACAACACAATCCAAACACACAAACATATCCATCCTCCAATCCATCCGACCCCCTTACTCCTCGGACTCAGTCCGGCATAACCAACCAGTTTACAGTAAAATGAGTTAGTGCAAAAATACATTTAAATAACGAAAATTATTTAGAAAAATACTTACAGCGCTTTATTATAATTTTCGAAGGATCCCGGAGGTGGAAGAAGTGGCAGCAAAACAACAGAATAGTGCAAAATGCACTTTGGCCGTGGGTCTCAAAAATCCACTTTTGAACAGGGACAAACCAAGACTCAAAATTACTAGTTAAGGGCTTATGGATGTTGGTGAAGCTATTGGTGGTGGTGGTTGGCAGTGGGTGGCGGCATAGGAGGTGTTTGGAGGCCAAAATGCACAAAATGAAAATGTGGATGGTGGAGCTTCACCGGTGGTGGATCAGAGCTGAGGATGAGTGGTTTAGGTTGCTGGGAGGTCAAGGAAGATGTGGTGAAAAGATGGTGGGCGGTGGTGGCGCGACGGCAATGCGCGAACACAAGAGGTGCCACGGTTTGAAGTCGTGCGTGGAGGAGAATGGCGGCGTGAGAGGGGCTGGGAATGGAGGAGGGTGGTTGCCGGCCAGAGAGGAAGAGAATGAGAGGGGCGGTGTCGACCACGGCGGCGCACGACGGTAGTGACTGGAGGACAACGCACTGACGAGAGGAGGGAGGGGCTGTGCGCGGGAGAGAAGAGAGAGAGGAGAAAAATAAATGGGGCGAAAAGAAAAGGAGAAGAAAAGAAAAAGAGGAAAAAAGAAAAAGGGAAAAAAGAAAAAGTGAGGGAAAGAAATGAGGTTCAATCCTCACATCTTGGGTCACAAAAATGATCCAACGAAAAAGATTTCAACACAGCAAGTTAAATAAAATAATTTAAACATAGTGATTAGATGAAAATAAAATAATTAAATCCAACAACACAGTAATTTTAAAACCCACAAACAACTAATTTAAATTAAAGAACAATTTAAATGCAAAACAATATTTAATATTAAGAAAGCATATCAATATAATTTTCACAAATTAAAAATCATAAAAATAAACCAACTAAAAATCTGATAAACTTAAAACAAGAAAATACATTTTTAAATTAATAAAAATAATCATTCAATTAAAAATACACTAAAATACGGGGTGTTATAGTTGTTGCCCGCGATGTCGTTTAGGTTGAACTTTAAGGTTGGTTGGTTAGACTAATCGCCCAAGTCTTCTTGCCCAGGAGGTAAGAATATGTTGGCACCAAGTCTTCTCGCCCAGAACCTTGTCGCCAAGTCTTCACGCCCAGGTCTTCGCCCTCTAGTCGCGAATCTCCTCGCCTACCGAGAGGTAAGCCTTCTCGCCCTTGGGCGAGAGAAATCTCTTTGCTACCCACAGGACAAGGCTCCTCGCCCAAATTTCGTCGACTCCCTTCAATTCTTGCTACCTCTCATCGATCAGGACGAAAATCACATTATCACCTCACGACCTAACCACCGCTGTAAGACCATTGTAGCCACAATAGGGAAGAATCATGGTGATTTCAGGCCACTATTTCCCTGCTCAAAAGGACACAAACTGAATAAGGCAGTTTGGGATTTTAGCAGGACGCAAACTGAAGAAGGCAGTCTGGGATTTCAGCAGGACGCCTCCATCCCATCACCTTATTTCGGGCTATACCTTCATGATGGTTCAAAAGGGGTTAGTCAAAACAATAGTCAAAATCTGCCAAGGGAAAAACCAGTTGAACTCGTCAGTGCCCCGGGTAGTTTTTATTTTTTTTCTCTCCTCTCCTCTGCCCTACGACTTGGCCAGCCCCCTTAGGAGTAATGTAGCAACCATAGGACTGAAATCATGATCATTTAGGGCACTACTTTGACCTGCACAAGTTGACACTGGCGCTAGAGTGCAAATCTGGAAAATTCAGATTCACATGCCTTCTTCCATCATTTCCCTTGACCAAAGCCAACGACTCCTCCCATTTGGCTACCTATAAAAGGTCCCCTCACCCCCTCATTTTCTCCACACCTCAACTCCAAGCTTCCTCTTGAGCTTTGAAGAACATTTCCCCTTCTTAGAAATCAAAAGAATTAAATCGAGTGAGTTCTTGAGTAAGGCTGTCTAGAGTGCTTGGAAGGCCATGAAATTTGTAATTTTTCTTGCTTTTGATCTTAGTTAGCATGTCAAGTTTTGGTTCCATATGTTGATATGAAATTTGGATAAGTTTTGGGAAGGTTATCATGCTTAAATCAAATCCGGGTCTATTAAGAGATGGTTTGGATAATTAAATGTTTTTAAGTGGAAATTTAGCTATGGCATGTCTTAAGCATGATTTGATATGATTTATTATTGTCTTGGAATAATTATGGACGGTTTAAATTGTGGATAGAAGCATGCCATTGTAGGTTTTGAATTTATCTTGTTTTGATCATCTAATATGAATTGGCCTTGGATGAAGCAGAGATTGAGGATATCTTAGCCATGATTAAGTGTTGAGATGAACTCTATTATCTAAGAATTAGTCTTCATTATGTCATCTAAGGTGTTAGTGATAATTTGTGATTGAAGAAAATCTCATATGCATGCATTCATAGGGACCAATAGTTGAAAATACACTTAGGCATCAACTAGAGTGCATGGCACGGGTTGGGACCATTAGGGCAAGTTTTACTTTAATTTTTGAAAATTCAAGGGTATAGATGATTTTAGAATACCAAATATATGAATTCCATGAATTTTTATTAAATTTGGAGTTCATTTGCACTTAATGAAAATTTAGGGCCTTAACGGCAATTTTTACGGGTCTAGGAGTATTTTTGTAAATACTCATTTTTGAAGCCTTTGATTTTGGACCTCACCCATAGAAGTATTAATCCTAACTTAGTACACACTTGATTTACGCAGCTACGACATTATTTTCGATTACTCCGGAAGTTTGTAAGTTGCCCTCTAACTTACACATTGATAGATTATTTATGATTTATTGATAAATGTCTCATTCATATTTCAGTTATCACTTTGAACATAAAATATCATGTTATATGATACACTGAGTGCATATTTACATGACATGTGATATTTCTACCATTTTTAACATATTGCATATAAATGTCATTTTCACATGAAAATGTGTTACATATGTACATGTGGTATTCATGTACTTTCCTTCCCTTTTTGTGATCATGGAAAGGATATACTTTCGTAGCCTGATTAATATAGTAGCTTTGGCTTCTAAATTAGAAAGACAATAGTGAATCTGGCATGTAGAACAGGCACCTTTTCTTTATGGTTTTACCCTTTGGGGTGAGTCATAAGCAATTATATATCAATGAGAAAATGTACAGAAAAATTAATGAGTTGTCTAAAAAAGACAACAAAGAATAATCATTGGGTTTTACGTAACATTATAAAAACTGATTTAACTTCATATATATCCATATATATATGTATACATATATATATAATATAATATTGATCTCTCAGATATATCTAATATCTGATAGATGTTAAAATGCTAATAGTTATTAGCTCTCTGCCATTTTGAGTTTAACTATATAGGTAACAACCTGATGTGCACATATAGTTAGTGTAAACTCTAACTTCATAACCAAGTACATCGATCCATCTAAAGTACTTTATTGTAACATCTTTAGAGGAAAAATGAAACCCATACATACCCGGACATTGCAGATTGGACAAGAAGCACTTGACACAACCTGTTTTCCTCAAAGGGCTCTTTTTTGTAGGTAAGATACATTAAAGACTCTCCACATGACTTCTTTGATATTTCCAGTGACTCCAAATTTGTTCCATTTAAATAGCAAGTCACCTAACAGTTTTTGTTGGTCTGGAAGTTGGAGTAATTCCTGTTTAGCCTTTTTTCCAGCTCTAGTCATACAAATAAATACGAGTCCATTGATAACTTTAGATTTTGCTACCAATGGATGTCTCTAATTAGAGTGGCAAGAGGAAGAAGTTGATTCAGATGCCAGTTTTGTGTGGTTATGTTGTACAAATCAATAAGAACAAATAATTTTATTTTTTTTTAATTTTTGGGGGTTAGAAACATTTATTTTTTCCAGGATAGCATAGACAACAAAACTCAAGTAGTTAATTCGGATGAGGCTAGTTCATTGCTTGTGTAGTTGGGTTTATAGTTGAAGGAGGTGGCAGGGGGTTTTGAAACAAGTATACAACTAACTTATTGGCTGTACAAGCTATTGCAGAAAATTTAGCAACTTTAGCTCGGATTCCGCTTAAGTTCTAGGCCTTTAGTTGGGCTTTTTGTAACACCTCAATGGAAGGCCTAAACCACATACCTTATACTCTAAAATGACTAGTCAATAATACAATTAGAGCCCCATTGGAATCTTATAAAGAACAAGAACTTCTCATTCCCAAACAACGTGAGGAATACACCACCTACCATTATCCATATCATATGAGGTATCACAATATTTATAATGTCCCAATGGAAGACCCAAACAACATGACCTATACTCTAAAAGCTAGTCAATGATACAATTGGAGCCACATTGGAATCTTATAAAGAGCAAGAACTTTTCCTTCCCAAGCAATGTGAGATCTCATTCACCATCTACCCTTATCCTTATCATATGGGGTACGTATCACAATCTACCCACCTTAAATTCTCGACGTCCTCGTCAGGTGTATCTGTTGTAGGTGGCACGACTCAAGTCTCACATTTCTGGTTGGGATAGGCTCTGATACCATTTATAACGTTCCAATGGAAGACCCAAACAACATGGCTTATACTCCAAAATGACTAGTCAATGATACAATTGGAGCCACATTGGAACATTATAAAGAGTAAGAAATTCTCCTTCCCAAGCAATGTGGGATCCCATACACCACATACCCTTTTTCCATATCATATGGGGTATTACACTTTATCTCATCTCTTTAGTTTGGATCAACTTTAGCTCTGCTGCTACATCTTTTTTCACATATTTTTACCAGCTTTAATTTCCATTTTTTGATCCACCAATAGTTTTTAAAAAAAGCATTGATGAAGTTTTCTCTAAGTATTGATAGATTAAACTACTTATATATATATATATATATATATATATATATAAAGCATTCATAGACTATCTGCTATGAGAACCCCTCCCAAAAAGTTGTTCTACTTTTTATTTTTTTTAAATACATTTTGCGGATTATAAGTTACATCTAGTCAATCTTTTAGAATAGATCACTTGTGTGTTACTTTTTTCAAATCAGCATTGCCTTTACAAAAAGAGGGGAGGACCTACAGACAAAGTGCTTGCTCAAGCTCTATGGTCTAAAGGTAAACTAGATACACTAATCTATGACAGTTGTTTAAATTATTTAGATCCCTATAGTTGTAAAATGAAGGTAAGGCAGCATTTGGTTGTGCTTCCTTATGCTAATATAAGTTTTGAAGATAGGTGTACATTGTTTGAGTGCATTTGGTTGAACCTTATGCTAATACAGAGGCTCTTTGTTAAAAAAAACTTGAAATTGAGTTTTTTCAAGTCTAATTTTTTTTATTAAGTTCTGGAAATTAGGATTAATTTTTTGTTCCATTTGAACAGAATTCAATAGGTTTTGGCTATGTCCTTTGGTAATTTTGAAGAAAGAATTGATGTCCATTGTCTACTTGAGTTAGTGCCACATAGAATCCACCCAGAAGTGGTTATCAACTAATTATTCATCTCCTAATTAATCATATAGTTTTTTTTTCAAATATTTTTTATTGCTCTTACTTTTGGGATATTTTCACAAAAAAGATAATTTATAATTGTTACCTTCAGATCTTCGCGGTTTGGATTGTTTCAACATAAGTTGGTCACCTCGATCAATAGATAGCAGTTAAAAAAAAAAATTTTATTGCATTTTGTTGGAGATTAAACTTCCTTTAATGTATCATAGTTGAGTGAGTAATTATTTAATATATCATAGTTGAATAATTGGGTTTTCTGGCAGATTATGTATAATGTTTCAATGTTTATGTAAGTTAGCATTGTTGTAAGTATTGCAAATGTAGTCCTATCATGTTTTAATGGTTATCTTGTTGATATCCATGATATTCAAGAAATTGACACTAACTATTTATTAATTTTCTGTTTTTATATATTGCGTTGGACAATATTTTTCTCTCTTCATCCATCCATCCATCCATCCATCCATCTCTCTCTCTCTCTCTCTCTCTCTCTCTCTATATATATATATATATATATATATCTATTTTTCTATCGTAAATATATGAAGCATTTCAAAGCAATTGACCAGCCTAGTGTAAGGGCAGTGAATTTCAAAGCATTTGACAGTGAATTCCCTGTCATAGGCTAGTCTAATCTCCTACCAGGTATTATAGTAGATAGGATGCCACTGTAATCACTTTTGATATAGTACTAACCTTGGTCAGCTGCTACTACCATGTTTATTGATAAAAAAAAAAAAAAAAAAGGCTTAATACTTCCAGGAAATATCAATTTGTACATCTACTATGTAATGAGTTTGATTAAAGCTACTTATAAAAAAAATGAGTTTGATTAAAGTTATCAAGAGTTAAACCAGCATGATATCTAACTAAGAAATATATTAGAATATTAGAAGTCCTAAAAGAATCAATATCAATTCACTACAATAGATAAGTAGTTAGAAACAAACCTTATAGGTATTGTTCATTCCCTCTACATGGCCTGCTAGTGATGTTGACCATTTACCCCTGCCTTCCTAAGTTATATGATTCAGTTGGAAAATTTAAAACTTTTGAGGTCTATTGTGAGGTGTCCTCTTTTCTATTTTTACTCATTTTTTTAAAAGATGCCTTCTCATGAGCTATGCAACCGGAAGTATGCTATTATTCATAAGAAAACGTGTCTTAGAATTGGATGAGTTATATATGCCTCTAGAGGAAAAACTGCATGTGTTTAGCTCATTATGGATCTGCTGGTAATATTGTTATGAAGCTCATTGTTGGATTCTTCAAATATACATGAGAGCTCTTGCATGAGATTCAGCTAGGAATTCCTCCAAGACACCACCAGCTCAAGTTCTCTCATTTTCCCTTTCTGGGTTTTGGCTTGGACAAATCATCCTCTAGCCTTCTCCCTTATGGTACCACTTCCTTCCCTTTTTCTTTATTTTTATTACAAGGAATGGAATCAATTACTTGTTGAATGTGAATTAGTATTAAAGGAGGTGGTGTAGCAAGCATGTATTGCACGTTGGGGACAGATTGTGTTTAGTTTTATGGCTTATGGATTGATGTCTTATGAGATATTGAAGCATACTAGTTGGACAGATTATCTCTTGTTTGGAAATTGTTTCCATGTAATGTATATATGTGATGTTTAGTGATTAAAGTTAGTTTGAAGTTAATAAGTTATGTTTGTTCACTGGAAGGTCTTGAATGAAATAGGTTTTATTATTTTACAAGGTCTCTAATATGAAATATAGCTTGGGTATAGTTCATCAAGATTAATTTTATGGATTTTTCTTTTATTTTGTGAAATATCTTTTTTAGCATGTAAAATTCGCCGGAAATATTTTTTTCTCATATTAAACTTATTTTCGACGATCGTATATCGTTGAAAATAATTTTTACCGGCGATTTTTGTAGTATTTGAGGTGAATAATAGTCGCTGCAAATTGTTTTCCCAGCGATTTAAGTAGGCCATTGGAACATATCTCCTTATTAGCTTATTAACTTTTTGCGATGACTGTAATTCGCCACAAAAGATTTACCGACAATTTAATTAGGCTGTTGGAATAGATCTCATTATTAGTGGTGATTAATTAGCTTTAGCGACAACTAAGATTTTCTAACAATTAAATAGGCAAACCAAATGAATATTTGCAACATTTTTTTGGAATTTGCGACGACCCTTCGGATGGCTAGAAGGAAAAGTTAGCTCATAAAAAATTACATTCCTAGACAGATAAATGCGGTTGGTGTGAAGATTCAAGCATCTTATCATAGTTAGAATATTATTTTTTAATATTATTATTATTATTTTGAAATTTGAAAAATTTGAATTGTTTATTATATTTTATGTAGAAATTTGAAAAAAATTGTAATGATAAGATAAGTTGAGATGAGATGAGATGAAACACTTTCATTATCCAAATGGAGCCTTAATCTTATATATAACATTATTATTTTATATTCAAATAGTTTAATGTGCTTATTAGAGTAATAGTATTGGTGTAGGCAAATGCAAGTACAAACCAAGAGTTAACCAACAATTCCACTAAATTGTCTACCTTGGAAAAGGTAAATGCATTTCTTTTTCCCTTACAAGCTATAGTAAAACTACATATTTGGAGGGTTACTATTCCTCAACTATTGAGTATTTTATGAGTTATTTCTTTCTCCTTCAAAATATTATTAGGTTGATAAAAAAAAATATACTTGACAAACAATAATTTAATTATAAATTAAATTATTACTTAACATATGGTCATTATAATTGTAAAATATGAAAAAAAAAATTAAGAAAAAAAAATATTATTGTTAAATTAATATTATTTTGACGAACATATAGATAATTCAATGTGAGAATATCTCTTGAATAAAATAGACAAAAGACAGCATGTGATTTTAACCAAATTTTACCTTTACCTTTGGCTATCTCATAATCCATGTAGTGTTCATATGGGTGAGGAGTTACAAGCTATTAATTAACTCAGAAGCTATTAATTAATTAACTCTCCATCACTGGCAGTAAATTAATTAGCCACCCCATCAAGAAACTCTTGAATTGTTAAGTTGTTGAATTAAGGAAAACTAGATCACTCATCTTATTTGGCATGAACAGCTATACGTTCCTTTTTGTTTGAAATTTTTGTTGTTGGAGTAAATTCATGCATGGGAGAATAAGTACAATATTAAAGGGCCAGGATTGCTCAAACACGGATGGATAGCAGCAGTCGCATCAACATTCACATGAATGGTACCACCAACAAATGTGCTGCCATCAAACAAATTCCACACACACAAGGTATTCCAAAAAACGACTTCGAGTCATAATGTTTCTTAACTTAATAGGTCAAAAGTGTAAATATAATAATAAAGTAAAAAAAAAAAATCAAATTGATATAAATCAGTAATGCTACTACACCCGGCCGAGCTAAGTTGTACCGTTCACTTTGTCTCATTGACACGAGATCATATTGTGATACTACATAACTTATTAAAAAAAATTAAAAATACTAACATAAAAGGATAGAAAGAATCTAAGATTTTATCATTCATCTTTTTATATTTTCGAGTGTTATATATGGTTTCGAATATATATTTTTAACTTTTTTTTAATAAGTCACGTGGGGACACCACATTGTAGTGTCTGTTAATTGGACAAAGTGAACTGTATAAATATACATAATAGACGTAGGGCATGCATATTTATATATTTTTTTCTAGGTAAAGCACCTAAAACTCCACTCTTTTGAGGTCAAGTTTGCCTCAGTCCAAGTCAATAGTACTACTCCAGATTTTAAATTCCAGTCAGTACTGAAAGTGAAGGCACCCTCAAGTTGATGAAGTCATTGTGGAAACTGACACAACCAATCCAAATTTATAAATGTGGAAATTAAGTCACTGGTCAGTCTATGTATATAATATATGCGTAAGTAATAATGGGTCTAATTAATCTAATTAGTCCAAGTAATGGGTCTAACTTTAAACTTCAGCCAATGAACACTCTCAATTCCGTTAACCCATTTTTCTAAAGTTTCTCATGCACGCTAATTACTTCTTTTTTAAAAATTTTTTAAGTACGGGAGGGAGCATAAAGGGATGGACATGCTAATCCCTTTAATAAAAGTACTGTGCAAAGGGGAGTTAGAGTGATAATTGTGACGAGTACTTTTAGTGCTCAAGCAGTCGATCGAGGGAATGTAATATAAAATGTAGATCTTTATAAATTATAATATTTTTTTTTGGATCTGTACATCATATCTTGAACATCATGGAATATTATAGAAAGTAATTATATATATATCAGTCACAATCAGTGTGGAAACTAATTAAAGTCAATCCATGTGAATGTGGAAATTAAAGGCACTACTATTCATGCGTAGGATTAGATTCCAATCCGTCAATATCAAATGTGGAAATAATTTAGCTCCTCACTTATGTGAAGTTTGAACATTCAAAGTCTTCTGATCTATACGCGTTCTCCCATTAATGTGCCATTCTTTTGCATGTTAGGAATGTTTTGGGACAATTCAGAACTTAGACACCAGCTTTCAAAGGCAACTAATTGATGTAAATGACTTGAGATCAGACTCTTACGAACAATTCATCAAATAATATCTATTTTTCTTATTCTATAGCAGGCCACGTAAAGTCTAAGAACCAATTAAGAACGAACTCAAGGCTAATATCCTGATCTCACTACAGGAAAAAATTATGATGCATTATATAATCTCTTACTTATATTGAGTATATGTGATCAGTTTATTTGCCATTCTTACAAAAAACAAATCTACCAAAGTAAAGGCACATTACTATTTGTCAATTGTAAAATCACCACGTAAAATATTTAACTAAATGGGTTAAGTGTACAGTCAGAACTACTTAAACGCAGAACATCTACTTTGATACTATATAAAATTACCATTTGTCCTAAAAGCTTCAATACATCTATTATAATACCATATGAAATCACCACTTATCTCAAAATTTTCAGCTCATGAAAATATGTAGATTTTATTATTTATAGTTATGTCTTAACATCAATGTGGAAAATAACACAACCCATAATCTATCTAAACGTGGGAGTTAAGGCATTAGTGGTCTCCACTACTGCGTATGATATGGGTCTAATTATTAATTAGTCCAAGTCAATACAGCTCCTAAGTTTCAATTTCAGCCACTCTAACACTCAAAGTCTGGTGTTCCATTTTCCTTATATATATCTTTGAGTTGTGGAAAGCCACAATATTCACAATAGAACAGTCAAAACAAACAGATTTTAGATAGAAATGAATATGGGTGTCTTACAATATTATTTCTCAATGAAGGCTTTGCTTTGGGTTTTAGTGGTTTTTGTTCAAACTCGTGAGTACATGGGTTGCTTGGAGGAAGATAGAGTTGGTCTGCTTCACTTGAAGTCATTTCTTAATATATCCATTCCGTCTCTCACAGCTTATAATTCAGACTATGATCTTCTTCCTTCATGGGTCGACCATGAGAAGAGTGATTGTTGTGGTTGGGAGCGGGTCACGTGCAACTCCACCACAGGTCATGTGATAGAACTGTCCCTTCACAATTTAATGCATGATCCTTATTACAATCTTCATTTGTATAAACAAAGGGTGAAAGATTATGAGGAACTTCCATGGTTGTTAAATGTGTCTCTATTAGAGCCTTTCAAGGAGTTAAGAAGTCTTGATCTATCCTCTAACGCAATCGATGGTTGCATACGAGATGAAGGTATGTTGTGAGGAATGAAGAGTTTTAATATATAATATTCTAAAATTCACATATTGTGTCTATTGCTTTTAATTTTAATCTTATTTGTAATAATGCCTTTGTCTATCCTTCCTGGAAAAGTTTGAATTATTTCAACTTAAAATTCTAAAATTACCTAATTAAGTTGTTTCTTTTGTTCGAAACACTAGTTTTATATATAAAAGGTCTTTAATTATAAATACTTCTGTACTAATGGACCTGTAATTTTGTAAGTAGCCAACTAACATTAAAGCACGTGTTTCACTTTGAATATACGGCCGGCCAGGAGATATAAATTTGTATTCAGGGTGTATGCAAATTATACGGCTTCACTCAAAGATTCTAAACTCACTCGGATATATATATATATATATATATAGATTAATATTCACTCAATCTGTAAAGTCTATCAATTTCTTAAGATATATTTTGCAGGATTTGAAAAGCTTTCAACCCTAAGGAATCTGGAAAATTTAAACCTTGGTTACAACTTGTTTGATGACAATAGCATTCTACAATCTCTGGGTGCTATCACTTCGCTCAAGACTTTAAATCTTACTTGGAATATGTTGGAGGGATACTTTCCAGCACAAGGTAATTAAAGTGATCTCTTCTATCTAATTATATATTTTAAATCAGAGCGTTCACGAATGCATGTATCTAATGATCTTACTTCATCATCAACTTTGATATTTATTAATGTAGAATTAGTTACGTTGAGAAATTTGAACACGCTGGATATAAGCTTCAATTCGTACAATGGTACCCTCCCAAATCAAGGCAAGTGCGTGCTTAATTAATTGATAAATTTATTTTGTTTTAAAAAAGGACAATGAATAAATTTATTTAATTAATTGCAGGTTTTGAAAGGCTAGCGGTACTGAGAAACTTGGAGACATTGATCCTTGATGGGAATAACTTTGGCTACAGCATCATACCATCTCTAAGTAACCTTAAATCCCTTATGACATTAAGTCTTTCAAGGAATAAGTTTTGGGCAGATCATGAACGAGTAAATGCTGAAGGTAATTATATGTCCCTAATTAAATATAGTATTTACCGATTTTAGTAGATCATACATAATAACTTAATAAGCTGTAAAACTAAGTTTGAAACTGAATTAATTCATGGTTTTGATGTGTTTGATGTTTAAGATCATATTGAAGGTAAGAAATAATTAAGAAATGACTGGAATTTTTCTGCATGTAATTAAACTAAATTTTCTAGATCAGATGAATCATGACGTGTTTAGCATTTATATTGGATTTCTTAATTAATGTACGTGTTCTCCAAACTGTTCAATTATATACAGGACTAGTCCTCTTTACTTTGTTTAATTTGTCATTATTTTCCTAAATCCACTCTCACATATATATAAATATATATATATATATATATTCATGAGTATTAATTCTTTGCTCGCCGGCCCCAATGGTGACCAGTTTTAGCAAAGTGACGAGTACTTTTGCTCTCCCGCAGTGCTCGCCTCGATAGTGAGCATTTGCCTCCCAATGTTTTGTTATAGTTTTTCTTCAAAATTCAAATAATTTGTATAAGTATAAAAGAGCCTATAGCCTCATGAACAGCACATTTTATTTGATTTCTACATTTATGTTTTTGTTCATTATTAAAAATTCACGTAAATTCTCTATTGTTCTAATTACTAATTACAATAAAATAATAATAAGTGAAATATCAATAATTTAAATATAATCTAAATTGAAGATTTTAATTTATTAAAATATTCTGGAACAAATTAAAGCATAATTAGGATTTTTTTTACATATATTTCTTAGATTTAAAAACATTATTAGTATTCCTATATAATATTATTTGAAAACAATAGGCATTATCTTCATCTTATTATGCATATATAATAATTCATAAAAATAAATTATAGTTGTTGGACTAATGTTATTTTCATTTTACTAAATGAAATTCTTATTTATAATATTAGGTTGTAATTTACACATTAATTTATAATTGATCTTTAAGGTATGACATTGATTGTTTTATTTTCTATGGTAAGTCGGTAACCCATCTTAGGTTAATCTATTTGTAATGCATTTAGTTTAATTTCTAAGTACTAATGCTAAAAAGAAGCCATTATAGCAGTGCACACTTTGCACTCACTGCGTGGCTGCTTCTAGTTGATTGTTTCCAACACTCACTTGGGGAGATGTGTAGTCTAGATGATGCCACATCATGTGTGCAAAATGGATGTTTCTAATAGTGGGTTCTATTTATATTTATTCTTAATTTCTCAAGGAGCAAATGGTGATTGTATTCTATTATAGTCTTCCTCCCCGTATGTGTAATACATACATACATACATACATACATACATATATAATCAATTTATAATCTCGTATATAAATTTCTTATCCCTATAATCAATTATTTCATGCATTCGTTAGCTGCAGTAAAATCAAATCCCTTATAAAATCTGAATCTTACTTGGAATGAGGAATTTGAATCTTATAATCAATTTTTGTTGTGTCTTCCAATAATTTTCTTGCAAGGTACTTTCGAAAGGCTTGCCGTATTGAGAAATCTGAAAACATTGAATCTTGTTGAGAATAACGTTGATGACAGCATCATATTATCTCTAAGTAGGCTTACATCCCTTACGACATTGAATCTTGCGGATAATGATTTGCAAGGAGTAAATTATGGTGAGGTATTCATGATTATTACGTCATACATTCTAAATCGCTAAATTTCTTCTTCGTTTCATAATAAGAATAAATTAATAAATTAACTACAGGTTGGAAAATGTTGTCAAGATTGGAGAATTTGGAGATATTAGATCTTTCTCACAATTACCTCGACGAAACTAGTTTTCTTCAATCAATTGCTGCAATCAAATCTCTTAAGACTCTCAATCTTAAAGACAATGAGTTGACGGGATCCTTTCCAACTAAAGGTATGTTGATTTTTTAGGATGTCATTTGTTAGCTAGGTTAGATGTATATGACATATATATAGCATGCATGTTAATTAAAAAAAAAAACATAATTTTTTGTGGAAACAAAAATTACCTCATGAATTAATCTTTCTCTTTGGCATTTGAACAATAATTTTAATGCACAGATTCGTAGGCTTTCAGATACATTTGCATGTGCCACTTTGAATCAAATGTCAAGATTATTTAGATTTGGACAAGATTTTAGACTTCAATTTCATATTACCGTAGAAACAAAAATAATAATAATTTGAAATCATAACATTGATTTGATAATCTAAATCTAAATCAATGAGGTTAGGGCAAGGATGCTACTCATCAATGATAGTAGGGGCTCGTGCAATAATGGCAGCATGAAATATATATGTTATAACAACAAAGTTCTATTATGCTATAATTAAAATGTGATTTTTTATTTTTTTTTTTTCTGTTATGCAGAGCTAGCAAATTTAAGCAATTTGGAGGTTCTTATCTTGGCAGGAAATCATTTTGGTGGACGGCTAGCAACCCAAGGTAAGAAAAAGTTGGATCATCTAATGAAGAATTAGTATCAATCTACGGATCTTTTGCATCCACTACACATGAAGAATACAACAATTAGTATTCAAAGTTCCATTGTCAAGTATCCATTGTTTTAACAAGAATATAACTAGAAAAAGATGAAATTATCAACTTTCACTTAATTGGAGATGCTTAGGGTTAATATTAAGAATACTTTTGCCTCTTCAGACATATATATTTGTTATAAAATCAATTGAATTTTTTTTACAAAGGTATACTTGATACTGAAAAAGCAAAAATGATCAGAGTTACACTTATAAGTCAAAGTTCAAGAATAAGTATCAAAAGAGGCATGGTAATTAATTGGTGGGAGAAAAACATAAACAGTCCATCTGTATAGTTAGCTGGTTAACTTGACGCCATCTCTCTTGTAGAACTAGCCAATTTAAGCAAGTTAGAGAATTAATTTGGATATAAGTGCAAATTTGTTCTTGGGAATCATTTCTTAATTTGTTGGGAAACTACTTTTGCATAGGCATGTACACTTTGTTAGCATTACCCTAATGATCTATAATTACTTATGAATTGACCATTTTTTTTTTTATATTGAACATAATGGTGATTGGTCTGACCGATTGTTAGAGTAAATGATAATCAATTTTGATACTATTTCTTTTGACAGAATTTTGTGCATTGAAGAAGCTTGAAGTATTAGATCTATCTTACAATTACTTTGCGGGGATCCTACCTCCATGCATAAACAATATGACATCTCTTGTGGTGTTAGATATTTCTGATAACCAATTCAATGGAAATGCTTCATCATCATATGTAGAAGCCAGCAGAACAAGTCTCGAGTACATTGCTTTCAATTATAACCAGTTTGTGGGCATATTCTCATTCAAATTATTTGCCAATTACTCTAAGCTTAAGGTTCTTGGATTCAACGGCCAAAACAATAAAGTTGAAATAGAAACTGAAGGTTCCATGGGTTGGGACCCTTTGTTTCAGCTGAAGATCATTGAGTTGTCCAGTTGTAGTCTGAACAAGCTCACCGGCAGTATTCCGAAATTTCTTCTTGTCCAGTATGAACTGGATATAGTTAATCTTTCTCATAGTAAGTTGAAAGGAAGCTTTCCGAATTGGTTGGTTGAAAACAATACAAGATTACGCGTGCTAGATCTTCGTAATAACTTTTTTGTTGGCCAGTTATATTTACCAACATTGATCCACACGCATATGACCTGGATGGATGTCTCGACCAATCACTTGGATGGAAAACTTCCAGAGAACATTGGCAAGATTTTTCCAAATTTATTATATCTAAATCTTTCCAATAATAATCTTGAAGGTAATCTTCCTTCCTCAATTGGTGGCATGCTTTATTTGGAGGTATTAGATTTTTCTTCAAATAATTTCTTAGGCGGGGTCCCAAGAGGATTAAATACAGGTTGCTTCTCATTGAGTATTTTGAACCTTGCTCATAACAACTTCAGCGATGCAATTTTCGTTGGGACAAACCAGAAAGTTCTGCAAATGAATGATAATCAATTCACAAGTATCACACCAGTACTTAATTCAACTGTTTATCTATCATATTTAGATATCAGCAACAACAGAATTTCAGATACTATCCCCCGATGGCTTGGGAACACGTCATACTTGAGAACTCTTGTTATGGCTAACAATGGTTTTTATGGTCGTATCCCATGTGAACTAAGTGTGACAGGTACTTTAGACCTTTCTCATAACTTATTTACTGGATCGTTACCAATTTGCTTGAATTTACCAAAGCTTGAACACCTATATTTGCAAGGGAACAAATTCACAGGATCAATACCGAAAGTTATTTTCAATTCCTCATCTCTTTTGACATTGGATATTGGAGATAACAAGTTTACGGGCAGCATCTCTGTTGAAATCAAACAACTTCAAGCCTTAAAAGTACTTTTGTTGAGTGGCAATCGTTTCACTGGTATAATTCCGAATCAGTTGTGTTTGTTAAGAATGATAAGAATAATGGATCTTTCCAAGAATGGTTTTTCTGGGACCATACCACAATGCCTCCATGACATATATTTTGGGAAGACACTGGCACCTAGTTTTGACTATTTTAGTGGAAAAGTTGATTCTATCAATCTGTTTATGGGATCAACTTACACATATAAAGGTTTCTCTAACAGGGATGTTGACACTTACCCATATCTTGAATATGTTGATGTAGAAGTAGAGATTGAGTTTGTAACCAAATATAGGCATAGTTCTTATAAGGGTTCTATCCTTGGTTACATGTCTGGACTGGATTTCTCATGCAACAACCTAACAGGTGGCATCCCACCTGCGTTAGGCCAAATATCTTCATTGCATGCACTAAACTTATCTTATAATCAGTTGACTGGTAAAATTCCAATAACATTGTCGGAATTGGATCTCTTGGAAAGTTTAGACCTCTCTCATAATAGTTTGAGTGGAGAGATTCCTTCATTATTGATTGATCTAACCTTTCTTGAGGTTTTCAATGTAGCCAACAACAACCTATCAGGTAAAGTTCCAGATATGAAAGGACAATTTGCAACATTTGAGAAAAGCAGCTATGAAGGAAACCTACTTCTTTGTGGACCACCACTAGATAAAAGTTGCGCCAAAGTAAATGAGTCATATACAATACCAACACAGTCTTCAAATGCAAGTGACGAAAAATGGTATGAAGTAGATCCTATGGCCTTCCATACAAGCTTCTTGGTAACTTACATCATTTACTTTTTTGGTGTTATTAGTCTTCTTTATATTAATCCTTATTGGCTACAAAGATGCACCAACTTGACTGAAGATCTTATATACAACTGTTATTATTATTTTTTTTTTTTGAAACCTTAGAAAGGTTATTTAAAATATCTATGTAATTAGATAAATTGACTCTCTTCAGTATCTTTAATGATAGTAATAATGGTCATTTATCTATGAATTTGGTTTTGAATAATTAGTTATTGGGCTGAAATATGAAAGAGGTGTTCCCTTAGACTTGTTATTCTATTTGATTATGGATATTGTTTTCCATATTTAGGAATTCTTCATTCTATGTGAGTCGGTTGGATTAAATAAATCAAGTATACATTAAAAAAATTAAGATGTTTTGCCCAAATATATGAGTTGTATCCAACAACATCACAGTGCATGTTCGGATGAAAGTACCACAAAATTGTATAAAATAAATCGAGTGTTTTCCTTTCGTGCTTCTGGATATCTCAAGTCACGTTCTTTTTGGGTTTTAGTAGTCATCTTTATATTGATCCTTATTGGCAATAAAGTGCTCCAATTTAATTGAGGATCTTATATACTCGTGTTACTATTATATTTGTTATTGTCTAAAAAAGGTCGTCAATATGTCATTAGATATATTGACTTTCTATGGAAGTGTCATGATAGTGATAATAGCTTATTGTGTATGCATTTGATTATGAGCAACTAATTACTGTGATCAAATATGAAACTTGGTGTTCGGTTACACTTTTCATTCTACTTGATGATGGATAGTGTTTTCAGTAGCTAAAAATATTTTCCTTTATAACGAGTCCTTTGAACCAATCCCATTAGTTTAGTGACAAAAAAAATGGTGACCAAACCTATCACGATTTAGGTTGTTCGAGGTTGACCTAACTGAGTCAAAATCTCTATTCCAACCAATTGATCTTGAACCTAATCCCAAACTCTTGGTGGAGGATTTGTCTGTTTTCACTATAAGCTAGAGATATGATCATTTACAATGAGGTTTTTTACAACAATGATAATTTCATTGTAAATGATGGGTATTTACAACGATTGTTTCCTCCTTACAAAAGATACTTCATTTCCTAGACAATAACGAGTTTTGCAAACGAAAATTAACTCCTTGTAAATAATCTAATAGTTGCAACGAACTATGAGTATTTCTAACGAAATTTATTCCTGCAAATAAACATTGTAATTGCAATAAAAGTTTTCATGACAAATAGTACTAAAAAGTTAATTGCAAGGTTATATTTCAAAGTATTAGCTAGGAAACATTTTTGTTGGATTTTATATTCACCGGTCTTTCATTGCAAACTACTTTATATTACCAACTACAATATTTCAACCAAGATCCTTTAGATCAATTGACTACACCTTGGTTTCTCACTAAGAGAACCAATGATCAAATCCCCCCTCCTCCATGTATAAAATAAAAAAATAAAAAATAAAAAAATTACAGTATTTCTTTCAGCAAAAAGTTTTATTACCAACAAATTTATTTTCCTTGCAATTAATTAAAAAATTTGTAAGAAAAATCGGGTCATTACTAATCTCATAATTAATGATTATTTTCAGTTACACAACTAAAAAATTCATAAGAGCTAAAACATTTAGAAAGAAATAGACGTGGGCGCGTCACCATGCTTAGTACCAATGAAGGCATTGCTCACGTGGGTGCTAGTGGTTTTTGTTCAAACTCTTGTCCACAAAGGTTGCTTGGAGGAAGAGAGAATTGGTCTGCCTCACTTCAAGTCATCATATCTTAAATCCATCCCTTACACTTATTCAGATCATCAACTTCTTCCTTCATGGGTTGACCACTTAGACTGGATGTTGTTATGGGTGGAAGCGGGTGACGTGCAACTCCACGACAGGTCATGTGATATAACTATATCTTGCTAATTTAAAGCAAGATCCTCCTTATCATCATGAGATGTGCTAATGAGTTTTTAAATATATTTTGTGGTACCCTCGACCCCCATGTGTGATTTGGTGAAAGTCATGACACCAGGATAATGACCACATAAATCACACACCCCATCGCCATGTGTATGTGTGTGCAAACATGCAAAATATGTACAACATAAGTAACGCATGAAGTGGAAAAATATAAGGCAGTCAAAAACTAAGTACCAGAAAGTTTAACAACAATACAACCCAAAAAAAAGTCCTCCAAGAGGTTAATATAGTCATCCGGCTGAAATAAAGGAAATGAATATAAAGGTCCAACAACAAATAACGCTAAAAGTCCTGTGCGATGTCACTCCTCAGGTGGGATTGGTCCCTCCTGCTCATACCCCTCCTTTGCATCAAAGTCTACGATTCCATGAAACAGAACCGTAGGTAGGAATACCACAATGAGATTTCGCAATCTTAGTAAACAAATTAGCAGAGCGACATCCAAGAGATTTAAGCATGAAATTATACAACAAACAATGCACAATAGTCGTGGAATCAATAACCCCAAAAATATTCATTTTTACAACTAACCCCAAAAATCATTACTTATAACCACTCACGTCAAAAACCCCTTTGTGCCCAATACACAACCATTTATTACAGTGTATACCATGGTCTCCCTTTGGGACCACCCGCACACCCTAACTCTCTTCGTCACACCTGTGATAGCGACTGCGCACATGACTTCTTTATGAGCGTTCCCGTCTTGGCCAAGCATATTGTCGCCTAGCGACAACCCAGGGGACGTCACTCAGTTTCACACGCTCCCGAGTGACCAGAGGAGTTCCACCAAGATAATACCTCGCCTCGGCTTAGGGTCGTGACATGCACATACCCACACAAAATTATATTTTTTTTTATGACACAAAAAACCAGTTTTAGATTACACCACATTGCATAGAACATAGCACAGCTGAATAATTCATGACAAATATTAATAACAATGAATATGCAGATGCATGACAGGCAGTTTATTGGATGACATGGCATAGCACAAATAGTCAACTACACAACAACACAAAAGTCACAATTCCACAGTTTCACAAACTCCAACTACGCGCGTTTTCCATCCTCCATCTGGCCCTCTACCCAAATTCCAATAACAACCACGTCAAATATTCTCAACATTTCTCCGAGCCCATGGCCCTTCTCAAACACAACCAGACTGCAATAAAGTTAGCGATAATTTCACATTAGAAGGGTCACGTTGGAGAGTTACTTACTACACGGAAGGTAATTATTCTGGATGATCGCGCGTGATGGTGTACGGTGACCTGCAATTGAACGAGTGCGCGCGTCACTGCACAGGTGAACAAAGACAATTGGGTTAAATTAGAACACAGTCTGAAGATGGTGCCAAGAGTGGCGGAGCGATGGCGGGGCAGCGGCGAAGTAAGGTGGCAGAGGAGGATCTGGAGGGACAAAGAGCGATCGGTGGGATTCCTCTCAAAGTGGTGGCAGATCTGGAGTGCTAGTGGGTGGAGGAGAGGGTTTCCATGGCGGGGTGTGGCAGACCACAACTAGGTAGTGATTGAGGTGGCTCTAACTCACAGGTTGGGTGGAACCCAAGGAAGTGGACGGCGAGAAAGGGAAGTGGGGTACTCAGGGGTGGTTGCGTGGCCACCAGAAGGTAGCTGGGAGTGGCGGTGCATGACGATGCTAGGGCAAAACTAACCCTAGACGCTTCAAGAAATAGATCATAGGGTAGGGAAACGCTAGAACTTCAATTTGAGAAAGGAAAAAGCCAGTTGAGGGGTGATTTGAGGGATGAGGAGCTTGACCTATTTATAGGCCGAGGGGTGGTTCTTGGCAGTAGCAGCAGTGGCTGTGATTGGGGGTAGAGGACGACGGGGGCTCTACGAACAACGCACGGGTGGCATCGAGAGGCCACCAGCGACAACATGCCATTTCCATGGCCAAAACGGCTCTGGAGCAGAGGTAGTGGGGGAGATCAGAAAATGGGGCTCACGAGTTGGGGAAAAAGGGTGGTGGTACAGTCAATGGTGGAGGTGGTGCGGTCCAACAGACCTGTGGCGAGACTGGATAAGCAACGAAGGACAATGGTGCAGGGTCACGAGGGCGGGAGGAGGAAGGAAAAAAAAAAACCAACAACACCACTAGGGTTTTTACCCTACACGACCAAAACAACTTCATTTCAGGGGGAGAATGAAAAGTTTCACTTCCCAACCCCTAAACAACGTCGTTTTGAAGAAGAGGGCTAGGCTCCCAGCTAGACCACGGGATGGGCCCAAAATCTGCCCCCTTTCAGGCCTAAAATTGACCCCTTACACCCACAATAAGCTGAAAAAACCCACAATAACTAATTGGGCTCCAATTCCCTTAAGGAAAAAGAAAAGGAAACCCACAAAAATGCTTAGGGGCCTTACATATTCTACATTAGCTTATTTTTTTCTTTCTCTTTATATCATTTCAATAAGTATATTTAATTACATATAAAACTACCAACAAATAATTTACAATATCTTTAGAAATTTTTAATATTTGCAACTTTAGACCTTTGTTTTATGGTATCAAGACTTAATTAATTATATAAAAAAGAATCAATCATCCAATTGCTTCCCCTTCTCTCTCTCTCTCCCTCTCTCGTAAAAAATCAAGGGCTCCAAATTTTATTTTCGCCAGAGTAGGAAGAGGCCTCGGCTTCCCTCTCCTTGTCTCCTTCCCCTCCTTCCTTCATCTACCCACATTGTCTATCAAGGTAGTTCTTTTTGCTTAGTTTTATTTTGCTTCCTTCAAGGATGAAAAATATAGATCTACAGTTTTTTGACAATGTAACGCTCGTTCTTGTGGTGAGACTTTAGAAAATAATTTTAGAAAACTAGACGGGAATTATTGAATTTTTTAAAACTTTTTCCTTCCCTTCCTAGTATATAAAAGATTCTATGTTTAAAATTAAAACATGCTTTGTATATTAAAAGAGAGTTTACAGCAGAAATCATTAAATTAAATTAAAAAGTTCTTTTACAAAAATCTACTTTCGTACATTACATAGAACGTGGCTAGGCTTTTGTCACTCTTCTCTTGGGCCATGTATGTCCTAACGCTTCTTACTCATTTTGTTCTTGAGAAGAGGGGGGGACATACATAAAAAAAAATAATAATAATGAGTCGAATACTCAATAAGCATTACTTCATACTGTAAAAATATACTAACATAACTTTTCATTCATGTATTCATCATTCCTCTACGTACATTACATAAAACATTCACTTCTTTTGAAAACATTACAATGTTGGATTTTTCTTTAAAAATGTTTTCATTTCTCATAAAACATTTCTCACATTGTACATTCATTCATAAAGAAACTAAATCATTCATACATTCAATTACTCTTTTCACTTTTTTTTTTGGACAGTATATACTATTACGCCTCGTGTGTTGGGGTTAGCGATCTTTTTGACCCGAATTCCTCCCGTGCCCACAGGTAGGGAATCCCTTTTAGTCAGAGGCAGCACTGGGTGCACTACCAATGCTACTTACCTAGCATTGCAATCTGCCTAGTCCATTGGTACCATCATTCAGTCATGGCCGTTACGGATTTTCATACATTAAAACATTCATTCATTTCCTTTCATTCATTCTTTTCAGTTGTTTCCTTTTCATTTCTTTTCATTCGTCAGACCATTTCATTGCATAAATATCATTTAAAAGTATAAGCATAAGCAATGAATAGGGTGTGGTGTATTTTTTATAGGGTGTGGGGTGTGGGGTAGTGAATAGTGACTGATGAGAAGAATTTTTCTTTTAATAATATATATATATATATATATATTTTTAAGATGAATGCTTGGTATTTGCACGATTCATATCTGGCAAGAGGAGTAATGTTAGATACAATCATCGAATGTGTAAGTATAGTGCAATCTTTTTGAAAAAGAATGAGGTACACTATTAAAAAAAATTAATTTCTTATCATGTGGATCTTGTATTTATTCACTTTCTCAAAATGATTGCATTCTATGACTGCAACTATCATTTCTCTTTTCAATATTTATACACTGAGAATTAGGGCCGATTTTGAGAAAACTCCGATATTACGTAAGCCCATAAACCTTTCTAGACGTACTTCGTTGTTGTCATCGTATCGCTTCCATCCATCACCAATGTTAAAATTCAAACTAATTGGGTTACATAATCAATGTGCTATGGTGCTGCTTGTAATGGTATAAAAATGGAAGTGAAAGGGAGCTGATTGTATGTAAATGAAGGAAAATGAAAGAAGAATGAAGAAGAAGAATGGATAAATGGTGACAGTAGTGTCAAGCAGGGTTTTGTTCGAGGCAAACCCTTCATCCAAAAAATATGTCCTTAGAAAATGATTCTTGTTAGCCTTAAAACCCACCCAGCATGATTTTGGCCATCAAAATGGGGAAACTCTAATCTGACCCCTCTAGTCACATTTCGTCTATTATCATGCACTTCAGCATTTTTCCCTCTTACATTCTGCTGAGCAATAATGGTTCTTAGCATGTCAGTTAACTGATCTAACCTTTCCCTCACTTCTTGCAGAGCTCCTTCGTGGTTGTCAATATGGTGTTGCATGGCTTCCTGCTGCTGCTTGAATCTAGTCCATCAGCCATCAGAACCAAGGTCTCTGGTACCAACTGTTATGGATCCAAAAATACCAACTCAGAAAATAGAGTAATAATGGATGCTAATATGTTGGAGTATTGAATAGTGTAACAATGGATGCTATTACATAGAAATATAAAATTTCATCGAAAGATAGGAGCTATTCGAGGTAGCTCAACCTCCAGAACATTCAACAAGACAAGATATTCCTTACCCCTTTCCCACTGCCCACCTCACATTCTTATATCTAATTTTTAACGGAAATATCACAAAAGGAAAATAAGAACTTGTAACAAATCAAGTATTTTCATAAATCAAGTATTGTGTTTGACCTAAATAAAGCAGAATTTTGTGGAAAGGATGGCCAGTTTGTGACATAAATCAAGTATTTTCCACCATGGTTTGTCTTGGAAAAGATTTTTGTGGCAAAAAGGCTACTTTGTTGTAGTGGAATATCATTGTGTTTGACCTAGATGGATAGACATTGGATAACAGTATCTTGACAAAGGATAATGGGCTTTGCTACTGTAGAAGTATTTGGCTCATGGAAGTTTGACCGACCTCAAATGGACTAAGAAAAGGCCTGAAAAGTTTCTTGAGTTTGCTGCTATAATGCGAATTTCTATGGAACTTGTGTGGAGGCTGTTGAATGGCAAGTATATTTGTGGTGTTCCTATGATGGCTTCATCTACAAGTTCCTCAAGGTACCCTAGGAGTGTTGAAATGTCTGGAAAGGTTGTTGGGTCAGCAAGGAAGCCCAGCCATGGTGGAGCCGAAGCCACATCCGAAATCTCTGCTAGTGCCAATCAATATTCTGCTTCAGTCTCCTCTTATCCATTAGAAGCTTGATACAACAAATTTTCAATTTCTTTATTCTTCTCTTAGAAGTGTGTAACAATTACACCAAAGCTATAACCTTGAAGACAAGGTTCTTTAAGTGGGGGGAATGTTATGGCTCAGATCTGGAGGAGTATTGCTTAGGTGTTCAGTTTGAGTTAGAGTGGAAGGGAGTTAAAGTCAATGGAAACTTATTGATGGAAGAAAAAAGTGAAGTGGTGCAATTTAGTGCCAAGAATCATACGGAGCCGTTTTACCAGAATAAATGAAGTGATCCGTGATGTTCTGGAGGGGAGTTTGTTACAAGTTTTTATTTTCCTTTTGTGATATTTATGTTGAAATTAGATATAAGAATGTGAGGGGGGCGGAGGGAAAGGAGTATGGAATATTTTTATTTTCCTTTTGAGCTACCTCGAATAGCTCCTATCTTTCAATAAAGCTTCATATTTCTATGTAATAGCATCCACTGTTACTCTCTTCAATATTCCTACATATTAGTATCCATTATTACTATGTTTTTTGAGTTGGTATTTTTAGATCCATAACACAATGTTCATGGGATTCAAAGAATAATGTTTAGTTAAACTACTGAAAATTTATATAATTGGGTTCTTCATTATTCTACTGATTTTTATTTAAAGATAAGGAGTTGGGGGTATGGGGTTGGAATAGCAAGATTTGGATTTAGTGTAATGAAATTAAACTCTGTTAGATGCGAAGCATGTGCCCGCACATTTAATGAATTTAGTTATAACAATATCTGAATTATATGCAAAACTTTGACAATAAAATAAGGAAAGGACCAAAAAAATGGAATCCATAAAAAATTTTCATAAATATAGAGCTTTTAAACTAGATAAATGATATTTACAGTTTTAGAGTGTACAAGTCTCATGCATTTCCTTTAAAAAAAATTGGTAAATATAGAATTTACGTGAAAAGATATTCTTTTAATGATAGACCCCACTTTTTTTCAAAAGAGAATATAGAGCTTGCACACCTTAGTATTGTATCTACATTTCTCTTTAAATAATATCTTCTTTTTTAGGAATAATTATATTGTGTTGGGTCTAAAAAAGATCTTATACGAATTTACTTAATGTGAGAAGTTAAATCTATTTTATAATAAAAATATATTTAAAATCTAATATATCATATCAAATAAATTATATGGTCTTTTGGTAAATCAATTATTTCTGATTACTCTTATATGGTTTATGTAATGACCCGATCTTATATTTTTAAAGATAAATTATGGATAATTTTATTAGGCTTAATAAATGAGTTAAAGCCCATAAAAGAACTTATCGGATAAGTTATATTTATTTTAACCTAGAGTTAAGCCTACATTATTTTAAAAAAAAAACTTCAAGCTCGTGAGTTAGAGTCCAAATACTATTAGCATTCAAGATTTCATCTTCATAATAAAACCCCTAATTGATTTTCCTCCATGAACTCCAAGCCTTGCACGTCTCTCTCCGTTAGTCACACATGCACATCTCTACGTCTATTTATACACTTCATGCACAACCTTTTTTGCACATACTGCCTTTCATGCATTCTAGGGTTTTCAAAGCCGCAACAGCCCCCACTGCCAAAACTCCCCAACACCATGAACCTTCTCCCCCATGTCGCAGTAGCCAAATCCAGCCTTCATATCACCCATGGCACAGCCATGCCACAAAAAGGCCTAAACCACTCTGTCGTAGGACTGCCACAAGCCAACAATGACGGAACCACCATATCCCGTAAGCCACAAGCAAAAAACCATCCTCAACATCGTGGGTCACCAACCACCACCACCGAAAATAACCCCACTGCCGAGTTACCCTCACCACAACCTCCTACAAAGCTGCACGCTCACGAACTCCCTACAACCCATGGCCATAGCCCCACGTTTAGTCCCACAACACTGCTACCCCGTTGCACCACCACCATTACCCCTGATCACCACCGTGCCAACCACCCAAAGTTGATAGAAAGAGTGCTCTGTTTTTCACTATTGAAACAAAGAAAAAGTCTTTACATTGCCACCAGTTGATTCGGGCTCCAGACCCACGATGAAGCAGCCATGAACCACCAGTGTAACTAGAAGATGCCAGTCATGCACCTAGGCCCGCCATGACCACCTCCCGGTAAGCTCACGTCGATCCTCCCCACACATAGCCTCTTGACGTTTTTCTTCCCTCCCGTAATCTCTCTCTCTCTCTCTCACACACATCACATTGCCTCTCTCTCTCATCATTCTCAGTTGCATAGTGATCACTCAACTCACCGTGAAGCACCACCACGCCCCTCCCACTTCTAGTCACTGTTCATCCCCACCAGCTGATCACGGTAAGCCCTTGCCCTTTGCCTCTCACGTAAACCATTCCCGAATGCAAGAAACCAGTAGAATGGATTTTAAGGGAGTTAGCTAAATTACAAAAATGCCCATGCTTTTTAGGATTAACAATTAAGAGTAATTTAGTGTTAGGAAGATTTTTAGTTTAGGAAATATAAATTATTTTAGTAGTTTCGATTTTAAATAAAATCACATGTTTAATTAAAAGTTTATGCAAATTATGCATTTATTTTTATAGGCAACCGATTACGAGCCGAAAATAGTGAATTAGCACTACAAGGTAAGTAACATGATCATACCCTTACACATGTATGGTAAACGGCATGTCTTTTATAAAAATATTATGCATGTATGCCCTCCATTGGAAGTCCCTTTCTACGTACCCAAGTCATGATAAAATTATGAAAATTCATGTTTCTATGTGAACATTTATGCATCAAATTATTTATAAAAATTCATGATTTTATGAAATGAGTTATGCATCAAAATATTTATGAAAAAACATGATTATATGTGAAGAGTTATGCATAAAATTATTTATAAAAAGTCATGATTTTATGTGAAGATGTATGCATCAAAATATTTATGAAAAATCATGATTTTATGTGAGAAAACATGTATCACGACATTTATGAAAGAATGCGATTTCATTTGAAATCTATGATATGATATAACAAGATATGACAAGTATGCATGCGATTTCTTTTGAAATCTATGATATGACAACTATACAAGTATGATTATGATGAAGTATGAATGATAATATATGTAACGGCCTATGTTATGATATGAAGACGGTACCTATGTTATAGGCATATTGCATTGTCAGGTCATACATAATGGTAGTGCACCCAGTATATCTTTCTCATGTATGGATTCCACAACCCACAACCACGGGCAGAATTGAAATCTACTTAGATTCATTAACCCTAACTCACGGGGGTCAACAGTGGTTATCGGCCTACGATAAGTGAAATATAAGTTCATGTTCATGTTATTTACGTATGTATTTATGAGTATGTACGTTTTTCAAGAAACCTTATGTTTATTATGTTTACTGTATGATGTGTTGCTTATTGAATATTCGACTCATTTTTGTATATTTTTATGTTTTTAAACCACCACAGGTGATGACATTTATGAAGATGAGACTGCAGAACAGGACTTGACCCAGGGAGGCGAGACAAAGGCTTAAATAGTTTATGTCATGTTCAGTTTATGATTTAAGGTTTAAATAAATTATTTTGATAAATACATGAGATTTTAGTTTTTTTTTTTTTTTAAATAAGTGCTTCCACAGACTCTATTTTGGATTTTAAGTATTTAATAAAGTTTGTTTTATTTATGGAACCTTTCGCATCTGGCACATCATTAAAAGAAAAGTTTTTAGTCAAGTTTAGTAGCACACTGGCTCTCTAAAATTTCTAAAAATATCTTTATTAGGGAGCGGGGTGTTACAGTTTATATATTCTTTAGTAAATCAATTATTTTTGTGTACTAAGGATGAGTCTGGGTAATGAGGTATTCTGTGAATAGTAGTGAGAAAGTAATAATAGAATATTGAATAATAGTGAAAAGTATGTGAAAAGTAATAATAAAATAATGAATAGTAGTGAGGTATACCTCAATACTCAAATTAAGCCTAAACCTCACAACAAGTTGTCAAGTTGATTCTTTTTCTTTCAGTGCAAGACATCCCTACCCCCCCTACAATTTGAAATTGGGGAGGAAATGGAAGAAAGATAATCCACTTTTCTCTTGCCTCCTTTCCGTGTTTTTCAAATCTAAAGTGGGGTCTCTACATCTCTACCCTTTTGGATTTTCCTTCCTTTCTCCCACTTAATTGATTCGGCTTCCCCCTATAGTCAAGAACAGGACATCTCAAGTTATTAAAATGATATCCTTCCACGTCATCAACAGAAAAAGTAAATTGGTTAATAGGTCCTATAGTCGGGTCATCGTGTTAACCTATTTCGTAATATTCATTAACGGGTTGACACGACACGACCCGTTATGTTAATAGGTCGTGTTAGGGTTTGAAATTTTGATACGATAAGTGTAACGAGCCATGTTCGGGTTGATCCATATAGTATAATATACATATCTTGACACGACACAAACACGACCTGTAGCACCAGGTCTAGCAACAAGCTATTTTATAGAAGTTTGTTTTTGGATTTATACGTATGAAGAGCCTAGTTTTTTTTTCAAGTATTTTTTTTTTTATTAGACTTCGAGCCTAAAATCTTTGTTTTGGCAGATGATGATTTTATTGGGCTTGATAATCAGGTTATTTTTCTAAAGGGCCAAGGTGAGAATTGAGTTGAGAATTTTCTAGGACAAGTTGGATTATTTTTAGAAATTGAGTCGAGAGTTATGACGCAAGCCCAAGACCCAAGCCCACACCCATTTGTTTTAAACCATGAAAACCAACTATCAGTTTATGATCATTTTCAATGTCACTCATGATTCCACTCCCATGCGCGTCTCTTTTTATCTAGGTTTTATTTTGGGTTCTCAATCGCCTATTTATAATAAGCGCACCCCCTGCATGAAACTAAAACCCTAAGCCGCACCCCTTTGAAGCCATCCCTTCCATGCACTCAACCCTTGCGTGACTGTCCACTAGGAAAAACTAACCTTGCAACGCTGCCTCTCCATGTTCTCGGCTCAGCCCTCGTTCAGCGTTGCGCCGTGCGCCACCTCCACTTGACCACCATGGAAGCTCCAGCTCTCCCTCACCCCGTAGTCACTAGCCATTGCCCAGCCCTCGTAAAACCGCAAGCACTCCTATATTTTTACAACCCAAAAATAGAGCAAATAGTTGCTCCTCTAAGCAAGGCAAATATCCATTGCAAACCCTTCGCGGCGTCCCCAACAGCAGCGTAGGGCACCTCTTTGGGCCATTCCGAGAGTATCCCATCGCAAGCCACCGAATGCAAGGTGTTGGTAGCACGTAATACTGCAGGGTTCACGTGAGCGCAGCCTAGTCTGCTCAGTTGTACTCCTCACCACCACAACACAACAGAAAGCCACTGCTCCCACCTTGAGCTGCTGCAACTGTCCTCCACCAAGAGCTCCTTCCACCTCACGCCACCTCAGCCTTGTTGCCTCACGGTAATCTCCCTCTTTGTTTCTCTCTCGCGCATGTCTCACTCTCCGTTCTCTCTTTCTTGCTCATCACTCTCTTTCTCTTCCAATGCACCGTAGGAACCGCCGTTGCCCACCTCACCCAACTCTGTCGCAGCTCCACTATTCACGGTGAACTTCCATTGCGTACGTAGCCTCTGTTTTCATTCAAAGAATTTGGTTTTTACGTGAGTGTAATTGGATGCTTCTAAGCCATATTTTACACTAATATCATTAATTACTTTTTTACCCTTTGAACTGCAAGTTGTGTTAATGTGCTTTAAAATTTTTAATATGTGTTAATAAAATTTATTTTAATTATGATTACATAAATCATTTAAGTAATTTAACATGTTATTAAGTAAAGATTTATTTTAAGAATAAACAATAATGGTGTAATGCTATTTTTACACTTTAGACATGATTTAGTCTATTAAAAAATAGTTATGGTTTATTTTAAAATATTTTGGGATAATTATATTATCTAGTATTAAACTTTATAGTTTGTTTTCAATAGTAAATAAGTTAGGTTTTAATATTTTAGTCGGAGAAATTAACTGAATATTGATGAATTTGGGAAGTGATGGTATTTTTAGGATGAGAAATGATAGTTGCAGTTATGAGTTTGCAAGTGTCGTACAATTACTTTGAAAAAAATGAATAAATACGAGACCCACATGAAAAAATAATAACTTTTTAATAGTGGACCCACTCTTTTTTAAAGCGACTACACAATGATTGCGCACTCCATAACTACATGTAGCATTACTCTTTTAGGATTAAGAGAATTTTAGACATTTAGAAATAATAAGTTATTTTAGTATTTCAGGTTTAAGAATCGAGATACTTGTTCTATTGAAATTTATGGGAGTTACATGATAATTTTATAGGTGACGATTGATTTTCGTTCAATACTGCTGTGGAGAATTTTTGATAAGTTAAGAAGTCCATGTAAGCAGAATTCATATATTAGACTTTGTATAAAAGTAAAATGAGCTGAGGTTGATTTTTTGAAAAGTATGCATGGTTTGTTATGAAAAAAAACTTAAACTACTTTAGTTATTTGTTCTACATTACTCATGAGATTCTATTTAAGAATAAAGTATTTTTCCGGCATGACTAGTGTAGACATGAGCTATTTTGGCATTTTATTTCTGAACAGTGCAAAAGAGAGCAATATGAAATTTTGTGCATAAATTATGTTTTTGTGATCTGATTATATCCTGTTTTGAAGATTTTCTGTACTCTGATATGATATTATGTGATTTCTGAAAACTTTTGGCATAACATTCTGTTTATGTTTCTGTTCCGTTCTGACCTTACCACGGGTGTAAAACTGTGGCCTCTGTTCGGGTTGGTACCAACTTTTCTATTTCTGGTGCACCCACTTTAGAAACAAAGTGATTTTCTGCGTGGTCTAGCATGTGTGCACACTCGAGGCTCCGAGAATAATAAGGGGAAGATTCACATCCTATTTATGCTACGTTGGCCACTGGGGTTTGCACAACCCTACCACAGGGGTTAAACATAGTCTCTGTTCTGATATGATAAGATAAGATGTGATGTTTAAGTTTATACTATGCCAAAGGAATCTTGATTATGAATTTTTCAAACTTTTGATCTGATATTTTTGATAACTTGTTCTGACTCTGCATTCTGAAAATAAAAGGTGTTTTGTTCTGCAATCTGAACTTTGTAAATACTCATGTTTGCACACTAGTATATGTTTTCTGCTTATTGAGTTGTTGATAACTTACCCCTTGTCTCCAAATATTTTTTAGATAATTTTGATGGTTCAGCTGGAGAACAAGAGTAAGAAGTGTTCACAATGTGTGATGATCGGAGAGGAATAAGTACCCGAGAGTATAAGTACTTATTTGAGAGTCATAGTTAGTAAATTAATTATTTTTGGATATTTTGATATGTTGGGTTAAGAATATTTTCGAGTTTTTGGGGAGTTTCTAATTTATTTTATTGAGAATTTTTTTGTTGTTTCGGTGAATGAACATGGATATTTGGGTTGAGCATATGAATTAATATTTTATTGAGTTTTCTGGATTTTATAGTTGTGTTATTGAAATTGATATTAAGTATTAAGAGCTAACTCTCCGGACCTATGGGGACGAGGCGTTTCACCACCCGTTAACATGATTTGACACCCCTAATAAACACCTTCATTTAAACACTTTTTCATAGCATCCATTAAACATTCATCTCATACCATCATTTAAAATTTATTTCATAGGCTCATTTAAATATCATTTCAAGGCATCATTTAAATACACTTTCATCGCATTATTTAAACAACATTTCTTAGTATCAAGCATAAACCTCAATAATTCATTTCATAGAAAATAAAGACAATAGCTACTACATATAACATCCATTCACATGCATACAACTATTACTTTGGGTGCATAAATAGGGGCTGTCAAAGAAGGCCTTTACATACATATACCTTTAAGCATTAATACTTAGTATACTTTAATAAAACATCATTTCATTTCATTTCATAAAGCATCATAAAGAGAAAAATTGCTTTTTCATTTTCATATTATTAGAAATTTCTAAAAGAGTATGAACATATAATACTTACCTGAATTTTATGCTATATTCATTTCATACAGTCAATTCATGTGCGTGTCAAATGGCAACCTACATGCATACATAAGGTATTCTCATTTCATGCAATCCAGCTTCACATTTCCAATCCACAACCACAAAACACACTTCACAATTACAAAATCATCCCAACACTTCACAAGCAAAACTACATCACAAACTTCACATTTAATCCCGTCACTTCATAACATACCATCATATCACAACTACATCACATTGCACAATAACCCCATCACTTCACACTACATACAACCACATCACAAATACACAATAATCTCATCCCTTCACACAACATACAATCATAACACCAACTGTACAAAATGATCGTCACTTCAAACTACACAGCCACATTACAACTACTCCAACCACAGTCCACATTTCACAATACAACATTCATAATTCACAATTATTAACAATAGAGCATCATTCACAACACCAACTAAGCTTCACAAACATAATAAATTATCGAGGGAAAGAGATAGAAATTATACCATGGTGAGGGGCTGAATTGTTGTGTGCCGCTTCCTATCCTGTGGTCTCGTGGTGGGGGCTACGTACGTGCAAGGAAGGGCTATGTAGTGTTGTCAAGGTGGTCACTGCCATGACCTTAAAAATATGGGTTGTTTGAGTGGCTGGCTACTGACGTGATATGGAGGTCGTGGGTGCACTATTTTGGCCTGAAAGCTCACGAGCTCAGTGGCGATGGGGCTGATGGTGGTGAAGGGCGATGCTGCTAGGCTAAGGAGCAGAGGAACTGGTCTGTTTAGAAGGGAAGCACATGAGGTGATAAAGGCCACAGGAAGGCTACACAGTGGGGGGAAATGGTGCGGCAGAGTTGCTCGACTGTGGCTCGACCAGGGAGGAGGCTCGTGGCGGTGGCTGAAACATGGGTTTGGCGACTATGGGTGGAGGCCGAGAATGGATAGGAACAGAGAAGGAGACAAAGGCATCATGCTGAGCTAGGGTACGATGGTGGTATAGAGGTGTGATGAGGCTCAGCTAATCTGGGTTTCTCATGCGGTGGTTTACAGCGGCGCTAGAACCCACAGAGGTCGTGGATGAGAGATGAGAGAAATAGAGGGGAGAACCATTGGGAGGCTGAGACGTACGATGATGGAGAGAGAGAGAGAGAGAGAGAGGTGGTGGTGGTGGTCGCGGCGAGGCTTGGTGGCGGAGGTGGCACAGCTAGCCGCGAGACTCAATTAGCGAGGCTTGAAGAAGAAAAATACAATGAGAGGAGGGAGAGGGAAGCGATCAGAGAGAAATGGAGAGGGAGGAGTGGCATGAGGTGGCACAGCCGGCAGTGGCATAGGAAGATCACGACAGCGACGACGTTGGAAGATGGTGTGAGGCACTTGGGGTTTCGGCTTGGGGGGTGACGATGCGGGGATGGGGGAGAGGGAGAAAAAGGAAATAAGGGAGGGGAATTAGGGTTTTAATCCTAATTAGGGTTTTAATTAGGGAGGGGAATTAAGGTTTTAATCCTAGCCCTACATCTAGGGATCCCTAGCCTAAATTCAACTGTGGAAATTAAACAAAGAGGAATAAACTAACGAAATAGTACGAAAATAAAATAGAAATGCAATGGGACTAAATTAAAATCAAACTCCCAAAATAATATTTTGCATCAGAAAATAAAATAATGAAGTTTACTAAAAACTTTTAAGAGAATAAAATCATCTAAATAAGTAGAGTTTTTAACATAAAATAAAATATTAAATATTAAATAATATTCCTAAAGAAATAAAACCTTTTAAATAAAATAATTTGCTAAACTATATTATTTCTGAAGTTCCAAAAATATAAAAAGACTTACTCTAAAAATTGGGCTTAGTTCAATAACACTAAAAATATCCCATTTAAAATAATTTTAGACATTTAAAATATTTGGCTCGCTTTAAAAATCATATGCTAAATTTAAAACACAACTTCAAGATTTAAAACGAAAAGCAAGACTTGTGACCAATCGAGAGAAAAATGAGCGGTTGGTCAGAGGCAACTCCCGTGAGACGTGCAGCACAAGCAGACTTCCAAAGCACAAATCTTTTGAAGGAAAGTGGCAATTTTGCAAAAATCACCACGAGTAGTCATCACGCGCCAACCCTTTCGACAGCTCTTCTCGCGCCAGATCACCAGACTCACCACCACCAGATCTTTCAGATCTGACCTACATGTTTGAAAAGAGACAAATGTGTTGCCTTCACGCATCATCACAGATTATGAAGTCTACCGAAGTTGGTTCAAATTGTAATCCATCATTTTTCGCATATATCTTATTGCTTTCCTTTTTAGTTTTCTTATTGTTAATTAAAATGAAAAAAGAGTTTGTCTCTTGGACTTTTTTCTGTAGAGGTTAAGTCCTCTCCTCCTATGAAGGGTGAGGTTGTTATATCTCTTGGACGTTTGTCTGTAGAGAGTATCAGCATGAGTGAAAACCAGACTAGTCACAAAAAGAAATAGTGTACTGGTGGAGCTCGAAATGCATTATTTTGGTTTATAATGTCATGTTTGATATGGGGACATCTTAGAATGTATTCACTCAAGGATGTAAATTTCTTAATGAATGAATGATGACAATTTACCTTAAGAAAAAAATCATCCAGTTGCGTTGGAATGAATCCAAATAATCAATTAAGGTTTTTGTGTTGTACATACTTCAAGTACTAAACAACATACTAGTACATAAGCAAGCTATATATCCTATTTGTTGTTTCATATATTTAATTGAGTCTTTTCTTTTTCTGTGTAGGGTTGGTCTAGATAGCATAAATAATCTATTGAAACAAACTCTCTAGTCTCATAGATAAGACGAGTAAAATTAGGTTGTTAGGATTAGGCATTTCCCATAAATCTCTCTTCACTACAACAAAAACTCATTTTTGGGACAACTTTTGTTTATAACGAAATGAAAATCGTCCCAAACAATGAGATGTAGGGACAAAATTCAAATTTAGTTCCTAAAAAATGACGGAATGTGTTTACAGTTCGAACATATTCGAACGGTATATGTAGGGACAAAAATTTCCGTCCCTAATAAAATAACCATTCGAACATCCACAAAAAGCTTTTGAACAAAATAAAATAAACATTTGAATGGATATTATATATGGTCGAATGACAATTTATGTTGATTATATAATTCTCATGGGAAGCTCTACACATTGACTTCACAAGTTCATCTCTCATTCATATTTTGTGTTTCACATGATGGACCTTGGTGACTTGCACTATTCTTTGGTGAAATATGTTGCCCGTGATGATCATAGCCTCACTTTTACTTAGACCCGATATCTATTGTCTCTTCTTCAAAAGTCTGGTCTCGATTGTAGCAAGCCTGTCTCCACACCCTTAGTTTCGGGTGTTCAGCCCTCTAAAGGTGAACTTCTTGTTGATCCTACATTATATAGGCAAATGGTTGGGTCCTTTCAATACTTAACCTTGACTCGCCCTGACATCACCTATGTTGTTCACTTTGTGTGCCAATTCATGCAACAACCACTCACGCAACACTTCACTACAGTCAAGTGGATATTTCGCTATTTGAAAGGTGCTCTTGATTTTGGACTTCATGTCACCAAGCAACCTTTGTCTGCATTAATTGGGTTTTGTGATTCCAACTGGACAGATTCCCGTATAGACCAATGATCGACAACTGGATTTGCCATTTATATAGGTGCCAACCTTCTCTTATGGGGTGCTAAGAAACAAACCATTGTCTCCTGCTCCACAACCAAAGTTGAATGCTAGGCATTGGCATCCACATCCATAGAGCTTATTAGGGGTGTAAGATTTTCCATTCGGGTCAATAAAACTAACCAGACTGATTAAGAGACCAGTCGATCTCGATCCAAGAAAGTGAAGAATTAAATTTTCAGTCTAGTCATGAGATAGGGTTGTTTCACCCTGGATCGAATTTAATATATAAGTTTTTAAATAATTTTTCATATGATATTTATAATTTTTTAAGTAGTAGTTATATAAATTAAAAGCACGTAATTATGTAACTTTCTTCGAACTACTTATAATTAATTATTTAATTCTCTTCTAGCTTAATTATTTATGCTTAGATTATATAAAAATTAAAGGTTAAGAATTTAAGACAAAGTATTAACTATTAATTATTGGTAGTAGACATACTATTAGCATTCTTAATTTATTATACTTAATTAGTTAAGTACACATAATTAGATTATATAATCTTTTGTCAAGAACTTGACAAAAATTAAAAAAAATGGCCTGAACCAAAATACTCTGATAAGACCGACCAGACAAAACCAAAAAGGTCCATTCCAGTCCAAACTTCTTATAGTTCCGATTCAGTCTAGAATTATGGTGGACAAAAATCAGTCCGATTCAAAATTCTCCTCCAAGACCGATCGAATAGGACCAATTAAACCCCTAGAGCTCATGTGGTTCATGTACCTTCTCAAAAGTCTTGGATATAAACTGCCTACACTCACATTAATTGTGATAATCAGTGCAACAAACATTGCTAAAAATCATGTTTTTCACTATCACACTAAACATATCGAAATCGCTGTCCATTTTGTTTGAGAACATGTTGCTTGTGGTGTCATCTCTCTTGCTCATGTACCTGGTTAGGATCAAGTCGTCGATATTTTCACAAAGCCTTTGGGTGGTCCAAAATTCATACCAAACCTAAGCAAGCTCTGTGTTGCTCCAATCCCACCTTGAGCTTGAGGGAGAATGAAGAGACAAGTCTCCCTTTGGTACTGCAACAATCTTCTCCCTCTTCGATTTCTTTGCATAATTTTAGCTCATGTGTATAAACATTGTAATCATTACTTTTCATGTATGACTTATATCTTTCTCCATGTCTAGAAAATATACAGTTGCTAGCATAGTTATAGTTGATACTTTAATATCTTTGTAAGTTATATATAAGTCAATACAAAGGCCTTGTATAGGCAGACTATATTCCTTGCACTTTGCACTCCTTTCCCTTTTCTTGGGCCATTCTCTCACTTTCGCACCAGATACACACTTTACTCCACCCCATCTTCAACTTCAAGGACATGAGATCCCTTCCCTTCCCTTCCCTTCCCTTCCCTTCCCCTCCCCTCTCACCAAATGGGGTGTAAGCACTTTTCCTCACCCTTCGGGTGTGAGCACTTGCCTCTCACAATGTTTTAAAAATATTAGTCTATTTTTTTTCAATTTTCAAATTTCAAATTATTTGTATATGGGGAACCGAGCCCAAGCAAAAGTGCCTTGCTCGGCCTTGATGGACAAACACTTTGTTGGTTTGCAAGCTCTTTTGCTTACCTTCTAGGTTGTCGCTCACCCCGGTGTGACACCTTTTGCTCACCCCGGGGTGCCAGCACTCTTTGATTGTCTTGGGTTCGAGCATTCTTTGCTCTCCTTGGGATGCAAGCTATCTAAGGTTGCACTTAAGAATCGAGGTTTCTAGCATCTTTCCTTGACTTTCGGGCTACGGGCACTTTTGCTTGCCCCACCGTCCAAGTTAGCTTTATTGTTCCTCATGATGCTTGACTTGCATGCAACCTCTTGATTGAGTACTTTTGGTCGCCCCCCTCTATGGTGGTCACACTGGGAGGGAGCACTTTGCCATTATGTACTCACCTAAGTAGCGAGCACTTTTGCTTGCCTCTGCGAGAACCTTAATGTTACGTTACGGTGCATGTCCTTCACTTTTGCTTACCCCTTGGGTTCGAGCATTCTATGCTTGGCTAAGATGCGAGCTCTCTTTACTAGCCCTTGTATTCAAGGCGGCAGGCATGTTTGCTCACCCTTGGGGATGCGGGCACTTTTCTCGCCCTTCCACCCAAGAGAAGACTTTTGATCCGCTCTTGCATGTTCATTCACAGTGCTCGTCGAGGGGACGAGTTTTGTTGCTTCTCATGGTGCTCACCTTGGGAGCAAGCAGTTTCACTTGCCTTGTGTGAGAGATGTTGTTGCTTGCACCAAGGACCCGAGCACTCCTTGCTCGCCCCTGGGTCCAAGCACTTGCCTCCCGTGGTGTTTTGAAAACATCACTTCTTTTTTCTTTAAATCTCAAATAGTTTTTATAAGGGGAGCCGAGCACTTGTCCTCTTACTGGTATACTTATTAAATGCTATCTATAAAAAGAAATAAAATGTTTATAAAATAATTGATGATATGTACGTGTGTAAACTCTCAGGAATGCACAAAGTCTCGACAAATAGTTTTCAATAAGTATATATAAGATAATTTAATGGGTGAAATAGGTCATATGTGTAATCTATTTTGTAATAAGAAACATTTTAACAAATGAAAAATGCTTAATGCAGTCGGGCTGCATAACCATGGGGGAGTCGTTGCCCCCGTGGAAAATGAAACAACAAAACGATGCATTTCAACTTTGCCCTCCCTCCCTTCGTCTTCCCCAACAAAATTGAGTCATTTCTTCAAACCAACTCTTTTGTCTTCTCCAATCTTCCTCCCTTCATCTTCCCCATGAAATCAACGACATGTACGGCTCTGCCTCCCCCTCTTCTTCCCCACACGACGACCCGTACGTCTCACTTCTCTCACTCATTCAATACAGAAGTTAGAGGCCAACCTTTAATTTTCGGCGTTCACCATCAAAATCAACTTTTCAAAACCTATCCCCTGCACTCCTTTTTAAATCTTTCGTTTCGTTTTCTTTTGAAGCATGAACTTTGACGATTAGATTTGACTTCTATTGCCCCCAACAAACTCTTACTTTAGAATCACTCATATATAAATTAAAATCAACTTGAGTGCCTGGAAAAGATACGATCTTTCTTTAATTCTAAGGGAACTGAAAAGGAAAAAAATTAAAGGTAGTAATAGAATTAGTGAAGACGGAGGCTCTTGTTATCACCCTCTTCTAGACTGACTCTATTGTTTATGATGATGTCCGCTTGCAGCATCTCGGTTACAAGCGTGAACTCACCCAGGGCCTCTCGTACACTTATCTTTCTTCTTCCCTCCATTTTTTCTTCTTAATTTTTGTATTTTTGGTTTTGGAATCTCGATTTAGCTTTTCAATTCGATACCCATGCAATGTTGCTTTATTTTTTATTTTTTTTTTACACCTAACGCCCGAAAGATCGATCATCTCAAACATGGCAGTTCAACAAAAGTTCAAATTATATGAAATAAATGTTAACAATGAAACATGTTATTGTGGTTGCAACCCCACCTAGGGAGAGTTATAGACAAGTAATAGAAACAAAACATTATTCATACGAAATTCATTCTATTTTCTCGCCCAACCCAGAAGTAGAAGAATGATCACACAGTGCCGAGAAGACCCTCCATCAATATCATTGCCCTTCAGCCTTAGGTTTCTCCAGAAATGTCTTCTTCAACCAATTGAATGGCTGGACGAGTCAAAGGGCAGAGGTGGCGGCTGCAAAAACCCACAAGGCGGCGGACTGGATATCGGTAGGTTGGGGCCGAAGTTTAGGGCTCAAAAACTTCAAGATGCCTCCCAATCTCAATGCGACGCCAACGGCAGTCAGTGTTGCTTTATTTGTTTCTACATGATTATCTGTTTCATGTTCTTTCATTTTTCCCATGTTTGATTAGCATAAGCTTCTATTTTTTCAATGATTTTTTTTTTATAAAATATAACAGCTAACGTGGCAAATACCAAATCAACTAACTCCCCACAGGTTGCGCGTTCCAACTGTACATAGAAAAACTATTAACAAATACTCACGACAATTTGTAATTTCTCTATTCTCGATTTTTTTTATCTTCCTTTTATAAAAGGAAAATGTTTGTTTTACAAAAGTAATTCATAAAAATAAATTTACAAATTGATTTAGCTTATCATAATATATCAAATTGTAACGTATCGTATTTAACCACATCAATTTGTAAGTTTTACTTTTATAAAATTTATTTGTAAACCTATCATGACTTTTCTTTATTAAATTTGTCTCCAGCTTCTTAACCCCAATTTGCCTTAAAATAGGCCTTTCCGAAATTATTTAGTTTTACATCTTTATCCCTTCATAACTATACGCTGAGGTTTCCATTGTTTTAATTTCATTATTTTGTATATAGTCACCCTTAATAATTTCCAACCAAAAAGATAAATCGTTAAAGAAATCACGTATTCAAATAATAATTTGACCATTTGCACAAATGGTCTCTGGTGGCCTACATCATTTTGTGGTTTTGTATGCATGTTTTTGTGGCCTACACATTGATGTTGGGATTGGATCCGGCTGATCTTATGTTCAATTCGTTTTATCCAATTAATTGTATTTTACTATGACGAACTATCTCCTAAATTTCATTTAAATCCATTTTTTTAACATTCTCTTGAATTAAAAGGAAACTCAGAAACCACGTAGGTGTATTTCTTTTTCATATGTACTTTCACTTGTTGTCTTCATTTTGAATCTATACAAAAATTGAGTTATACATTGGAGTATTTGCAGTCAGCATCACCAATAGATCTTTCATAACAGTGAGGAAGAAGAATATTTGATATGATCTTGCCAGGGAGTCGAAAAGTTTAAAACTGTATCAACAAAGGTTATGAACTTGTTGACTATAGCACATTCTCAAAAATTTTCCTAACTAAAGATATCTAGTTTAATAAATTCAAGACATAGCAATTTAAAATGGTTTAAAAGGTTACATTTAACATGGTTATCAATTCTTTTAAAAATACTTTTTATTGATTTTCTTTCTAAAAACGTTTGATTATTATTCTTTAAAGCTACAAAGTAGAGGTGGGCGGGGTGGCAGACTCCCACCCCGTCTGGCCCCCGCCAGATTGAGGCGGGGGCCCCTATATGTAGACAAGGGGCGTGCGGGTGGATACCCGCACTCATTTGGGCACTAGGGGATGGGTTGAGTCCAGGCTCACTCGATATTTATCCCATCCGTCTAGCCCAATTATATATATATACACATATATATTTTAAAAAAATCAATTTTTTTTAATAAAATGACATCATTTTATCTGATTTGTTTTTTCTTGTTCTCCCCAAAACTTTGTTGTTTTACATTAGCTTTGGTTTAAAAGTTAACTCCCCCAATCCATAAAAAATGGGGATTGTGGGTGGATGCCGCACGCATCTGGGCACAGGGGGACAAGGCCTAGGCTGGGTCCCATGCCCAATTACACACACACACATATTACAAAACTAAGTTTTTTAATAAACCGATGTCGTTTTATCTTAGGTTATGTTTTTTTAAAATAAAATGTCGTCGTTTTACATTAGATTTGGTTTAAAAGTTAACCCCCCCCCCCCTCTTGCGGTGTCTCTCTCTCTCTTTCCCCTCTCAGTCTCGACTCTCTTCTCCTCTAATATTATAATCCTGAGAGTTAAATATTTAACCAAATTAGTATTCAATAATCAAAGCACTTTTTGATCAATGGTTGAGTCTTTAACATATTTAGTATTAAAGCAGGATCACGTCACAAGTTCAAGTCAGAGAGGGAGTGACCTATAGACTAAATTAAAATGCCTTGGAGCTATGTATGGGCATGGTGTTAAATCATTGAATACTGATAAATGAGTGAAACCATCAAAAGAGAAAGGCTTATCAACGAATTAGTGTCGATCAAGTGGGTCACTGTGGATGTCGGGTTCGAAAGCGTGGTAGAATGTTATGATCTTGAAGTTAAATGTTTAACCAAATTAGTATCTAACAAACCAAAAGCTTTTGAATCAATGGTTGGGTTTTTAACAATGTTTCACCATCCACCGATCGTCGTTCGTTATTGTCTCTCTCTCTCTCCCTCTAGTTGTCGCCCTCCGAATTTTAGCCCTAGGTATCTCTCTCTCTCTACTTGAGTTGAATTTTGGATTTCTTTTTAGTTGGTTGTAGGCGATGGAAGGTTTTGAGCGAAGAGTCGTGAGTCAATTCACTCTCGATATGCAAATGGGGCACCCACCCAGAGGAAGGTGGGGCGGAGCCATGCGGGGGCTGGAATTTCTTTCTCCCAATCTGCCCTGTCCATGCAGGGGCAGGGTACCCAGTCCACTGCACAGGGTGAGAGGTGAACTTCTATTCGTCCCCCCTAATCGATTACTACCGTATCCAGTGTCCACCATTTTTCCAACCACAAATACAAACCCTAAAACTTGTCGACGAAATCAAACCCCCTGAAAGAAAATGAGAGTGAAAATCTGGTTTGAAGATGGAGAGAAAGAGAGACTGGGTTTTAGCACAAAGCGAACTCGAAGGGGAGCGAAACAACCTCGTTTGAAGATCTGGAAACAGGCTCTGCCCTCTGTAGTCAGTAGAGCTTGCGGACGTGTTGGTTTCTTCTTTTCCTTCCTTATTAATCTAGTTTCTTGTGAAATACATGTAAGGAAAACAAAAGCTTCAAGAACATGCAAAATAAAGAGAAAGTCCTGCAAATGAAATTGGTCAGAGGAAGGAGATTTTGAGGAAGAAGACGAAGAGGGTTGAAGCAGTGGATTCATCTACCTAGGAGGGGCAGAGGCTTAAAGACGAGAGATCATGTGGGAACTGTGAAGAGAGTTTTGATCGAGATAAACAAAGACGAGAGAGATCGAGAGAGAAGAGGGACTGAGTTGTTGGAGAAGGTTCGAAAAAAGTAAAACTGAAAACTTAGGGATCTGGGTTCCCCTTATATATGCGGGGGCGGGGCAAGGGATTTACGGAGTGGGACTGAGTCCCCTCTATCCCCCGCCTCAGCAGTGCCCCTTTCATATGGGTGGGGGGCCCCACCCCCCGCCTGTGCGAGATAGATCCCCTGTCCCGACCAGGCAAAGCCAGGGTGGTGCAGCGGGTGCCGGGCACCCGCTGCCCACCCGTACTAACTACTTAGAAGAAGAAAAAAAAAAAAAAAAAAAATCAATCAAATATATAATTCAAATTCGATGCATAAAGCACTGAGCAAACAAATTACACAACGATCATTCGTAACTTCGTTTCAACACTACCTCTCTCTCTCGTCTTCTCCCATAGGCTAGGGTTCGGGGTCCCATTTTTTCTTCAAGATTAAATTCTGAGTAATTCTGCGGTGACATTCATGGCTGCGACAATGTTGAGTTCCGCGGGAGGGCTTTTGGCGATGCTGAACGAGGCGCACCCATCGCTCAAGCTCCACGCGCTCTCCAACCTCAACAATCTGGTCGACAACTTTTGGCCAGAGATCTCCACCAGCGTTCCTGTCATGTACTCTCTCGTTCACTGTATAATTTTCTGTTATTGCTCGGTCTTTTTTTAAGCAGGGTTTCGGTTCTAGTTGCGCTTGATCTGTTTGTTGTTGAGAAATTGAGACAGAAAGACATAACATGCGAATAATGAACTTTCTTTCGTCATTGTTCTTTTTACACATTGTGGGAGATAATAGAAAGCAGAGGCTTAAATCTTTTTTTAGGAATTTCTTATTTTTAGACTTAGCGACCTTCTACTTTGATTCTTGTTTACTATTTCCCGGTGGAGGACGATATTCTTTCTTGTTAAAGTAATACAGCGAGGGTTCTTTAGTAAGGGAAAGAGTTGGGGACTGTGGTTTTTATTGAAATTGATTGGTTAATGGGGAAGTGAGCAAAGGAGGAGACTTTTTCCAATTTGATGGATACTCTAATGGTTGCAGACCTAAAACGAAATGGAAATACCCAGCTTTATCATGCCGCACGTGCAGTTACTATGGGGTAATTTTTTTTAATATTGGGTTCTTATTCTTATTCTTGCATCATTCTCAACAAGTTGGGGTTCAGATGGACTGTAATCTCTCTCCAAGATGTTAAAAATAGATGAACATATGGTCCTGTGGTAGTTATTTAGACTCAAAGGTAGTTGTAATGGCAGTGTTGTTAGTATAGATTGCCCTAGTTGTGATTGGTTGTATTCTTTTATAATTATTGTCAATGAATTTATTAAAGGCGTAAAGGGGTGCTACCTAAGTACACTAGCTGAGTTGTGATTGGTTGTCTAGCATATGCTTTTGATGAATCTATATCAATGAATTTATTAAAGGGGCACTACCCAAGTATATTTTGGGAGACCGGGGGGGGTTGAAAACACCTAGGAAGGAGGGAAATGGGAACATTAGTAAATCTTTCAAAGAAGAAAAGCTAGGGTTCATATGGACATATGACACTTCTAAAAAAATATGGACATATGACAACTCATACAATTATTGAGCATGACAAATTTTAACTTTAGGCGCGTTATCTACTTCTCTCGTGATCTTCAAAATTGTGGGAGTTGCATTCAATTCAAACACTCCTCATTACGCATAACAGAGCCATCCTCCATACATCTACGCTCATATTACCTCCCTATTTACCACCCCCTCATTCTGCCATTACTTCACACTAGTCGGGGGAATCACCCATTCAATCCCAAGAATGTGAAATATCGACACTCCTTAGGCCTTAGTCACTTCATCAATGAAGCAACAAATGGTCAGTAGTTTAGACCACTCTTCTTGCATGTAGAGCTCCAATCCATCACCATAAGGTGCTTCCTCGTCCTTACATGGTCCATGGTCATAGTTTTTCCTAGCATTGTCATCCATACAAAGAAAGCCACTCTTAGGGATCCGGTTTCTTCATATAGTTTCTCTAAGGAAATGAGTGTTCGGTTGTAAGATGCAATATTTTTGATAAAACGATGTATCCTCAAACTTTTTCCTTTCCTTTTTGATAAGTAAGAAGCCTTCATAAAAAAGCACGAAAGGCATCCAAGTACATTGGACAAACTGTTTCCCATTGAATTAATCATCCAATTTGATCCTGGGTGGTGTTACCTGCCCTATATGGATGGGTAGCACCCTCCCTTACCCCCTGGCAACGCATAGAATGGATTGGCAGATATTTCAACCCACCGTCAATACTTCGCCCAACAAAACTCCAAATAGAAAAAACCCACAGATCCAACCCCAAATCTTCACATTCAAATCCCAAAATATAGAATCAAACTTCAAATATGTAGATCCAATCATAAATTAAAAAAAAAAAAGTTGTTAAGAACAACTTGCCCACGACCATGTCTTAGCCTTGGGTCTCACAAAGGTACAGACGACCAAACCATGGTCGTGGGTCACGGAAACTCACAGTCATGGCTTTGTTGTGGATCTTTATGTAGACCCATGACCACGGCTTGGCCGTGGCACTCTAAAGACCCATGGCACCACCCACGACTAAGTCGTGGATGTGGGGCACTGAAACCCACAACCATGGTCGTGGATCTCTCGGCTACAACCAACTCGAGTGACCCAAGACCATGGACTTGCAAGAAGAAAGCTAGAAGAAGTTGAGAAGGAGGAGGAGAATGAGAATGAGAAGAAGAAGAAGAAGAAGAAGAAAAAGAAGAATAGGAGGGCTAGAGGAGACGAAGAGCAGAAGAGAAGAAGTTGAAAGCTGAACGACGGATTGAGAGTATGGGAGAGAGAATAGGAGTGTTTGAATGAGGTTAAATTGGATTTTTTCAATTATATAGTATGGGTGGGTTATATACGGGCGGGTGGGACCCATTCTCACCCCCTGCCTGTTTGATTTTATTTTTAAGAAAATCCACCCGCTAACCCAGGGTAACGGGCGGATTTCCTACCCATTTCCCTTGCAGGCTGGGCATATTGGACGGGCTGGCCGTTTTCCTGTGGCCTGCCGCCCAACCCTATGGAGTTGGGTTGCACCACTTGCACTTTTTAATAAAGTATGGTTACTTGTCAAAAGGAGATGAGATTTGTCAGTATGTGAAGTGTGTCAGTCATAGTTATAACAATGGGTTCTGTGTAGTAATATCACTTCATCGTGATTCCCTGTGAAATAATTTTGGATTTCAACTCAGCATCATTAAAACAAATCAGTTATGTATATTACATTGCAAGTGGTGAGATATATTGCCTGCAAAGTTGGAGTTGAAATGCTATTACTGGACAAACATTCCATATTTTGGGGATGAGGAACTTAAATGCTTGGACCGTGATTTGGTTAGTACAATTTTATATATTGTAATCTTTCTTGCACTCTTTTGAGCAATTACCGTGTCTCTGTTGTGCAAATTTTTCGAACACTTAAACAAGTGTAATAATCTTATTAGGTTTCATTTTGGTATTGCTGGATTTCTGATTTGTTGCAAGGCATTTTGTTTTTTTGTAGGTAATGGTGGTACTGTGTTTTTATTTTTTTCCCTTGAAATGACAGTCTATGATTCATTGTTGTGCAGAGAAAGTTTGTATGAAGATGAAGAATTTGATCAACATCAGAGACAACTTGCTGCCCTACTTGTGTCTAAGGTAGAAAGCTTTGGTTGTTCTCTCTCTCTCTCCACCCCACTTTTTCCTTTCCATGGTGAACTAGCAGTTCTTTGCTTCAAACACAATGATGTTGTTGCTTTTGCAAAATCCATTGTCTTCCAAAATGAGAGCCCTTTGGGTCCAGATGTGTTGGGTGGCAAAAAAGAGAAACATCGACCATTTCGAGACTTGAGTGGCTGTAATTTATTTTTGACTCTGTAGTAGCTGATTTAGAAGCAATTACACACTAATATAACAAATAGATTTTGCAACTTTGTGTCTCATGGCATCTATCGAATATCTATATTTCATGTTTTCCCTTTTTACTCCTTGAATATCTAGTTTTTACCAACTTGCTCTTGTACATGGAAATTTTTTCTCTCAGGTCTTCTATTACTTGAGTGAGCTTAACGATGCGTTATCATATGCTCTTGGAGCCAGTTCTTTATTTGATGTGTCAGAGGATTCTGATTATGTTCATACACTTCTTGGTACGAGTGATTGTGTTAGTTAAAAATATCAATGGGATTGAATTTTGATCATAACCAATTATCTTAAGAGGTTGAAGTAATATGTGTGTTTGAGGAATTTTATGATCATAATATGTTTACATGTAATTTTTTCTTTTTGATCCTTTTCACAGCTAAAGCTATTGATGAATATGCCAGTCTTAAGACTAAGGCAGCAGAATCAAATGCTGAATCAGCAAAGGTGGACCCTAGATTGGAGGCAATTGTGGAGAGAATGCTGGATAAGTATGTAAAACTGCCCTTTTTTCCCAATTGAAAGTAGCACCTCAGATGTTTAAGCTAATCTTAGTATTTCTTCATTTAGGTGTATTGCTGATGGAAAATACCCACAAGCTATGGGTATTGCAATTGAATGCCGGCGATTGGATAAACTTGAGGAAGCAATCACAACGAGTGATAATGTTCAAGGCACTTTATCTTATTGCATTAATGTCTCTCATTCCTTCGTTAATCTTAGAGAATATCGACACAAGGTAAGTACATTGCTGTTCTAGTTCTCTGAATATTTATAGATGGTATTTTTATACTGGCTGTTTGACCTCCTGATTCTTGGTCCAAGGGGGTGAGTGACAGACATCAATCCTTTTTGGTTGTTCCTACAGGTACTTCGTCTCCTCGTTCAAGTGTATCAAAAGTTGTCTTCTCCTGATTATTTGAGTATATGTCAGTGTCTTATGTTCTTGGACGAACCTGAAGCTGTTGCAATTATATTGGAAAAGCTTCTCCGCTCTGAAAACAAGGATGAAGCTCTTTTGGCACTTCAAATAGCTTTCGATCTTGTAGAAAATGAATGCCAAGCATTTCTCTTAAATGTGAGAGATCGCCTTTCAATTCCCAAGACTCAACCTTCAGAACCAGTGCAGCCTGGATCTGTTGAACCAGATGCTTCTCAGAATGAAAATCCTACTGCTCCAGAGGATGTTCAGATGACTGACAGGAGTACTGCATCTAATTTGAGTGTGCGTGAACTCAATCCAAGTGAAGTAATATATGCTGAGAGGTTGACCAAAATTAAGGGAATTTTGTCAGGAGAGACATCAATACAGTTGACACTTCAATTCTTGTACAGCCATAACAAGTGAGACATTTGCTTGCTTTATTTTTAAATTTTGTACTGTTTTTGTCCCTTAGAAACATTTATTTATTAGGTCCTTGCTGAGTTCGCTTCAATTTGCATACAGATCAGATCTTCTTATTCTTAAGACAATTAAGCAGTCTGTTGAGATGAGAAATAGTGTCTGTCATAGTGCAACAATTTATGCTAATGCAATTATGCATGCTGGAACAACAGTGGATACATTTCTAAGGGAAAACCTAGTGAGTCAGCTTTTCCTTTCATACTGCATTTTGTGTATGTATACTTTGACAAGTGTGTGTTATGTTCTTATTCTTGTGGATTCTTGAAATTTTCAGGACTGGCTGAGCAGAGCCACAAACTGGGCTAAGTTTAGTGCGACTGCTGGTCTTGGAGTTATTCACAGAGGCCACCTACAACAGGGGAGGTCACTGATGGCACCTTACTTGCCTCAGGGTGGGGCTGGTGGTGGTGGTGGCAGTCCATACTCAGAAGGTGGAGCTCTTTATGCTCTGGGTCTTATACATGCCAACCATGGTGAGGGCATCAAACAATTCCTTCGTGATAGCCTACGCAGTACTAATGTGGAGGTACTGGTTTTAGAACATGGTCATCCTTTTCTCAGGGGACAGAATTTTTTTGTTATAAACGAAGTTTATATTGGGACTTTTGGGTGCAGGTAATCCAACATGGTGCATGCTTAGGTCTTGGTTTGGCAGCTCTAGGAACCGCGGACAAAGATATTTATGATGACATTAAAAATGTTCTCTACACTGATAGTGCTGTTGCTGGTGAAGCTGCAGGCATCAGTATGGGTTTACTCATGGTTGGAACTGCGAGTGAGAAGGCAAGTGAGATGCTTACTTATGCACACGAGACACAACATGAGAAGATCATACGGTAAAGTTTGCTATAGTGACCTGGTTGTGGGACTGAGGCTTCTCTGTATATGATTTTCAATTGTGTATTTGGTTATTGGATTTTGCAGGGGTTTAGCATTGGGAATAGCCCTTACAGTCTACGGAAGAGAAGAAGAAGCAGACACACTAATTGAGCAGATGACTCGTGATCAGGATCCTATATTACGTTATGGTGGTATGTATGCATTGGCACTGGCCTATAGGGGAACAGCAAACAACAAAGCCATTCGGCAGCTGCTCCACTTTGCTGTATCGGATGTGAGTGATGATGTCAGGAGGACTGCTGTTCTAGCACTTGGGTTTGTCCTGTACTCTGAGCCAGAACAGGTTGGTGATTTCTTTTTTCTTCTGTTTCTGTGCTGCCTGATCTTTTATTTTTTGGGAGTGTCATTCTCAATGCAGCATGATGCATGTTTTTCCCTCTTTTTCTTTGAATATCTTTTCTGCCCTTCATATATTTTCTAAATTTTTTTATTTTACTTGTGTTTAATTGTACACTTTTTGTGGGTTATTCTTGACTCTTTGTTAAGTACTCTTGTTGTATTGCTATGGATCTCACTGCACAATTAATCTGCAGACTCCTCGAATTGTCTCCCTGCTGTCTGAGTCTTACAACCCTCATGTTCGATATGGTGCGGCACTTGCAGTGGGCATTTCCTGTGCTGGTACTGGCCTGAGTGAGGCTATATCTTTGCTAGAGCCTTTGATGTCAGATGTTGTTGATTTTGTTCGTCAAGGTGCCCTCATTGCAATGGCTATGGTTATGGTCCAGATTAGTGAAGCCAGTGATTCTCGTGTTAGAACTTTCAGGTATTGTTTTCTTATATTTTATGTTTTTCTCAGACCTTTATTTTCTTGTAATGTTTCTAATTTCTTCTTAATTTCTAGGCGACAATTGGAGAAAATAATACTTGATAAGCATGAAGACACCATGAGCAAGATGGGTGCAATCTTGGCCTCTGGGATTCTGGATGCAGGTGGAAGGAATGTGACCATAAGATTGCTTTCCAAGACAAAGCATGATAAAGTCACAGCGGTTGTTGGTCTAGCAGTTTTCAGCCAGTTTTGGTACTGGTACCCCCTTATTTATTTCATAAGCTTGTCATTCTCGCCAACTGCTTTTATTGGACTGAATTATGACCTCAAAGTCCCAAGGTTTGAGTTCTTATCACATGCAAAGCCATCACTTTTTGAATATCCTAAACCAACAACTGCACCAACGACTACTTCCACTGTAAAACTGCCCACTGCAGTTCTGTCAACGTCAGCAAAGGCGAAAACTAGGGCAAAAAAAGAAGCGGACCAGAAGGCTAATGCTGAAAAGGCATCATCTGGGGCAGAGTCTTCATCTGTTGGTCAAAATGGTGTGAAAGGAAAATCGTCTAGCGAGAGGGATGGGGACTCTATGCAGGTAATTATCAGCCACTGCTGCATGGTCACCACCTTACCCTATATAGTGTTTTACATTGATATTATTATGGTGTTAATTTATTAGTGCATTACTTCAATGAAGTCAATGTTTTCAGCTTACCCAAATAAAGAAGTCTACGTTTTGAACTTAGAAGGGAAAACATCCCTGCGACCTTTTATATATATAATGTGTAGTGGTGTGATTATTAGGCATTGAATATGTCAGTTATCGATGGAAAAATACCAGGAGGCCCTAGTTAAAAAATGAATCGATTGATCTATTGCCAGACTCAATTTCTTTAACACATTTTGGTTAGTTTCGGGCATCGCATAATGATTATTTCCTACTTTCTGTATGGCAGGTTGATGGTCCAACAGAGAAGAAATCCGAGCCTGAGCCTTCTTATGAGATTCTGACTAACCCTGCCAGAGTAGTTCCTGCACAGCAAAAATTCATTAAATTTCTGGAAGAAAGTAGATACGTGCCAGTAAAGTTGGCATCTTCTGGGTTTGTTCTTCTTAGAGATTTGCGTCCTACAGAACCTGAGGTACTGTCCCTTACGGACACTCCGGCAACAGCAGCATCGGCTGCTGGTGGAGCGGCAACCGGACAGCAGGGTTCTGCATCCGCCATGGCAATTGATGAGGAACCTCAGCCTCCTCAACCTTTCGAGTATAGTTCTTGATTACGGTCTTGATCCATCTGTTTCATTTTGGTGGTGAGTTTATTTCAGTCTTTGAGAAACATCATTGTTCTGGCCATGCCAAAAGTTAGAGTTTGCTGGCAATTAATCAAAAGAAGAGAAACAAGGAATTCTTGTTTTTAATGTGCGATCCCTTTTTCTCTCTTGCAACTAACACGTCTTGTATTTACGATTTGAACAATCTGTGTATTTTACAGTTCATTACGGTTGGTCAACCTGAATGATACTTCTCTCTTTCTCCATTAAAAGCAATATATATCGAGCCTAGAAGGTAAAGAAGCCTCAATGTTAAACAGCCCATGGGGCCATTAAGCTGATTAAACTTGACTTGGTTACGAATCCAAACCGATTTCAGTGTAATTTTTCACCACTGGTTCAAACCAATTCTAGTTTAATTAAATTTTCCATAATTTTAAAAAATTGTGTTCCAAATATGAAAAATTTTCCTTTTGTTGTACGAAAATATGAGAAAATTGAATATATGTATTAGCTTTTCATCCTTGTGTTCAATAAGAATGGTAAAATTATTAAATGATAAAAAATTGAATTTATTTACTTCATTTGGTTGATATTTAAAAATTTGGTGAGCGTTGAGTAGTTTACGGTTTGATTAAAGACTAAAAAATATATACACAATGCAATTGAAACATTTGCAATCATAAAATATGAATTCATATTTATGATCTTCGAGTATAAGAGAGCAACTTCAGGCTGGTTGGGTGATTAGTTTCAATTCACACCAGCAAATCACAATCTGCCACGTAGGATATGAAGCAAATTACAACAGACTCATACACAGGTGATTACCCCCACCCTCCGTCGCTCTATCTCTCTCTCTCTCTCTCTCTCCATCTTTCTCTCCCTCCCCCACCTCGTGACCTCTGCTCTTCCCCTTATCAAATCTCCTATCGTTTAGATTAGAGTTCTGTAATTTTTGTTGAATCCAGCATGCACGAAATAAATAAATTTGGAGAAGAAGGGCATGCACAAAAATGGCTTCAAGGGAGAAGAAGGGCTTCGAGGGTGAAGACGAAAATGGCTTCAGGGGAGAAGAAGGATTCTGGAGAGAAGAGGAAAGGAAAAGGGGGAGGGGGTTTAACTGGATGCACACCCACCGTAACTACCATAAATCTACTACGTGTTGTGTTTTCACTACTAGGTGTAAAAGAAAAATATACACCTGACCGATTTTTAAGGTTTTCCCTATTTTTAAAGCTGTTCTTATAAACCTCTAGTGATCATACCATAATTTTATTAACTTGTTATTTGAATTTAGAAAAGAGATAAACATAAACCTTAAACAATTATGAACTATTTCATGTTGCTTGAAAAATCCACACGAACATCAATAAATACTGTAAGACAGTTCATGTATTTATCTTTCTCTGAATTGAAACTCTCGGTAAGAATATGAAGGATTTTTCCCTGTTGATCAACTAAAAGTTTAGCCTTGATATATACACTTTTTTTCGAGCCTTTTTTTTTACTTTGTGCTTCGAATAATTTGAACCATAAGACATACAATTTTACCACAACCTGCACATTGAATTGGGAAATGGGAAAGAGAGAGAGAAGGAGAAAATACTAGGGGTGTTCATCCGGATTCCAACCCGGGAACCCAGGTATACCCGGACCGGGACCCGGATTTTAAATCCGGGCCAGAAGCCAGACCGGGTTGGTCCGGGTCAGACCCGGGCCAAAACCCGGATGAATCCGGATTCCAGGTTCCGGGTTGAACCCGGATTTTCAAAATACATGTTTTTTTTTCTTTGTTTAGTTGTAAAAACACTTTTTCATGTTGAGAGGCCTCCTTTAGTACTCTTCTCATAGTACTATCAGTATTTTGCATGGGGCTACTCCTATTTTTATCCCCCAATAAGTGCCATCTTAAGAGAAGGGCTAAAAAATGTACAAAGCATCACTTCCCCAATGCTCAACTACCGTTGGAGCATCCTTCCAAATCTTGCCCTCATAAGAAATCCCAAGGATAATACAAATCATTATATGAGCATACCATATATGTTTTCCATAAGATTTGGTCGGGGCGGGATCCGAGTTTGAAAGCAAATAACGATAACAGCTACTAAAATTCTCTCTCCCCCACTCCTTCAAATAAAAGAGATGAAAATAAAAAGGTCAAGATTATACTTAATCGTCACTTGGTTCAAAAGTTAAAGCTGGCACAAAAGATACTGTATTAATCATCATTTATTTCAAAAATTTAAAACGATTAGAAATAGGTAAATTTGATTATTTAATTATTATCTTAATAGATTAAACACTAACCATTTTCCACCAGCCACATCCAAATTTCCACAGATTAGCATTAAAGAGACATCACCTCCCAACACAAAGTATTGTCATCCTCAAAGCCAGAACAAAACCTAGGACCACCTGAATGGCAGCAAAGAAAGCACCTGTGATGTGTGCAACATGCTCCTACTGATATGTTGTTGTTACTGCCAGGCCTTGTGCAAGCTTTCTCGATATGCCTAAGAAAATACCACATAAGAGAAAGTGCCTGTTTTAAAGAACTGTTTCTTGCAGTTCTGCACAAAATGTTCACATAGTGAGACTCATCATCCAACCTCCCAAAAAGGTAAGCCTGTAAAATCATGCACGTAAGGTGTCAACATCTCTCCTTTGTTTTCTACCAAACACCCTCACTATCACAAGTTGAAGTACTTGACACGAGAAAATAAAATTAATTGTGGGCCATTACTTTGCGTGAGAGTTAATGTTTTCTTTTTTGCCTTTTTTTTTACCCACGATTTAGATGAAAACCATGAGCTTCCTTTTATCCATAAATCCTTGGTTTTTTTCATAAATAACAGTCAATAGTAGCCATAAATAGTGCATCTGGGAGACAATTTTCTTTGTTAAAGAGTCCACCACTGATGAGCAAACAATCAAAAGCCCATTTGAAATTTTGCCACTAATCTGCACTCAGAGATTTGAAAAACTTAAAAGCTTTCATTGGAAATTGAAGATTCCTCAGTTTCATCCTCCAATATTATCTTAAAGCAACACCCACCACACCACCACTAGTCCACTTCAACCACCATCTGTTTCCAATCAAAACAGCTACACATTCATTACTAACAAGATTTACACACCGCATTTAACTACAAGATTTCTTACAATTTTCTAACCCAAACACTTGTACAACTGCCATTATTATGGCAATGAAAACACCATTTCAGTAGTAGATGTCAGAAATAATATAGGCAAATAGCTTTACAATCTTCCACCCCCACCAATATATATGACCAATTAGAATTAGAAAAGGAGTGCAAAAGAGCAAGGACAGTATATGATTCTACCAATACGTCATGCTTACCCTACTACAACAACCAGCAACCCCACCCACCAAAGCCACCAACCGCTCTCACAAGAGGTTTTGAGGAAACCAACAAATTTTGAACAACGTTGCTTCAGAGAGACAGTAAGGAGCAGCAGTATCACCAGAAGCTGATGAAAGAAAGAAGCACGGTCTCGCGTGTAGACAAAAAAGAGGCCGAAGTTGCGCAGAGATAAAAACAAAATACATTAATAATAACAATAATAATAATAAAAAGGGGCCAAGGGATCATGCTTATTCCATAGAGCTTTTCAAAGTTCCATCAGTACAAGTATGACAAGGGGGAGAGGAGGAAAATACAGTACTAAAATAAGAAAAAAGGGGAAAATCTAAGTAAATTTCTGTACCACAAACTAACCTAGCTGGCTGAACCCTAACCTTACACCCTACAAGTACAACCCTCTTTCCCTTCCCCTCTCCAGATGATCTGTTAGACAAAGGACTTTGATTTGTATTTTGTTGTGTAACTCACACGTCATAACCTCTGTTATGTTACAGACCATTAGTCTACACATATCTTTGATAGTCCTACTTTCTTTACAAGTGAATTGAAGGGTGATGGAAAATGGAAATAAAACCATCAACCATTCCAACTAAAACTCTAATTCCTGCTACTTCAAAAATCCTAAGCTCAAGACCAACCGAGAATATGCAGGAAAAGATGTGCTGATGGAACACTAATGTCATTCAAGGGTCTAATTTCTCCCATTCATAACGCCCTGGGAGCGGCTTCTCGTTGACAGGATCGAAGTTGTACCTGCAGATAAACCCGAATTGGCAACACTACCATATCAGCTCATGGATTGTAACTAAATCTTGCAATTGGGATTTTACAGGCAAGAGCAACATAGATGTAATTAATCCCAAGTGGAGAAACTAAGGAAAAATGTATGTGGCATACTTCTCAATGAACTGTCTTTGCTGCTCTTCTTCGGCACCAGCAAAAAACTCGTCCATTTCATGTGCTGTTGGGATATGTCTCCCATTTCTGTTCTGGGTTCTGCGGTTAGTCTCTGTCAAGCCAGTAGGCCTGGTGGTAGAACAAGGGGTTCTTATGGTGTCTGGGTCCCTAATCAAACTGAGAGGTGTGGATTCCCGAGTACTCCTGTCACCAAAACGACTAAATTCTATAATATACACAACAACAATACCAGAACATTCATGTAGCAAAAGTGAAATAAAAAATAATAATATGATCCGTAATGCAACACATGTATCACAATTGTGGCACCACCAATGGCTAAGCTAAGCAAAATTAAGTTTATGCAGAAATATCAATATGAACAGAATAATCCGTGAACAATAGTATCTACCATTATTTTCTGTATGCCGACTCTTTTTGTTTATTTTTTTGTATCTTCCACCCCAGTACGTTTCCCCAACTACAAGGACCCCACTCATTATCACAGGAAAAGCAACATAAAACACTAAACATCAAGGCCAAAGAGTTCAATTTCATTTTATTTTCTCCTCTTTTACCACCATCATGATATGCTTCATTCACCAAATCTCCAAAGAGAAGGCTCTCAAAATTCATGAACGATTTATAGGAGTGAAATTACTTTCATTAAATACCCAAAGAATAAATTATTATTAATTTACTTTTGAGTACATTTCACCTTTTGAGCTGTAATTATAACATTAAATAAGCGTTTCTCTTCTGAGCTAAGTAATGCCAGACAGATATTCAATTACAAAAATAAAGTAATAACAGCTAAAAATCCAAATCCTCAAAGTGTTTCCCTATCTTATAATGATAAAGTCTTTGTCTGTGGTTCTTTAAAAAACTAAGACCAATTGGAGGGAAACACCAGAAAAAATAAAAAATAAAAAAATACAACCCCGGGGCCCCCTCTTTCTCTTTCTCTTTCCCTCCCCCGCCAGGCATATTTATCGTCAGAAGAAAACACCGTGCAAAATAACAGCAGTGTTGTAACTTGTAATACTGCAGAAGCATCTACTGGAGGAAAAACAACAAGAAGCTTTCGTTGCTTCGAATTAGAATAATGCAATGAGATCAATCTCTTGAGAACATCAAAATGAAGAAACAATATATAGGACATACTTCATTTGGAAGACCATGTGTCAGTAACCATCCAAGTTCTAGAAACAAGTATAAACGTCATTATAAAGCACAATACAGCCTATATACACAATCAAATATGAACAAAAAGACAGCAGCAATGATTCTTCTCCACGACCCGAAAATATACAATTAAAAAGGCAGCAGTGAATAATATTAGAGAACTGATAGTTTGATGCGTTCAAGGTTCAGATCATATAACTATAACCAACACCGCGTAAATCAACAGAACAGCCACTTTTGGATGTCTCACTATTAAAAAGAAGGTAACAGATTGAATTTCCAATACTGGCAAAAGTCCTTTTTTTTTTTCTAATTACACTCATCACAAATTTTCCATTTTTGTAGTGGAAAGAAAGAAAAAACAGTTTTGAAAAAATAAAAAAGCGAAAGTTAATGCTCGAGAAATGGATTTTTTGATCAATTTTTTCGAGCCCAATAGCCCCTCAACCATTTGTGATCCATAAAATTCTACTGCATTAGGAAAACGAAGCAGAAAACAAATGAACAGCAAAACCCTCCCCTACCTACAACTTCCAAGTTCTCCATAAAATAAGAAAAATAAAGAGACGTTAAATACCAAGAAATTGTACAGACCAAAACAACCGAGAAAATTTAATTTTTTTTATGAAAAAAAAAATCGTTGGGCACCATGAGGATCGAAGGATAAAAGCGTAGATGCAAGTAACTCGGCCAAGACAATTGGTAAATCTGCCTTGGATAAACAACAGCTCATATTTTCTTAGGCTCCGACGGTCCTACCAGTATCAATTTCTTTCCTTTCTTACAACAAAGAAGCAAAACATAGATGCATGAAAAAGGACAAAAAGAAACTCAAAGAACTGTAGCATCAAACAGAGCATGACAGACAACGGTGCAAAGGAACGGAAAAAAGAGAGGCTTTGAAAAAGACTGGACCATACAAACAAATTTTGAATACACCCCAAATTTCCTACGTTAGGTTGCCAAAAAACCTAGGGGATCAAAGTAACACGAAAATTAAAATCTCCTCCATTTCCCGGTTACTTTAATTTAATTTTCCCCAAAATGAAAAGCTTTCACAACTGCCGCACCAATTCACCCGCAGTTCCCTTCTCAATCCAAAAGCTGAAAACTCGAACAAATGAAAACTCGGTAGAGAAAATTAGAATTCACCCTTTCTCCCAACAAAAAAGATGGAAACCCCCAAGATTCAAAGACCCAAAGATTCAATTTTCTTCTTACTCCCCTACGGAGGTGAAAGACGTTATTTATGGGGGAAAAAATCTCAAAGTGCTTTATACGACATTCGAAACAGAAAAATCGAAACCCTGGAAATGGCAAGGAAAAAAAAAAAAAACCCACGACTTCAAATTCTAATTCCTTCATATTCCCTTGCTTTCTCGGCAACCAAACAGACACTTTATAACCCAAAACCCTCAAAATGAGAGGTTTTGAGAAGAAAATAAAAAGAAACCCCAAAAGGAAAACCCACCTCTCTCTACCTTCAAACTCCAAAACATTCTCTCCAAACGATGCTTCCTCGGCCCCCAAATCACCAATGTTGTTGCCACTATTTTCCTCATTCTCTTGAAGTCCATCCTCTTTTGCACTACCCACAACGTTCTTCGCCTCGTCCAAGGGCCCAAGCGAGACCGGCCAATCGGACGCTGAGCCCACGGAGGCCACTCTCAGCCTCGACCCCGCCCTAGTGTTAGAGTTAGGGTTAGAATTAGCCTTATCGGGGATGATTTGCTTTTGCTGCTGCGCACAGCTTTCTCTGTTGTTGGGTCCCTGTCTGTGGCGCTTGGGTACAGAGTCGGTGGTAGGAAGAAGAATAGGGGGCTTCTCGAGGCGGCGGCTCCGGAGCTGAAGATAGGAACCTGAACCGGATACGGCGGTGGGAGGAGGAGGGGGAGGGGATTTCTGGAGGGCGAGAGTACGGGCGCGGGTGCGGACACCGAGGGAGGAATGCGAGACATCCATGACGGCGACCTCGCCTGTTGTTTTGGCCTTGCGAATGTACTTTCCCATGATGCTGATATGCCCTTCTATGTGCTTCAAAAGCCAGAAGCTGAGCTAAGCTGAAGCTCTCATAGAGAGAGAGAGAGAGAGGGGGGAGGGGAGAGAGAGAGAGAGAGACGGAAGGAGCCGGGAGGTGGCTATTTGTAGTGCCTCTGCTTCAAAGTAAGCAAAAGTAAAAAAAAAAAATGATAATAGAAATAAATAATATTTGGTAGGGTTGGGGAAGTCTGGTTCACTGTACTTCCAATTTCTCTTCCTTCTTTTTTTATCTTTCTTTTTATTTCTCATGCTATTTTTATTTTTTATTTTTTATTTTTTTACGAACAATCAAATCTTTTGTGAGAGAGCTTCGCATTTATCCATTTTTATCAAAATCCGTAATTAAATAAATATCCATTTCAGAAATGATCGGGTTCCTGAGACTGCGTCTACCGAGTTTTTTTTTATTTAATAATTAAGTAAGTATTTTTTTAATAATATTATAAATTTTTAAAAAATATATAAAAAAAATTTCTTAAAACAAACGTTTGACCTACTCGAAGTAATTTATCGGGCTAAATGCTCGCTGGTTACAATACCACTCTATCTATTTTTTATTTTTTTTTAAACAAATTATTTATATTTAGGTTGGTGAAAAGTGGGCGAGTAGATTTATAAAGTTTTTTAAATATATCTTTTTTACTTTTTAGGGTATTTTTGGGTATTTATAAAAGTTATTTTTTATTCAGTTTATTTTTAATAAAATCTAAGTAAATGATCAGAGGAAAAGGAAAATAGAATAATTTTATGAAATCTAAGCAATTGAAAAACTTCAAATGATTAGAAAAATAAAAGAATTTTATGAATTTTAAATATGTTTGAATTGAAGTTAAGAATTTTTTTTTAAAAAAAATTAAAGTAATTAGGCTTGGTGAGGAGAGTGTATATAGTTTCCAACTTCTTACAAAACAAACAAAAGAAGAAGAAAGGAAAACAATTAAATAATTAGAGAGAGATGCAGTGTTTATGAGATGAGATGAATTAAAATAAAAGTTAAAAATTAAATAAAATACTATTAAAATATATTATTTAATATTAGTTTTATTTTAATATTTGAAAAAATTAAATTATTTATTTTATTTGTATAGAAATTTAAAAAAAAATCATAATAATTGATGAGATGAGATTAATTGAAAAGTGTTGTGAAAACAAATGAGATTCTCAGAATTAGATAGGATGAGATAAAATTGAATAAAATATTGTTAGAATATCATTTTTTAATATTATTATTATTTTGATATATGAGAAAATTGAATTATTTATTGTATTTTATGTAGAAATTAAAAAAAAATTATAATAATTAGATGAAATAAGACGAATTAAAAGAATTTTTTTATATCCAAACCTCTCTATTTTATTTTTTTCATTTTTTGTTAATAATCAATATTTTTTAAAATAATTAATGAGAAAGATAAGAAGTTAGAATTGTTTGGCAAGAATAGAGCTTGCTTTTTTTATCTTGGAATTGGTAATGCTCTTTTATCTAGTTTTTCTCATATCTTTAATGATGACCTTCTTCATCTTTTGGTCATTTAAGGAATTATACGATCTACCATTACTCCACTTCCCTAATCGATTGTGACAATGTTTTTGCATCTTTGACTTTAATTAAATGATTATCATTTTAAATTTAATGGAAGATATTCTTGTTGCATGTATGAAGCATTTGTTAAAAGGAAAATGCTTGGTTCATGCTTCTTTGCTATGCTATGGTTTACTCCACCATAAGATAATGCCTTCTTTTGAGCTTGATTTATTATTACAAAGAAGAAAAAGGAAATCACATTTCATTGGCACTCGATTTTCTAGATGCATCTCTATCATGAATTTATCGGTTTCTTTAGAGAAAAAATAAAACTAACAATTTCACTTTCTTTTAATTTTTATTAATCTATTAATTGAATTTACAAAAGTTACCAATTAGATCTTTTCATATATATTTATTAAAAGAACTAACGAAGAGGGTCTTTCTACTTGTACCTCGAAGCCAAGTAACAACAAATAAAAAGGAGACATGTGTCCAAAATATGATACATTAACCTCCAAACATTAAAAAAAAAAAAAAAAAGTTAGATTTAAATAGTAAATTAAGATGAGATGAGTTAAGATGAAATATTAAAGTTGAATAAAATATTATTATTATTTTTAAATTTTAAATTATTTATTATATTTTATGTAAAAATTTTAAAAAATTATAATAATTAAATGAGTTGAGATCGATTCTGAATCCAAATAGTATTTGTCATGTCAATTTGAAAACTAATAATGCATCTATCTTAGCGAATGATGGAAATAGTAGAGGTAATACCCTCTCCCTTGAGAGCAATGATGAAAAGTAAAATAAAAAATTAGGTCAAAAAAATATAAAAGATATATATTAATGTGTAGATAAAAAAATTATTATTTTTTTTTAAAATAAAAATATTTTATTATTATAACTAGTGATATAACTATTTCAACGTGAGATATAAAATTATTATAGATAGACAAAAAGTAAAATGTGACATTTTATTTCTAATTTACCTAAAATTTTAGCTACACCAATGCTAATACTTGGCCACTCCCCAGCCATTAGTAGGCTCATAAATCACCTTCAAAGGGCCACATTGAGAAATAGTGGCCACCCTATATAAGAGTGAGATTGGTGGTGATGGGGTCTCTCCTCTCTTGATCTGTCTCCTACCCTATCCTTAGAAAGTGTTTTATTCTTCTCCTCATTGTTTTTTTATTTTTAGTTTTTCATTGTTTTTAAGCCAATATGTAATTTTTTTTTTTAAACTTTATTGACACTTGTTCTTGATCTTATTGGGTACCATTTGACTTTGTGACACATGACAAGCTTCTTCTTATTTTATTTGACTGCATATGGATGGAATAATCTAATTGATAAATTTCCTAAAATCCAAGATGTAAGTTGAAAATTTGAATGAGCCTTTAAAAAATGCTAGACTGTTTAGCACTTAATCCCTATTGTTGAGAGTTTTGAAAAATTATTTTAGATGACCTCATTTAGATAGTGAGAATATTTTATCTTATCTTATCTTATTATTATAATTTTTTAAATTTGTACATAAAATATAATTAAAAAATTAAATTATTTTAAATCTCAAAACAATAATAAATTTAAAAAATAATATTTTATTTAATTTTCATCTAAAATCATCTCATATATAAACTGTACCGTAATATATATATTTGAGTCTTTTTGTTTTTTGTTAAAAAAATGAATTTTAATTTTTTGATTTTTTTTTATTTAGATGGGAAGAACGTTAGGGAGATGAAAATTACTTTGGATTTTAAAACATGTTTGTATTAAAAGGTTAATAAAAATGAACTTTTTTTAATTTAACAAAAAAAAATGAAGAGAGAGACGAAAAACAAACGAGAATATCGTGATAAGGTGGTCGATACAAAGAGACGAGGTGGACACGAGAAGAGTTGATTAAGACGGATTAAGCATTGGATACCTTCCTTGAGTGGCCACGTGGAAAGCGCATTTTGAAAGTTTAGAGACTTGGGGAATCCCACCGCCGTTGAGTAGGAAAGTGTAATACACGCGAATTCGGTCTTCTCTCTTTCTGTGCCTGCCCTTGCCCTGGGATTGAATGAATGAATGATATCCTAATCCTAATCCTAATCCTAATCCTGGTGTCAGTCCATTCTTCTGCTGTAATTAATGAGATTGGGTTTATTACAATCCCTAAGTCTCAATCAATCAATCAAATTATCAATCAGCCACTTCTCTTTTAAGTTTGCTAAAGCTCGTGGTTGCCTCCAAATAAAGGCAGACTTTTGAAATAGTTTTTAAGGAACCCCCACTTTTTTTTTTTTTTTTTAAATTCTTTTTGTCCTCATTTTTAAGACAGTCTGCTGAGTATTACTTTTTCATCATTTCTTTTTTATCATTATCATTTTATTTTATGATATAATATTAAATAATAAAATATTATTTAATATTATATCATAAAATAAAATGATAATGATAAAAAAAAATTAATGAATAAAATTTTTAGATATTATTTACATGGCAGATATGTAATAGAGATTTGGACATGAAAATGACTTCTACAGTTAAAAAGAACATGCATTAAACATATTTTTTTTAAAAAAAATATTAATGAAAATTTAAATTTAAATGAAAAAACCAATTTTTTTTATGATAATAAATCCTACTTAAAAAAAAGCACATGATACTGATATATTTAAATTATATCTAATATTATTTTTTTATATTAATTAAATAATAAAATTTGATTTATAAATTTAAATTTAAATATTTATATTTTAAATATTAAATAATATATAATCTTAACGTAATATGTAACATCCGGTGGTCGCAGCCCTTTACAAAACAGGAACTTTAGAAGGTGACGTGAAAAATATAAAGTAACAGGTAGCCCAGCGAATTAAGGTATTATTTATTTGGCCATCTCATTTCATTTAACCTTTTTAAATATAAAAATAATAATAATATTAAAAAATAATATTTTATTTAATTTTTAATTATTATTATCTCAATTTATTTCATCTAATAAACGGACGTTGCTGTCGATGCGGTTTGGCTGCTAACAACATCTGGTGGTCGCCAGTAGATTTTCGTCAATCGTCACAGAAAACTACTTAGTACTGTTGCCTGCACCGTACTAGTGTTTAGAATAGTTGTGACGATAAAAAACTTATGGTCGGTTTTATTTCTACTTTTTAACAACTCACCCAAAAAAGAACAGTGACAATATATGTAAATATCTCTGCATTAAGCTATGGTTTCATTTAATCTCAATATCATAACATCATAAATATAAATTTTTTTAATTTTTTAATTTTTAATTTAATCATTATATAGTTATTATAAATTTTACAAACTTTTAAATAAAATATAAAAAATAATTCAATTTTTTTAAATTTTAAAATAAAAATTATTACTATTTAGTATTTATAAATTATTTTATTACTATTTACATATTATATTATCTGATTTCACTATCTAAACAAGCCTAAGTTTGTTTTCTTAGATCATTTTATGCAAATTAATTTTGAAGAAAATAGATCTGTTGAAATCTTAATAAAGATTGTGATGTTGTAGAATCTCAACTAAAAAGGAGGAGGTTGTAGGGGCATCTTTTGAGTTGGCATTTATTGAGTACTGATCAGTAGTAGCAATTAAAGGATGGGAGTAGATCGAGTGGTCCATTCTTTCTGGCACTGCATGTAGAAATTTGCTTGCCGGCTACGCTCTCCTTTTCTTGGTCAATTCTGAATCCTGGCCCTTCGACTATAAAAGAAGATCTCTACTTTAGTATAAGAAAACTGATTATTTTTATCAGGTGTTTGCTATAAAAATAATTATTTTTTATTATAAATAATTCATTATAAATAATGTGTTAAGATGTTGAGCATAGAATAGAAAGGAAAAAATATAAGAGTCGGACAGAGTAACCCGTTCCCGTTCAAATTGATCGATGGTTATTTTTTGAATTTTTTTTTCATATTTTTAAATATATTTAAATATTTAAAAAAAATCTCAATATATTCAAAATTACTTCTTTAATTATTAAGTAAAAAAAAAATCAAATAATTAAATTGAGAAGTTCAACTTGAAAGATAAAGTAATTTTTTCCTATATATAGATGAGTGTGGCAGAGTCAAATCCATAAGTATCCACTACCCAAATAAATTAATTCACATTTGTTTTGTAGGTTAACTATACTTAAATTTCGTAGAGGTAAAAAAAATATTGTCAAGTTGAAGTTTCTTTTCCTTCCTGCCATTGTTGATATCATGAAAAGGGAAAGGTCGTAGGCGTAGCCTGACTATTGTTGATGACAGCCACACTGATAATTTGGAAGTTGCAGTGACGTCTAAGACTATTATTACCATGTAAGACGTCAATTTGTGTGCAAATATATATATTTTGACAGCTTCTGAATAACTGAAAGGCTCTTGACCATCTATGTCCTCTGCTGTAGTAAGTGCATACATCACCATGTCTGCATGAGTATATCTTTGAGGTGGCCTGATCTGTCTCATTTGTCTACTAGTAGCAATGTTGTAGTCTTACTCACCCTGTCGCTATCATCAAAGTCAAGATCTTACTCATTGGTAATAACATGATCTTGGGTGCCACCTGGCACCCCTTGTGAAACTTCAACCTATAGCTCCACCTTCTTGTTATTACCATGCTCTTCACTTGTAGACACAGTAAATTCATTTCTCGGATTAAGCATGAATTGTTAATCAAATACAACATCCCTGCTAATTACAAACTTGGGTGATATAGGATTAGTACACTATAACCTGAATGCTTTCACCCCACTGGAATATCCAATGAATATGCCCTTCTTTGCCATTGGCTCGAGTTTTTCATTATTAATATGAAAATATGCAGGACAACAAAAAATTTTCATATTTGAATAATCAGAGGGAGTACCAGACTATACCTCATTTGGAGTTGTTAAACCAATAGCTGTGGCTAGAGAGCGGTTAACCAAATAGCAAGCTGTGTTGATTGCTTTAGCCCATAAATTTTTAGAGAAGTTGGCATTTAAAAGCATATTGCGGGCTCTCTCCAAGAAAGTCATATTCATCTGTTCAGCTACCCCATTTTCTTGTGGAGTATGTCTCACTGTGCGGTGTCTCACAATGCCTTCATCTTTGCAGAATTCATCAAAATCACCTCTGCAAAACTCCATACCATTATCGGTTCGAAGTTGCTTAACCTTCTTACTTGTCTGATTTTCAATCAAAACCTTTCATTGTTTAAAGTTAGCAAATACATCGCTCTTTTGTTTCAGAAAATAAACCCAAACATTTCTTAAGTAATCATTAATAAAAATGAGCAAATACTGAGCTCCACCTTTCGATGGAACAGAAAATGAACCCCAAAGATCAAAATAAATATAGTCCACAATACTTTTAGTTCTGTGAACCTCTGTAGGAAACTGAACCTTGCACTATTTTCAAAACACACAATGTTCACAAAATTCAAGTTTTTCTATCTTCTGATCTCATAACAAACCCTACCTACTCAAAATAGACATTCCATTTTCATTCATGTGACCCAAATGCATGTGCCATAAATGGGTAATGTCTGAGTCTGGATAATTTGAAACAAAAATGTATTGCCCTAAAGGAAATAAAGATCATCTGTCTTATCTCCTCTCATTACAATCATGGAGCCATTTCTGACTCTAATAGCTCCACATTCACTGGTATACTAGAAACCCAAAAAATAAGAGTACCTTATGAAATAAGACTTTTCTTCAAATCTGGAATGTGTCGGACGTTAGACAATGTCCTGACAATCCCATGAAATATCTTAATCCTAACTGAACCAACCCCAGCAATTTTACAGGCCATATCATTTCCCATCAAAACGGAACCACCTTTGACTGGCTCATAAGTAGTGAATCAATCCTCCTTGGGACACATATGAAAGGTACAAACTGAGTCCATGACCCACTTGTCACCATAGCGACTATTTGAGCCGCTAATTGCTAGCTGTTAAACTTTTCATCAGCAACACTAACAACATTAGAGGAAGTAGTGCCTTGCTCTTTGTTTTTCAGTTCAGGATACTCATTTTTGTAATGACCAAATTTATGACAGTAATGACATTTAATATTTTTCTTGTTAAATTTTGACTGTAAACTGCCTCTGGATTTACACATGTTCTTATCTAAACTTCTCTCACTGGATCTACCCCTGCTAGAGGAATCCTTAACAAACAAATCACTGACTTGATTATCCGTCCCCTTATAATTCAATTTAGTTCTTAATTCTTAGAATTCAAAGCAGAGTTCACATCTGCTAAGGAAATAATATTTCTACCATACAATATTGAATTCATGAAGTTATCAAATGATATAGGCAATGAACACATAAGAATTAAATCTTGATCCTCTTCTTCAAGCTTAATGTCAATATTCCTCATATTCATAATACTCTTATTAAATTCATCTAAGTGTTCAGAGATAGGAGCACCTTTCTTCATTTCGAGCGTGTATAACCGTTGCTTCAGATACAAACGGTTGGTGAGAGATTTCTTCATATACAAACTCTATCAGCAACCTCTCTCAAAACTCCATCTGATAATGACAAAAAAATGACATTGTGTGCCTTCTATTCATCTTCTCTTGCCGATGCAGGAGAATCATCAGATACATTCCTGTCCAATACCTTCCATAAACCTTATTGTCGTAGCAAGGCCTTCATCTTGATTCGCCATAAACTAAAGCTGTTCTGACCGTCAAATGTCTCCACTTCAAACCTTGCCATAGCAATCCCTCAAGACTTCACACAGAGCCTTGTGCTCTGATACCAGTTTGTTGAGATAAACCGGTTATCAAATGTTTGTTTGAAATAAATAATAGTAGAAATATAAGACTACGTCTACTGGTGGGATCGGTCTCAATGAATTCACTATCAACAAAGATGGAGTACAAGAGATTAATTACAAATTCCTCTTTCCAAAGTGTCAATACACTTTTGAGAATATCACAAAAAGGACCACACTCTCTCTATACAAGTTTCGATAGTCTCAAAATGTAAAAGTAATAAATGAATGTTAAAACATTCGAATTTATACTGAAACGGCGTGGGCCCTGATTTACGAACATTCGCTTGAGCTAAGTGTTGAGCAGAGCTCGAATGAACTTTAGGATTGCCATCCCGCTCGAGCTGAGTGTCAAGTGGATGTCGAGCAAACTCTCTGGTTGCCATACCACTCAAGCTGAGTGTCGAGCAACTGATGAGCAAACTCTCTGGTTGCCATACCACTCGAGCTGAGTGTCGAGTGAACTCTCGAGTTGTGTCTAGCTCGCGCTCACTGTCGAACAGCTAATGAGCAAACTCTCTGGATGAGACTTTGCTCGAGTGGTAGAGACACCACTCTAGCCAACAATCTATAGAGGCGATTTTTCAACAGAATTCAAACCACCTCTCAACATTTATTTTCAAACAAAATTAATAGATTCAAATATATATATATATAGATAATGTTATTGCACAATTTTAATATTTATTAATTTTAATTAATTGGATCTCATTTGTTATGACTTTTGATGTTGTTAATTCGCACATAGAGATGTTGGACTTTGTGTGCTTATATGCATGACATTAACAAATAAATAGTACAGATGCTACCAATCCTATTCGGGCGAACAACCACCTTTCCTTCACCCCTCTCCATTTGAGCGAAGTTTTTCTCCCCAGATCCCGTCTCCGCCCCCGTATACTTTCTAGCCGTATGTTCGACAGACGGACAAGTGGCTTAGTCCACCATCCATATCCCCACCCCTATGAGCCACCATTAATTTGGTTTCGAACATGGAGAGTCAAGGTTGTGGCTCTCCATTTCGAAGAAGAAGAAGAAGAAGACATAGATGATGGAGGAGACGACGATGAAGAAGAAAAAGAAAATTAGATGATGATGAAAGGAGATAGGTTGGGAATGGGAGGAGAGGAAGCTGAAAAAGGAGCGATCAAAGTAGAGACTCAAAAGATGAACTGTGATGAGGGTTTTTTTTTTCGTATTTATAGGTGAGGCAAGCGAATGGATGGATATCCCACCCAACTACCTGCCCGCTTGGTAAACCGGGCGGTTTGCTCGCCCTATACCATATGGGCCGGGCGGGACACACGGAAAAGTTGGGGAACAGGGGCCTGTTGGCCAGGCCTAATAAATAGATGGTAAGTACATTAGTGATTGGTAGAAGTTTATGTAGAAACCTTATGTCAAATTTAAAGTAGGAAAATGATTTATTTTTATAGGTTTCACTTTTTTTAAAGACTTGTTTTGAATTTGAAGAGTAGTGCTAGGTACAAGTCTATAATAGACAAATTCCTCATAAGCTATGTGTAAAAAGGTGGATTTCACTAAAAAAAATATATTTTTTAATCTTTTTCAAGGTGGGGTCTACTTTTTTATAAATGCTTGTCGGAGCTTGTCTATTTGAGTCTTATACAAATTATTTCTATTTGAGAAAGAACTCAAATCCTTGGCAATGCAAAAATGGTTGTGATCTAGATTGATTATATTTTTTTTAAGAAAGAAACAAAATGCTTGAGAGTTAAAAATAAGGGTGGCTCTACAGCCATCGATGGGAGCTCCCGCTAGGGGCTCCCGATAGTACATTTCATCTGTATTTGTTTTGTTTTTCACACGCATCCTTTAACACTATTAAATATCTTAAAAAATCACAACATCATTAAAAAATACTTCTTTAATCATTAAGTAAAAAAAAAAAACAGCAGGAGTCCCCAGTGAAAAGACTAGCATTTTCCTAAAAATACTACATGATATATATTATAGCACCTTAGATTATAACTCTTTCAATAAATTATCAAAAATGTTTTTTTTTAAATTATAAAAAATATTAAAATAGTTAAAAATAGATAATTAATATTTCATGAAAGAGCAGTGCTAGAGCCACCGAGAGTGGCTCCCAACATTGCCCATCAAGAAGGCTATTTTACTTTTTTCTTGTGTTTTTTTAATCTTTTTAAACATTTTAAAAAAATTACAATATCATTTGAAAACACTTACTTAATGATTAAGTAAAAAAAAAAAAAAGTGAGTCGGTAAGAATCATTAGGAGAATATATCGATTGATTTAGGTGCCATTTGGATAGTGAGTTGAGATGAAAGTTGAAAATTGAATAAAATATTATTTATTATTATTGTTTTGAGATTTAAATGTTAAATTGTTTATTATATTTTGTGTGAGAATTTGAGAAAGTTGTAATGATGAGATGAGATTAGGACTGAACAAAAATCCAAAAATTCGACTCCAGCTCCGGCTCTGACAACTCCGACTCCTACTGTCTGACTCCGACTCCGATATTGTACATATTTTATAAAAATATATGTATTTTTATATATTAATCATCGATAAGTCGGAGTCGGAGGTGGCGATGTACTGACTCTAACTCCAACTCCTACTGTCCGACTCCGACTTCTACTCCAATATTGTACATATTTTATAAAAATATATGTATTTTTTATATATTAATCATATATATTTAATATAACTATAACTTATACAGTTAATTAAATTCAATAATATACTAGTATGAGTGAATTATTATAAAATAATATGCTTATACTATAATATAAATAGACTAAAGTCGCTAATAATAGTTTAGTATATGTAAACACCATACTATTAACTATTACTACCATGTAACACTAATTTATAATAACAACTACTGTATAAACACTAATGTATAATAACATGTAACACTAATTATATAATAACTAATGTATAATAACATTTAATACTAATATATTATGTATAAACAAAAATATATAAATTAATTTATATTAACATGTAATACTAATATATAATAACTAAAGTATAATAACATATACTAGTAATGTATAATAACCAATCTATAATAACATTTAATACTATTGTATAATAACATTAATTTGTACAATGATTTATTTTTTTAATTTTGGTTATGTTTCAATAAAATTGAAATTGAAAAAATATTTTTTAAAAAAAAACTGAAATCTAGAAGTCCAAATTCGATTAGTGAGAGCCCAAGATTGTCAAATTGAAATCTCAAATGGGCTAAGAAAAAAATCCCAATAAAAAAGCTCAAATCCGACTTCGCTTCGACAAGTCAAAGTCGGATCAGAGGCTATGCGAATCAGAGTAGGGTTTGACCTTTAACAAAGTCGGAGTTAGAGTTGGAGGTAAGGCACTCCAACTCTGATATTATTGGTGCTCAGCCCTATATGAGATCTAGGACTATTCATCCAGGTTCCGGACCGAGTACTCTGGTTATGACTAGGGCCGGAACCCAGAAATACGAGTTCCAGGCTGTACTCGGGTTTTTTTTTTTAATCTAAAAGTCTATATTATATTACAAATTTTTCAAGAAAAAATGTTGAGAAGTGTATATATATATTTTTTATATACAAAACAACTAATTACCTTTTTAACTAAAAGCATCTAAAAGAAAAATTCAATATTTATCGTTTAAAATGCATGCAACACATAATGCAATTCAATACATATTATATTATTTGGTATTTATACATTACATTACAAAAAAAAAAAAATTACAATATATGAAATTTACATATAAAAAGTGGATTACAGAGAGCCAATACATAATGTGTCTGCTTCATGCAATCAATGCATTCCTCCACAGCTGATACATGTGTATTGAGAACCTTTATTTGTGTCATCTGCATCTCTTTTCTCAAATTTCCCACCAGGCAAAGCTAATTCCCATGTTTGTCACATGAAAACATACATCTCAACTAAGGTTATAACAAAACATATAATAAACTGAGTTATTATAACAAAACTATGAAACAAGCAATTTTATTTTTCAAAATAATGCCCCCTCTCACTCTTTTGTTGTTCCTTGCTCTAGTGCCCATCCAGATTCATGTGTGATAAAATGAAGTTAGAGATTATTCATTTGCAAGCAATTTCAGAGTGGAATAACACAAATGTATAAGAAATGATTATCTAGAATCTAGGCCAATAGCTTGTATATTGGCATGGCAATAGCAAATAAACACCCATTGAACTCATTTTTAGAGTATTAGAAGTGCTAAAATTTATTGGCATGACAATAGCAAATAAGTTTTGAAATTGCAGATTAATGATCTGGTGAACAAACACATACTTCTTGAATATTTGAACATTGGAATTCATACACTTGATATCATCAACAATGACAAGTGAAGGATGTAATAGCACAACAACTTGGATAAGCTCAGCCTTTGCAAGTTCAACCTTAGCTGAGAAAATGCAAAGTTCAAATATCAGTCTCTTTTCAAAGCAATAAGAATATAGCGATTTAACATATAAAACTCAAACTGAGTTATTATAACAAAACATAGCCATTGCATGTATAATACTAATGCCTCCATTGAAGATGAACATATTCTCTCGTAACATATTCTAAATTTTTCAGCATGAATGGGAAGGGAGACTCACAATGGCCTCGGTTGAAGATGAAGCTACATAATCATCTAAAAAAATATTAAAAATTGAGTTAGATATATAATAAATTGAGTTAGATAGATATTAAAAAATATATTTCAAGTCTCAAACTTACCTTCAAGGTCCATCGACTGTATGTATTCTTCCAACTCCCGAATGTCAACTAGTTTGATCCTTAACTAATTTTGGGTGTAAATGAGGGCTTTGACAGTTTCTGAAGACAATGAACTCCTAAAAGGATTCAATATGTGTCCTCCAGTACTGAATGAGGACTCCGAGGCAACAGTAGAAATGGAGATAACTAATACATCACGTGCTACCTCAGCAAGAACAGGATAATTGGTAACATTAACTTTCCATCAATCTAAGATACCAAAATCAAGCGAGTCTTTTACACATGCCTCAGAAAAATACATATCTAGCTCCGATCTAAACTTCATAACACCTTGCTCCTCAAGATATTTGGCCAATATGATCCGAAATTTAGTCGGAGGCGATGTTGGCTCATTGTCAATATTTGTATTAGTAATGCTTGGCCTCCCTTGAGCTACATTAGAACTCCCCCCACTAGCCACACGAAATGTGTTATACTGCTCGATTAAGCAGCCTAAAATGAGTTTAACCTTATCCTCTATCTTATCTACCAACTCATACCCTTTGCACTTTTACAGCCAAAACTTCATTGTCATAATTTTATACCGTGGATCAAGCACAACAGTAACATATATCATCAAGTTGAACCTATTTGTGCTATCCCAATACTTGTCATACTTACTTATCATATTTATACCCATAGTACTACTGATAATAATATTACTCAAGCACATATCATTTAATACATTTTTAATTGTGCAAAATTGCTCAAAATATACATTTGCTATCACATTTAAAGAACCATAAATGTTCAATGTAACATCATAAAGAATTTTCAGCAACTCTACAAAAATCTGTGTATTTTTTCAATCATCACTAGTAGGGTTTACGAATTGTTCATCCACAAACACATATTGTTCAAATGTTTGTTTATATTTTTCAGCGGTACTCAACATCAAATATGTGGAGTTCCATCTAGTAGAAACATCCAAACAAATCAACCTCCCACGAATCTTTTCATTTTCTGCACAAGCCTTGAATTTGACAAATCTTGACAATGAAGATTTCACATACTTGACGGCATCCCTAATATTTGTTACAAATTCATAAACATCCTTCAAGCCGTCCATAACAATCGGATTCAATATATGGGCAGCACATTGCATGTGAATAAATTCACTACCCAATATAGTACAATCATTGTCTTTTATTTTCCTTCTCATGTAATCAAAAACATCATTTGATGAGGCATTGTCAATTGTGATGGTCAAAATTTTATCAACACCTCGTTCATGCAATCCCAAGTCTAATACCCTTCCAATAGTTTCGCCCCTATGGTTAGAAATTTAGCAAAACTTAAGTATTTTTTTATGCAATCTCCAATTGCAATCAATAAAATGTACAGTAATGCACATGTAGTTCATATTTTGCATTGACGTCTAGGTATCGATGGGAAGACAGATTCTTTGACCATCTAAAAATTTCTTTAGCTGTATCTTCTATTCATTATACAGTTTAATATAATCAATTTTTAAAAATGATTCGGGATGGTAAAGTAAATCGAGACTTTAAATCAGCCACGAACTCAATAAACCATTTGTGCTCCACTAGCTTAAAAGGTAATTCATACCTAATAAAGAACTTAGCAGTTGACACCCTAAGTTTTTCTACATCATACTTCACTAGACCTTGTGGATTACACATTATTCCCTCCGCATCTCTCTTAACACTAGATGATTGACTTTTTTTAACTCCTTTAACTCTAAGAGGAGATGTTTCACATGCATTCTGGAGGTGGTATATCATATATAAAGTGTTATTCTTGTAGTGATAATTGTATAACTTAGCGCAATAATTGTACTGAACTTTTGAGTTATCGTAGTCAATAGATTGCACTTTAGTAAAATATTCTCAAACCACCGATTGGTTACTATGTGTTTTTTTAGATTTCTTGGGTAAAGGTAGGATGGAACGGGTAGGGTGTTGTGCATATGTGGATGAAGAGGTTGGAAGACTCCCATGCTCCTCCGCATTCACTAGAATAGAAAATGAGTCACCACTAACCCCTTGAGTTGTACTGACATTATAACTCACAAAATCTTCTTCCGTTTGTTATTGAATAGTAAAGACTACAAAATATAATATAATAAATAATCAAACACAACAAATATATAACCAAATACACATATAATAATTCTCTTTGTACACTATCAAACAAGGCCGGTGCATATGAAATAGTGGAATGTAATAATATGGTTTTAATTCCTAACATGGCACATATATAAATTAAGGATTACATGCTGAAATTGAGAGTCATAGATGGATCAACATAATAGTTTTTACAATATTTATTTGATCAATAAATACTGTGAACTTTATTTTGTGTATATAATATATATCTCTCTCTTGTTCTAGATCTAAAACTTGGGACATAATACAAAAACAATATATTTACGATAACCAAAAATATTAACGCAAAGCGATAAAAAATGCATAAAAAAAACATAAGGCTTTGTTTCGTAACTATATTCATCTCAACTCATAATTATAATTTTTTAAAAATTTTAATATAAAATATAATAAATAATTAAAAATTAAAAATTCCAAAATAATAATAGAATTAAAAAATAATATTCTAACAATATTTTATCATTTTAACTCAACTCAACTCAGTTTAACATCTAAACGGAGGTTTGGATTCAAAACTCACATCAATTCATCTCAATTCATCTAATCATATCATTATAACTTTCTCAAATTCTCACATAAAATATAATAAACAATTTAAATTTTTTAAATCTCAAAATAATTTTTTTAAATTCTTATACTAAATATAATAAATAATTTAATTTTTATTCTATTATTCACAACTTATCAAAATCAACCTCTGCTCATTTGTAAATCCAAACCTCCTTTAACCTTCTCGGTAGGGCCAGGGTGAGTCTAGCACTGCCCTTTAAATTATTTGATCACCTCGTTTTCACCGATGGCCGTATACACTATACAGACCATACGTATGAAAACGATGGCGCGCTCTTTTGTAGAGGTCACCTTTCCCACTTTTTTCAAAAGGAATAAAATGGAGCGGAGAAGTTTAGGACCCACCACCTCCCAATAAGGAGCGTGACCTACACAGCATTGATTTGACCCATTTTTCATTCATTTTAATATTTATAGTTTAATTCAATATATACTAAACTAAATTTATGATTTATGATTTATACTTTGCCAGTAATTTAAGATAGATTTATAAATAAATAAATAAATAGTAATTTAAAATGAAAAATATAATTTTCTTTTCTTAAAAATAATATTTGTGTGAATTGAAATATGTTATTTTTAAAATTTGTATACAATAATGGAAGTTTATAAAGTGTAGACGTAAAAGGTAAAAGGTAAACAATTTTCCTTGTATTATAAGGCATCTCACTGCTTCGTCTAATCACCATAATCATTATTTTGACCCAAACTCCTGAAATCGAACAAATAAAAGAAAGAAAGATAACCAAAAGTAAGTTTGGTCAACTTAGTCATAAATGAATTGAAGTAATACAAATTTTAAGATATATTAACATTACTTATTTAAAAAATAAAAATTTTATGAATAATTATTTTTACTTTTTTTTATTATATATTTTATTAATATAATTAATTGTATTATTTTTTTAATATAAAATAACTCTTTAGTCAGCAACATCAGTATAGTACGTAAAAAAATTATAAAATATAAGTCTTTAAAAAATTAAAATTGTGAAAATAAATAAATTTAACTATTTATATTATATTCTTAATATTTCTATCAACTTAAACTCCTATCAACTAAACCTCTTGACAAAAAGTAATGATTCTAGGAAGAACACCCACCAAAATTGCCTAAGATTGACACTATAGTCAATGAAATTGTGATTTCGCGTTAAAGCATATATAGAGTACTTTTTAGAATTTTCTTTTTAAATATCACTTAAATATAAATATTTTTTAATTTTTTCATCTAATTATTATCTAGTTGATATAATTTTTTCAAAATTTTAAACAAAAAATAATATTATTTTTTCAAATTTTAAAATAAAATAATATTATAATAATATTTTATCTTAATAATATTTTTTATGTAATTTTTTCTTTTTTATTTCTCAAAATCTAATAAAACATTTTAACTCAAACAATTTTATTACTATTTATAAAATTGTAATCTCATCTCATTTCTAGGCATTTATCCCATATGAATGTGTTGCGTGTGTCCTCCTAAATCAATGAAATCTTCTGCGTCGTGTGTAGAGTGGACGGAAAGAATTAAGTAGAAAACCAATGGAAAACCATTTGTTTGGTACATGTTGCGACCTCGAGAGCAGCTTTTAAAAGTTTTGAGACATGCATGCCTCTCACTGCTACGAGAATTATACTCGAATGATGATCAGAAACAAGAAACAGTTGTTTCTGTAACAAATAATTTTAAAGTATTTTTCAGAGTACAGATATATGCTATTCTCATCTTATTATAACATGTCATGTCAATTAAAGTAATAAAATGTGAATATCGCATCATCGGCATTCTAACAATATTGAATACCTAATGATTTTTCTTTTTATAAAATAGTATTGTTGAGGTATATGTGAAGGCTGAAAAAGTATTTGTTAAAAGTTGGCTCGACAATTATCTCGAGTCAAAGTTCGCTCGACGTCGCTCGAGCGAAGCTCAAGTTCGAGAGTCCTGCTCGAATCTCGCTCGACATTTAGCTCGAACGAGATAGAAATCTTAGTGTTCGCTCGACACTCCACTCAAGCCAATATTCATTTGGTTGTTCGCTCGAGGCGCACTCGACACATGTTTCGTGTGATCAAGTATGTCTTTTTACACTCTTATATTTCCCTGCACATCACTGGACCATGATGTCAAATACAAAAAATTAGATCTCTTATCATGCGCTAGGACTAGCACACCCTTACTGATCTTCTAATCTTCTCTAGAGAACGTTACTACAAAACTGTTATCATCAAGCTGTCTCACAGAAATCATATTTTTCTTTAGATCTAGAATATGTCTGACTTGCTGTAAAGTCTACACGCTCATATTTGGAAGTGTGATATGCACATCACTCACTCTCATTACATCCAATATCTCTCCATTAGCCGTATATATCTGTCTAAAATTACCAGTAACATAATTCTATATAATTTCTTAATATTAGGTGCTATGAAATGAAAATTATGAATTCAACACCTAATCATTAATAGGTGGAGTTGACTTGTCTTTTTGTACAAATCATTTATTGTGGAATGCAACTTGTGGCTTTTATTCCCTCACAAGTTGAAGAAGGTGAATGGAGCAGTAATATTTTCTGCAGATCCTTCAGCTTCTTTGTCATAAGGTTCATCATTCACCTACGTAACTAAAAACCAGCACGTGAAACCATGAAAGCAACTTATCTGCACATATACAGCTCTGCCATGATTATTATTTATTTTTTTAATAGAGCGTTTTTTTTTTTTTTTTTTTTAGATCTCTTTAAACAGTGTACCTGGTCCCATTTTTATTTTTTAATCGAATTGATATTCATGAATTTTTAAAATTTAAGAATTAATACTAGGTCGATTACTATTGAAATTAAAATTTTTGATTTTTTGGATCTCGGTTCAGTCTAGTTTGATTTTTTCAATTTTACAGATAAACAAAATCATATTCTATCAAAAGCTTAATAAATGATTGACTCATATGTTTCATTTTATGTTATATTAATTTTATGTTATAGAATTAAAATTTATATATTATATTAGAATTTATATATTATATTAAAATTCAAATATTATATTAAAAATTATAAGATTATTTTATGTTATATCAAATGTTAACATAAAATTAATAGATATGAATAATAAGATTTTAAAATTTTATATTATATTAATTAAAAATTTAGCATATAACATATATAATACAATATAAAAAAATTATATAAAAATATTTATATTAAATTATAAAATTAAAAATAATATATATTATTCAAGTTCGGTTTGGTTCGAAATGATGCTTTAAAAATCAAAATCGAAACCAGACTGATTTTCTACTGGTTTTGCTAAATAGGAACTAGTAGTACTCGACCAAACCCGATCCGATTCATCGTTTCCTGATGTTTTTTAACAGCCTTACTTATAAAGAAAAAAAAAATGGATTCGGCTGATTTCTCCTCTCTTTCTATATATATAAAAATGTTATTCTTTTAGATGTTTTATCATTTTTATTTATATTTCAGATAATTTTTCATTAGCTACTTAAATAATAATCATTTTAAATATATTATATTATTAAATAGAATTATTTTATTTATATGTTAGTATAGAGAACACACCATCCATATTATTATTATATAATTGATAAGACATGATTTAATTTATGATATTTTTTATAAATTAAAACTTGTCACATAAGTAGTACAGAGTATACTCTACACTGACTTATGAATAATAGAATTAAATCAAAATTAGAATTTTTGGATTAAAGAGGACTGAAGATGACAACATTGCATTACTTATAGAAAAATTTATAATTTCCCGCGCGTGTTTGTTTATATTCGGCCCACGTTGCTGGAGTGCGAGTAACGCGCCAAGACATGCGATTGTCACTGTTCGCTTCTAATTTAAAACACAAAAACATTATTATTAATTAATTAATTGGCGTGAAAGGAATCCAATGCTAGCTTCTTCTACTGCCGCCGATCCTTTTTTGTTTTGAGATAAGTTGTGTTTAAATATTGAAGTGAGTTGAGTTGAGATGATAAAATATTATTAGAATATTATTTTTTAATATTATTATTATTTTAAAATTTAAAAAAGTTAAATTGTTTATTATATTTTGTGTTGAAATTTGAAAAAATTGTAATTATGAGTTGAGATGAGTTAAGTAACCAAACGAAACCTAATCGACTTGTAACAGTAAAGGCAGGCAGTTGTTTCCGCTGTTTATCGTATTAAAATATTTGTTTATCGTATTTAGTCCGGCTCAAGTTTACCGTTTTGGTTTTTTTTAAAATTTTTTTAATATATTTAAATATTTTTACAAAATAAAAAAATATTTTAATACACTTAAAAAATCACTTTCTTAATCACTAAATCATTTTTTTGCCAAGCAATCAAATAGAGCGATACAATTGAGAGCAATGTTTTAAATACCATACCGGTCAAGACACTGGAACGAAATATTTCGATACCGGTATCATTTCGGGATAATATTTCGATACCAATACCATTTCGGTACCGGTACCGTTTTGTGTACCGTTTCGGAATAATTTATACTTGGATAAATTATATATATACAAGCATTAACTGTATTCCAAAATAACAACAAAATAAGTCATAAACTCAATACTTCTCAATACAAGCCTTAAATTTTAAGTTACAACTAATATAAAGTTATAAACACCAACATTGTCATGATAAAATTATTAACATCATCACGTCATCAAACATACTCATTCTCATAAAAATACAATAAGGATCAGGATTCGACATGTTAATCAAAATATTTTCATCAACATCATCACCATCATCAACATCAACACCAACATTGTCATTATCTTCCTCATTTAGTGAGGCTAATGGCTCATCAATACTTGCTCAATCTAAATCTTCTCCATCAAGAAGTTCAGATTCTTCACCCACCAATTCTTCCATCAAATCAATGTTTTCAAGATTGATTGGATCTAAAACATCTCTTCCATTTTTTATGCTTCTGTCAAAATAAAATCAAATATAAGTAAAAATGTTATAAATTTTTCAACAGTGAAAACATTAGTATTAAAAAAATTTACCTCTCTCTCAGCTTCAAGTTATAACGAACAAATACTAAGTCATTCAAACGTTTATGCACTAATCTATTTCTCTAATTCGAATGAATAAAATCAAATGTACTCCAGTTTCTCTCACATCCAGTTGCACTACAATATTGACTTAGTACTCGAATAGTAAACTTTTGAAACGTTGGAACCTCGCAATCCAATTGGGTCCACCATGCAACTATAACAATAATGTAATTATAAATTGTTAATTAAATACAAGTAAAAATAAAATAAGATAAAATTTAAAGTACAAAGTCACACTATTTAACAAATGATATTAATAAATGATAATACCTGGATTAATCTTTTCATGCTGGAGGATTGCTAAAGAATGTCCAAACTCACCTACTGCATTCTTATACAAGTCAAGTTCTGTAATGATCTTATATTGATTATCTGGATCAAGTTCCATCTTCATAACACAACTGTTGAAACCTCTTACAACATCATTTTTATTTTTAAAATTGGGACTATAGTAAATTCCAGGATTAAGAAAATAACCCGCCGCATGTAATGGACTGTGAAATTGCCTATCTCATCTAGAATCAACGATCTTAGTGAATGGACTGAATAAACTAATTTTGTTATTGCATCTTGCTTTTATATTCTCTTTGACTCTTTCCATCGCATTATACAAGTATCCTATTGCAGGCTTCTCATCCCCGTCAACAAGTCGTAAAACATGAACTAAAGGCTCACTAACTTTGATAATAAATTGACATTGAGCCCAAAACTCTCTATCTTCTAAAACGATTTCAGTTATCTCATTCCCTATGTTGTTCTTAGAATGACTTGATGCAATCTATTTATCACAAGTAAACATTTGTCTGAGTTCTTTCTTAAACAAGAGCAAGTATTGGATACTTAAAAAATTTGTCGCAAACTTTGTAATTGCAGGACGACACAAATCATAACCTTTGGTAAAGTCTTTTCTCATAAATGCCAAAACTCAACCATGGTTATAGATGAACTTTGTTATCTTTTTTGCTTTTTTTATAGTATCATCAATAAGGGAAAAATATCTTGGATCGAAAAAATTCTCCAACATTAAGTCTATGCAATTAGCTACACATAGGGACCAGTAGAAAGAGCCATACTTCTGTTGTAACTTTTTTCCTGCAGCTTTATAACTTGCATCATTGTCCGTTATGAACTACACAAGATTCTCAGCTCCAATTTCTTGAATAACCTCATCAAATATATTAAACAATATTTTACCATCTTTTCTAAGGCTAGATGTATCAACAGACTTCAAGAACATTGTACCTTTCGGACAATAAACTAGAAAGTTGATTATTGATTGTTGCTTCTGGTTTGTCCAACCATCTGTCATTAGTGAACAACCGGTCTCATTCTAAATCTTCTTAATTTGTTGCAAATAATCTTGAACCTCATCCACAGTCATCTTTAACAAATTTTCTCTCAACTCATATAAAGATGGGCCCTTGAATCCTGGTCCGATGGTAGTCATGGTATCAATAGCTGGTTGATAAAACTTGGATTGAGCCGCATTGAAAGGCGGATTAGCATCATACCACCAACGTGCTACAACCATCTTTGCTTTTACAATCATCTCATTTGAACACATAGAACTCTTAATTGAAGGTTAGGCCCCAGGAGTTGTTCTTGGAGCAAAAAATCTACTCAATCTCCCCACTGACTTTTCAGTTCCAGATTCTTTCAACTTTCCCTTACCTTTTGAAAACTGAGACTGTCCATCCATACTATTACTATCTTCAATATCATCGGATGTTAAATCTATATCGCCTCGAATCTCTAAACTTATTTTTCTTTTATTTTCTTTACTTTTTTTCATTTCATCAAGCAACTCATCCATTTGCCATTTTACATATTCAGAAATCTTTTTACATGCTTCTACATCGCCTGAAATCCCAGCTAGATGATACTTCAACCGAGTGATCCCGCCACCTCTAATTACTTTATTACAATATAAACATTCAATATTATTTCTTGTCCCTGGTACTGCAGGTGCATTGGCCTATGCTGGATCTTCTGATCTTACAGGAGCAAGTATTGGAGTTGAAATCATACCACCGGTTGATTGACAACTAGACATTTTTAACTATTAAAGTATAAAAAATTAACACTTATAAGTAAGCCATTAAGAAGAAACTCATCAAATCTAAACTATTTAGTTTAGCATTCTCTTTTGGATAAAGAATTGTTTTTTAGTAAAATTGGATTAAAGCTACTATATTTATCAGAGATTCAAACATCTATAAAAATATAATCTAAAACATCTATAACAATATAATCTAAAACATCTATAAAAATACAAACAAATACTATAATAATATAATCTAAAACATCTATAAAGTATAAACATATAATCTAAAAGACTAAAACATCTATAAAAATATAATCTAAAACATTTATAAAAATACAAACAAACACTATAACAATATAATCTAAAACATCTATCAAAATAAAATTATGATTTGTTTATAAAAAAAGTAACAAAAAAATAATTAAATTAAATTATAAATATAAATGAAAAAAATAGTAAAAGTAAAATACCGAGATGAGGCCCTGAGGGCAGTGGTCGGCGACGTGCGATGCGATGAGACGGAGGGCGGTGGACTGCTGGGCCGCTGGCTGGCCGTCTGGGACTCAGGTGCTGCAGTTGTGTGAAGCCGAAACTCGAAGGGCAATGGGCGCCGCAAATGAGAAGGAAATGAGACTCTGAAACTAAGGCCAAAATGCTAGGTTTTATTTTTGTGGTGAAAGTCCAAATTTGCTCCTAAGAATTTGCAAAAATTTAAAAAATGCCATCAACCTAGCTGTTGAAAATCATACAGGCCGAAATTTATGTTTCGGCCGAAACATAAAATACCGGCTGATACAGTCATGTACCGGCCGATACATCTAAAATTTTGACCGAAACGAAATATTAATTAAACCGGTACCGGCCGACTGGCCGGTACGATACCAAAAACATTGATTGAGAGGGTAAAATAGTTTTTTCCATTTACATATTCTTGCATTACTCCGTTACTGTCTTAGTGCATATTTGGATTGCTTGAAATATAATTTATAATTTTAAAAATAATAGTTTATAATTTAATTAATAAATTTTATTATTAAAAAGTTATTTACTGTTTGATAACCATATATTTAAAACATTTTAAAATATTTTATATTTATTTGGAAACAAATTAAAAAAATACTTTTGGATGTAAAAATGACTATTATTTAAATTTTAAAAATTATAACCACATCTTTAAGAATCTGAAAGTTGTAATTATTTAAAAGTTATATGGATATTTTTGTCTATTGATAGTCTTTTTAAAATTTGAATTACGTTCCGTATTATTCAGAAAAACACGTTTGAAGGAAAAATATCAAAATGATAATTTTTCTTCAACGCATTTTTTAACTTATTTAATTTTTTTTTAATATATAACGCCCAATCAACCTAATTTTTTTTAATTAAAGAGCTTTTAAGGTTATTTAAATATTTTTTAAAGAGAAACATTACTTTGCCCTCCCATTTGTACCGCTCCATTTGATTGCTTAGCAAATTTTTTTTTTTTACTTAGTGATGAAGGAAGTGATTTTTAGTGTATTAGTGTATTTTTTTTTATTTTTTAAAAATATTTAAATGTATTAAAAAAAAAAAAATCACTGGACAGTAAAGTGGGACGGATAGTAAAACCCCAATCTTTTTTAAAACTTCTGCCACAACCCAAAACAAATTCTTACTGTTCATTAATATTTAGAAGAAAATTATTAATTTTATTAATAATACATCTTAAATTAATTATATTATAGAAGAGAAATACTACTTTTGGTCTTTGAAGTTTGTAACCTGACCATATTAACCAAGGAAATGCCAAGTGAATCGAGAAAAGGAGACGGTGCATTTCGTCAATTTTCTTTATTAAATTCATTCCTTCTCTCGGTGCCTGTAAAAGGGTACTTTTAATCGATATGTTGATTTTTTTTTTTAAAAATAATTGATCTATAAAATTATTTAAATTATGCAATATCAATTAATATAATTAAAAAAATATAAAATTAATTATAAACAATATAATTTTAACACTTGCACGTTAAATACGTACAAGGTAACAAGATATATCATTTTTGTATATTGAAACTTAACTTTTAATTGGATAGAAATGAAGTTAAAAAATTATAAAATAAAAGGAAAAGCTCAATAAACCGATACACGTCTGTGATGTGTGGATGTTTGCAGATTCACTAATCCAAATTATCAGAGCCGAATGCGTAATCACTTATGTCATCAAGCAATTAACAATGCCATGTGCAATTGTATGAAGGCAGTGCCTAAATTGAAGATGATTGGAATTTGGGTGATATAAAATACTCATCCTACTGTATTGAAGCTTACTCGTTAAACAGAGGTACATATTCACAACAATTTCACCTAAAATAAAATAATAGTAGCTCATCCCTATTTTTATAACAACCACAAAGACCCCAAATCCTAGCATGACAAGAACTCCTAAATTTCCAGCATATTTTGTATGATATACATGTTTGGCTGCCAACCACCACATGAGACCAAGGGAAAACTATACTCCCTTTATTATATGTAGAAAATAAGTGAACAATGCAACCTAAATTAAAAGAAAATAAATAAATAAATACATACATGGGGAGGATTTTACTTTCCTATGTTTTTTTTTTTTTTTTTAATATTTTATAAGTTGGGACTTTTGCTGCAGTTAAGAATGAGAAGGGCAGTAGAGTTGATGCTGGGAGATTTGTATCCAGACATGGCAATTACCTTATTTCCAAATCTTAACAGATTTGTCATGACTGGCGGATGCAACCATCCCTGTTACTGGTGACTGTGCCAAGGCTGATATCACACACTCGTGAGCTTGAATTGTCATACATTTATTCACAGCCAAGTTCCAGAGCTCCAGAGACTGCGACCAACATATATGTAATAACATTAGCAACATTTGATGGAAATCAGCTGAGTCTCAGTTGTTGACAATTTAGCTTCAGAGAATTGCCAGTCGATTGATAACAAACAAATGATCATTTGTTTATTTTTATTCTTTCATCCAGCACTTGGGAGGAAAAGTACAAGGCAATTGATAATACTGATATGGGACAATAACAAAGCAAATATCACCTGGTAGCCTCCAATGACCAACAGAGTCGAATAGCTTGGGTGGAAAACACAAGAATGGAACATGTTTCCACTGGAACTGAGCTCGTGAATGCACTCTCCAGATGCTAATGACCACACCCTAACAGACTCATGACTGACAGATGCCAAATAATCTCCAGTGGTGTCCCAACAAACGGAGTGCACTTCTGTTGAGTGCCCCTGAAGTTTGAAAGACAGGGCTTTATAACTAGTAATTGCAGATTAGATTGAGCAATACAATTCTAAAGTGATTTTATTACACGTGGGAAAGAGGACTTCCAATAGCTTCCTTCAACTTTTCCTGAATTGGACAGTGATATCATACCTGCAACGAGTGTGTCTGCCTATCAGTCTCGACATCAAAGATGGACACAACATTCTCTGCAGCTGCAGCCAGAAGCTGTCCAATTCTCGGCTGAAATCTCACCTGTGTCGAACCTCCCTGGTCATTTAACTACAGTGGATCAGAACACAATAAACAAAATCCAACAAAGCCTCAAAATTTTATGAAGAAACGAAAAATAACAAGAATGTCCCAAAACTAGCCTTGGAAATATGGTTGGAAGAATACTGATTAATTTTCCAGAAACGAATTTCACTGTTGGCATCGCAAGAGCAGAATAGGTCATTCTTCTTAGGGTGGAAATCAAGGGATGTTACATGTGATGTGTGCCCTGCATACGCCTGTAGGCAATAACTCGGCTGCAAGAAGAAACTAAATTAAGCGCTTATGGTAAATACACCAAAATGTTCATCACTAGTAAAATGATACAAGATGAATAAAGTCAATCAATTTGAACACCAACAGTTATGTAACTATCCATCAGAGACGTACGGGCAGAAGTACAAAATTTAAGAACCAAAAAACCCAGTGATCCATCATAAGCCCAGTTGATCCATGCAATTTACTGTGTAGAAGGTTCAAGTTGTCATGACTGCAAATAGAACTTTTGCTTTGGCTGATGTATTTACTTGTAAGAACAATGAAAGCGCATGTCATGGACAAACTATCATTACATAATTGACTATAAGCAATGCAATAACTTATCTTTGTAGATGTTGAAACTCCACGAGGCAACAACAAATGAAACAAGGTGGTTTGTGTGTGTGTGGTTTTTTTTTCTCTGACAGTAATAGTTCGTAATTTCAATTATCTACCAAATATATATATATATATATATATGAGTGACCCAAAACAAAAAGATGCAACCCCAGTACGAGGTAAGCATATAAAAGAAACACCAAGTACACAATAATCCTAGCATCTAAAGTTTCATAGATCCAAAAATTCAATCAAAGAAGTAAAAAGCAATGGGTTGAGGAATTTACTTTTGCAGCATCCCAAAGTCGCACAGTTTTGTCAAATGAAGATGTTGCCAGCTCAGTCGAATTTGGTCTGAAGCGAACATCAGTAATTATCAAAGTGTGATCTTCCGGGGTGCTATCAGTCTGTAGCGTCTCCATGTTCCAGAGAACAACCTAACAAAAAAAATGATAAGAATACACATCTCTCTCTCTCTCTCTCTCCCCACTTTTTGTTGGGGGGTGGGGGTGAAATCATATACAATCTTGTTGCCCTCTCAAACATAAGTTCTGTGTGAGCTCAAAAGACTCTCATAAGCTAAAAATTAACACACATACTTGCCAGGAGGCAAAGTGGCAAGCTAAAAATTCATAAAGGATCACATTAAATTTCTGGTGCAGTTCTCATTCCTAAGAAGATTGGGACCTTGGAGGTGAAGGATTACTGGCCCATTAGCCTTGTGAATGTGATATATAAAATTATTTCTAGGGTGCTTGCTAATCACTTAGGAGAGGTTTTGGAGAGGATCATTACAAAACCCCAAAATGCTTTTGTTAAAGATAGGCAAATTCTGAATTCAGTCCTCATTGCTAACGAATGCCTAGACAGTAGGCTAAAATCTAGCCAACTGGGAATCCTATGCAAGTTAGATATGGAGAAGGCATATGATCATGTGAACTGGAAGTTCTTACTCTATGTGCTTGGGAGGTGCGGTTTTGGGGAGAAATGGTGCTCATGGATTAGATCGTGTATTTCAACTGTGAGGTTTTCCCTATTGGTGAACGGCTGTCTACATGGTTTCTTTAATAGCTCTTGAGGTCTAAGTCAAGGAGATCCTTTGTCTCCACTCCTATTTGTTCTTGTCATGGAGGCACTTAGTAAAATGATTCTAGCCTTGGTGAACAGTGGCTTTATCGAGGGATTCTCGGTGGGTAATCCTAATAGGGGCACCATTAACTTATCTCACTTATTGTTTGCAGATGATACACTGATTTTTTGTAAGGCAAAAAAAACCAAATTCGAACACTAAGGGCATTATTACTTTGTTTTGAAGCGGTTTCCGGGTTAAAAGTGAACTTTGATAAATCAAAATTGGTACTAGTGGGTAACGTTCCTAACATCCGGCAACTGGCTAGTATCCTTGGATGTAAGGTTTCCTCTCTTCCCATGAATTACCTTGGTCTTCCTTTGGGGGTAGCTGCAAGGTCTATATTGATTTGGGATACAGTGGTGGAGAAGATTGAACGCAGATTGGCATGTTGGAAGAAATCATATCTCTCGAAAGGTGGTAGGATCACCCTTATCAAAAGTACTATTTCTAATTTACCAACGTATTTTTTTTCATCTGTATTCCCAATTCTAGCAAGTGTGGCGAACCGTATTAAGAAGCTGTATCGTGATTTTCTTTGGAGTGGGATAGGAGAAGAATTCAAGTATCATCTAGTCAAGTGGGATAAGGTATGTCCAATCTCTTCAGGTGGGTTGGGTATTAAAAACTCGAGGATTTTCAATCAAGCCTTGCTCGGGAAATGGTTGTGGAGATATAATATAGAACCGGAAGCCCTATGGATGTTAGTGATTGATTGCAAATATGGAAGTATGTAGGGGGGGTGAACTAGGGAGGTCCATGGGGTTTATGGAGTGGGAATTTGGAAACACATTTGAAGAAGGTGGGGGATCTTTAATCCGCATACTAGGTTGGTGTTGGGGGCGATGGATCTAGAATAAGATTCTGGACTGACCTATGGTATGAAGATCAAGTCCTGAAGGATTTATCCCCATCAGTTTTTAGGATTGCAGGTGAGAAAGATGCCTCGGTGGATAAATGCATGGAGTCATTTGGGGAACAAGTCCAGTGGAACGTGAATTTCGCGAAAGCCGCCCAAGATTGGGAAGTTAGCAGCTTTGAGGAGTTCTTTGTTCTTTTATACACTATGAGGCAGAGAACCCAAGGAGCAGATAAGATGTGGTGGATACTCATAGGTAAAGGTAAATTCTCGGTCCGTTCTTTCTATAAGTCGATTACACAACCATAAAATACGCAATTCCCTTAGAGAAAGATATGGAGAAACAAAGCACCTCCAAAAGCGGCATTTTTTGTATGGACAACAGCATTAGGTAAGATCTTGATGACAGATAATCTACGGAGACATAAGGTGATCATAGTAGATTGATGTTGTATGTGCAAGAAAAATGGTGAAAATGTGGATCATTTACTATTGCATTGTGAGGTAGCTGGAATGTTATGGAATTAAGTGTTTAATAGAATGGAGTTAGCTTAGGTTATGCCTGCCACAGTGACAGAGCTTATGGCCAGTTGGATAAATCTACGAGGTTTCTCACAAATCTCAGCGGTGTGGAAAATGGTCCCGATTTGTATCATGTAGCGCCTATGGAAGAAGCGAAATGACCAGACATTTGAAGATAAGGAGCACTCACTAGAAGAACTTAGATTATTTTTTGTTAGCACTCTTTTTCTTTAGGCCACAACTATAGATTGTTGTGGCCTCGATTTTCATGATTTTCTTGTTTCTATTACCTCTCTCTAACTAGGTGTGACTTTTTGTATACCATATTGTGTACTTGGGCTATGCCTATTCATATCAATATAATTGTTTCCTTATAAAAAGAAATTCTGGTGCAGTTGCTGAAAACATAAAAAGCGAGATATCATGCAATAATGTCAAAACAGATAAAAATCCAGTACACAAACACTAGAAGTTCTAGATATTGGCTTCAGGCACATCTGTTAAAAGATTCAAACCATGGTGGAGATGTTTCTAGATACAAAAGTTAAAAATTCATTCTCGTTATCTTCTACAATACAATCAAGATAAAGGCTGTTAAGACTACTAAACAATAACAGAAAAAGATTTTAGATAACTATGCCACAGTTATAAAGGCACATCAAAACAAACTCCTGGCATTTCACCATCTTACCAGGATGATGATATGGTGATGGCCCAAATATTCTAATTTATAATAGTTTAGCCTTTCATATATCAACCTTTTTTTTGTGACGGAGAATCCTGGAGACTGTGCAAAACGCAATGTCTTTTACCCGGTTAAACCCTGGACCAGTGTAACGTGTCCCCATCTCATGGATCAAGTAAATCCTCCACTATTCACTGATGGGACATGGCTCCTAGAAATTGTTCGCACCCAAGAGTTGGAACCTTAGACCTAAATGGAGCATATCACTAAAACTAAACTTAACGACTTGAGTCGCACCCAAGAGTTTGAACCTTAGACCTAAATGGAGCATATCACTAAAACCAAGGCTCTAACGACTTGAGCCGACCCCTAGGGCTTGCCTATCATATATCAATCTTTCTGGGCACTTTCACAATGTTCTGCCTTTACCCCCATGCTTTTGAGCAATTCCATGTGTGTAGGAGATTAAAACTTGTCCACAAAAATAAAACTTTAAATCATATCCAATTTACATGTAAATTGCTCTCTCACCTCCTAATGTTCTCTGGTTGGGCTATATATAATAAATAAAACAATGAAATTTATAGTCATAGTTAAAATCCTTATAAACAACTAACACTGTCTCTGAGGCCAACAGCAAATAAGAGAAAACTACAAAATGTGTCCAATTAAACAAAAAATGTAAAACAAACATGGAAAGGAAAAAGGTAGAAGATGACTTATAGTTTTTTCCCCAATTGCAGCAATTTTCAACTGTTGTTTTTGTCTTTTACTTAAAGGTAAAATATTTGATCATTTAATTGGGATTTTTTTCTTCAAAATACACAGTTTATGATATTACTTGATTCCAATTTAGGTGTCAATTTAATTGGGATTTTCTTTGGTAACATTGCTCAATGTGTTCATGATATTACTGAGGCATTGCAGAAGGGCGGTTAAATAAATTGAGGTGAGAAAAGACACTGACAAACACAAGGCACTAAATACAAGATTCTGTGACGTCAACAAGAACCAGAACACTAGTCATAAGATTTTTTAGCTTTAATCAGTAGTGTGGGAGTATTAATTGATCTACAATTTTTTTTTTTTTATAATTAAAATAAGTATTTATTCATCTAAACAACTGTCAATTACAAAACTTGCCATTACTATAATAAAAGATTGTAAACAAAATAATCAGCATATGTAGAAACAGTAATTAATATTTCCTCTAATTTGGTATCTTCAAAAACTCGGAGTCTATTTCTTAGGCTGCTACAATGCATCATACCTTCTTGTCATGCCCAGCACTGGCCAATAACTTGCCATCCGAAGAAAAATGACAGCAAACAACTTTGCTGTTGCTTTTACGTATAGAACTGACTTCATTGAAGGAAAAACCTAAAATAAGGAGAGACAAATTGTCAGTTGCAGTTAATTTAAACACTCATCACTGCTCAAACCATGAGACCATAGTTTACCTTTAGAAGTTTCTGCAGCATGTTCAGAAGTGTTCTGTTTCAATGCACCAAACAAATCCCTTCCATCTCCATCATCAGGCGAGAGAAAGGATTCCACATTATCTTCTAAAGAGCCAACATCTCCAAAATGATCCATGTCTTCCTACAATTCAAGACAAAGTCATCAACGGGTCTTGACTTATCATGTGCTGTTTCTGGCTAAACACTGAACACAGGCAGATACTTCTGAACATAAACAAATAATGGGTGCAACATATACCCATGCAAGTGTAGAACCTTAAGCAAGGATCTTCAAGAATCCTTATCTAAGACATGATTGGTGTGAGCAGCATGAATACATATGGAACAAGCTAGCAATGCAGTGCATTCTGGATGGATGCTATATTTTTCTTTTTTGGAATAGAGTATTTCACATTCAGAAATGTCATTCCAAACCACAGATCCTAGATGAGTTATAAGCTTATCACTAGAATATGTCACTTTACGGGGAGTGCAAGATCCCACCACAAAATGGGCCCCACCATAATCAAGTAATTTGTGCCATTACATTTTAAAAATATTGCTGGCACTTAATCCTTGATATACAATCTCCAACTAGCCAATACATTATGGTAATCTTAAATGGCCTAAATCATCTCCCTGGAGTAAAATTTGATATCTGAGGTGGAACATATTAGCTTAACTTGAAAACATCGTGCACATTAAAAAAATACTTCATATTAGGTATGCAGGTTACAAAATCTCAAAAGTTTATATACCAGCTGGTTTGTGGATGATGCAAGTCCACCTGCACCATCTGCACCGAACATCATTAAACCTTTTGACACACTACCAACATTCTGCAGATTACCAGCCATGGCAACTCCATCACCAGGAGTATGCGTAGATGGAGTTGATGGCTGAGAGTTTGGCGAAGGACCGAGCGTATTTCCTGTGCCAGTACTGTTAGCAGCTCCGGAAGATGAAGGCCCTTTCCTTTTGTGGGTATTCTATTACAATAACAAACAACCAAGTTACTAACTTGCAATAAATAACCAAAAAATACCATTATGAAACAATTGTACCTCCAACTCAAATAAGTTTTTGAAGACAGCAAAATGATATAGGTAGCAGAAGAATAAAAGTCTTTAAAGGATTATGTATTAGTGAACAAAACCTGTTGCACTTGCTGTGGATGCAAAGGGTCCTGTTGTTGAGAAGAACTCTGCTGGATTTGTGGCATGTTTATCTGCTCAGAAACACCAAAGGCTCAGATAAAGTTACAAGACAGCTCATTGGCTACCCTTAAACAACAACAAAAAAATTGAAAAATCAGTACCATTTTTGGTCAGCCCAATAGTTTTAAGTTTCACAAATAGACTTAATAGTACAAAATCATCATATCCTAAAAGAAATTAGATTATTCACATAGGTAGGATGATTGGTGGAACCGGTACATAGAACAGTGATCTAATATTGAAAAAATAGTTGGTGCATACTATGTGAACTCTTCAAACAGAAATCTCCTCAACAATCAGAAATCTGACACCAATGAGAATTGTTGGTGTCATATTTTAGTCAGATTTAGAGCATCTATACACACGTAAATCTCATATCATCCTGTGTCAACGCACCAAGGAGGGAAATGCAATTGATTGGTTAAGATCAGAACTAAGAACTAAAATTTGTTCTATATGTTTTTATCCTTGTTTATGGAGAGCACGTGGGCATGTGTGCCAGCAGAAACGGAGAAACTTAAACAATGCATTCCAATGCAGTATGGCCAACCAGAACTTCCACTCCTCATAAGATTCAAGTCCCAAGGAATTTGGGACTAAGAAAAGAAAAATAACGGAACATAAGAAATAGCATGCTCTATTTTCAGGGGTACAGTGCTACAGTGACGAATGAACTGGATAAAAAATTGTATTGACTTGAGACAAATGAGCATGATGCGGAACTCAAAGAACCATCAAAAGTGCAAAACTAAAGAAGTGGTTATAAAACTGGTCTAATTTCAAGGCTGGGGTAAATCTAAAAACCTCAAGCATTGATTTGGTGGGAAGATTCTAATGCGGGTCCTATATGAGAGTTAACTTAGCTTCTAGTTATCTTCTGTTTGGTTGGATACCGATTAGTGACGGGTTTGGGACCTTTTATTTTTCTTCTATTTAAAAATAATGTTATTGAGATTAGTTTTTTTCAAAGGTCAAGGTTGTGTGTGGTTAAGACACATTTGATATGCAAAATACACCCCTGGAATGGCATAGTTATTCCTGTAGAATAACTATTCCATGGTTTGGTTGGGTTTTATGATGCTCCTAAAAAATGAGAAATAACTATTCCTCTTAAGAGATGAGTGGAATAACTATTCCTGGGGTAGAGGAATGTAATTTCTTTTTAAAAGAACCCAATATTTTCAAACTTATCAGTTTGAGGGTATTTTTGTTCTCCTCCACATTGGCCTATCTTACTGGATTGTGGAGGTATTCATAGTAGTAGACGGTATTTTAAGTTTGAGAATATGTGGTTGAAATCAGAAGGTTTTGTGGAGAGGGTCAAACAATGGTGGATTTCTTATCAGTTTGAGGGTACACCCAGCTTTATTTTTGCAAATAAGCTGAAAGTTTTAAAAAGAGATATAAGAATATGGAATAAACAGTCTTTCGGCAATGTGGAGGAGAACAAAAATACCAAGTGGATGGAAATACAGGTGTTAGAAAGACTACAGGAGGGGAGGCCTCTTATTGAAGAAGAACAAGCACAGAAAACTTTGTTGGGCGCAGATCTTGAGAGGATAATATTGCAGGAGGAAATGTCTTGGCGCCAAAAGTCAAGAGCATTATGGTTAAAGGAAAGGGATCGGAGCACGAGGTATTTTCATAGTATTGCAAACTCGCACAGAAGAAACAATAACATTGAGGTGTTGAAAATTGAGGGGGTGGAGTGTAGAGAAGAAGAGGTTATCAAAGAACATGTGGTTGATTTTTTTGAAAAGATACTTACTGAACAGGAGGGGTGGAGGCCTACTCTTGATGGGTTGGTGTTTAACATTATTGAACCAGGGGATGTGGTCAAGATGGAGAGGGCTTTTGATGAGGAAGAGGTTCTTAATGTAGTAAGAAAAATGGTAAAAGACAAGGCCCCCGGACCGGATGGTTTCTCTATGGGTTTCTTCCAAGAATGCTGGGAGGTGATTAAAGAAGATCTTCTGAAGGTGTTTCAGGAGTTGTTCTCGTTTGGAAAATTTGAGAAGTCTTAATTCCACATTCCTTGCATTGATTCCTAAAAAGGCCGGGGCTATTGAGATCTCGGATTTTCGGCCTATCAGCTTAGTGAATGGAGTATACAAGATTATCTCAAAAGTGCTTGCAAATCGCTTAAGTGAGGTTCTGGGAAAAATTGTGACTAAGCCTCAAAATGCCTTTGTTAAAGGAAGACAGATCCTCGATGCGGTTCTAATTGCCAATGAATGTTTGGATAGCAGATTGAAGGAGGGAAACTCAGGTATTATGTGCAAGTTGGATATGGAAAAGGCGTATGACCATGTTAATTGGGACTTCCTCATACATCTTTTGGGTAGGTGTGGTTTTGGTGAAAGGTGGAGGTCATGGATTAGGTGGTGTATCTCTACGGTACGGTTTTCTGTATTGATTAATGGTAGCCCTGAGGGTTTCTTTCAGAGTTCTCGTGGTCTGAGGCAAGGGGATCCGTTATCTCCTTTACTTTTTGTTATTGTGATGGAGGCACTAAGCAGGGACATTACTACCATTTCTCACTTGTTTGCAGATGATACGCTTATTATGTGCGAAGCTGATCGGGACTAGGTGCGGGCTGTAAAGGCGTGTCTACTGTGTTTTGAAGCAGTGTCTGGTCTAAAAGTGAACTATGATAAATCTGAGATGGCACCGATTGGAGAGGTTCAGAATATTAGGGAGTTGGCTGACACGTTGGGTTGTAAGATAAAGTCTCTTCCTATGACTTACCTAGGATTACCTTTGGGTATAGCTCCGAGGGCACGCTCGATTTGGGACACAGTAATTGAAAAAATAGAAAGGAAACTGGCAGGGTGGAAGAGAATGTACTTGACAAAAGGGGGTCGGATTACTTTGATTAAAAGCACACTTTCTAATCTACCTACTTATTTCTTATCTTTATTCCCTATTCCGGCAAGTGTGGCGAGGCGTCTTGAGAAGTTATAGAGAGATTTTCTGTGGGGTGGAATGGGAGACGAGTTTAAATTTCATCTGGTCAAATGGGAGAAGGTATGCCATCCTATCTCCAATGGCGGTTTGGGTATCAAAAATATGCGGCTGTTTAATTGGGCGTTACTTGGTAAATGGCTGTGGAGATATACCAAGGAGCCAGAAGCCCTATGGAGAATTGTGATAGAAAATAAATATGGTGGTTTAGGGGAAGGTTGGTGTACTAGAGAAGTTAGAGGGGCACATGGAAGGGGGCTATGGAAGTATATTAGAAAAGGGTGGGAGGTTTTTTATCGACACACGAGATTTTAGGTGGGGTCAGGTGCCGTGATCAGATTTTGGAAGGATAAATGGTGTGGTAACAGTGCCCTCAAAGAGTTGTTTCCTATTCTCTTCCAGATAGCAAGTGCCAAAGAAGCTACAGTGGCAGAGGTTATGGGAATCTCAGAAAGGGGTATCCACTGGAATATCAATTTCAACCGAGCGGCACAGGATTGGGAGATGGAGATTTTAGCAGAATTTTATAGTTATCTATACTCTTTTAGTCCTAATACCCAGCATGAGGATAGCCTCTGGTGGATTCCTGCAGGAAAATGGGTTTTCACTGTTCGTTCCTATTATAAGGTCCTTACACAAGTGCCAGGGGCACAGTTTCCCTGGAAAAGGCTCTGGCGACACAAGGCCCCTCCAAAAGCTTCTTTCTTTGTGTGGACAGCGGCATTAGGCAAGATTCTTACTACAGATAATCTGAGAAAGAAGAGGATAATTATCGTAGACTGGTGTTGTATGTGTAAAGGAGGAGGTGAGGCGGTAAATCATTTACTCTTGCATTGTGAGGTAGCTAGGACGCTCTGGAATGAGGTATTTCAAAGGATGGATCTCGCTTGGGTTATGCCGGAATCCGTGGTGGATATATAGGCGTGTTGGACATTTATCCGAGGTGTGCATCAATTAAAGAGATTTGGAAGATGATTCCTATTTGTATCATGTGGTGCCTGTGGCAAGAGCGAAATGAGAGGACGTTTGAAGACAATGAGAGATCGATGGAAGAACTAAAAATTTTCTTTTTTAGGACTCTTTGTTCTTGGGCCATTGCTGTGGACTTTAATGGCATGGAACTTCATGATTTCCTAGTTTCTAACGGGCCTTTATAAATAGGGCATACATTTTTGTAACTGGCAGTTGTTGCCTTTTTGTTAATAATACTTATCTTATCAAAAAAAAAAAATATTTTCAAACTTAAAAATATATATTTTTTAGATAGCTTGGAGGTTGACCACCCTAAAATAAGGCGAGGGTGGAAAACACCACTCCGATAGGCCATGGGGGTGATCGAACCACCCTGCAACCATTGGTTGTGATGCTTTCCACCCCTGTAGGCCATCACCATTGGGATGTAAAACTCTACCCCCAATATCACATAATGGTTGGGTTTGTGGTCTGACCACCCCCGCCCCTTCTTTGAGGGTTGCTGGCCACACAAAGTGACTTTTGGAAAAAAAAAAATTCAAAAAAAGAACATTGAGAAAACAGTAGTTTTGGGGGAAAAGACCATGGATATTTTACGATGTTACTCTAATACCAATGGGAAGCTTATGTGCTGCACCAAACAAATAAATAGGAATGTCCACTCAAATAGAATAGGAATGTCCATTCTGCATATTAAACACACCCTATGTGAATTTTGTAATGATTTGTATCATTAATGGCATTTTCAGAAGTCTGCAGGTGGTTTTGGATTTTCCCTCAAACCCTAGAAAGTGTGGTGCTTTCTTTCACGAAGGATTAATTGGTAGGAAGCTACTAGTGCAATTCTAGGACTTGGCCTTTTATCACTACTTTTCGCTGTGATTTCCAGCAAGTTAAACCAGATCTGAAGACCTAATTTGGGTAACCAATATGCCTTTTCTTATTTATTAACCCTAAACATAGTTTTCCTGGATCTACTGAAAGACCAATGCTTGATATGAAACAACAAGGACTATTTCTGCAGACAGTGAACGAGAAACACTTGTCCAACTGAACAAAATTTACCTTTGATGAAGTTGATTGCATTGGAGAACCTATGGACCCATCATTTGCAATTGATTGGCCATCTTTTGCATTCATAGAGCCCCTAGACAATCCTCTGAACCTTTGAGGATCCATATCTCCATAGATAGGCGAACTACCAAGGGTTCCTTGTGCTTGCACCTGTGATAAGAGTTGTTGCTGTGGCAAAAGCTGGAACTGATTGGCATTCTGTAGGAAAGGCTTTTGAACTTGTGCACCTAAACCCGGCCGAATTTGGTCAATGCCCTGAATATTTTGGCAAAAGCTTCAGTTAAGAACTTGGAACCAATGAGACATTTTTACATGAATATCTTGCACGTGTAGTCCAGTATAGAACTTACAGTTAAAGGCCACCCCTTCAATGGCAGACTGCCAACTCCAGAGTTCAATCCTGACAAAAGCAAAGACAACAAAGAAATATAAAATTACTCAAAGCATGACCTATGACTTGGGGCTGCTGACTTAGCGGCAGTGAGACGGAAAATTTTCTTTGTCGTCAAATCCATTAGGAGATGCAGATCCTTAGTACACCACATTCACGCATTCACAATTCATGGGACATTATTGATAGTTCTGAAAGGAAATCTATTTGCTTGTAGCTCGCATTTGATACTGAATAAAGCAAATCTTGGTTTTTGTTTCTCTAGTGATAGACCTGCAAGAGGGGGGAGATGGCAAGTATCTAGATGAGATCATGTCTTTTTAGGGCTATTCTGTATTTATAATGCAACTTCAGAAGTTACCTTCCATTTCAGTTGGAAAACACAGCCAGATGTTTAGGTAGTATAAGTGATCAAGGTCATATGCAGGAAAACTTGCAATGGAGCCATACAATTTCTCAGATAGTATTTCTTAAAAAGAAATAATTTTATTAAAAAAAACTAGTCTATGAAGTAGTTTGTCTATCTGTTCAGGTCAGTACATTTGCAAACTTACCTTCCTGAGCATAACTACTATCTGCTTTAACTCAGGTCAGTAAGATATTACTATAAAAGAACCATCAGTTTTATATTACACAAATGAATACACACTAACGCTAACACCTTCCCTCATCAGCCCAAAATTCTGCCTGGATCCCACAAAGATGTAGGTGGAGATAACATCGAATTGAAATTGAAATAAGGCAGCACTTTTGTTTTGCTGTAAAATGGGGAAAATAAGAAGGATTTTCAGTTGCATATATTTTTCGAGAAACTGTGTTTTCCATTATTTGGTGCCAACAGAAAAAAGAGTTTGGAAAATATTATAGCGGTGTTTGGTTGGTACGAAGTTCATTTACCCACCATCACCACTCTTCACCCCCAAAACCACCAACCCCATTCTTGGTTCTGCAATATGGAGGGTTTTTGCAAAGATTGGGTACTATCAAACAACCTCAAATGCCGCCGCCACCACTCAGATTAGCCTAAAAAAAAAAAAAAAAAACTGAAATAAATGTAAAACAATTAAAACACCACAACATGACAACAACAGCAAAGGGAAAAAAGAGAGAGGAAAGAAAACAAGATCCATGTAGCAGTTGTTGAAAACCAAGGCATTGGCATCCCCATCATTGGCGCGAGGAAGGGGAATTCTGCAAGGTGTGATTAAAGGGTGATGACTAGAAGCCGTTTGGCTATGAAAAAGGATATATTTTTTTATGAAGAACCCTGAAGACCATGCAAACACAACATGTCTTTTACTAGGTTAAACCTTGTCCCGTGTAACGCTCCTACGTCATGAGGATCAGGTAAATTATAAGTTTTTCACTAATAGGATGTCACGCCTAGAATTATTTTGCACCCAGGGTTCGAACCTTAACCGGGAGGGAGCATGCCCCCCAAAAACAAGGCCCTTACCACTTGAGCCAGCTCCTAGGGATTTTTTATGGTTACAAGAATATGTTAGTAGGTGCATTTGTTAGAGGAGTAGTTTGGTCATTTTACGATAATTGTAACCTAGACATATAATGATAAAGTTTTAGCTTTCTCTTTCTTTCCATGCAAGTCTCACAGCATGACATCAGAGCATATTAGGGTTTAACCTCTTCTTCATGATCCTTCAAACCAAATAACATTATTTGCACACCTCATAATTCCAAGTTATTTTACCAGTAACAGAGTACATATGTCTTAGACGATCCCAAATATCCTTGGCAATAGGAAGGCATATAAATGTCACCCTCAGCAGTAAGCTCTTGTGCCTCCACCATATCCTTACCGTCTTCAAATCTAGTGTTGGCTTTCATTTGACTGAAAGAAGCAACTATATTCTCAGCAATAGGAAGGTATACATTTGATTAAAAGAGCCAACTATATTGAGCTTGATTATCATATCATTCGAGATACTATACTCATTGGAGATAAACTTACAAGTTTGGGTTGTAATTGGTTACAAAGTGGGCAGGTCGCGGGTAAGGTAAGCCGAATCAACATTTCCTTCTTCTTACTCTTCTTCTTTTCCATCTCTCCTCTTGCTCTTCTTTCTTCTTCTTCTTCTTCTCCTTCTCCTCCTCCTCATAGACCCACATAGTGCCATGGGCCTCACAGACATACGGCACTGTGGTGGAGACAGACCCACAGCGCTTATTTCAAAGGGGCATGTACATGGGATGGTGGGCTTTGCGCCGTAAAAGGGTCTCTATGTTGTAAACTGTCTCTGCATTGTAGAACAGTTTGATCTAAGATCCAATCAAGTATGCTCAGATCTGAGTTAATGGTCTACTTGGAAGTGTTTGACTGTTTCAATCGGTGGAGTTTGGAAGCTACAGTTTGGATTGGTGGAGAGAATGGACAGTGGGGTTGAAAATCCACCCATACGTTTACTAGGGGCAGAGGCGGGGTGGAAAATGGCCACCCCTCCCAGCCACAAGGGGTGGGGAAGGGTGCTGCCCGCTCGTTTAGGGCAGGAAGCACCCCTACTTGCCATTAAAGGCATTTGATAAAACTCACGGATTAGCTTGACCTTGCCAACCTTATTCATGCTACCAACTTAACTTAAAAATCTTTAGCTATCTATTATTTTAGCATAACAATGGATTAGAAGTCCACATACAGGATCCACATCCATCTTGTAAGAGCAATCAAATGTGCATATCAGGCTTGGCAAGTGGGGGGGAACTTTTTTAGAATGGTACTCCTTGCTGACCTCAAAGCATAGGGCTCCTTGGAAATAGTCAAGTTATTCTATCTGTTTTGGCTAGAGTCAAAGTGAAACAAACAAATCTATAAAACAACATGACAACCAACAAAACACAAGACTCGAAAAACAAAATGAATAGGATCTGAAAAGCTTATATATATATATATATATATATTAAAACATATTCTACAGGATCTGAAAAACTTAAAGTAAACCATCCAAGGAATCACAAGAATAGGTGAAGGGAGAGCTAGGATAAGAAGTAGGCTTTATGGAGTGATGAGGCGCACAATAGGAGAAGATAAAAGACGTTGAAGAAAAATATCAAGCATAGAAAAAAAGAAATTAAAGAATAGAGTCAAGCACAAAAGCCATAGGTTGGAAGGTTCAATTTGCCTTGAAAAGGGTCCATAGAACAGAGAGAACGATATTAGCAGATATTAAAGGCATTGAGGAGCAAAGTAGATCACATAATAAACTTCCTCAACAGGCCTAGGATTTTTTCTTTATTAGAACTTTAATAAGTTAATGAAAGGTGAATCTAAAATGGTAAAAGTCCATAGGAAGGGTTAATTTAGTAGTAATTGTACAAGTACACAAAATCTCACTACAAGAAAATGCTCCACACTAAACATTACAGCATTGACTTCCAAGCCACAGACCCATACCAATCAATGTTCTCTTGCTAACCCTTTATCCTTTATCTCCAGCTAGACATTACAACATTGTCTCCCAAGCCATAGATCCATTCCAATCAATGTTTTCATGCCAACCCACCCGTTGGATATGACTCCTTTGCTACTGAGTAATGTAATAAGGAGCATTTCCTCAACTTCCTTGCTCAGAAAACTACAAATTGAAATTACTTGAACTGTCATTTTCCATTCTATTTATGTTCTATTTATGGGTGAGATTCAACCTAAGATCTATCCAACATCACCCCCTCACCCACCACCTGTACGAAGGCCGATAGCTCCTCTTTATTGAATTACTATAGATGTTTTATGAGCACAATTGTCTCCTATTAAAGATAGCCAATTCATGTGGGACTTGATAAGTCATATCTCCTCCCAAGGAGCCCATGAATTCCATTGACCTTAAGAACCTTCTACTGGAGCTTTGTCTAAAGAGCTTTCTGCTGGGAAGGTGTCATTGGATGTGGAACAACCGACGTCCACACCATGTAAATGGCCAATTTCAGAAAAGGAGATAATTGATGCTATCTCCATGGAAATCTTAAGCCATATTCTATCCCCAAGCAATGTGGGATCCCATATACTACCTTACTATATACAATCCGTGGTATTACAATCTCCAACACCCCCCTAAAAAAAAGAAGAAAAATTCCCCAACATCCTCGTCGTGCCATTTTATTATAATTGGCACGGCTCTAAGTTCAACACTTTTGGTTGAGATTGGCTCTGACACCATTTTTAACAACTCAAGGAAGTTAAAGCCATACTTAGGCCAATGCTCCAAAAGAAATAGTCAATTATATTTGGGGTCCCTTTAAATCATCATTGTAATACCCCATAATGTGTATAAGATGGTAACGAATGGGATCCCACATTGCTTGAACCATTAGAAACTTCCATACTATAACGAGCTTTTGTTTAAAACAGAACCCTAACTACCATTTTGTACTGCAAAGTAGACATGTCAGGTTACTGAATTTCAAAATGCCGTGATTCTTAAGGAAAACTACCCTGTAAACACGTACTACTAACCACATTAGTACTCCAACCACCCCTCGTAACTCCACACTTTGCGGCCAACAATTGTCCTACAGATGATCCCATTCCCTAGCAATTCTCCAAATTCACTCAACAAGCCTTGTTAAAACACTATGAGGTGCCTCACCTCAAGATTCAAGTAGAGAACATACTGCCCATTAATTGACTTAGCAATGCATGGATTTATCCCCCATTCCTTCCCCCAAAAACAAAACCTCAAAAGCACTTTTATAATGATCCAAGGAAAGCCCAAGCCAAAATCTAGGACTGTACTCCAAAAGAACTAGTCAATGTTACAATTGGAGTCCCTAGGAATCATTATAAAGGGCTTATACTTCTCCCTCTCAAGCAATCTTGGATCCATTCACCACCTCTATACACAGTTATACCGTCCAGTGTATTACAAATATTCCTCCTTAAATCCCCTATGTCCTTGTCATGCTAAGCCCATGATAGGTGGCATGGTTAAAGTCTCACATTTATGGTTGAGATTGGCTCTAATACGGTTTGTAATGACTCAAGAAAAGCCCAAGCCACGTTTGGGCCCATACTCCAAAAGGATTGCTCAATGTTACAATTGGAGCCCATTGGAATAATTATAAAGGACTTGAATTTCTCACATGCAATCAATGTAAGATTCCATTCACCCCCTTCCTATACACAATCATATAATTTTTCCACTAATTATGAAGCTACATGGGGACAAAAAAAAGCCCTCTGAGAAAACACCTAGCGAAGCTTCTCGAGGCACTTAACTCCATGGGAAAGAGGAATAGTAAAATGTGAAATAAAATGCCAGGAAGACTAGGAAGTGCACTCCTAATCAGGAGTTAAAAGTGTATCTTATATCTAATTCTTCCTTTTTAGAGGGATTTGACACTAGATACTTTCTATAATAAAAATGCAATTCTATACCCTTGTTTCAGAAACATTGTACAAACATTGCCCACCATTGCCCTAGACATCATGTAAGCCATGCATGGCTTATTATGCTTGTTTTCTGGATTCAACACTAATTATTGGATCAATCACATGTTTCCCAACTTCGCTTGGTTAAAATATATGAATATGCGATGAAAAGAAGCTTCTAATAATAGAATGATACCTCAGTCACCTATTTACACTATAAAATCAGGTGTGAACAAGAAAATAGTATCATCATGAATGCTTATTCCCTCATAACAAGTAATAGTACCTGTATTTCCTATTCCTGGTTTTGACTGCATGATTCCCTGTGCATAAATTGGAGAAGGATCCATAGGCAAGGATCTCTGACCAGCAGACATGTTAACTTCACCTTTGATGTCCTAAGAGGCAAAAAAAAAAAAAAGAACCAATATTTCAGACATTTACAAAAGAAAAAGAAAGGAATAATACAGGACAGTAGCATCATGTTGTCCAAGTAATTACAGTGTTCTGTTGACTTCGTGCCTGAATTTGCTGTAATGCAGCAGTCACACTTCCAGAGTTTCCTTGGACCAGCTGACTGCCTCAGAAAGATAAGCCAATAGATATTAAACTACACATAAAAAGAATATCACATGAATCTAGTTCAAAAAAATATACTGGTAACCCCACCCAGGATGATTAGTAGTTGTCTTGAGAAGGGCCATCCTAGCATCAAGAAGTGGTTGGGATGTCTCTGAATCCATTGGATGACTATGCTTCATGCGCTCCTCATACATTTTGGCTGCCAATGCACTAGCAGTAGACTGGCCAAGCATTCCTTCGGAATTTACAGCATTTACCGCACCACCAAGGGGAGGATGATTAGAATCCCTTCGTTGCAACTGCGCTTGACGCATTATTTGCAACTGTTGCATTTGCAGTTGCTGCTGCTCTTTTGCTTTAATTTGTTGAGACTTCATATCATGACCATACAGAGTGGAAAAATCAATAAGGAGGCCGGCATCAGATGCAGAAGCAAGCTAGCAGTTACACATAGGCATAAAATTTAAAGAGACACCTCAATGTAAGCTGCAGCAGGCTCCGAATGTTTTTCATTCGTCCTAGCAATGAAAATGTCCCAGAAAACAGACCACCATTCAAAAAGAAACCCGCCAGGAGCATCAATTGCTGCATATACAAGAGAATAGTTATATATATTTGCTAATCCCACTAGTGCAAATTATCCAAACCTGGGTTGACAATAATGAGATTGAATCTTGTTTAAATTCACTCGGGTAAAGGTCATTCTTAAGAAAGTTCAATTTTGTACTTCTAATTATATTTTACAAAATATAAAGCAAATTCCAGTATTTAGTAAGCTATACATTACCTACGGGATCCGGGGCAACCTTCCCTTCGGTCATGAAGGATTTTGCGGTGGCATGCAATTTTTTCTTCATCAGGTAATCATATATATAAACATCAAGCCTATCAATATTTAGCAAAAGTAACAAAAATTATTTTTTTTGACAAAAATTATAAGGATTAAGGACCCATCATCAGAAACGTGACACCAGCAGCATACGCAACAACTGAAAGGATAGTTAGCAATCTAAAATGTACATTTTATCCGCTTCCCAATTACTCTGCGCCATTGTTTCAGGTCCGAACCAAACCTAAACTGCACAAAACCAAAGACATCCAAATGCTCCTCAATTACTACCTCTCGTTATCCCAGAACCAAAACTATAATCACATAAAATATGAATTTTGAGAGAGAAAAAAGGTAATTGGATTAAAAGTGCATTGTTGGGAACCAACCTCAAAGTCAACACAGAAATGGATCAGAGCCTATATTACCGGTCTTGGACTTGGCGCGGGGACGATCACCATTGACCAATCATTCATATCTGAATTTAAACAAAAATCAACGAAATATTTAAAATTCATGAGTAAGATCCGACAATTAAAACAACTGTAACAATCGAATCTCAAACCTGAGAAAGTATCGAGGGTTCGGGATCAGAAGGCTACGAAGTTTGCAAGGGGGAGTAAAATGGTTCAAAGTTTAACAAGGACAAGAGTGTGATCTCGTGGAGTTTGGACTTTAGAGGCCTCGAAATGGTGAAATGGACGGCAGAGAAAGGAGTCCCAACGTCGGCTCATGGAGTTTGGACTTTAGGGGCCTCGAAATGGTAAAATGGACGGCTGAACTAGTCCGGGTTTGCCACGTCAGATATGACCAGGCTATTTTAAATTTTAAAAAATCTACACAACCTTTCATCCTCCACACATCACATATTTTTTAAATTTTATTATTTTTTTCTTTCATCAAATTTTTAATATATGAATAATGAATAGAAAAATAAAATTATTTTAAAAAGAATACATTCAAAAAAAAAATTTTAAAAAAATATTAAAAAATATAAAGATTTAAAAAAAAGGTGGTGTGTGGAGGTTGGAGACGTTGTGTAGCATTGCTCTTTAAATTTTTGTATTGATGGAAGGATTTGATTTGAAATATCTGACCATTTTTGTTTTCATGTTGTGTTGTTATGAATGTTCGATTATGTAAAGAAAAACTCTTGTTGTAGTCGCCTGGTGCAGTTGTGGGGCAAATTGTTTTGATGTGGATAAAATAAAAACACACTGTTTTATAATCTTTTTGCATTTCCCCAGATCCCTCCATCCTTCCATTTTCCTCTCTTTTTGTGTTTCTCTCCCTTGATTTATCTCTCTCGAAGATGAAGTCCATCTCACCACTACTCTTTGTGTTTCTCTTCTTAGAAGACGAAGGTCTCTCTCAATTTCCCTTCCATTTTTCTCCCTCTCTGTATTTCTCTTCTTCAAAGACGAAGACCTTCCATTTCACCGAGTCATCTCTTCATTTTCCTTCCATTTCTCTCCCTCTCTGCGTTTCTCTCCCTCGAAGACGAAATGGAAGAGAAATAACCATAACCCAGTCCCTTTCCCTTAATCTTGAACCCATAATCCTAGAAGAAGGTGATCAAGGAACCAGACAATCGGTTGCCACAATGATCGTAGAGTTCTGATCGTCTCTTCAAACACGCTTCAAACAAATATCAATTCCTTTCAACTATTACGTTTCCCAAGAAAATCTCCTATTTTTCTTGGAGATTTTGTATGTGGGGATTTTATTCAAAATATTGTCAGTGTGATTGAAATTTTGATTTATTGAGAAACTGTGCATTCCTTGGAGTACAGAGCTAACGCTTTGCCAACCTTCGCAGTGGCCATCCTCACACTCATGTGCGCCATTGCCTCCTTCTCCGACAATTTCAACCACCCCTCACCTTCTACCTATGTCGAGGTCCATCTCTCTCACTTAAAAGCTTACATTTTCTTAATTTCAAGCTTTAATAAATTTTTTTAGATCCATGATTCACTTTAATTTAGTTCTTTTGGTTTGTAGGTGTTGAACATTAACTAGTTTAAAAAAGCAATGAAATGGTAACGACGAGGTAATTGCTTCATTTTTTTCTGATTTCTGCGTGTGTTTTCTTGACGCATATGTATATGAGTCATTTATAAATCGTGTTGAAAATTTGTGTGAAAGATGCCTCAAACGTTTAAGGGGGTTTTGTGGGATTGGATTCTTTTTTACTTTTTTTTGGTTAATTGGTAAATAAAACTTTTTAAAAGCGCCCTTTGTGTTTATGTTCTTCACTATATCCAACAAAGATAATGAGCAGACTCTTTAGATATATTTGTTTTTATTTTAATCAAAATTCTCAAACGTATGGCGACCAATAGTATGAGCTTGAGTTTCAAAATTTCCTGAGTTGTTGAACTGGAGCACCATTGGACTAAAAGCCTATAGGGTAGTTCCATTGGATATTTTCATTCCTAGAACAAGGTCAAGCCAGCAACTTTAGGTTTGTGGCAGTCTTGCTCAACATTTTCCTATCAACATTTTTGGGTTATGCCTATTGTTTTCAAGGAATAGAACTTATTGATTACTTCAACCTTTTTCAATTCATTTAGCATCGAAACTACCCTGCTCCCCTTGTCCCAACATAAATGAATTTGGCAAATGATGCATGAATATGATGGAAATGTGATTTTCAGTTCTTCATTTCTCCCCCTCCTCACCACCTTATTCATTGCATTATTATCCACTGTTTATCTTTGTGAACTATTGATTGCAGGTGTTTGGTTATGTGGTGTCACCTTATCTGTGATGCTAGTTGGGGCTTATCCACTTGAAGATCCTGATGGCCTCGAAAAAATTCAAAAAAACAATTGTGGTAATTATTGAGGCATAAACTTTTCAACCTTCACCCTGCCCTTGTCTTATTTTCTATCTCTCCTTTGATAAACATAGCACTATTATGCAGGTTTGCTTTTTCTATTTTGGTGGTCTAATTTGAATGATTTGGCTTATGGCGATGGATTCTTAGTGTCCACTATTCAGTTATGATTATGTTCAAGTTTCGCTTGAATGTAGACATCTTCTTCTGCCAAACTTTCGAAAAGAGGGAGATTGAGCTCCGTAAGAGAGCGAATGAGATCGGGAAGAGAGAGTCGGTGCTTCTTGAGAGAGAAGCTGTCCTAAGGCGTTCACCCATACTAGCCTGGGTGTATTGGGATTTTGTAGTTCTCCTTTGTTGTTACTTAGTGAAATGGTAGTGGTTTATGTTACATCTTAGTATGAATTTACAGTTTTAAGTGTTATAAGTTAGTTTAGTGAGTGTAATGTAATAGTTGGCCATTCGAGTATAAGTTAGTTTAGTGAGTGCAATGTAATAGTTGGCCATTTGAGGTTTGTTAATATTTTTAGCTTGCTCATTTTGTTGGCATTTTGTTGGTTAACGTATTTGTATAATTAAAATGTTTGTAGAATCAACTACCAGATTACTTGATCAGACTATGACAAGAATTGTCCAACCCCAATTCTCTCAGAATCTCAAAATATTTATATATATTGTTACGAAATAGATATGAAAAAAGAAAAGAAAATAAATGGAATGAAAGAAACAAATAGAGAAATAGATATGGTGTATGTGCAGTATGAATTGGAATAATGCTTCACCCCAATAATTGGAATGATGCTTATCAAAATGATGCTTCTTAGAATCTCAAAATATCAAAATCAGCTTATCAGCATCTACATGTGGTGAGTTTGATGAATGCATTGAAAAAGCTGAATCCTCCTAGGGCATGCCAATAAATTATCTGGTGGTTTAAAAGAGTTTAGTTAGTTGTTTAGAAAGTTATGGAAATGATAATGGAAAAACATAGAAATTCCAATCCACATCAATTTCCTAGCAGACTTAACATATCATAATGATAAGTCCATAGGTGGTGGTCTCTCTTCACATAATATAAAATACTACAATCAAGTAACCAGGTAAAATAAAACAATGGATAGTTGGCCATTTAACAATCAATACAATTTACTACTTTTCTTCTCAATCTACTAGGCCTGCCAAGGTTTTTTCTTCCAAAAATAATTACAATAACTATCACTAGGAATATACTCCTGCCAATCTTTCTTCCAAAAATAAGTACAAAAACTATCATTTGCCAAAAATAATTACAAAAACTATCAATTCCCAAGTTTTCTTCTTACAAAAATAATTACAAAAACTATCACTTGCCAAGCTTTCTTCTTCCAAGCTTTCAACAGTGTTCTAAGTAGCACCATCTGCCTCCACAGACAATACTCCTGCATCTCGCTAAATTAAGAATATTTAATGAGAAGTCATATCTAATAGACGATTTTCATGCACATACTTATTATGACATTATTCTCAATATTGAGTCCATGGTTAGGAGTTCAAAGCAACCCCCCAACATTAAATTACATAAATATTACTATTAAAATATACAATGAGAATGAAGTTCATTCTAACATCACTGGTTCTTGAAGTTGCTTTTCTCTGTACAAGGAGTAGGACATGTGATTGACCATCCATGGAAGATGCATTGAAGCTGTTGTCAAGGTTGAAGCCACATACAATGACCACTATGGTAAAAAATATAAAATGAAATCATTTGAGAGTACCAAAAATGAGAGGGGCACAAGCTTGCTGCTAACAAGCTTGTGTACTGTGGATCTCTAAGTGTGAAAATGCTTTTGAAATTTGTGAATGAAAGATAATGACTACTTGCTTAAAATAGCACACAAAATAAGTAGTTCAATAGTAGAAATTATACAAAGTCATCTATTTTTCTTTTTTTATTATAGGTAAAAGGACATATTTTTTCGTACAAGTTAAAAGAGTAGGGAGGAAAAAAAATAAAGAAAGTTTAGATAGCATATTGTATTGCAGTTATGTGCATCATAAGAAGTTTATAATAAAAACTAACATGATGATGAATCTCATTACTTGAACATCTACCTCGTGTAAAGTCCGAGATAAAACACGTTGAAGAAATCCAACTTCCTCCTGAAAAAAAAAAAACTCAAAAAAAGTCACCAAAATCAATATTTTGTGTTCATTACTTCCTGATCAACAAATTAATTTTGGCCAAGACCCAAGATCCAATATAAAAAAAAAAATAGTAGTCTTTAGGTCCAAAATTAAATATGGGCTCGCAAATTTCAATTCATGTGCCTGAGATCCAACACATCTGCAATAAATTTTCACGATATTCTAAATAAATGATCACCAAATATATTCCTGCACAAAACAAGCTTCTAGAAATCTCTATTTCTTCGATAAAAGCCCAAGCTAGCAGACCAGTATGTTTTGGCTCAAATGATGCAAAAACAATAATAGAGATCCAGAGAAGGGAAAATGAATAAAATGGCAAGAAAACGGGAAGAAACAAGAACGAAAACAATACCCAGTAACTAATCCTATAAAACTACACAGAAAAGTTATGGGTTTTGTCTTAGGAACACATGAAAAACAAAATACTAATAAAATAAATGGGATTATTTGTAGCAAATTATAAAAAGAGAGAGGGTTACAAGCTTCAAGGGAACCTGAAACTCAAGGAAGATGGAATTAAGGTTTAGAAAAGATGAAAGCATTTTTGTTTCCCTAAGAAGAGGTATGAGGCCGACCAAAGCGAATATCCATTGATAAGAAGAAGTAGTTGACGAAATGTAGATTGAGAAAAGAAAAAGAAAAAACTTTACCAATGGAGACCCACAGAGAAGATCCACACGAAAATACCCACGAAAATGGAGACTCATAGTCCCAGATGAACATGACGATTCAGAAGCAATGTGGGTAGCTCAATCTCCCAAATCAGATGAGCAGGAAGTCGACGACTGGGTAACCATTACACATGAAGACGACAATTGCAAAACCGTTACATGCAACCGAAAGGGAACCCAGACACCATACGAGTGGGAAGACGAAGACCCAAACCATGCAGAGTTCTATTTCAATGAGTTTTTCATTTCTTTCTTTATGATTTCGGTTTTTGGCGAGCTCCTTTTCCTCTTCTGCTTCTATTGTCTTTTTTTTTTAATCTGACGTGTCGTCAACTACTACGCACTGGTTTCCTATCACGACTATATATAGAAGAATTGTTATACAAATTAAATCTAATATTTTTAATAATTAATTAAAAATAGGCCAATACAACACGATTCATTTAAATCCGTTTCATGTAAATGGGTTGAACTAAAACGTATAAACCATTATTTGACTTTATTAATATAATTTCACATAAAAATTAAAATCTATATTTATTAGTAACCACAATATCTTAAAAAAATAAAACAACCTACTAACAAAAAATATCAATATTTTTCAAATTTTAACATATAATAAAACTAATATTACAAATTCTACAATAACAAATATGAGCATAGGTTCAGAATTGGTTTTGAAATAAAATAGTACTGAGAAATACCAATATTATAACTTAATAGTAATAAACTTGTGGTTTTGAAATAAAAGCTAAACGAATCAAAACAGTTAATTTTGGGTCAAGTGGATTGATCCGTTTATAAATAATGTCTTAATGGGTCAACCCATTTTGACCCGAACCCATTAACATCAAATCCAAATTAGCTAATTTCATGTCGTATTCGTGTTGGGTTCATAGGTCATTTTATATATTGTCACCCCTAATATCACGAGTTGCTATTCTTTAAAAAAGTATGAGGGACGAATCTCATTTAAAACAAAACATAAAGGGTTACTGACAAAGTTTTCTATTAATTATCTCAAAAATTAAAAAATAATGTGGATGAGAAACTGACCATCGAGATCTTTGCATGCACCTTTTCCAGAATAATTATAATATTCTCAAGTTGGTATGTAAAACACAACATCCACATAATTTAAATGGTAATATTTGATTTGTAAGATTCAAATTTTAAAATTTATCTTTGAAATCAAATTATGTCATGTAAACATATTTATGTTTTATATTCTGACTTAAGAGAAGGCTTTTGACCACTTGATTGATCGCGATTCCACCTGCACTACAACAAATTTGGCCTTTTCCCAAGAACTTTTTTCGCAAGGCACACCATATTGGAAAATACAAGGCTGATCAGACAAAGGATGTCCGTGGAAAATGAATTAGGCTGTTGCAGTGAAATCACGTCCGACTATAAAAAATTCGCTAGTAAAAATGGTTGTCGCTGCAAATAAGTCCTCCAGGAAAGAACAAAAATTCCAACTTTATTAGATGATAAGGCGAGAAGGAATTGCGACAAATAGTTTGAAGATAAACTATTTTCTCTCTTCCCCAGCCCCTACGTGTTTGAAGATAAACTATTAAATTGAGTCAAGTGTTTTAAAATCTTCCAAGTATTTTAAAAGTCTATATTATTTTAAATGGAGTATTTTTAGTATTATTGGACCAAACCTGATTTTTAAGTCAACCTCTTTAATTGTGAAGTCCAAAAAATAATATAGTTTTAAAAAATCATTTTATTTAAATGATTTTATTTATTTAAGAGTATTATTTAATATTTTATTTTATGTTAAAAACTCTATTTATTTAGACTTATTTATTTCTCTTAAAAATATTTATTAAAACTGATTATTTTATTTTATGATGGAAAATATTGTTTTGAGATTGAGAATAAAAAGTTTGGTTTTAACGCATTGTTTATTTCATTTCCCTTCCATTTACTTTCTTCTATTTATTTTCTATTAATCCACTTTATTTTCCTTGAGTTTATTTCCACCATTAGATTTAAGTTAGAAACCCTAAGATGTAGAGCTTATATTAGTGCCCAAAACCCTAATTCTTCTTCTTTCCTCTCTTCTTTTTCTTTCTTCCCCCTACGCCATTCCCTAGCCCATCACCCGGCCTGCACCATCTCCCTTCCTCCTCTTGCGCTGACCACTAGCAGAAGCCACGGAGCCACCATGAATAGCACCATCGTAAGGCTCAAGCACGGCCGACCACCCTCCATGTAGTCACCGTCGAACATCACCCAATGCCTTTCTCTCTTCCTCTCTATTTTCTCATTTCTTGGCTGCCACCTACAGTGTTCCACCACCTCACCCTGGTGTCTCTCTCTCTCTATATCTCTCTCTCGAAAGGCCTCTCTCCCTTCCCCTCTCGGTATCTCACTCTATTTCTCTTATTCTCTCTCGCGATAGCTATAGCGACGCTGTGCGCCGCCTCCAACCACTGCAAGATGCCAAAACACCACGAGCATTGCACCGTTCAACCCTTGCCACCACTGCTTTGAGCCGCTGCTAGTTGCTGAGCAACAAGCCTCCCCTATCGAACCCCTATTGCACACCATTGTCCACATCACATGTAGTTCACTGTAGCTCAACCAAAGACCGCCTAGTGTGCCTCAGCCATGCCTAGCCACAAAGCCATGGCCCAACTGTGAGTTGCACCGTGAAGCTCTCTTTTATCTCTCGGTATAGCTCTTTCTCTTTCTCTTCCTTTAATGGGCTATTAGATTTATTTGGTTATTTGGTGTAGGAGTGATGTGCATGGGCAATATACATGATTAGTAGGTTTTATAATTTAGGTAAAACGGAGTGTGAAGTGGAGTGTTGTGAATGTGTGCTAAGTGTTGAAGTGTGTCATGTATTGAATTGACTAGCGAAGCATGAAGATTGTGAATTGTTGGGATTGAAATTGAGTTGTAAATGAAGCATGGAGATCGTGAAGTATGAGTTTGTATTGGTTTGTTTTATGTAGAGTTTAAATGGACTATGGATTTAGTATGTGTGTTTTGTGTTGGATGTTCCATATTGAGTTTAATTGGATGACGGATTGAATGTGTGTTCTATTCATTTGTTGATAGGCTTATTGATTGAGAATAGTATTTGTGAAGTGATGGGAATTAATGGATAGTTTGTGATGTGCTTGTGTTAGTTTGTTGTATGTTGAGCTAAGTGATAGTGATATATATATGGATTGAGTATGAGTAGGTATATGGATTTTAATAGAGTTTTCATATTTGTGTTTAAAGCGATCTTTCTTACATTTTATGCTTGTGTGAAGTAGATATGATGTATGGTTGCAAGATGGTAGTGTTTTGGAGATATATGAATGCAATTGCATAGATTAAAAGTTGTATAAGGATGCTCTTGAAGGATTGGACAGATTTTGTATATCAATATGTTGGTTACGATAAATTATTTGGAAGTGTTGTATGGATTGGAAATTTTTCATGGAGGATGCATGTTTATGTGGATGAAGCTTATTGATTAAATATAGTAATTGTTAAAGTTGGGTTGTGTGGAGCCATGAATGAAGCTTATTAATCTTTGTGAATTGTAATTATGTTAGATTGATGGACATGGACAACAAGTATGTTTTATAAACTAAGTTGTGTGTATGGGAGATTGGAGTGAGATGAGGTGAATGAGTACTAATTATTGAAGTGATATATGATTTTGGTTTTGTGGAGTCATGATTTGTAACTTTTAAACCTTTGTAATTGTATTGTGTAGATGTACTAACGATATGAGCAGATTTTATGTATGGAATGTGTAAGTTTCAATAAACTATGAAGAATTGTTTTGGTGATTGGAAACTTGTCATGGAGTATGGTTATTTGTGTTGGATGGTAACTTGAGAATATATATATATATATATATATATATGTACTATTACTAAAAGGCTTGTAAATTGAGTAAAGTGTTTGTGAAGATTGGGTGGATTGATTTTTATACATATTGATTGTAATATGAAATTTATATGACTATTAGATTGTGTGATGAATTTGTGTTGAGCCCAAGTGTTAAATGGATAGAATATGTATGTTCATGCTAAATTCTTGAACATGGGTAGTAAGTATGTTAGTATGTTTTATGAATTTAAGTCATGTATGTGAAAGATTGGAGTGAGATGATATGAGTTAGTACAAAATTAGTGAAGTGATATATGGTTGTGGTTTTATGGAGCCATGAATTGTAACTTATAAAATTTTGTGAATGTGTGGTGTATGTGTAGAAATTGTATTGGCATATTTCATGTATTGGATGTGCTTGTAGAAATTAGTTTGCATCAAAGTTAATATCTTCTAGTATTGCAAACACCCAATTCCTTGTCATGGTATTCTTGTTTTGGAAAAATATTCCTTCAAAGTCTTGTGTGCTTATATGGATTTTTCAATTTGTGGATGCCTTTGGAGATGTACGATCCATCAAGAAGGCTGACTATCAAATGCCAAGTTTTCCTACCCCACCAGAGCACTTCAGAGTTGAAAAAACACCATGCAGAGGATTATCTGGCATTAGATAAAGCCAAGATTATTTTTCTTGTGGCTCTTGGGTTCTAAAATTCTAATTAGGAGTTTTTCTTGTGAACATGTTAGCACAATTTTACATGTTTTTTTTTTTTAAATTATTAAAAGTGTGAATTTGGATCTCTAAGGTTTGGTCCTTGGATATATTTATTTTAGCCTATATTAGACTATTTCTTATAATTATTTTTGGCTCAGTCTCATTTTTTCGATTTTACAATTTTTTTTTTTGCAATTTTTTAGCATTTGCCGTGAATATAACTCAACTCGCGGCAAATATTTTTTATTTTATTTTATTTTCTGCCGAAAGTGATTATTTCGTGTGGTAAGAATTATTCGTAAATAGAAATTTCTGACGAAATAGTTTGCCAAAAATAGCCTTTGCCACAAATTTATTTTGTCGAAATTACTTTTTTTCTCACAATTTATTATCAAAGGTTATCGTGTTTTTCTCGTAACTAATCTTGTGGGAAAATGTAGGTATTTTCCACGAGTTGGGCCTTTTGGGAGAAAAGCTTGATCTTTATCTCATCAATTTTATTCCACGAGCTCCTCACGATCAAAATTTGTGGGAAAAGAGATTTTTTCACGGAAGTGAAGGTTTTATCTCACTAGTTTTGTTTTAGTGTTGCTTGATATGAAAGAGCACTCCCATGCCTTCTTCATAAATGTTCTTGTCATCGTTAACAAGGAACAGAATCCTTCATGATGGAATAAACCCCAACCCTATCATGCATATATCTAGCAAAAATGACACGAAAAACCTCGCATGCAGGAGCATATAAAAGCTTGGTAATTTCCATTAACAACGTTGAGACAAAAAGACTGGGAACGACCAAGTCATGGAGGCTACAAAATCAACTATGATGTTGCAATCAAGGATAACTTCTCCCAATTGTTGTAGTCTACTGCAATCACCAATTAATCAGGTGATACTTTGTGCACATGGAACACACGATATTGCATGTTAATATGTTAGTCGTCATGGAACAAACGTGCGCAACACGGCCACCGGCCCACCACTAGTGAAGCAATATCAACAGTACTCTTGGTTGTCACGTAAGTCCATCGACTCAGCATATATGATCAAATCAATATATATTGAAGGAAACTAGAAGATTGTTCAAAATGTGACACCGGACAGAATTTAGATAAATCTGGCGACTAGTTCCAACATATGATCAACATAGAGAAGACGAGATTTACCTAAAACACAGAGAAAATAACTCTGAAAATTATTGATTAATAGTAAAATTTGAAATTATGAAGATTTTTTCAAAAATGGAAAAATCTAAATTATTGTATGAGAAATAAATACATAAATAAATAAGAATCATACCAAAAATTTAATCAAAATCGAAATCAGAATCATTTCCAAACTTAAAACCATATATTTATTAATAAGACAAGAATGAACATAAATATATGATTTGGGAGAAAATAACTAATATTGTAAATATATAGGATTTGGAAGAAAATAACTGATATTATTCTGAAGTGATTTGGAGAAAAATAACTAATACCCCATATCAATTTGGGTTTGCACCAATGGGGTATCCAGGTCCAGATTCTTGGTGCAAACCCAATTTGATATAGGGAATTAGGTACAGATTCTAGGTTGATTGCATTGAAGTACTACTACCTTAAGAAGATGAATATGTTCAAATATGGAAGAAAAAATTTAATATCTTCATTGGACTAGGGCAATATTAGTTATTTTCCATCAAATCATATATTTATGATCATTTGTGCCTTGTTAGTAAATATTTGGTTTCAAGTTTTGGACGTAATTCTGATTTCAATTTTGACCAAATTTTTTATAGGATTCTTGTTTATTTATATATTTATTTCTCATACAATGATTTAGATTTTTACTTTTTTTTTAAAAAACATTCATAATTTCAAATTTTATTATTAATCAATAGTTTTCAAAGTTTTTTTTCTCTATTTTTTGGGCTAATCTCTTATCGTCTCTATTTTAATTATCTATTGAAATTAACCATCAAAATTAATCTAAATTATGTCTGGCATCAACCAATAGCGGCAATAGTACTTTTGGCCATCACCTTTTTTTTTGTAAGAACTCATGACATGCATGCAGCTAATAATTACCATGCGAATATTTTATTTTCTATATTTTCAGCCAAATTCCTATCATGCATATTTTATTAATTCTAGCGCTGGCACCTATTGTTTTGAGAAATTTATTTTTAATTTATTTTTTGCATTCTTTCAAATTTATTGGTAAAACAAGCTCACAAATTTAATTATTCTAAAGATAGATTGCATGCAGCTTGCTCGATCTTTGGAGGGCCTTAGACAAGTAGTTTAATGCCTTAATTAATAGTTATCATAAATAAGGCATTGAACAATGATTTTGTTGTCTTCCGTGTATCTCGTCCGTTTTTAAAGTGTTTTACCTTTTCTAGCATTTTTTATCTTCTTTTGTATCTGTTTAAGTAGGGATATTTTGGTCTTTTTAGTATAATTGTGTCAGGGATAGCTTTATCTTCAGCTTGTTTGTTTTTTTCATTCTTCCCCTTTTTTTAATGTCATTTTCATATTCTCTCTCTTTATTTTTATCTTCTTCTATTCTTCTTTTATGCACTTTCTCTTTCTTCATTTTCCCTCGGATTTCTCTCACTTTCTCTATCGGTGTCTTCTCTCTTCTCTCGCTTTCTCTTCGTCTTCTTTCTTATCTCTGTGTTTTCGTCTAGGTTGTTTTGTGAATTTTTTTTGGCCAGCTGTTGGTTGTTCATATGATTTGGGTTTGTATATTGTTGGTTGTTCGTATTTGGGTTTAAAATTTTTTCTCATTGTTTTTTGCTCGGTCTTGTTGGTTTTTTCTCTTCCGATCTGGAGATATGTTCTTCGTTTATATGTTTTGAGTTTGTATGTTGTGGGTTCTTTGTATTTTTGGTATTTTCTTTTTTCGTGGGTTTGTGTGTTTTTTGTGAAAAGTAATTTTTGCACATAGTTTTGTTCCGTTTCTATATTTGGATTTGTGTATTTTTTCGGATTTTTTTTTAGAATGTATGTTGTTTTCATGGGTTTCCATCAGTTTTTTTTGTATTTTATGGGTTTGCATTTTCTAGATTTTTTGTATTATTTGTGAAAAATTGTACATTTTTCACTGATTTTTGCTCTTTCGCATTGAGCTTTTTTCTCATGCGGTTTTGTTCGTTTTCTGTTTTTGAATTTGTGTATTTTTTTGAATTCTTTTTGAGAATTTGTATTTTTTTCATAGGTTTCCACAAGGTTTTTATGTTTTATGAGTTTGCATGTTTTGGGGTTTTTGGATCTTTTGTGAAAAATTATGTTTTGGGTTTGTGTGTTATGTGAAAAATTCATTTTTCTAGTTTCTCACCGATTTTAGCTTTTTTGCGTTGGATTCTTTTCTCATCCAGTTAGACATTTATTTGTGTGTTCTGGATTTGGATACTCTCGGTATTTTTTTCCTAAGCAAGTGGCTTTATGTTGCTTTTTTGGGAGTCGTCGGGTTTTTATATTTTTTTATTCTGGGATTACGTCTTCTTTGCAACTAAATATATTTGTTTGTATGTTGTGGGTTTGGATACTCTCGATTTTTGGTATTGTTTGCTGAAAAAAATAGCTTCTAGGTGTTGTTTTCAGGTTTTTGTATTTTTTTGGTTTTGGGTTTACATTTTCTCAGCTTTCTATATTTTTTGTGTGAAAAGATAGATTTTTTGTATCATTTGTATTTTTTCCAACTGAGTTATAGCTTTTTTTGCATGTGTGATTTAAATGTTGGAGAAAAAGTATAATCTTTTTTATAATGCAGTATCGTAAAGTTTGTATTTGGTTGTGTTCTTATCTGTGATGTATACATTTGTGAGAAAATATATAATCTTGCGGGTGTTTTTGCAATCTTGTTGATTGTATCTTTTTTTTGTAATGTAATGTTGGATTTTTTTTTTGTTTTGTTTTATCATCCAGCGATGTGGTTTTCTCTCATGCAACTAAATATTTGGTTATATATTGTGGGTTTGGATACTCTCAGTTTTTGGTATTTTTTATTAAAAAAATACTTTCTTTATGTTGATTTTTTTTTATGCTATTAAAAAAAATAGTTTCTTTTTAATAATCTAATGTTGTGTCTTTTTTTTTTTGTAATGTAATGTTGGATTGTTTTTGTTTTGTTTGATCATTCAGTGATGAGGTTTTCTCTTATGCAGTTAAATATTTGTTTGTATATTGTGGATTTAGATATTCTCAGTTTTGGTATTTTTTGTTAGAGGATGGATTTTATTTATTTATTTTATTGTCCAGTGTTTGGATTTTCTCTCATGCAATTAAATATTTGTTTGTATATTGTGAGTTTGGATATTCTCAGTTTTTGATATTTTTTGTTAAAAAAAATAGCTTATTTGTGTTGATTTTTTTTATGATATTAAATGTTTGTTGGCATCTTTTGGGTTTGCGAATCATCTGTTTTGGGTATAGATTTGTGATTATCTGTGATCCATATATTTGTGAGAGAATATAATATTTCTTATGATCTAGTGTTGTGTTTTTTTTTTTAATAATGTGGTGTTGGTTCTTGTTTTTTATTCTGTGATTTACACATGCAATCTTGTATTTACATTTTTATTGTAAAGTTGGTTTTTGTTGGTATAGATAAAAAAATTTTAAATCTGTTCTATGGAGTTTGAGTGTGTGAAGTTAATTTTTCAAGTATAATGCAATGTTGCATTTTTTGATTTTGTAATGCAGTGTTAGCTTTTTTCCTTATGTTCTTGAAAGTTTAATCTATACTATACTTTTATTTTTATTTTTTATTTTGCTTTAAAGTATTTTTTTTTTTGTTTCATTTGTTGTGTAAGATTAACTTTTTGTTTGTTTTTTGCAGGAGGCTTCTAACAATATCATTCACATTGGAGTTTTACTTCAAGGTTTGTCTTTCTCGAGTTTTTCATTTTGAACATACTCTCAGTTTTGGTATTTTTTGGTTAAAGGATGGATTTATTTTTTATTTTTTATTTTTTTTATCATCATGCGTTGAGATTTTCTCTCATGCAGCTAAATATTTGTTTGTATATTATGGATTTGGATACTCTCCGTATTTGCTATTTTTTGTTAAAAAAAAATAGCTTATTTGTGTTATTTTTTTTTATACTGTTAAATGTTTGTTAGCATCTTTTGGGTTTGTGGATCCTTTGTTTTGGGTATAGATTTGTGATTATCTGTGATCCATATATTTGTGAGAAAATATAATATTTCTTATGATCCAATGTTGTATTTTTTTTTTTTTTTTGATAATGTGATGTTTGTTTTTGTTTTTGGTTGTGTGATTTACACATGCAATATTGTATTTACATTTTTGCTATAAACTTGGTTTTTGTTGGTATGGATAAAAAAAATTTAAATCTGTTCTATAAAGTTTGAGTTGTGTGAAGTTAATTTTTCAGGTATAATGCAGTGTTGTGTTTTTTGATTTTGTAATGCAACGTTGGCCTTTTTCCTTTCATGTTTTTGAAAGTTTAATATGTACTATACTTTTATTTTTATTTTTTATTTTGCTTCAAAGTTTTTTTTTTTGTTTCATTCATTGTGTAAGATTAACTTTTTGTTTGTATTTAATTTTGAACTCTATTGTATATAGATTTGTTGAATTTCAGATTTTATGATAGTGCTTCATTTTCTTATGGTATAAGATAAAGAAAGCAATCAAAGTCCAAATTTGCTAAAAGAAGCATATGAATGTGAAGTTGTATGGTATGCAATGTGATTTTTAGTTTGCATGTTATGATTGTTGTGTGATATATTCTTACAATGAAATAAAAAATAACATTTGTCATTCTGTTTGTTCTAAAATAAAGATGCCGTAAAGTTGGTTTTTGTTGGTATAGATAAAAAAAATTTAAATTTGTTCCAAGGAGTTTGAGTTGTGTGAAGTTGGTTTTTTTGGTTGTTCGATGGGATTTTTCTTTTTGTTTTGTTTTGTAGATTTGCACGTTGTGAGTTCTCTGAGTTTGGGTTTTCTCTCTTTGCGTTTGTTATTTGCAGCGTTAGGTTTGTCTTTGTTGATTTTTTCCCCTGTAGATTTGCATGTTGTGAGTTATTTTCTATTCTTTGTTTTTGTTATCCAAATGTTTTTGAAAACATATATATTTTTTTATGTTTGATGGGATTTTTTTCCCTGTAGATTTGCATGTTGTGCGTCAGAGGTTTTTTTTGGTTGTGTTGTTAGATGGAAGTCAATTTATGTTTGGTTATTTGCTTTCCTTTTGTATGTTATTTGCTTGCATGTTGTGGTTTTTGTGATTTTTTCTGCAATATTGCATGTGTGTTATTAATTTTTTATTTGCTTTTCTTTTGTATGTTATTTGCTTGAATGTTGTGGTTTTTGTGGCTTTTTCTGCACTGCATGTACGTTATTAATTTTCTGCACTGCATGTAAATTTTTGGGCTATTTAGTTTGAGGATTATGTGTGTAAATTTTTTTTCATTTTTGTATAAATATTTAGTATTTTTTGTTATAATTTTATATATAGTATGGAACTGATTATAATAAATGGATTTCCTATATATAACTGTTTTATATTATTTTTGTTTTATTAAATTGTTGTCTTCTTCATTTGATGTTATGATGGCTAACTGGTTTTGGCTTTTATTTCAGGTTGGTATCTCCTTTTTTACAGCCTTTTGTAATTTCTTTGTATTATTTTATTACTTTTTATTGTGAATATATTCATTTTTTTCCTGTAGATTTGCATGTTGTGCTTCGGAGGTTTTTTTTGGTTGCGTAGTTAGATGGAAGTCAGTTTATGTTTGGTTATTTACTTTCCTTTTGTATGTTATTTGCTTGCATGTTTTGGTTTTTGTGACTTTTTTTGCATTGTATGTGTTATTAATTTTTTATTTGCTTTCCTTTTATATATTATTTGCTTGCATGTTATGCTTTTTCTGCACTATATGTAAATTTTTGGATTATTTAGTTTGATGATTGTGTTTGCAAATTTTTTTCATTTCTATATAAATCTTTAGTGATTTTTTGTTATAATTTTATAACTGCATTTATAAAATTAATATATAGTATGGAACTGATTTTAATAAATGGATTTTCTGTATATAACTGTTTTATACTATTTTTGTTTTATTAAATTGTTGTCTTTTTCATTTGATATTATGATGACTAACTGGTTTTAGCCTTTTGACTGACTGGTTTTGGCCTTTATTTCAAGTTGGTATCCCATTTTTTACAATCTTTTGTAATTTGTTTGCATTATTTTATTATTTTTTATTGTGAATATATTCATTTTTTCCTGTAAATTTGCATGTTGTGCGTTGGAAGTTTTTTTTGGTTGTGTAGTTAGATGGAAGTCAGTTTATGTTTAGTTATTTGCTTACATGTTGTGATTTTTGTGGCTTTTTCTGCACTGGATGTGTGTTATTAATTTTTTATTTGCTTGCATGTTGTGCTTTTTTTGGCTTTTTCTGTACTGCATGTGCGTTATTAATTTTCTGCATTGCATGTAAATTTCTTGGGCTGTTTCTGGCTTTTTCTGCATTGCATTTGATTATTAATTTATCTATACTATATATAATAAGTGTGGATAGCTATGAACAATCATTTTTGTCATCCGTGCAACTGCCCTTTTTTGTGTGTTTTCTCCTTTTTATCCTTATGTTTTAACATTTTTGTCTATCTAACTGGGGGTATTTTGGTCTTTCGTGGTATTTTGATCTTTTTTCCTTTTCCTTTCCCAAGATATATATCTAGGTTTTAACTTAAAAATGTCTCTCTCTCTCTCTCTCTCTCTCTCTCTCTCTCTCTCTCTCTCTCTCTCTCTCCTTCTTTCTTTGATGCATGTTTTAAGTTCTGCTTCATTTATTTTTTTATTCAGTCGTTCATGCTTTTGTTTTTCCCTCTTTGAATATATGCACTTGATTGTTAGTTCTTTGAAGGAATTTGGGTAGTGTGTGTTATGGATTTGGATATTATGGGTTTATGTGTTTAGTTTTTTGTTTCATGCATTTTTTAACTTTTTCATTTTTATAAATTGTGATTCTGTTGTTGGTTTTTGTTTCTCTTTGAATTTATGTACTTGATTGATTTAATTCTTTGAAGGAATTTCTTTTCAACTTTGATTCATTTTGTTTTGTGGAGTTTGAGTTGTGTGAAGTTATTTTTTCCAGGTACAATGTAGTGTTGTGTTTTTCTGTTTATATAGGGATGGTTTGGTCTTTTTAGAGGGGCTATAGGTTTTGCTTTAATGGAACCCCATCGATATAGCAGGGTAATCCTCACTTGGATGACAATATTGCAGTCTGTGGTACTTTCCGCAGAAGGCAGTCGGGGTTTGGGTGGAGTTTTGCAGTCATTCGATGCGAATGGTTCCTTGCTTTTAGACTTGAATTTATTTTTTTTTGGTTATTTTCCCGTTGTCGGTGATCCATTTCGTTCTTCTAAAAAGAAGTAAGTGGATTTTTGTCTAGCCGTCCCATACTTGTGGTGCTATTATTATTTTTTTTTTTTGTAGAAGTTTTGATGAAAGATATGATTTTTTATTTTTATTTTAAGAGACTGTGATCTTTTATCATTTAATGGATAGTATTTGTTTGGTTATGGAAGAAATATATAGATTCTTTTCGTTTGCTATACCGTGAAAGATAATTCCACTTTGTTTTTTTAAGATTTAAAGCTTTTTTTTAAAGGCCAATTTAAGTGAGTGTTTTGATGCACTTCACTTGTTGCAATCAGCTCTGATGGCAATGTCATATCTGAAACACGAGAATTTTTTTTGTATTTCATTGCTCATTATTATTATATTGGTTACGTGATGTTTTTTTTTTTTTTGTATATTTTTTCATTTGTGTATTTTTTGTTGCAATGTTGGGTTTTTTTTTTCTATGATTTTTTGCTGTCTTTCTTTTTGAATTTTTTTTTGTTGTTGTGTCATTTTTTGCCGTCTCTTATGCTGCAATATTTTTTGAGGTATATTTAGCAATTTAAAGTTTTTATATCTTAACCTGTCATTCTGTTTGCTCCAAAAGAGAAGAATTTAAATGATGAGGGTTTTCAAAAAATGATGGTAACTGTTAGCGTATAGACTATCTAAAAATGACCACATATATTTTGGCTCTAGTGGGCAAACGTCCCTCGGTCGTTTCATCACTACTAGTATATATATATATATATATATATATATATATAGATATTATTCACTTATTCATTTGTCTTAGAAACATTTCGTTTTCCCAACTTCTCCCGCCTCAGCTTGCTAGAGAAATGACATAAATTACTCTATTTCAGTACATTTCTCAACATTTCCCCTACTCTTATTTAAAAGAACCTTTCATCTCATTTTTAGATAATTGAACAAAATAGTTTTCACCACAAGTGTTTGAATAAATAGTACTAGTAATTTAGTTATTCCGATTTGCATATCACGCAAGTTTACGACTAGTTTATTCTACGTTTGGATATTGAGGTGATCTCAAATGATTTATAAATAATAATAAAAAAATAATGAATAATAGACTAATAGTTAAAAAAAATAATGAATAATTTATGAATAGTAATTAATAGTAGTGAGGTACTTTGAAGTGATCCCGAATTAAATCACCTCACTAATCAAACACACTGTATTCATTGCTCCTGAGAAATCCATATGAACGATTCCATAAATAGTGCGGGATCTTAGTCTATATTTTGTTTCGATTTTTTATGATTATTTATAGAAACTAAAAAAATAACTTTCACCAATTTTTTATTTATAACCTTTCAAAAGTCAAGAAATAAATTGTTGCTTTATTAATATGTTAATATAAAAAAGCTATAAACGATAGTATTGCACTTGAAAGCTGTTTGGGACTTTTCTCAAAAGCAATATCATGGCAGGCATAGAACAATCATCTTTAACTCCATGCATGTTAGCATATCCAAAAAATTGAGTTAATCTCAATCTTCTAAATTTGGATTAATAATTTTGCTGATTCGAATAATCTTCTTGAAAATTTTCTTATTTATTATACATATTATTAATATATGTATGAGAAACTTTATCATTCAAAAATAATAATAATAACAGATCTTCTAAAGGAAAATACATATTTTTTTTGTTATGAAATTAGCATCTTTGGAAATCATGATATCTATATATGTAAGAGTTTTATTAAAACTCTATGTCCCACACCTCCATATCCTAGCTAATGGGTTTAAACTAGTTCAAATATCTCTTAATTAATGAGTTATAGTGGGACACAAATACATCTAGATTTCATGATGGCCAGAAGTCTATAGACTTCATGCTAGTCAGAAGTCTATAACCCTTAATGAGAATGCTTAACCCCTCATGAGGATTAAGGGTTCTCACCTACAACATAATTGTGCCTATAGGCATCGGGAGACACTCGAAGGTAAAGTTATTAAGATGATCATTCTCTCATAGTCAGGTCAAATTTTTTATCAAACTGAAATGAATGGAGGTAGGTTTTCTAACTATTATTATTTATTATCGTAGATCATAGAAAATCGAAATTCTTTTTATTTATTTATAAAGAGTTGAAGGTCACATGTCTAAGAGTGACCCCTTCTCCATTTTATTAAAAACCCCACTTTTGGCGGAGGAATACCTTATACACAACTGAAGCTGCCAAAAAATTAAATAAAGAAATAAACTCGAAGCAACAAAACCCAACTCAATAAACCTCACCCAACTTTCTTAAACTTACGCAAATAAGGATGCCCTTAAGCAAATTGGAATGTCCTCATGTGAAAACCATTCTTCATTACATCCACAACTTCCGATCTTAGCTAGAAAATCTACTGCCATATTTCCTTCCCTGAACACATGTTGAAACTGAAAATCTATTCTTGATAAAATCCCCATAATCTCCTCCAAAAACTCCTCCAGATACCGTAAGCTACACTACCCATCTTTCAGCCAATTGACCACCAATAAAGAATCAAGCTCCAGAATAACATTATCAACACCCCAAATCACGGCATTTACGTAAACCCATTAATAAAGCCCGAATCTCTGCCTGCGTATTAGTTCCCCTGCCCAAACGAGCAGCAAACGCAAACTTCATGTTGTCGTGTTCATCTCGCAGTATTCCACTAGCGCCCAACTCCCTTGTATTTTGTAAACAACTTCAATCAGTGTTCAACTTGACCTAACCATTATCTGGTTTATGCCAAGAAACTGCTCTGACTCTTTCCTTACTTCTTATCTTAATCGCGACTGTAGCAACGTAAGCACCTGGACGTCCCTCCATCCCAACCGAGAGCTATCCTTTATTTTTAAACCAACCCAGTTAATCCAAAATTTGACGAGCCTCCACAACACGCCAATTGAGTCCTTCCTTCCCTCAATTCTGGCTGAGCACCTCCAACACCACAACCTCCACATTATGATACTTGGAATTAACCCAAGTAAATTCCCAACCTTCGACGACCTCGCTGTGCGTCTAAACCAAGCTTCAACCGTTCTTCTCCATGACCTGTTAACTACGTATGGGACCCCCAGAGCATGAGAACAAAATTTCCAAATAGTCGTAGCTATCTCTCCCTTATAAGACAGAGCTTTCCACATTAACACCAAAATCTTCTTTGGTAATGCCGCATGCCAGATCCACTTAGACCATTGAGATTTTGGAGCCACCTCACGAACAAGGCTCCACGCATTCTTTGTTGTAAAACATCCATCCAAAGTTCCCATCCAAGCCAGTTTATCATTACCAGCTCTTGTTCCAGGAACTGTCGAACAATTAGCTCCTATTTTTCTTGCCCTACCAGTTGTCTTAAAACATCCACATCCCATTGAGTTCCCTCCGTACAGTCTTTCACAAGTAAATTTGGATGTGCCACAACTCTCTGATAATCACATAATGGGGCAGAGTCCATCCATTTGTCCCTCCAAAAAGAAAGGTGGCCTTCCTTGACCAGCCATTTAGAATTCTTTAGCACAAGCGGCACTTCACGCACCACCATAGAAAATTGAAGATTCTTATATTTAATATTTAATGTCAAAATATTTAACAATCTAACCATAATTAATACTTTGAGGGCACCCTAATACTTTGAGGGCACCCATCAAGCTGCATGTGGTGAATTTTAATTATAATCATGATTTATTTTTTTGAGATCGATCTATTTTGTCAAATTAATCTTTAAGTTGAAGGCCGTCATGTTTAATTGATGATCCCCTAGAGATTTTGTCCAAATTTTTTAAACTTTCGAGTGTGAGAGAAAAATATAAGTCAGTCCAACAACATTTCTTAAGCATTTAATATAGATTTGCAGGATACTGACTATTAAATCACGATAACACAGAGAGAGTAGAAGGTGTTTGACAAAAGTTCTGAATGAAAAAATATTATATTAAAACCTCATTTCAGCTTTACTGATTTCCCATATACAATTCGGAGAGTATCTACACATATTTATAGCATAATGGCTCTACAATAGATACAAGATGATTGGTCCACATCAACATTCAGTTATGCATTTTTATTCTCTGTGATTCTTGCTACAGCTGAAGCAGTTGTGTGAGTGAGTGCAGCCACTACAGATTCTTTATGCTCGGGGTTACAGGAGGTAGGTCCCTTGTGTACTGTCTTAACATCCCCCCGCGATTCAAGCGGCACTGGAGTAAGAGTGAGGCTTGAGCGTAACTGTGAAAAACAACTTGAGGACAAAGGCTTGGTAAAAATATCAGCAAGCTGATCATTACTAGAAATAAAAGAGAGTTGTAGTGTTTTGGCAGCCACTCTATCTTGTACAAAATGATAATCAAGCTGGATATGTTTAGTACGAGCATGTAACACCGGATTAATCGAGAGATAAGTAGCGCCTAAGTTATCACACCACAGTGTTGGAGATTCACTAAGAAAAATACCAAGCTCTTGTAACAAGTATTGTAACCATAAAATTTCACAAGTGGCATTTGCCACAACCTTATACTCGGCTTTAGTAGATGACCGAGCTATAGTGGGCTGTTTTTTTTTTAGCCCCAAGAAATAAGGTGAGAGTCAAAATAAATGCAGTAGCCTCCAGTAGACTTACGATCATCCGGGCATCCTGCCCAGTCAGCATCGAAAAAGGCAGACAACTTAATAAGAGAAGAAACACAGAAATGAAGACCAAAATGTTTGGTGTGATTAAGATATTGAAAGATGCGTTTGACGGCTTGCCAGTGGGGCTACCGTGGATAATGCATGTATTGACAGACTTTGTTTACTGCAAATGAGATGTCAGGCCTAGTAAAAGCTAAATGTTGGAGACTTCCAACAATACTCCTATAAAGAGGAGGGTCCTCAAAAGCAGACCCGTCAAGAGCATTTAGTTTGACAGATGCAGATAAAGGAGTTGAAACTGATTTTGACTCATGCATATTTGTTCGAATAAGTAGGTCAGACACATATTTAGACTGGGAAAGATAGAGACCAGATGAGTTTCGAAACACTTCTATGCCTAGAAAATAACTTAGTAGGCTGAGATCTTTAACAGGAAAATATGAGTTCAAGGCAATAATGAATTCAGATACTAAGACAGATGTAGATCCAGTAACAATAATATCATATATGTAAATTAAGACATAGATAAAATCAGAGTTATTTCTAAACATAAACAACGAATTGTTAGATTTTGAACTAGAGAAACCAAGAGAAAGAAGCCGATCTGTGAGCTTGGAAAACCAAGCCCGTGGGGCTTGCTTCAAGCCATAAATTGACTTCCTTAACTTACAGACATGGTTGGGAAGATCTGGATTCACAAACCCCGGAGGCTGCTGCATGTACACATCTTCTTCGAGATCCCCGTGTAGAAAAGCATTCTGAATGTCCAACTGATGCAAAGGCCAGTTATGAGTGACTGCAAGGGAAAGAATAAGCCGTATAGTTACTGGTTTGACAACCGGACTAAAAGTCTCGGAGTAGTCGAGGCTAGGTTGTTGATGGAAGCCTTTGGCCACAAGACGCGCCTTGCGACGTTCCAGACTACCATCAGCCCTACGTTTTGACTTCAAGACCCATTTAGCACCCAGAAGGTTAAACGAGGTGGAGAAGGGAACTAAGTCTCATGTGTGATTTTGCAAAAGAGCAGCAAATTCAGTGGCCATAGCAGCCCTCCACTCGAAAAAACGGGACGCCTCAGTGAAAGAGGAAGGTTCTTTGGGAACATTTTGTGCAAAGGAAGTGAGAAAGGATGATGGTTTGGGGGGAGGCCAAGGAATTGTTCTATTGGTTCGAATAAGAGGACAAAGGGACTGAGATTTGGTCCGTGTGACCATCGGGTGAGAAGAAGAATTATGGGGTTCAGTTGGTGATAGGTGAGAGCGCAGGTGATGACCATTCGGTGAGTTAGGCTGTAAGTTTGTGTGAGTTAATGGCGGCTCAGAGAGAGTTGCGATATTAGGGTTGATATTTTGAGAGGATGAAAGCAAAGGTGGACTGGTAGGTGTATCGGGCTGAGGTATGGTTTGACTAGGTTGGTGGGCCAAGATGTTTATATGAGTTGGAGTGGTTGGGCGTGAAGGCAACGGAGTGAGATGGGGTGGACTGGGGCACGGGTTGACTGAAGCCAAAGGAGTACTGGGCCGTGTGAGAGAATGAAGAAGTGGAATATTTAGTTGTGAAGGAGAGGGCGGGGACGTATTCAAACTGGGCTGTGTGGAGAATGGAAAGATAGTTTCATAAAAAATGACATCACGAGATATATATGTTCAACCCGTAGGCAGATGAAGACAGCAATAACCCTTGTGATCAATACTATATTCCATAAAAACACAAAAATGAGAACGAAGGTCCATTTTGTGTTGATTATAGGGACGAAGATTTGGCCAACACGCCACACCAAAAACTCGTAAAAATTTATAATCCGGAATGATGTGAAACAATTTTTCAAAAGGTGATTTATTATTAAGAATGAGAGTTGGCATTCAATTAATTTAGAAAACAGCAGTTTGAAAGGCTTCAGACCAATATTTAGAGGGGGCTCAGGCATGTGCAAGAATAGACAAACCAGTTTCTACAATGTGATGATGGCGGCGCTCAATAGTGCCATTTTGAGCGTGTGCATATGGACAAGTGAGACGATGTGAAATACCACAAGCTTGTAGTATTTTGTGAAGGGGACAAAATTCTCCCCCCCAGTCGGATTGAACAGATAAAATATTTGTAGAGAACATATTTTGAACATAACGTGCAAACTCAACAAATATTTTAGAGACATCAGACTTTGATTAAAGAGGAAAATACCAAATATATTTAGAGAAGTCATCTTCAATGGAAAAGTAAAAACGACAAGCATTAGAGGAAAGCATTGGAGCGGGAACCCAAACATCAAGAAAAAGAAGCTGAAATGGTTTGTCCGATGTGGATGGAGATGGTGGATGAGGTAGAGCATGAGCTTTGGCGTGGGAGCAAGCTGGACAAACTTGAGGAGTGGACTTATTTGTGACCGGTAGTTGAAACTGACGTAGAGTAAGTGAAGTAATCTGAGGGGAGGGGTGACCAATGCGAGCATGCCATATTTGTGTGGAAGTGCGTTGACCAATAAAAGCTTGAGGGGTGGAAGTGTTTGTTTGCAGCGAAAGGACATAGAGACCATCTCTAACGGGACCCTGAAGAAGCACCTCCTTGGTTTGTAAATCCTTCACAAAGAAACAAGAGGAATTAAATTCAAAGAAAACAACATTATCCACGCAAAATTGACGAACATACAAGAGATTTTTTGTAATGGAAGGAACATGTAAAAGTTTGTGAAGAATGTAATTTCCAGAACCAGTATTGAGTTGACCCAAGCCAATGTTTTGTATTGGAAGTGTCGAGCCATCGCCGATGCTAACATGGTCAGGGCCAAGATAAGGCATAGAGTCTAAATTTAAATTTGCAAAATTAGAGGTAAAATGATTAGTCGCAGCAGTGTCGGGAAACCAATAATTTGAAGGAGGGCCACTAGTGGGAAGAGAAGTAAAGTTAGCTGTGAAAGAAGATGGAGGTGGGGACTGATATGTTTGATTAAAACGATTGTAACATTGAAGGGCCGTGTGACCCACCTTCTGACAAACCTGGCAAGTGGGCCTAGAGTCTGAGCGGGAGGAAAAAGGATTACTGGGCTGGGCCATGTGTGACCCACGCCCAGATCCTCTACCACGTCTCCCCCCACGAAAGGGAGTTCGACCTCTGCTAGATTGACCAGCGGCCATGGGAGAACGAAAAGATAGCCCAGTGGCGTTAGCAGATATGGGTGATGCCAAGAGAAGAGATTGGTGCTGATGAGCTAAGCAGGGATTCATGATTTAACAGGTAACTGTAAATCTGAGGAGCTGAGAGAGGTTCGGGACGAGTGGTAACAGAAGAGATTACCAACTCATAATCCGAACCCAATCCCGCAAGTAAGTACACCGTAAACTGTGATTGAGAAAGAGGATTTCCTGCTGCCGACAAGGAGGCAGACAAGGATTTGGCCTTATGGTAATACGCATTGATTGATTCAGCTCCTTTCTTTAACGTAGCAAGCTGAAACTGGGTTTGAATAACATGAGACGTCGATTGAGAGGCATACAAGCTATGTAACGTCGTCCAAATCTCATGAGATGTATTGCACTCAAGCACTTGTGCAAGAAGAGTCTCTGATAAGGATGAGTTAAGTGCAGACATAATCAACTGATCCTGTAGAACCCATAACTTATGAGCCGGGTTTACAACATCATTGATTTTAGCTGGAGGAGAAGTAAAGGAACCATCAACATAGGAGAGAAGTTGATTTCCTTTAAGAAATGGAAGAATCTGAGCCTTCCAGAGAAGGTAGTTGTCGATGGAGAGTTTGACAGTGACTGAATGGTTGGTAATGGCGATAATGGAGGAGGTAAACGGGGGAGGAGGAGTTACGGATGTCATGGAGGAGTCTAGAGATAAGAAGACACAGGTCAGGGGAGGAGAAAAAAAAGAAACAGGAGAAAGAACAGGCGTTGGCCTTAGTAGCTCTTTGATACCATATTAAATCACGGTAACACAGAGAGAGTAGAAGGTGTTTGACAAAAGTTCTGAATGAAAAAATATTATATTAAAACCTCATTTCAGCTTTACTGATTTCCCATATACAATTCGGAGAGTATCTACACATATTTATAGCACAATGACTCTACAATAGATACAAGATGATTGGTTCACATCAGCATTAAGTTATGCATTTTTATTCTCCGTAATTCTTGCTACAGCTGGAGCAGTTGTGTGAGTGAGTGCAGCCACTACAGATTCTTTGTGCTCGGGGTTACAAGAGGTAGGTCCCTTGTGTACTGTCTTAACACTAACCAATAAATATCATGGCTAGATCCATTTTTATCTTTCAACCAATTACAACTAGATTAGTTGATTAAGTTAATAATATGATAATTTTCACTCTAACAATTAATCTTAATTAGTTTTTCCCATCTTTATCAATTTCTATGAAGCGTTGAAGGATCATACATAATTAATTAATTTTAGTCAAATAAAAGTTTGTAAGTACTTATTCAAACCATTGATTATATATACAGTACCATATATAGATCTACAGATCAGGGAAAACATCTTTGTAAAAATTTGGTATAATGGCAATTAGTAGTTGTGAAGGCTGACTATCCCATATATATATATATATATATATATATATATATATATATATATATATATATATATATACTAGGTAGGGAACAACGTGCTTTGCACGTTGCCTAATTGAGTGAAACACTTTTTCTACAAAAATGATATGGTTTAATAAAAATGATTAATGAATACAATCAAATGATAGTGACAAGGTGAACCAAACAGAAATAAATGGCTCAGATAATATAACTCACTTCTGATAATTCAAATCATTTATCTGAAATTTAAGGGTAAAGGCATGTCTCTTAAGGAGTTCAAGATAAAGCCTATATGCCACCGATCATGATTGTCGGTGCAGAATGACCCTGTACAAAAGTTATCTCCGTGAATGTGATTGCCAAAAACAAGATAGTTGAACAAAAAAAATAAGGTCACGCACACATATACCTATACAACACACATAAATATATATATATATATATATATATATTACACACAGTTACGCGTCGAGAGAGAGAGAGAGAGAGAGAGATCTTGAGGTATAAAGAAAGGAAATGAGTTCCCTGATTTTGTCCATTATAACATACATGTACCATGTACAATATCATCTTGTCAAATGGAAATGAGTTTGTTATAGGTTTTTCTTCTCTACCAAATTAAGTTTTCATTGATTTCTTACACAAAATATGAATTATCAAACTTCAAAGGGTCAGTTGTCCAAGGTAGACTTTCGAATCCTGATCTCTCCTTGTGTGCCTTTCCCTAAAGAAACAAAATGAAAGACAAATCATATAGATGATATGAATTAAAAAAAAAACTTTTCCTCACATATAGTTCAATCTTTGGAGAACTTTACCAATGTGTGGCCTCCAGCCAATGCCACAATGTCCTTGTCAGATAAGCCCATGCGATAAAAGACATCTCTTAAATGCTTTGCACCTATAACAAAATGGGACAAGAAGTGAATACATTGTTCAACATCCCATCTGTTATGTGTTTTCCATTACCATGAAATAGACTGTCTCGTGTCAATTGCTCCAATATGTGCATGTACAGATCAAACTCGGAGTAAAGAAACTTATACATCAGCCACAGAAGAACCAAGTTTTTTTCAATATTTATCATACATAAGCATCGTGATGGATAGCTTAGCATATTCATGTTCACTTTTAACAATCTTCAAGGAAGAGATATAAAACCTATACTTCATTCCATCATCATAAATCAAACAGCAAACTGGGGTAGCTTATGTTTCATAGGAAATCACCACCCATAAAAACTAAAGCAACTTGGTTAATAACATACCTTGTCTGGCATCAGGAAGGCACCCTTCTTCAGGAGATTCCAATGAATCCTACTTGAGGTTAAGAAAGTTAAAAAAGAGTACAGATCATGGATAGGTGCTATAGAAATTCTTCCATGAATATACCTTCCTTCTTGGAACAAAGTCAATAGAGGGGTCCAGTGACTTCCACTGCAACAATGCTAGCAAGCTAAAAATCCAAAACGCAGTTGAAGATGAGCTAAATCTGTAAGACCACGTAGTTGAAGACAAATGTATGCTTCTCGAAATAGAATCGTAACCTGGTAGAGATCGGCATATGTAATCTTTGGATGTTTAGACTTTACTTCTTCTGACATCAAAATGAAGAAACAAACCCAGGATCAGTGAGAAGACAAACCAATGCAAAATTAGGTGCAAATTATCAATTCATTTCCCTGGAGAACAAACTAAGCTCTAAACTTCTTGACCCACCCGTAATCAGATTTGCTAAACTATATTACACATTAAGCTGTAAAAGCTCACCGCAGAATCCAACTGCGATTTCCAAGAAACTGGCAAACATAACCAAAAATAGTCCATAGCAATGAAGAGAAATCCAACAACCAGATTCACATGGAACAAAAAAAAAAATGCAGAACAAAAAGAGAACAAGCAAAACAAAAATGAAATAAAAAAAAAAAAAACAACACAGGTTTTTCAATCCAAAAATAACGAGACGGCAAACAAAATCCAAACCATCCCACAGATTCACATCCAACCAAGAGAAAATAAAAACAAAACCATAAAAACCATACCCAGACCACACCGACAACAAGAACAGAGAAGAGGAACCCAAAGATACACCACTATGAGAGGAAGCTTTTCCTTGGCGTCTGACGTCCAAAATCCCTCTTATGGATACCGAAGACCAAGAAACCAAAACTTTCACCTCGAGAGGGTTTAAAACTAAAGAAGTCCCTCCAAGAGAGATCAAAACATCTTTAGCTTGCTTGTGCTAGTCTCTGAGCATCTAGTCTGCCTACAAAAACAAAAACAAAAAACAAAAAAAAAAAACATTGAGACAAGCTATGAGAATCGGAAGCTCTAGGGGAAGAATGAGAGAGAGGGAAGAACCACAATGTGAAGAATCGAAAGCCTTTGAGGAGATTCCTGTGGAGTTGGCTGCCGTAAACAAAAAAGAAAACTTCAGATTTCAAAGAATCATACATTCAGATTTAAAGAAAAAAAAAACTCGGATCAGAAGAAAAAAAAAAAGAAAACTCCACCTTTCCCGTGAAGAACAACCGTGTTTTTCGTTGGCTGACCTAGGCTGCAGTTTTCTTCATTTTCTTTGAGACCAAGCACGGGAAACATTTGTAGAGAGGAGATTTGAGAGACACGATTGAAGAATCGCGAGGACAGAGAGAGACAGACCACTGGTTTCTGACGAAAAATATATTACAAAAGAGAGATGTGAGAGAGTGAGTTTGAGGAGGGTCGAGGGTGAGAGAGAGTAGGTCTGAGTGTGTGAGGGCTAGAGAAAGCAGATGGAGGTTGGGGGTTAGAGAGAATCGGCGAAAAACAGAGATAGCTGAGAGAGAGTAGGTCTGAAGGGGGAGAATATACAGAGATTGAGAGAGAGTGAGAGAGTGGGAGGGGGAGAAGCTTCGAGAGAATGGGACCTTCCGTTTCATAGCCGTTAAAACAAGTGTTTCAGCTCCGTTAAAACAAGAATTTCCGTTTGCAACCGTTTGATAGGCTCTTATATAATAGAGATAGATATATGCATGGATTCATGCTACTTAAGACCCTAATTATCTTGTGAAGATTCGATCGATAACTTCCGGCCAGCTTATCTGAATAGGTGATGATCGATCCATGTCATTTCTGTGCAGCGTAGCGGCTAAAAATAAATAACTAAAAAGGATATCACATAATTCGCTCCCTTATATATCCCAGACTGCATTTCCGCTATCTGCTTGTTCATGATCTATAGCCACATATTTATTTAAAAAAAAAAAAAAGAATGTAAGGGTACGCACTGTTTATCCAAAAAAGAAAAGAAAAGAAAAGTGTAGGGTCATGAGAGACTTGAGAGACATGAAATATTAAGAAAGTGTTGCTGGAGGCACATGGTTTATTCGCTGCATTAATGATGATATCAGTAAAGCCATCTAAAAAAGAGCAACTTAGGGTTGAAGATTGAAATTGATCTGTTCAGAGCTTTCAAGTTGATCTCCAATATTGGCCAATCCACAGCGGCCGGGTTTGACTCTTTTTTCTTTCGAAAATGAAAAACTAGTGAAACCAAAATATATACGAGCTTAACATTGATGGAAGTCTACAAGTCAAAAGCCAAATATAATGCAAAACAGTGCCTTCATTTCCGAGCTAGCGTGTTGGGGGAGAGGACAGTTGGACAAATAAATAACCTGTCCAATTACAGATGAGCCTCATTTACTCATCATCCGGGCGTGACAGTTGGGGAATGGTGGGCCTCTGTTGTTAGTGTTTTAAACTCTCGTTTCGCTATATATAATATACTCGTTCGTAGCACCTCTTCACAGTGAGCTCTGCAGCTTGCTAATTTTCTTCTTCTTCGATCTTTTTCTTCTGTGGCCTTCGTTGTTGCTTTGGCTTCTTTGTTTGAGCTACCAGTGATGGCTCTCTCTGGCTGTCTTGTGGTTTTTTTCTTGTGCACTTTCCTTGCGAGTGGTTTGGTGTTGGCTGATGTTGGAGGGGTTGAGGATGACAAGCACTTGATTCACCGTCCGCATTTGTACAAGACGACAGGTCTAGGTCGTGGGATTTTTGGGAAAGGGTTTAGACATGGAAGGTTTGGAAGAGGTGGTCTAGGTGGTGGCGGTGGCCTTGGTGGTGGTGGCGGCCTAGGTGGTGGAGGTGGGCTTGGTGGTGGTGGTGGTCTTGGTGGAGGCGCTGGTGGTGGCTTTGGTGGAGGTGCTGGTGGTGGAGGGGGTCTAGGTGGTGGAGGTGGGCTTGGTGGGGGTGGTGGTCTAGGTGGAGGAGCTGGGGGTGGTTTAGGTGGTGGAGGTGGTGCTGGTGGTGGCTTTGGTGGTGGTTCTGGTGGAGGCATTGGTGGAGGAGCTGGTGGTGGTGGGGGTCTAGGTGGTGGAGGTGACCTGAGTGCGTGTGAGCCTGGCATGGCCTGTACTGGCGGAGCCGGTGTGCGGCGGGCCTGGTGATGCGGTACGGTGATGTATGACAGGGCGGAGCCAGTGGTGGCGCAGGCGTGGACGCAGGTGGTGCAGGTGGTGGCGGAGGTCTTGGTGGTGGTGCAGGGGGTGGTGGAGGCCTTGGTGGTGGTGCAGGTTCTGGGGGAGGGTTTGGAGCGGGAGGAGGGTTTGGCAAAGGTGGAGGTGTTGGTGGTGGACTTGGTGGCGGTGGAGGTGGTGGATTTGGTGGAGGTGGTGGCTTGGGGGCTGGTGGTGGTTTTGGTAGTGGGGGTGGTGCTGGGTTTGGAGGTGGACACTAGATCGAGTACGTACTAGTTGTTTGGAAGAACGCTGATCTGCAGCTGGCAACCATGCACAGCAGTTGTTCTTGACTTGTTTTAAGTCGTAGGAGTGATATATAACGTGTTCATTCATAAAGGGATGATGTTGTGTTGGTCATACTTTCTTCTATTTTAGTCGAGAGAAAATTTAACTTTGAGCAATATTAATGTTGATCGAAACTTTCGAAGGTAAAGCGCGCGATGCAGCTTAATATATAATATATATCTAAGATATATCTCTTATGTATCAGCATTTGCAGTTGCAGCTAGCTTCGATCCTGTTGCAAGCATATTATAATAATTATAAGCCTGTAATTTCTCCCTTGTGATGAATAAAGTAATTCCAAGTCTCGCTAGCTTGTTGGTGTCAAGAGATCACGTGGTTTTATTATTTCTTTTTCATTTTGCTGTTGTTTTGATCTCTAGCTACTTACATGACGGCCAGACGTAGTATCTAATAATTATGTTATGATCTCTCATATAAATATATATATATATATATATTAAAGTACTCCTAAAGTTCTTGAGAGCATGCAATTATATCATCAACCAGTACTCCACCTAGCCTCTGATTTTACCATTAAAATAGAAGGAGAAATCGCATGCATGATGAGCAAGAAGGTCGTAAATCATTACACCAGTAGTAGTACGGCATGCAGAAAAACATTAAATTGAAAAATGAATAACCAACCAACCAACCAGTACTGCACAATATGATGCTAGACAGGAACAAGGATGATCTGGCTGTAATGATCAAACTGTCCCACCAATGACTTATAAGCTCTCTCACATTTATTGCAAATGCTAACTTAGTCGAAACTACTCCGGCGGATTAGAGAGGTGAAGAATCTATAAATCATTGATATTGCAACTCATTTTTGAACAATATATATATATATATGTATGTATGTATGTACATATATATCTATATGTAGATTTGGAAAATGTGTGAGTGCAGATTTAAAAAATTGATTTGTTTTGAAATCCTAGTTAGTTCTTCGAACTACTTTGGTCCTAGTTTTTCCAGGTTCAGAAACTAGCTAGGACAGTCGACATGGCTCGGGAATAAATATGGAATTAATGTGCCTCTCTTGGCAGATGAATGAATGAATGAATGGAGCGCAAATTGGATTCAAAGAATATGTGGATATTAACTGCTCAAATATATATACAAGTGTAATTCAATTTCCTAGCTTTACGTGAGTTTTCAGCTTTGAATCTTTAACTCTAAGCAAAAAATGTTGTACTTATAATTAAAATTGGATCACAATCTCTTCAAGTTCTTATCTAAATTTGAGGATGTCAAGTGAGAAAGAGATAGATACATAAAATGAGACTCATTGTACTGATGTCCCTGGATCCTCACATGTGATTGGGTGTAATCTATAATGTTGAGATGTTGGCCACACGGGTCATACACCTCTCGCACAATGTGATAACAAGTGTAAGCGTACATGCAAAAAGATGGTGTGCAATATTCACAGTGAAAAAAAAAAGGGAAGTCATTAAAGCTAAATAACAGTACCAGAATATATTTAAATTACACCACAAAATATTATCCACAAGTCACTTGTCTCAACATGCTTGTAAAGGAACAATTATGATTTGGAACCTATACTACGTTCATGTGACTGAGACAAAAGCTGAAAGGAGGGATGACAAAGGTTGGGTGGTCGGAGGCCTAAAATTTTAGGGAGTGAGAGCTACGAGCAAAGAGAAAATGGGAGAGGAAAAGAGTGATGGGGACAGAGAGATAAGGGGAAAGGGGGAGGCGACAGAGGGGATGGGAGATTGATCGGCCTGAGGTGGTGGTGGTGGTGGTGGTGGCTGGTGAGGCTAGGGTTCTGGTAGTGACTCAGAGAGAGAGAGAGAGAGAGAGATGAGGAGGGGTGCTCGATGTAGGAAAAAATGAGAGAGGAAGGCAGAGGTGCTTTTGGCTACATATGGTGTTGTGGCATGGACGGGGATGATGTAGGTTTCGAACCCAAAAGCTTTGGGTTTAGGGACTGAGAGAGAGAGGAAGAACAAAGACTGGTCAATGAGACGAAGAGGCTTATTGGCGTGAGGTGCGTGACGGTAGCTAGAACGATGCCGGTGGCGGCAAATCCAAACCACAAGAGAGAGAGAGAGAGAGAGAGAGAGAGAGAGAGAGGGCTTACTAGCTTTGTCTCCGTGTCAGATAGTGGCGAAATTAACGAGTAATGTTGATACACATTGCATCACGGGAAAGATATCTTTGCGCAAGAGTACCTTCTGGCCTTTATCTGTTATTTGAATTGCTTTTCCATGCCCTTTGAACAGAAACTCTTGACTATTTGTAATCCCAAATATGTAAGAACTTATGGCTTATATATGCAATATATCACCCGAAACTATAACGACATTTAGGGGTATGAGAGTTATGTTTGTGTCGTGGCATGTTATAAATATTCGACCATATAGATCAACTCAAACCTGTTATGTTTAATTAAATGTGTCAGACTCTAAAACTCTAACACAACTCATTAATGTATTTTGTAATGGATCATATTAGAGGATTTAAATACATTAGTTAGTTTCTCTATTTGTGCATGTGTGGTAGTACTTATGTAAAATAAAAGTATACAAACCTTAAATTTAATTTCAGACTAATTATAAGTTTATAATTGTATAGTTTTTTTTTCCTGAAAGATGTATATTTATAAAATTATTTTAGATATAACTTTTACTTCAAATACAAAAGTTTCTTAGCTATAGTTTGCTATAAACATGTGCAAAAGAAATTCCAAAAACTAATTTAACATTTCCTTTGATTTATTGATCACGACGAATTAGGTTTTTCGCCCGACAGTAAAATTAGCACACTACATATATATCATGATTCTTGTAGTGAAATTCTTGACGTTTGCTTCACCCCAATTAAAAAGAAAGAAAGATAAGAGTGAGAGGCCGGATAAAGAAGAGTGTGTATAGTGTAATATGAATCCTTCTTTCCCCTTTTGAATTGTGTGGTGTCCATTTCACACGGACATACGCGCACGTTTGGAGACCAATATTAATAATTCTAATATTTCCCATTTATAATCTCAAACATATGTTTGTTTTAGAACAACCAACCAAGTCAAAAGAAGTGTCTAGGAGCTAAGAAATTAATTTTGGAGGGTCATGCATGCCTCTATATAAATAGATAAAACGTAGGTAATTAGTTTACCATGCAACAATAATAATACCAAATCCACAGATAGTATTTTATGAAGAGGAAGAGATTGCAAATGATGAAGCGACTAAGCCAGCTCGTTTGGTTACACGTACATATGAGATGAGATGAGATAAAAGTTGAATAAAATATTATTAGAATATAGTTTTTTAATATAATTTTTATTTTGAGATTTAAAAAAGTTGAATTATTTATTGTATTTTGTGTGTGACTTTAGAAAAGTTATAATGATTAGATAAGATGAGTTGAAATGATTTGTATAACCAAATCAGACCTTCTTAAAAAGATTCATATATAGCTGTTATATAAAATTAGTTTGGTTTTTGCAAACATAAGTAAGGATTCACTGAAAAAAGTTTCCTGTTTTATGTCTTTTTTCGTTTTCATCACCTAGGGTACTAAGGCAATGACAGAGTCAACCACCCCTCTAGTGAATCCTTCTCCAGCAAGGCCCTTTGATGGGGCATGGAAGAAGTCGTACTTGCAGGTGATGGTTAAACCGATGGCGTCTTCTTCTTACAGACTACCGATGCGATACCCGGTAAATATAAATGGAGAGCCTAGTTTTTGTGTGTTACGGAGCCTGGATTATCTAAGGCTGTAAAGGATATACGGTTTGCTCTGGTGATAAAGTTTTTATGTGCAAGACCGTCGATAGATGTGATTCGGCTAGAGGTGATAAAATCTTAGGGGCTTTTCGAAATTCCAACTGTAAGTTTTATGGATGATCATCATGTTCTGATTCAAATGACAAATGAAAGAGATTTTTCTCATGGTTGGGCAAGAGAATGGAGAGTTATTGGTGGATGTGTTATTAGGCCATTTAGATGGACGAAAGATTTCGATCTCAAGTCGGATCCATCCTTTGCGTCGCAGTGGATTTTTCTTCCAGGTTTGCCCATGCATATGTATTGGACTGATTGCCTTCAGATATTGGCGAGTTGCTTTGGACGTTATTTGGGGACTGCTACTATAAATCAGACGCGAGCCACTGGCACTAGGATGTGTGTGGAAATAGATCTAAAAGAGGAACCAGTGCAGGGTTTTCCTATTGTTGTGTCTTCTTCCAAGCAGATCTGGCAAGAAGCGAGATATGAGAAGCCTAGTTTCTATTGCTCAAGGTGTAGACATCAAGGACATACTGCTGTGGTTTGTCATGCAGAAGAGACAAAGGCCAAACGGCTCGATGATGGAAAGCAGATAGGACATAAGGCGCAGGGTCTGGAAAATAAAAAAAAGTATGGAGGGAGAAGGTTGTGGAGACTCGAATACACGAGGATGAAGTTATAGTTGAAGAACAACTAGTAGTGAAGGTGGTTGAAGACACAGTGGTTCTTGGAAGGGATAAGGATATCGGCGAATGTCAGGATGCGGATCGGTTGGTTTTGATAAGGCAGGGTGAGGGGAGCAACGTAACTAGTAAGGAATTTGAGGATGGTAATCTTGTCAACAATCAAGTGGCAATAGAGAAAATGAAAGGTCCAGTAATTGATAACTTACACGAAAGAGATAAAGAAAATGCAGGTGTGGAGGGTGTGAATAGTGAAATGAGGTTGGCGCATGGTTCCTCTTTGGATCAAGAAGAAGTTGATATTTTTTTTGAATGAAGGCTAGAATTTTTGGTTGGTCATATTGATATTGTTTCAGAATTACTGGAACAGGAAAGTAGGACTTAGGTTGACATGAAGTATTTTTTGGATAAGGAAGTTGAGGGGGCATCAATGGTTTAGCCTTGGAGAAGGGTTATGCTTCAGATTCTAATCTAAACATGCCTCTCGTCTAGCTTGTGGAATCAGAGAATCCGTAGTAAGGCAGTCCCAAAGGGTGATAACCCGACCTTCAAAACTTAATCTATGACCGATATAATTCTAGTTTGGAATGTGCGCCGATTAGGTATGTTGAAGAAAATGTTGAAAAGTTTGGTTAGACAATAGGCGATTTCCATTTTGGCTGTTATGGAACCTTTCGATCAGGAGGAAAGGATGTACCATATGGCTAGTTTTTTTAACTTTGAAAGTTATTGTTCAAATGAAGTTTTTGGAGGTAAACTTAAGGTTGTTCTGGAAGGAGACTCAGGCTTTTGAGTTGATTAGTATGTCAGATCAAATGATTACGGGTTATTTTATTCTGAAGGGTAGGAGAACTCTGGTGACTTTTGTGTATGCAAAGTGTAGAAGTTTTGAAAGAAGGAGGCCGTGGTCCGAAATGGAAGGGTTACAATTACACTCTATTCCTTGGTTAGTTATTGGAGATTTCAATGCTATAAGGGAAGATGAGGAGAGGATTGGGGGGAATCTGTGTCCCTTGGTGGCAATGGAGGAGTTTAATTATTGTTTGAATTCTTGTGGTCTTATAGAGTTGAGTTCTTTTGGTGGACGTATGTTTTGGTATAATGGACATGAGGGTCCGACGAGGAGTTGGGCGAGGCTTGATCGAGCCCTGTCTAATGTAGATTTTACTAATGGTTTTTCGTCTACTTTGCTTGAATATCTTAGGCGGAAGACATCGAATCATTGTCCGATGGTGGTGCAGCTTTCTAAATCCTTGGAGAAATATGGTCCTCTTCCTTTTTGATTTCAAAATATGTGGTGCTCTCATGATAATTTTCTCAAAGTCCCTTTCGAATCATTGTCGTGAGTGAGGTATGGTCGGTACCAGTGGAGCATATGGGGCTATGTTAGTTGGTGACTAAGTTAAAGAAGCTGAAAGGGGCTTTGAGGCATTAGAATATTCATGTCTTTGGACGTGTTGAGCATAACATTAAGAACCTGGAAGATCGGTTAGAAACTCTAGAAAGCCATATGCAAAATGGTTATAATTCTGATTTGGAATTGGAGTTCTTAGCTTCGAAGATGGAACTTGAGACTTGGGAATGACGAGAAGAGGTGAGGCTTGCTCAACTTGCAAAGAAAAAATGGCTTGTGAAAGGGGATCATAACACTAGTTTTTTCCATGCCGTCATTAAGCAACGACACAAGTCGTCGTTAATCTCTTCAATGACACTATAAGATGGTTCGTTTCTGGCTTCTCTAGAAGAGGTCCATGAAGGGACAGTCTGATGCTTTCGACATTTTCTTACGACGTCGGGGGATAGGGAAAGGCCAAAGTTAAGTCCTCTAATTTCTAAAATTATAAATGAAGATGATAATTCTTTTTTATGCAGGGAGCCTTCAGAAATGAAAGTGAAAGTTGCTCTTAGCTCTATTCCTAAAACTAGCAGTCCATGACTAGATGGATTTGGCTCGGCATTTTATTTGACGTGTTGGGAGATTATCAAGAAGGATTTAGTTGAGGCGGCAAGTGGTTTCTTTAGAGGAACTCCACTTCCTCGATATTTCACTTCATCCTACTTAGTCTTGATTTCGAAAGTTCCAGAAACTAGAAGTTTTGACAAGTTAAGGCCGATTAGCATTTGTTCAGTTGCTTACAAAAAAGGACTTATTACTCAATATCTTCATTAGATGATATCTCCTGCGCATGGTGCTTTTATTCCAGGTCGTAGTATTTTTTAGAGCATTACACTATATTGATCAGTGTTATCCTGATCCAATCCAATACTAGTGTGTTTTTCAAGACTTCATTAAAATACGTACGGAGCTAGCATTTTCAGGCAATATGTTGCCCTAGCCTTGTGTATTTTCACCACGGGTAGCATTGTTCCACATTAATATTGAAAGTTATAGCTGGTACTGCTGATCATTAGTTCATATTGCGTCTATTTGTATGAAATTAATCTTTTGTGGAGGAGTCTCAGATTATATACAACTGATCTAGAGTTAATACATTACTATATAATGCCTTGTTTGTTTTGTTTTTTGTTTTTTTATAAGAAATTATATATATCAACATTTAGGTTGAAGATATTCCTAATATATTAAATTATTAATAGATCTAGATCATCATGACATGCAGGTAATACAATGAAAAATGTCATCCACCAAAATTCCTTCCGTCGTCATGAAGATCGGCTATATTTAGTTAGTGAGGTAATCTCAGATCATCTCAGACTACCTCACTATTATTTATAAACTATTTATTATTTTTTATTACTATTCATAGATTATCTGATATTACTTCAACATCCAAACGTAGCAAGCTGCAAGTTCATCCTCATAATTTATCAAAGATCGATCAAAGGTGGGTTTTTTTTTTTTTTTTTTAAATAAGTTAAACTCCTTAATAATTATAACAACCATGAGCCTCCTTATAAATTGCATTAAATACCTGTCGATCGACTCCCTACTGGCCCTTTCGGCTCATCTTTAATGCATGAGTCATGAATGTCTTTTTTCAAATTTTTTTTTTTTTGGTCTATGGACCAATATTCTAGATTCTCAAAATGCAAATACAAGGATAGCCAACCTTGCAGAAGGCAGCACAAACCATGTAAAAGAGTAACAGTTGCATCTAGCTAGTCCATAGATGTAGGCAAAGATAAATAGTTGATTAATCATACATGTCGACGTCCAGTATTTCCATCTAACATGTATATAGCAGTAAACCAGAGGATGCTAGACCTCCATGTAATTGAAAAGGCAACATAACCCGATTTATACGTTTGCTGGAATCACCATCATTTTCCCGTGTTCATCATGATCATCATCAGAGTTATGTTGTCTCCCTTGAGAAGAATCCGCCCTAAAGATGTTCTGCTAGCTCTTCTTCTTAACGTTGACTTCTTCAGCATCATCCAGAACCAAATTCATGTACGTACTCATCAAAGCCAATGATCCGGCCCTCAATCCTCAGGTCTCGCTGCTCAAAAAGACATATTTGAATGCGAGCTTTACTCTGAAGGAACCTGAAAATCAGGTTGATCGGCGGCTGGATCATGATCCTCTGAACTTTTGTGCTTGCATGATTCAATGTCGCTTCCATCTTTTGTGTTGTCAAGATCATCATGAGTAAGAGTGATAGGTAGTAGAGTACTACATTTGTTACTAATTAGGAGAGCGAAAACATGCATGTTTTTGTTTTGTTTTTATTTTTTGGACCTTTTGGGCGCAGAGTGTACCACATTCATGTCTTAGATATTGAAGCAGAAAACTTAAATCACTAGTTAGGGTCAAGACATGATACTTAATGGTTGGTTTGGTTACACAAAATCAAATTATCTCATCTCATCTCATGTAATCATTATAATTTTTTTAAATTTTCATATAAAATATAATAAATAATTCAACTTTTTCAAATCTCAAAATAAAAATAATATTAAAAATTTATATTATAACAATATTTTATTCAACTTTCAACAAAATATCTCATCTGAACTGTATAACCAAACGAGATAGCGACCCTCCCGGCCAATCCCACTTTAAAGAATGATCTGATTTAATTTATATGATCTGTATATCCATAATGTTTAGATAAAAGAAACAAAAGAGCAAAATATTACAAGTTGAATATTGCGCGATCAAAATGATTTGGGTAAGTAAGGTTATACAATTTTAAAATTCTAAGAAAGATATAATCACATGTTTTTTTATAACTTCTTCAATAATTAATATTGCCAATTATAGGCTGTGCATGGATGGCGCAATGCGTTTCGTGATGATGATGTGATTATAATTACAACTAAATTACATTAACTATGCATGATAAATGTAAGTAATTCGCAAGGAAACTGTACACAAATTAAAGTTTGATGTTTAAAAGGTCGTCGTTCTTGTCTGCCACGACAAAAGTATCACGTCGAGACGTCCTTATCTGACATCTACTATGAACAATCTCATGGGTCTCATCGCTAAGGTCACACGCAGAGTGACTTGAAAATAAGAAACGGGGAAAAGAACAGAGATAACTGCATCATAATAATAATAATAATAATAATAATAATAATAATTATTATTATTATTATTATTATTTCGGCTGTTACTAAGAATTAATTTGCAAAATTTAATATTAGGACTTGAAAAACTAGCGGCCTTCCGCGCACCATTGTATAATAATATAAACTTAAGAAATAATATTTGTAGTTTTAGGTTGTGTAAATTTTGTGCTTTCTTTTTAAAAAAATAAGATAATTAAATTTGAGACTCATGAATTTAATAGTAGATTCTACTTTTTTCAAGATGAGTGTATAAAACTTGTAGACCATATAATCATTGTATCTAACATTATTTTATAAATTTGTTGCATGGAAAAATACTTTTGATGGTTCTATGTATCCATGAGTTTAAGATCCCGTTTGAATGTTGAGATGGTTATAAATAAAAGTTGAAAGTTGAATAAAATATTGTTAGAATATTATTTTTTAATATTATTATTATTTTTAAATTTAAAAAAATTAAATTATTTAATATATTTTGTGTAAAAATTTAAAAAAATTATAATGATGAGATGAGACGAGACGAAACCATTTCTATATTGAAACAGGACCTAAGTTTCAACATTTGAGTGATTAATGCTATACATATTTCGGGTTTTGTAAGAACTGTCCCTTTGAAAGAAAACAGTATGATTTATAATAATGAAAAACTGAGTTTTTTTTAACGTGCGTTCTGTATATACTCCACTTATTTTAAAGAAACAGCGAGAGATTTATATACCTAAAATAATACAAATCATTTTTCGAATAAGAAAGACTTGCTTCGTTTGGTTGTCAAACTCCTCTCAACTCATCTCAACTCATCATTATAATTTTTTCAAATTCCAACAAAAAATATAATAAACAATTCAATTTTTTCAAATCTCAAAATAATAATAATATTAAAAAATAATATTCTAATAATATTTTATCATCTTAACTCAACTCAATTTAACTGACTTCAATATCTAAACACAACCTTAATGATATGACACGTCATAAACGTAAGGGAGGAGGACCAAAAATTTCAAGATGAAAAAAAAAAAAAAAAAAAAAAAAGAAAGAAAGAAAGAAAGAAAGAAAGAAAGAAGCCTTATAATTATGACCAAATAATAACACAACTTTTTGATTGTCAGATATCTTGGGCCACGTGCTGGACGACAAATCATGCAGAAAACCATGGCCTAATGTGTGTGTCGTGTGTGTCTCTATATATATAAATATATATATATATATATATATATTTATATATAGCTAAGTAACATCGCTCCAAGTAAGTGTTACGTTAAATTGATTTTTTTTAATTTTTTTATTCATTTTTTTATTATTTTAAAATATTTTTATAAAATATATAAAAAAATATTGATACATTAATAGTTATTTCCTTAAAAAAAATTAAAATACATAAAATTTTAAAATGAAGAGTAAGTTGAATGGATAAAATATCATTTTTCCCACACACACATATATATATATATATATATATATATATATATATATATTCAAAAGGATAAAACCAAAGTAAGTCTGTCTGTATCAGAATGACACGTATATCCAACACGAAATGCCATATTTTGCATCTAATTAAAAGTACCTTGTCTGAACTTTACCACAAAGTACTATTAGATTCCAGCCACAAAAATAGTAACCTTATAAGTATCGCGTTTTTTGTTTACTTAGCAAATATCAATTAATTACCATATATATATATATATATATATATATATATATATAAGTAGTACTAATGGAGTCCCTCCATTGCTTGAGGCAAAATAACTAAAGATGATGAAGAAGAAGAAGATCGATGAAGCTTTAATTAATTGCCAATAGTACTGGCTATGCTTAATTCATGATTATGTTTCGATCCTTTTCCAATCGACGAGGTGATCTTTCACATCAAACGCATATAATTTATAACAGAGTACTGATCCATGCATATAACACATGATATATATTCAGCTTATATATATTGCTAATTAATGTACAACATTCCAAATCAAGGAAGAAAAAGATCGATGAGGTTGAAAGGGGAAATTAAACACATTTTGATGGATAATACATATTTATTAATATATATATATATATATATATATATATATATAGATCAAACACTGCTTATTCCGATATATACTGAACTATATTTCCTGAAGGTGCCATATATATATATATATTGCTTACTAGTTGGATTCAGGATTCGGACCACTAGGAACATCATGAGCAGCAACTTCATACTGTCGATTCGTGGAATTCTTTGTCTGTTTTGGATGCAATTCCATTGTACTGGAGTACTGCTCATCTGTTGAATAAGGCCGAGGAAGCGAGAGGAGTTGTCTGGGCAAGGATAACTGATGAGGAGCGAACTTGGACCTGATCTTCGGGAGTTCTGAATTAGGACATCGATGAAAGAGAGTAACAAGCAAGAAAAGCCCCAGAAATAGCACTAGTACTAGTGCTACTGATTTTGTTGAGCTTTCATGAAAAGGTGCGTTGCTGCCTGCTGATCTTGCCATTGAGTTAGAACCAGAAACCAGCTCCCCCCAGTCACCTGCAGGAGATCAATATCCATGAAACGGACTCAACACCAAGTATGGGAAAAAAAAAAAGACTTCAGAAAGAGTTAAGAAAACTTGGGTATATATACAGTATAGATATATGGATGGAAGAGGTATGTGAAGAAATTTATGGAGCCAATTCATCTAATAAAACGGTTCTATAAGAGAGGATTGTTAGCTCATTCCTTATAAATATACTTAAGACCTTGTCCGCAAGCAATGTGAGATTATTTCTCAACACCCTCCCTCAAGTGTAGATCAGTATTTTTTCTGGTCCTTGCACGGGATAAGTAATATGGTCTCCCATTCAACCTGTGGCAGGCTTTGATACCATTAAAAAATTCATGAGACTAACTCATCTCATAAAACCGATTCTACAAGAGAAGATTATTCATTCCTTATAAACATGCTCAAGACCTTATTCACAAGTAATGTTAAATTATTCCTCAAACAGTTTGAAATTAAGTAATTAAAGAAACATTTTGTATGAAACACGCTATGAACTTAAATGATAAAGCAGATTCCACTAGAATAACCTAATTGCCCCTTCTCTTATCATTCAAATTCCACAGATTTCCCTACACACACACACTGTTGAACTTTCAGCACTTGATCAGGAGCTTGGAAGCTGCAATCATTCCAAAGCCAAGTGACTAAAATATATATATATATATATATATATCATGTATATACATGCCTGTCTTGAAGTATTAGTAGTACTGTACAGGGTTAAAATCTAGTTGAACATACATAAAATCATGCATGTGGTTTTCAAGTTTTATAAGCTGTACGAAGGTTAGTTTGGTAATATTTTCAAAACTAAAACAACCATTCAACTTGAGGTAGCGACCTGGTCATGCATGCTGCAGAGAAAAAGGAACCCTGAAAAAATACTTAATGCATGTATAAAGCGGGTGATGGTTGAATTATATATGAGGGAGATGGGCACGAGGTGGTGGCTTTTTCTTGCTTGGCTGCTTGCGAAAGAAATCCCCCTTTTTTTGACTTGAAGAGCCCTTGGAAAATTACAGTTGGTGGATTCTCTGCATGCTTTTTTATCAAATTTGAATTAAAGAACACAGAGAAAGCAAAGCAACATCATATCCTCAATCACTGCTCGATCTCCGTGCTTGTGAAAATGATCCAGGCCAGGCTTTGTCTCCATGATACTATGCATGGGGTCCCCACGTCCTTTTACATCTGCAAGAGAAAAGAGCGAGCTAGCTAGCTGAAAGTTCGATAGAGCTACATGCATGTACACGTTAGTTTATAAGGGCTAGCTTTTTTTTTTTTTTTTTTTTTCACAAAACAATATATAATATTTTCTTTATCGAATCACATAGAATTACATCAATTTATAAAATTATTTTTATATAATCTCTTTATAATTGTAGTACTTGTCCTGAACTAATAGGATTCAGCTCATATACAAAAAATTTCCATAATATTGTTATTGTTTTTTTGGGAAAAAGAGTACGTACTTCTCATACATTTTCAAGCTACTGGCCGGGCATCCAGGCGCTTCCATCCTAGAAAAATAAAAGTTTGCCCGTACTTTAGAAAATAGAAGATATATAATTTTAATTAGATCAGAGAGAAAAAGAATTTGATCAGTGTCTTCAATTCGTTTCATAGAGTAAACCAATATATATTTGACAGCCCACTTCTTATAAACAAAATAATCCTCATAAAAAAGAATGAAAGAATTAATAATATTATTAATAATTTATCAAAGGGCGAATTTATCCTATATATATATATATCGAATAATAATATTTTGTAGATTAAAACTCAAAACGAAAAAAACGACCCAATATGCATCCTTATTAAAAGAGATCGAAAGGATATCTCTATATATATAAAGAGCCTATGAAACGGAAGTTTCTTATTTTAACAGAAATTTCTTGTTTTAACGGAATATGCTGGTTTTCATTAATTTTCCATCCGTTTGTAATAATTACAGAACACAGAGATACAATTGTATTTTCCTTTACATTCTGTTTATGGCTACTTTTATGGTTTCCGTTAGTTTCTATTCCACTATTAATATCTTTAAATATGCTAATAAAGTAGATTTATTATAATAATAATCATGAATTCAATTTCCAATTTAAAAATACATTATAATAGGAAAACAGATTTATGTAGATTTATCTTTTCGTATTCATTATAATAGGAAAATATTATAATAATTTATAAATAGTCTATCTTTCAATAGCTTTTAAGATATATATTAGTAATAAAATAATAAGATATATGTACTTTATTTTTATTTTAATAAAATATATTAGTGTTTTGAACTGCGCATACGTGCCTCAGACACGTAACATCTTACTAGTATATATATATTTATATATATATAATTTGTACAAATTATCGAGTCCTTTAGTAATTATTGTTTAATATGCAACGCATGCATCCTTATTAAAAGATCTAGAAAGGATAAAGTTCAATAAAGGAATTAATTAAATGGATGAAATCATTAAAAAATATTTAAAGTTTTCTAATTTCATATATGTGTGAGTGTGAGATCACGCAAAGAACAAACTAAGAAATATATAATTAATTAATAAATTACTAGTCATGATCATGTGATTGGTGCTCAGAAATTTCCAAGACGGGATTAATATTTGTACGTGGTCCATGCGCGCATTTAATTGCTGATCATCATAATGACCTAATAATGATCAAAGAAATCTTATCAGCCATTCACGCTTTTTTGTTTGTGGGCGAGAGTGACATACGTGCATGCCATTTGTGAGTACATACGTACCTATCTAGCTAGCTTTTTGACGTAGAAAGCAAAGAAGAAAAAAGAAAAAAAGATGAATGTATGAAACAATATGTATGGAATCGATAAAGCATTTCCAGGCACGTAAAAGCTTTCACATGCATTAATGCGATCAAACCAGCAAGTGAAAGTTTTTCCAATATTCTCCAAACAGTTCCTCTTTGGAACGGTCCGACTGTTCCGCGGCGTTTTACAACCCCTAATAAAAATAAGCCAATAAACATAAGCCAGAACTTCTACACTAATGTAATAAAGCTAGTCTCGTTATATGATAAAATCATCTGATAAAACCAAAGAAGTATATTTCTATTGAGCAGAGAAACACATGAACATTCAGCCACCACGACCTAACCCAAGCGAGCCTAACATTAAGCAGTCTCGGTCTCAGCAGCAACCAACCCTTCACCAGAGCAATGCGGATCGACGACAACGAGAACGTGAAGCAACTCAACGAGTGTTCTTATCTCCATTTGTCCCAGCAGATGACCTTATTCTTAATCACCATTACAAACGATTTTTTTATTTTTAATTTTGTGTAAAACCGGACTAAACCCTCAAGACACATTTCATATGATCAGTGTTTATATTTATTTTGTGTTAATATGATGTGAAAAATATTTGACAAAAGTTGAAGCTTTGAGGGCGTGCAATGAAAGAAGGAAAAAAAATGACCAAGTGAAATGAGGATTTTGCCTTGCAGGGGCTAAACTCTGCACATCGACATCCTAACTCATTACAAAAAAATTACTTATTTACGATCAGTTAATACCAGCGAAATCACTATTTACAACTAAAATTAATTGCGAATAGTCTTTTGATTATAATAAATTAATCATAAAAGCCCATTTTTCTTGTAGGACTTTGTATTCGGAGTTTTTGGTTTTCGTTAGTTGATTGAACATAACTAACTACCTCTCATGTTTTGTAACTTTTGAGTTTTAATTGGCTGATGATTCTTCAGCAATTTCAGTAGATGATATATATATTGCTCTAAATGCCCAAGTTTTTTTCCTCACAGCTATGGCGGTCTGCTAAAAATGTAATTTAATTCAAAAGGAAATTTTTTCCATTCTGGAGAAAAGAACTCCAACCGCTTGCTCACTCTGTTCCTTTCATTGTCTTGCATGGTAATTTTTACCATTCTTCTTCTTACTCCCTCAGTTTTTCTGGGTTGTGTGCATTTTTTTTTAGAGAGAGGGGGAGGGTCATAGCTCGGGGTGAGGGGGTTTGCCGACGATATTTGCACTGGGGGAGGGGGAGGATCAACGAGAGAGGGAGAGGGAGAGGGTAGGGGGGCTTCGAGGAGAAGGGGAAGGGGGTGCAGAGAGGGAGAGCGCGAGGGAATTTTTTTTTTTTTTTTCTGCTTTTATCAGCTATTATGTAGGCATATGAGTTGAGAAGTGGGAGCCTTACGTGGTAATTAAACACCCATTCGAGGGCTGTTATTTGAGGGAGATTAGACTTAGACCGACTAATGGGAAGATTTTCTCTTTCTCCAAATTAAATACTAGTTAGATGCATGCCTAGCATAAAAAATTAAAAAAAAAAGTACATGAATATTGCAAGAGTTTTTCTATTCTCTAGAAAATATACCCCCAAAATATACGGTACCTTTTCTTAGTTTCATCCTCGTCAGCATGCAACAACATTTTTCATCGTAAAAGAAAACATGAAAATCAAAAGTACTTACTTTAGTAAAAACCCAAAAAACAATGACAAAAGATGTCTTTACCGTTAAAAGATTTCTTTTCAAACATATTAATTTTAAGCGAGCTAGCTCCACAACTTTTACAAACAAATTAATAAAAAAACACATATAAAAAATTTTGACCCTGGCCCCTTAAGTCGAATGTCCTTGCATTTGCATGGCGACTAACAGACGATGATAGTCCCTTGACTACTTCAACTTGAAGCCACTTAAGCCAAATGCCCTTGCATTCGCATGATGACTGAAGGGCAATGATAGTCCCTTAACTACTTCAACCCTCGCCCCTTGAGCTGAATGCCCTTGCATTTGCACGGCGACTAACGGGCGATGACCATCCCTTGACTACTTCGACCCTCGCTCCCTGGCGACTAAGGGATGATGACGCCCATTTGAACACAACGTCCCTCATCCATAAGCACAAAGAAGTTACAAACGAAGGTTATAACAACAAATGTCTAGACATTCAAATATCGATATAGAGGCGTGAAATGAACATGAAAAGTCAAAACGAGCACAACAAAAGTCCAATCCAAAGAATGAGACGATGCAAATTGCTATAAAAAAATATTTATGTAAGAAGTTCAACAAGTTAACTGAATATAAGAAAGGCAATAAAGGGCTCTAAAGTGAAGGAGGAAAAGCATCAGGCATCACATCTCAGCCTAGAGAGTCAATGAAATGGAAGATGACACGACTGGGGCTGATAAAGTTCTAAGTTTAGCGACTGAAGATTTGTACGGGGATTCATTAGTAGGTCGCTCCTCAACCTTTGCATACCATGCTTATAGCCCAATCCCCATACTCAGTCACAGATATCTCTAGCCGTTGCAAGCTGAGGGGAGAGGCCAATGATCTCCACGCAGGAAGCTGTCAATTTAGCCTCCGATTGAGTGGCTTTCTTCTTGAACTCGATGGACTTCTGCCTATGGGTCTCTGTGACTCGACCGAGCTTCCAACTGAGCTATCTCACCACGGGTGCAGTCAAGAGTTGCACTGAGTTCTCAGCGAGCATTCCGTGAATCTGCCAATGTGCCGGCATACTTTGTGGCACGCTTTTTGGTTTCCTCCAGCTCCTGCTCTAGGCATTGAAGCTTATCTCGCCCATTATTTCGCTCCTCTTCCAGAAGTCTGGCCTTAAAGTGACACCTCACCACATTTTCCTTGAACTTCTGCAAGTCTTGACGTAGACCAACCACCTTGTCCTGTAGATTGGCAGCATATTCGTCTAACATGTGGGAATGAGCTTCCCAATAAGAACATGCTTCTGCTAGCTTGTCTCGTTTAGCTCTCGACTTCTCAACATGACTTTAGGCCCACGAGGTAGGCCTCAAAGAATGAGACCCAGAAAGGCCAAGTAACCCTGAGAAGCCAAGCTCCCCACACACAAATGAAGGCTTAGAATTGCTTGCCGGTTTGGAGCGGTGAGGTGGCAGAGGCAAGCGAGGTATGGAGGCAGGATTGGCCAGGAATGCCTGCTCACCTGTTGGCGGCCCAATCTCTCTCATAGAAATGGCTTGATCTTGAACCCATTCACGATTAACAGATGGCGAAACTTCCTTGCCAATATGGAAAATACTAAAAGGCGAAGAGGGGATAGAACCCGACCACCGCTAAGCTTCACACCTGAAGGATCATTATGAGATAACCCTCGAGGATCGAATGGGAAATTAGGAGTTTCCTCGCCAGAGACTGTAGAGGCAATAAAGGGAGTGGAAACACCTCGACCACCTTACGGAAGCACCTCCTCGCCAACTTTTCCTATCTCGGCCAAGTTTTCTGGGCCCAGGAATGTGTCCTCTATGGTTTAAAAAGGTAGCGTGGAAGGAAATGATGAAATCTGGCTTATCAACTCATGGTCGCCTGATCCAGAAGACCTAGGCTTCGTTTGGTTGTTGAGCTCAGCTAAGTTCAGTCTAATTTTAAACTGAGTCTAACATCCAAACACCTAACTCTCAAATTATTAAACTCATCTCAACTCAAAACCTCCTTATACGTGAGACCCACAGCCTTTTTCAATTTAACATATATTTATACGTGAGATCCACAACCTTTTTCAAATTCTCATAAAAAGTATTAAACTTATCTTAACATCCAAACACACTTTAAACTCAGTTTAGATAGACCCCACATAACTCCCTCCACTACTCAGCTTATTACTGTTCATAAAGAACTGAACTCAGCTCAACATCCAAATGCTGCCTCAGCCTCCAAGACAAGTCTGCTTTGGCATGCTTCATGATTTGCTCCAAGCGATCGCTAGGAGTCGAAGCTGGGCAATCTGGCTCACCATCTTTTGGAGACAATGGAACATGTTGATGGCCGACCGGTTGTGATGAACCACTACCCCTAGGGAATGACAAAGACTACCCCCGAGTAACACCTCTCAAAGGGGTGGAGGCATCCTTAGAACTCGACTCACTGGAAGATTCTTCCTCATCATGGACTGAGTCACTTTTCAGATGAGGCTTTTTTCCCTTCTGCTCCGGTGGGATTGAAGAGGTTTTTTTCTACACACAGGGGTTAGGCAGGCCCCTAAAAAAAATTGCACTCATTAACATGAGAACGACGTGGCATGGCCAAGAAACGATTGATGTTCGCCCGAGAAAGGACAGCGTTGGAATAGATCACCTTAAGGTTCTGTTTGCCTGAGAAGTCGTGGTGAACCAACGACTACACTGAAAGTCGTATGGGAGGTAGGAATTGCCACCCAAGTCTTTTAAGGATAAACTTAGGGGTAGGAAGAGTAAGGGCCACAAGAACCAAAGCGGAAAGTGTTGCGAGGAGCCATTGAAAGCAGAGAGAAGGGTAAAGGTAAAGAGAAGAAAGAGAACTTAGGGTTTAGAGGAGAGTACAATAGCAAGAATCGATTAGGAGACAATGCGATGGTAGAAAACAAAAAAATATGAAAATAGGAGTATAAATATGAGCAGTGACGGTTAGACGGTCCCAACGAGAACGCGACAAGTGTGATTGGCGTAGATAGCAAACAGTCAAATCCTATGATTTGCGTTACACGAAAGGACATGGGGAGTGAACCGCCACACACCATCCTGAACTTGGGAAGGCATATCTACGAAGCAGCTACTCAAAACCGAAGGGAATAATTAAAGACAAAATTAAAAATTCCCGCCGCACTCGTGCAACAAGAATTTGTAGGATAACTAGAGGGCTGAATGGACTAGAGTGGGTCAAACCCATGACCAAAAAAGGCCCATGGGGTAAAGAACCCAAGGCCCCGCTACCCACGAGGAAGGGGCCTCTAGTCACAACTCGCCAATAAGAAATTCATATGAGGGTCCATTCAGCCCTTCAATTATTACTAAAGTTGCCCTACTAGACTAAGATCATAAGAATAAGAACCCGTGATTTTTTATCATGCTAAACATTTACATGTGTGTGTATGGAACCTATGCAGTGCTTGTATGACATATATGGTCTAACTGGATCAAAGCTTATTTATGATCATCTACTTAATTAGGATATATATCTATATATAGCATTTAATTGGCATGTTAAACCTCCATGATTCTCTTCAAGTAAATTAATCCTATTTAGGAAAGATTAGGTTCATTTGGCATCACAATTGTTCTCAAGTATTCTAATATATTCTTAGACATTTCATTCACAAACATCACTCAAATACAAAACACTTTTTAATTTCAAAACAAAACATAAAAAACAATACTACTTTTTCAAATTTCAAAATAAAAATTATATTCAAACAATTTTTTAACTTAATAATATTTTTATTTAAATTCTTCTTTCTCATTTCTCAAAACCCAATAAAATATCTTAACTCAAACTATTTCAATACTACTCACAGATATATTGAAATATTGTAAGTATCCAAACAGCCCTAAGATCAAGCCAGGTTTCTTGTTATCTGGGCCACCACAGAAGTGATCAATTGGGGATAAATGGATAAAATTGATACAAGCTAGCTAGCTAGCTATATGATAAAGTTGCTGCAAAATACTTATTATATATATAGTTCGCCTAATTATACATAGCCATGCACCCTCAACCTTGGGCAAAATCAACATGCTGGGTAGTACTTGGATGAGTCAATGTTTAAAAGCAAAGAGAAAAAAGAAGAAGACAATTACAAATCCCTCCGAAAGAAAAAAGGCAAAAAATTATTGTCTTTTAATAATGCGTGCAGGACGCGTGCATAATTTATGGCTTATCTTATAATTAATTGGTCAAATATGTCATCTTAATTACTACATATAAAAGACACATGCATGCATCATAATGCACAGGGCGTAATTTGCTTTTCAGCCTAAATATTGGGCATGTATGCGTCATACGTACACGTACATTGCTTAAACGTACTTATATACTATAAAAAAAATGTAACAATTTTTTTGTGACGAAAAAGACTATTTGCGATGACTCATTTTAGTTAAAAATAATTATTTTGCTCGAAATAATAACTGATTTCAAATAGACAATTTTCTTGTAGTGTTATATGCATTGGTTGTGGATTATTATATTTATTCTTATTCTTTTGTGTGAGTAAGAAGGATAAGAGGGGCAATCGGAGTTGGCTTCTCTACCTAAATGTGACCATAATTTCATTCCGTTGAGGACACGTTTCATAGTCTTGCAGCTAGTTCTTAATTACAACCCTGCAACTAGAAAATGAGAGTGGGGAGGGGTGGTGAGGGACACCTTTGATGTTTAAGTCAATAGAATTTTATTATATTCTCTGATAATATATTAGCTTAAGCTTTTTAGGTGCGTACCTTGTTCGGTATTTGAGTTGCTCCTCCATGATCATGAGATGGATGCCTCTTGAGTCTTGACATGATGCGTCCTTACCACCCGCTTTGCTTGCTCTATTGTTATGGCAGTGTCAGGGTGGAAAGCTTTAGTAACACGTTGATGTAACATGTAGATGCACTCCCAAATCTCATGAACTAGCGAGTCCCTTTTACTCATTTTTTTTTTTGAAACACATACTTCCTTCATTGATAACAAAATCAGTCATTACAATACTTCTCGCTGAGTATATCATTTTTAATTTCTATAGGGCTATCCTCCATCCACACCCTCTCATCAGAAAAATTAAAAGCTAATTTTGCTAGTTTGTGTGCTATACAGTTTGCTTCTCTATGTATAAACCGTATACCTCAATTCAATCTCCCATACATTACTCTTCTAACATCCTCTAAGATACTCCCATATTCAGCCTCTATCTCCTCTCCACTAATTGTAGCATCCACAACCAACTTAGAATCCCCTTCCAAGATCACTTCTAATAACCCCAGTTCGGTACACAACAGAGCAGCCCTCCTTAATCCCACAACTTCAGCCACACTCGGACTACTGATATTAATAAAGCAAGAACAGAGGCAGGCAAGAACCTCTCCATTTGAGTCCCTAACAACCACTCCAATTCCCACCTTTTTATTGTTGACATCCACAACAGCATCCCAGTTTGCTTTCACTACCATTTCCTTTGGTTTTTCCCATTTAATCAAACTTCTATCCACCTTCCTTTGCAGCTGAGTTTTCTGTTGCAATAATAAAACAGTTTCTTGGGCAGCTTTGAACTCCTTTAGCCCCTGAGTTGCAGCGGTAACCAGCTTCTTTGGGTGTTCAAAATTCTTTTCAAAAAGGAAATAATTTCTCCTCATCCATATCTTCCTCATAATACATGCTACCACGCCCACCTCCTCTTCATTGAGAAAAGCATTCAGTTTCACCCACCAATCTACAAAAACCTCATCTAAACTACACCATTTATTCACTGGACTGTCCTCTTTAGCCCAAACATCTGAGGCTGCTGGGCAACTCCACACAGCATGTATCAATGTCTCGGGTTCCCTCTCACAAATAGGACATCAATTAGACTTAGTGATGTGCTTCTTAAACAAGTTTTGTTTTGTTGGAAGTAGGTTGTGAGCTGCCTTCCACAGAAAAAGTTTCACCACACTTTGAATATTTAATCCCCATATCAGTTTCCAAACTTTCCATGCATTATTCACATTAGAAGTTTCCCCCTTTCTTTTCCTCATCTTTTCATGTTTTAGATGGTATGCACTCTTTACAGAGAACTTACCATCCTTAGAGCACCCCCACACAACTCTATCCACTGTTCCCCATCTACTTAGAGGGATGCAGCAGATAGTTTTTGCTTCCTCATCATTGAAGATGTCAAGAATCAGTTTCTTCTTCCACACCCCAGCTTCAGAGTCGATTAATTACTGCACCTTTGCATCAGCAGGCAGGTTTTTAATGGAAGATTGCACATGGTGAGTTGTTTAAGTTGGCAACCACTTGTCCCTCTGTATATGAATTTTGCTACCATCTCCCACCTCCACAACAGCCCTTCCTTCACTAGTCCCAAAGATGACCACAAGCTCCTCCATATAAATGAAGGCCCACATCCCAGTTTAGCATCCACTATCCCCTCCTTCTTGAAATACTTTTCTTTCATGACCTTAGCCACTAATCATTCAGGTTGCTTCAGCATCTTCAAGCATTGCTTTGCAAGCATTGCCTTGTTAAAACACTCAAAATCCCGGAACCCCAAACTCCCATTATTTTTTGACTCTCCCATATTAAACCAATTTCTCCATTGGATTTTCTTTTCATTTTGTTTATGGCCCCACCAGAATGTTGCTAAGAGGGATGCTATTTCTTTACAGTCTCTAAAGGAGTCTAAATATACTCATGGTAAAAGTGGGTATTACTTGAGCCACAACTTTTAATAAAATTTCCTTACCTGCTTGTGATAGGAATGAATTCTTCCAGTTGCTGAGTTTAGACCAAACCCTTTCTTTCAAATTTCTGAAGGTGATATACCTTGATCTACCAACCATGGTCGGGAGACCAAGATATTTTTCATAATTTCCACAAATGGATACCCCTGCTGCCCTACTCACCTTTTCCCCCACTGTACTCCAATATGCTTGATAAAAACAAGCTCCATAACCATCGGGGCCAGGGGATTTCAGTGCTCCCATATGCTTCAACGCTTCCTCCACCTCAAGTTTTGTAAACTCCTTTAGCAACTCTATGTTCATTTGATCAGTCACTTTTGGCTCAAGCTCTTTCAGACACTCCTCAATAGCTTCTACTGCTAGTTGTGTTGAGCAGAGGATTGAACTGAAATGTTCATAGAACACCTTTTCTATTCCTTCTTGCTTTGTCACCAATTTGCCCTGGGCACTTTTTATCTCCTTTATCTGGTTTTTCCTCCTCCTCTGAGTGGCACATGAATGGAAGAACTTGGTGTTCTTGTCTCCCAACTGGTACCATGTTCTCTTTGCTCTTTGTCTCCATTTTAAGTCCTCTTGTTCCAACAAAAAACCCAACTCTTCTTGCAGTCTTCTAATCATCTCAACATTATGTAGCCCCTCATTTTCCTGCTCCCTCTTCAAAATCTCAGTTTTTTGCTTCATAATCAATTCAACTTCCTTAACTCTCACCTTACTCCATCTGATAAGGTCACCCTTACATCTATTCAGCTTTCCTTGCACATTTTTAAAGGAACGTTGAACTGCAACAGACCTCTCCCAAGCCCCTTCCACCACTGACTCTCCTTCCTCTTCCCTCGTCCACTTAGCTTCAAATCTGAATAATCTTCTCTTATTCTTTCTAGCTGAAAATTGTTGACTCAAGTCCAGGAGCAAAGCCTTATGGTCAGACTGAGATACTGTCAGAACTTAAACCACTCTATCACAAAAAATTTCAGACCATTGGAGATTAGCAACAGCTCTATCCAATCTCTCCTTTGTGTAGGTATTATCCATATGTTTATTACTCCAGGTGAATTTATTTCCCTTCCACCCTAAGTCAAAAATACCATTCTTCTCTAGGGTTTCCCTAAAGTCTTCTATCTGAGCCTTAGGTCTGGGTCTTCCCCCCACCTTTTCATCTTGATACAACACTTCATTAAAGTCCCCAACTACACACCATGGCTTCTCAATTGAAGGATTTAGTAAGGATAATAAATCCCAAGTTCCTCTCCTCTTACTGACCTCGGGAAGCCCATAGAAACCAGTAAACACCCATGTCACATTTTTCTCTTCACTTATAACAGCAGCATTAATATGATGTTGGGAAAAATTAATAATCTCCACATCCATCTCCCCACCCCACATCAATGCCAAGCCCCCTTTACTACCCATCGAATCAACAACAAAACAACCTGCCCAACCCAATTTCTGCTTAATCCTCTCAACTTTGCAAGCTACTAACTTAGTCTTCATTAAGAAGACCATATTGAATTCCTTTTCCTTCACCAATAGAAGAAGATTTTGAACTTTCCGGTGGTTCCCAAGCTCTCTGCAGTTCCAACTTAGTATTTTCATGGCTGTTGGTGGGGCTGGCTCGCAGCCTCCACCAATATCATATTTCTTCTAGATGCCCCATACTCAACTTGTACTTTTCCTTTTTTCAAAACACCCTCACTATCTTCTTCAGAAACCTCACTCCTAAGTCTACGTTTTGCACCTTCTCCTATTTCTGCATCACCTTTTTTCCCCACACCCCTTGCCCTTCTCTTCCATCTTCTTCTCTCCACACCCCCATAATTCTCACCCATCTCTTTATCATGATCACGATGCTGGAAACTAGTCATAGTAGCAGTCACAAGTAGCTCCTCAGTTTGCAATCCTCCCCTATCATCTCTCTCCTCTCCCTTTCCTCTTTCAGTAATTCTATCAAACACCTGTTATTCATCTCTTCCCTTTGATCCCAGAGGCCCTCTTTCCAACCTTTCTGGTACCTTCTCAATCACACTTACCTCCATGACATCCTATGTATTGGTGTCAGCTTCATTAGCCTCCCTTTCATCATTTACAGATTCACCATAGCATTTCCCATCACTCTCGCCCATTTTTTCACTGTATTTGTCACTGAAAGACTTTGAGAACTTCCCCTTTCCAGTATAGTTGGCCCGGAGCCATACCCCATATTGAGATCTTTCATTGTTTCCTGCCATACCCATACAACCTTCTACTCCATGGCATATTTTCCCACATTTGAAGCACAGTTTAGGGAGTTTCTCATAGCTTAAAGGAATCACGATTCTTCATCCCAAAACATTTGTGGTACGACCCCTTGTAATTTTCTTCTTTAGATCTATTTCAATCTTAACCCGTAAATGACTTCCCCACCCAATCCCATCCTCCCTTATATCTACTTCTTTCACAGTTTCGATCGTTGCTCCAATCTACAACCCCACTTCTCTCGTCATACAAGTCAATGGCAGATTGTTTAGGTGGATCCAGAATTCCTCATAGTCAAAGTTCATCATCTGAGGAGGAGTCAGACCATCAAATGGATTCAATACAAATAATTGGTTATCGAATAACCAAGGTTTACCCTCTAGCACTCTCTGTCTATCCTTTCGACTCTCAAACATTTTTACAAACATGTTTGGAGCAATATCACAGAAAGTGAACGAACCCCCCAACCTCCAGATCTTGTTCATCGTAGTTTTAATCACTTCCTTATTTACTTTTCGATCTAATAACAGTTTTCCCACCAAACTTTTTTGCCCGAGGCTCTGCTCCTTTGTTCATAAACTCTGCATTCACCTCAATCACCTCATTCTCCTCCTCCGTAAGTTGAAGATTCCCCCATCGTTCTCCTAGCTCATTCATTCTTTCCAACTCTTCCTCCCTCACTCATAAGAGTGAGATGAGAGTTTTCCTTCACCTGAACTTTCTCCGCAGAGGAAGCTCAGAGAAGACTCGAATCCCTTTTACTCTTGGATCTCATTCTTGTAGGTATTGGAAAGCGAATGGCATATATCCCAATCCCACTAGAAAACTCAATAGATCCTTAGGCTGATAATTAATACTAATTAATAATTTAAGATGAATCTATATTTGGATTTGAACGTAAGACTAGTACTACATGCCAAACTTAAAAACCATTGAGCCACCATATATCCTTGGTGGTCGCTGGCTCATGTGGATTTATTTGGGTGCAAACCACCCTGTTCAAACAATAAAATTACGACTCTCAAACGTTTTTACAAACATGTTTGCAATTTAACATACCATATTAAATAATATCAGTTTATAAATCTTGTTTTTTTTTTTTATAACTTTTTTTCTTTTTTTTTTGGTTAGACATAGCACTTATCATGTAATTAGGTGAGCATCATCCACTTTTTTTTTTTTTTTTGAAGTCTCAATCAATCAATTAAGCATGCATCCTCACCAAACCAGTTGGGTTCCCACATTTAGTGCATTCATGTATTGTAAAACCACTTGCATGATTTTGGGTAAATTTCACGAGTAGTGGCGACCTTGACAAGAAAGTTTTGGGGACTTGTACTCGAAGATCACGACTTGCTTAGTAATTATATATGAGAAAGACTCGTGATATAAGATCGATGGATATATAAGTGTGAAATTTCAAAAGTTTATTTTTGCTTTTCTAATCTTTCAAGTTGTCTCATTAACTTTTTGGCTAGCTTGTGGAGCATGTTCCTTTTTTTTCCCCACCCCCTTTTGAAGGATATTGACGCCTATGCTGTCTATGCATGATTTCATTCTGTCAAGCATAGTGATCATCTGTTGCATTCTCTATTTTTTTTTTCTAGGAATCATATGTGGTACATCTGTTGCCTCGTTTAGATAGTGAGATGATATGAGATGATTTTAGATAAAAGTTGAATAAAATATTGTTAGAATATTATTTTTTAATATTATTATTGTTTTAGTATTTAAAAAAATTGAATTGTTTATTATATTTTATATGAGAATTTAAAAAAATTATAATAATGAGATGAGACAGGATAAAACCGTTTCTGTATCCAAATGGACCGTAATTATTCTTATAATCTATCTTAATTAATAATTAGACGTCACACAATTTTATGGAACGCCAAAATCATGATGATGTGTATTATTTCATAAAGTAACGTGCGTTTGGTAGTTCCCTAGATATTTATTTTGCTTAATTTTTTTTACATATAGAAGAGAAACACTAAATAATATTTTTCTTTTAAATTTACTATTTGAACTTTTTAAGATGGGGATAGTTAATTGATCATTTATACCTTCATGTTCATGTGATCTCAGATAAGTTCATCCAGCTAGCTAGCTTTACAGCCATTAAATTCATAAACCATAGTTTGAATTATGCTAGCTATACCTCACACACGCACAAACGTCGATACATGATATAATCTGTGTCTTAATTAAAACTTAAAAGTTGAGATGTGTTAAGTCTACATGCAAAGAAATTTAGACACTCATCACATATTTAATATAATACGTCAGATCTACTTTATAATAATAAAAAATTTACAATTTGATAGAAAAGCAATGCTACGTATAGTCCCCATTTAGGAGCTGCATTACAAGTCTAGTTAATTTTATCTTTAAATTTTTTTAAAATTACAATAATATTCTCATCAAAATGGTACTTTTTTTTATTTGATGAAGAACTTGCACATACAATTCTCATTTAGAGATTACAAATAGAATTTCTCTTAATGAAAAGTTACACTAGTTTCTTTATGTAAAATTTCTAAGTAGATCAAACATTTTTTAAAATTTGGTGCAAAACAAAGCAAGCCCAAATTATTGTGGTTTTTTCTTTTTTCAATTTTCTTGGAAATAGGCCCAAATTTAATGGGCCAAAAATTGGGTAATCAATTTTGGATCCAAAAATTGGATGACTTGACACCCATGGCCTCAGTTCAAAAACTATCCCGACCAAAAAAAGAAAACAAAAACAAAAGAGTTAAATAAAACTTTGTCGTTTTATCCAAGCGACGTCGGTTTCCCTTCTCAAGTGGTAACGAAACTTCCACCCATCGTCTGCTTCTTCCTCCCAAAAGAACCAGATCACCCTCTCTCTCTCTCTCCAAAATGGATTTTCGCATTCGAAGCATGTTCTTCCTGCTTGTCCTCTCCTCGCTCCTCTGCTCTCAAGCTAGGGTTTGTTATCTCCCTCTCCCTCTCTCTCAATCTGATATGCAACCATATATACATACGAGTATGTGTCGAAGGTATGGCTTTGGATCTGATAATTCTCTGTTTATGTTGCTTTGCTTTCTATCCAGGCTGAAATTACTGGTTCCGTTTTCTTCATCGATAGTTCCGCTCGTCAATTTCTTCGCACTCCATCATCTAACGATGCCGTTGAGGTAATTCCTATAATTAATAACCTTTTATTTTCCCTGATTCGTTGATTAATTAATTTATTTCAGTATTTTCGGTTGTGGGACATTGTGTTAATCTTTTAGCTATATCGGTTGCTATTTTCCGGTTTCTGAGGAACTGTAGTAATGGTAATAAGAAACTTTAGTTTGAATCTTTGTCTGAAGAACTCGAAATACATGTATATCGCAGGATCAGGAACTTTATTAAGTTTTAATTTAGATGCATGTCGGGTCTAGCTACTGTTGTAAAGAGCTAGAAATGTAATATTGAAACGAACTCGGATAGTTGGACCTGAACTTAGTTTGATTTTAGTGGTGTTCATGGGATGATTTGAGGGTATCAATTTCATTTCTGATCATTGTGGCTTAGAACATTTTTGAGTATTCGTTTGTTATCGATGATCAATTTTTCTATGCAAACACAATTGGGAAGAGTAATTTTATATTGTAACCTGAACTCTGGACAAGGGTTGTATATGATCCTATATTTAAATACATTGGTCACACCCCCCAAAAAAAAAAAACAAATATGATCGTCTCACCATCTGTGCCATCTTTTCCACTTTCACAGCCTGATTCAATGTTGCCCTCAGAAGTTGGAGCTGCTGTATCAGTCTTGCTTGGTTTTTTACCACCTGCAACGCTTTCATCCGCTGGTTCATCTAAGGTTACTGAAATAATTTTATGAGTAATTCAAAATAGAACTTTTACGTTCTTTTGTGTCTTTGGTATTGGAAAGGTTGGTCTATAACAGTGTTTGTCTTTTTCAGTTAAATGATGTCCTCATGCCTAATCCATTTGATAGGCCTCGTGCTGTTTTTATGCTGGACGTCCAAGGGACAGGTTCTGCACTTGGTTTTAAAATGCATTTTGAGGACTTAACTCTCAGTTATTATTGTGTTATACTAATTTTGATCACCTAGTATTTGTTTGAATGTGTTTATACGTGCAGATCCTAAGCTTGTGGTCAACTCAGCTAATGCGCTGTTCAGCAGTTCCTCTATGAGAAAGGTTAGTTTTGGTCTGGAGAAAGCTGCTGACATTCAACTTCCAGGTACCTGGTCATTTTTTAACATTTATGATTGGCTAAGTTATTGTGAAAGGATGAAAATCCTTTGCATCTAGATCATTTTATCATTAGATGCTGACATATCACTTGTATGAATTGTTACAGATGAAAATAAAGTCTCTGTCTTTTATCTGGACGAACTCTTCGTTGATTATACTGACAAAGAAATTGGTGAATTCGTGAGTCATGACTGACATTATCATCCACTACATTTCATTCACATGCTGCTTATCTCTTTCATGTTGGTTTCATTTTGTTCGCATTTGAAAACTTAGTTTTCACTTTTCTTTTCTGCTTAGGCGTCTTGGATGGGTGGATCTTATGTTGCTGATTCCCTGAAGCCATTAAATGGAGAGTTAACCATCCCTTTGGCAGATGGTACCGCTGTGAATCTTCATATGTCAAAGGTTTACCCTGGATTTAATATTGTTTTTTATTCTGTTCTGTTTTGTATTGTGTATGAATTTTATGATTGCTAGATTTGTACTGTATGTTTTTCTTTAATAACTAAGTTTCTTTGTTTTTTTTTTTTTTTTAAATAAATTTCAAACATTTTCAGAATGCAGACAGAGAATTCACTGCTAGTCTTCTGTCCCTCATTTGCAATTTCAAAAAGGCACTAGAGTTGCATGAAGATTTGGTCAAAAGCGCTCACAGTCCAGCCGAGTTGATAATGGGCTGTTTTGATGGCATTAAGGTGGTATATATATACCCCCTTTTTTGTTTTGATATATGAATGTTAGGTTATGCCAGCCAATTTGCTGCATGGTATCATCTTAATTATCATATGAGTCTGAGTCACAAGAACACGGCATAAATATGAGTGTCCAACATGGATTAAGCTTTGGGGTCTTGGACACAGGTTTGATAGGCCAGTTCTTCAAGTCCTTGAGAAGCATCTTTTAGGACGAATGACATCAAAATGGAAAAACAGCACTAATTGGTAAAAAAAGGAAACATGAGCATCCATTTTAATTTGTGTTGCCTTTTCTGCCTTTTTAGAAGTAACGAAATCAAACAGAAAAACAGCACTAATTCGTTAACTCCCTCTGAATCTTGTGTGACAGTTGCGGATAAGCATTCATGCACTCCCTCTCGTTGGTGTTAGAATCTGGCTCTTGTTTTTTTTACTCCCAGATCTGCTATAAAATATTTGAGGGCTGCATAAGATATTTTTGAATATGAAAATTTAGTGAGTTTTACCAAAAACTGCTTTATAACCATTATTAAGATTTTTCTTGAGATCTTGAAAGATCAATAAAGAGGGTTAAAAAGTCACTGAACACTGAAGACTTTGGGTAATCTTACTCTCAATCTTTTTTCAACCATGATGGTTACCTTCTTCTATGAAATAAACTGAAGGTAAACATTTGTCAGCCAAGCCCCTCATAGATGCTTTATGATGACATGTTGTAGTTGTTAGATTCAAGAGGCTTGATCTTGGAAAAGTCCATTCCAAGGCTACACAATGTTGCACTTATAAAAAAAAAGAGGGATGCACAATGTTGTACCCTTTCACTTGTTAGGAGTGTCCCTTTGTCCCTTTAGGAAGAGGGGATTTGTGATACATCATAGGTTACTTTGTCCTAGGTGGAAAATTTGATGAAACTCATTTCTTTATCTATATTGTTGATGGCTTCAACTCATCTTATATATAATTTGGTCTGGGGTTCCTGGATTACCTTGCTCCAATTATCTGCTTGGTTGGCTTATTAAATACTAAATCCCTAAAAAAGACTTCTTCTGCCGTTACCTTGTTCGTAATTATGGTAAGGAATTAAATGATAGGATTCATATTGGGATGAGCTCAATATCTCTTGGGGAATGCTTTTCACAATTTGGGATGAGCCAAATAGCACCAAGTTTTGGTTGTTGGGGACTGACAGTTCTTTTTATTTTTACTTTTTTGTTGGCTGATTTGCTTAAAATATTGAGCTTTTCAGTATTAATAGGAAATTCATTGTATCCCAAGGCAGTATGATAAGTTTGAAGTTGAGTTATTTGGATTTTCTTCTTCAGCAGGCTTTTGAGATTATGAGTTCCCTTTCGTTTTGAAAGAAAACAAGTTTTAACAATAAGATTTCCCGGCATTTTGTACAAGAAGGAAACCTGTATGATCTTAAATTCATGGGATGAAAGTTTCTTTTTGACAAGTAACTTGGGGTGAAAGTTAATTCTAATTCTACAATCTTAAATATGTATGCTTTCTTCATATGTGGATATGTGTGCGTCTCTTACGCTGTGATTTACTAATTTTAACTTCTGCATCTTTTTTATCATTCATGTGTGAACAGGCTTTGCAAGAGCATTATGGATCTGAAGGTTTTGCTAGGCATGGAGTGGGTCTATTACTTGCTACATTGTCCAAGATGTTTGATTCATTCCAAGAAGCATACCAAGGTCAATTATCTTAGTTATTTGAAAATTACATACTCATAAATATTTAGCTTTGTGGCTATTCCCATGCCACGAAGCTGTATCTATTCATTGCTGCGATACCAATTTAATTTGACCAAGACTCCCAATTTACATTATGGGCTCCACATGGTAGACACTGTTAGACTTTCTTATTCTGTTTCTACAATCTCCATGAAGTTCTATTCGTGCAGACGAGTGGAATAGGAAAGTAGTTCGTAAATTTGAGAACCTAAACGTACATTTCATGCATGCTATGCCCTTTTGAAGTATATATTGCTGTTATGTGGAAGATATCAGCTGATTTTGAGGAAGTTTCAGCCATCCTTGGGATTTTTATTGTTGATTACGTCTTTGTAATTAATTGGTTGAATTTTTAATTCTTTTATTGTCATTTAAATCAGTGCTAATTGATAATATGGCAGGTCAAATTGTTGGAGTTGTCTTCTTTAGTGGGTCATCTACCAGCGAGTCAGGCAAGATGTTGAATGTGGTGTATACTTCTCAGACATCTGCACGCTGGTTGGTTGATTCAGAAGGATCCCACAACATGACTGATCCACGAGTGTTGTTGGTTAGGCGGACTCTTGCCTGGATCACTGGAATTATTCTTCTCATTTCAACTCTCTTGGGGGTAAGATTTGATATTCATAAAGGCCTAGTGGCACTTTTAATAGAAATAAAGTTTCAAATCAATACGGGCACACTGTGCAACACAGGATCTGTGTGTGCTAAAGGCCTAGCAGCATGCTTTATACAAATTAAATTGAAATCAATGTGTTAAATTTGAAATGTGAAGCCACTTCTAGTTTGAGGGTGCAAACTGCAAAGTGTATTTATCCTGAAGGAAAATAACTTCAGCAATGTACACACTGAATATTCAAAAAGGAGAGTTACGACATCAGCTTCACACAGAATATTCAAAAAGGGCATCCGTCATGTAGGGTGGCTAGGGGTTGGCCACCCCAGAGGGTTGCAAGTAAGCATACCACGACACGTGAGGTGGTTCTTCAGCCATCCTCATGGCATGAGCTGTGAAGAGATCCACCAGGTGCAGGGTCATAGGCAAAGCCGCCTTATGGGTTCCCCCTTCATGTTGGGAGATTCACCATGCGTGGGGTGTTTCTTGGTGACTGACCCCACCCCCCATCCAAATAAAAAAGGGTTGACCACCCATGGGAGTGGCTGGGTGGAAGAACCACCCTCTTTGGGTGGCTGGCCACCTCCTTAAGCGGTGGTTCTTCCACCACCCTTAGTTTTTTTTGGTCAATGTTATTCAATAATTTTGTTTCAAAGTTACTATTTTAAGAGGAGTTTGGATCGTGAGAGTGTGCTTTTTGGTTATTTTGTGGAAGCTAGCATGGGAGCTTTCCATTGGAGGAGAGTGTAAAAGACCCGGTGTCATTGAAGCTATTCGCTATGATAATTTTGTCATGTTTTAACTGAATGGATTAGGTGGATGACATTGTATATTAAGTGGCAAGATCATCATTTTTGGCTGCCTTTGTTTGTCTGCAGGTATACTTCCTTCTCAATATGCCCATCACAAGGGACACCCTCCTGTATTCTAACGTCAAGCTCGACTAAGCTTGAAAAGGAGATGATTGATTAGGTCATGTCTTCCCTGAACCTATTTTACATGGGTGTTTTGTAGATGCATCGTTACCTATGTCCATGTTTAAGTTTATGGATACCATTCCTTAGTTATTATACGGTATTGAACTGGTTGCTCTAGCTAATAAGATCTCTTGGTTTATCTGTGGCGGCTAGATCAATGAAAGAGGGGTTTGTAGCCAAAAGAGGGAAAAAAAAAAAAGAAAAAAAAAAGTTACAGTACCGGTAGCATGGGGTGGGAGGAGGACAGACGAGAATTCTATGATGATGTGCATTTAGTTATTCATGGAGATGGTGCGTCGATGTGGTACTTGGTGGGTTATCTTCTGGATCATCTTTCTTGTTTCTGAGATTCTGAATAATGAAAATGCAAGTTTGATTCTTTTCTTATTTCCCCTTTATGAATACATAGTCACGTGTGCATGTTCGTATCCAAGTGTCTGATAGAGGGTGTCAAACCTATCTATCTCTTTCTTACCTGAAACATCAAATTGAAATTCGTAGTAGAGCGTCATGCCATGTTAGCATTTGACCTTTTTCTGATGAGCCAGGTTGGCAGCAGACCGGAGAGCGATAAATATGAATTTTTTCGACTAGAGGTATAGATGTTATGCTTGGATATAGGGTTGGTAATCTTTGACATGACCCATGAATGATATGAATGAATAATAGGGTTAGATTCCAGTATAATTGAACCTGAATCAATCTGAATCTGACACAAATATGATTGATCTAACTAACAATTATGTCACGAGTGGACCCAATTCATCCGTTTATTTGATACACAATTTTCATAATGCATCATTTCCTTTGAATATCCTCACAATACTTATAATAATGAATAAATTTTTATATATTTTATCCGAGCTATATATATATATATATATATATATGTTTTAAAAAAAGAATCGAAAATACTCCATTGATCTTTTGCATTGCAAGATGCCTAAGGGTTGAAAAGGAACATGGAGACTAGTTGAATCAATGAGCCTCCCAATTTTACCATCATCTGTTTATAATCACATATAATCACATGATTTGATATTAAATAATTAAGAAATTATTTGTTATCTTTTATTTGTCTGGTTAAAGAAAGGATAACGAGAAAATGATAATAAAATGAGTTCTGTTATGTACAGTTATTTTTACGTATTTTTTACACACTCTACTGATGTGGTTGGTTAAAACAGTTATTTTATAATAAAAAGAGTGATGCAGTCAATTATATTAATAGAGAGCATAAAAAATATGTAAAAATGACTGCATATAAAATCTTTGTAATAAAATTTCTCACTCAATAGACAAGAAGATAAGCAATAGTCCACAACAGATTTCCTCTTGGGGATGGGGCATAAGAGCACTGGCTCTGGCATCACGTTATCTATAATATATATTAGCAGCTACGTATATTTTAACTGAATTGGATGAAAATGGTGCTGCATTACATTAAGAATAATGCTAGAGCTCTCGCTGGGCTCTAGCATATGTTTTATTATGTGTTTTTTTTTAATTATTTTTTTATATAGATTTTTTTAATAATTTTAAATATTTTTTTAAAAAAAATTAAAATATTATTAAACAATACTTTCTTAATCACGAAGTAAAATAAAAAATATTTTTTAATATTTTTTATTTTACTTCGTGATTAAAAAAATATTTTTTAATGATTTTTTTTTTACTTTCTAATTAAAGAAGTGTTTTTAATGATGTTCTAAATTTATTTTATCTTTTAAAAATATTAAAAAATATTAAAAAAATCTATATAAAAAATAACTTAAAAAAATATATATAAAAACACATGCCAGAGCTTTAGCATAGCCCCAACGGGAGCTGTAGCATTGTCCTTACATTAATAAAAAGCTGGATAAAATAACTATCAGCTGACTAATTTTTTACTATTTTGCTTGCATTCTAGGTTCTTGAATCACCATTCTAATGGTAAAATAAAGAAACCATCAAAAAATAAAATAATAAAATTTTAATGATTTAACCAAACTTGTAAATAATCTGTTAAACTTTAACTAGAAAAAACTTGAGAACAAGTGAATGTTATGATGGATCTCTCAAATTTTTAATTAAGAGAAATGTTATATACACAAAGAAATTATATAAAAATAAATTTATAAAATGACGTAATTTCATGTAATACGTTAAATTTATTTTATGATAAAAATAATTTTATAATACAATATACTACGTCAAATCAAATTAATTTACTTTTATATAATTTTTTTTAATGGCAAAAAAATTTATCTTCAAACAAAATCGAAAGGTTTACAATGCCAGGTCGATTAGCTCAGCCTCATAATAGGTTGGCTTCCCGCCCCCTGATACAAAACATGTGGTTCAAACGCCCCCTTAGGCCCTTTCCCCATGATCCATCAAACAAAAATAAAATTCTCTGATATCTATATCTCCCTCAACAATCACTTACGATATCCACTTCTTCTCTTCTTTTCTTCTCACTCACATTTCCATGTATTCCTCCCTTGCACTCCCTCTGAACCCCAGTCTTCACTTCAAACCGTTTGCTCTTCCCCACACCACTCTCCTCTTCCCATTTCCCAAACTATCTTCGCTTTCTCCCTTCAAATCTCACGTTTGCCGCTCCACCAACCACTCTGACTATGACCGCGAAGAGATCCGATGGCTCCGCGAGGAGCAGCGCTGGCTTCGCGAGGAGCAACGTTGGCTCCGCGAGGAACAGCGCTGGGCCGGCGAGCGCGACTCCCTACTCGGCCAAATCGCTGAACTCAAGCTAAGAATTCAACACCTTGAGCACCAGAACTCTACGCTAGGAGAAGGGGCGTCAGTGTCTGAAACTATCTCGAGTATCGCGGGATTGTTGCAGGTGCTTAAGGAGAAAGGTCTAATCGCGGAGAGTAGTTCGAGTGCGAGCCCGATGGTGTTGTTGGAGGAGGATCTGAAGGAGAAGGAGGTGGTGGTGGTGGATAAGGAGGTGGTCAGGGTTTCGGAGGACGTAGCAAAGAAGAGGAGAAAGACGCTGAGGAAGGGATCGGAAGGAGATGAGGTTCGAGCGTTGCAGGTCTGCTTGCAATCATTCCTACTATGAAATTACAAGGCGAGTTTTGTGTTTTGTGCTATGTTTTGTGTGTGTTTATAGATGCATATACTTTTTTATTTTTTGCGATTATAGTTTTCTTTTTTGGTAAAAAAGAGATGTCTGAAGTAACAAGAACATTAAAACATCACGTCAATAGCGCATGTCAAAGTAAGGATTCTAAGGAAGAGTTAAACAACCGACATGCCATAACTACATGAGGCGGTTATACTTGAAGAACGAATAATTGGACCAATTAAATTGATTATAATTCGAAAACAGTCATGGTGTATTGTGATGAGGTTGTTATACTTGAAGAACAAGTAAGTGGACTAACCAAGTTGATTATAATTCGAAAACAGTCATGGTCAGTTGTGCCCTATAAGAGGTAAGTCAATGGTCAGATATATATATTGCCGAATTAGACTGATGCTACATGTATTTGTTTGCTAAGAAGCCACCCCAATGCTTTGTCAACTAAGCTAAGGCCTTGAATTATCTTAAAAAATCTATGCTATGGCCTTGGCTTGTATGTAATTGGCATATATGAAAATATTCTTTGGCACCTATTACCATGCTAGGCATTGTCAAATTAAATTCCCGTTTCACTTTTATATTTTTGTTCCTTTTGTCAAATACGAACATTGTGAGGTGAAGTAAGGTGCCAGAGATTACTTTTCAAGAAAAGAAAACGTTAGGTGCCAGAAATTAGTATTCCTTTGTTGAAAGATGGTAGTATCTTTACATCTGGATCCTTGGCTACTTGGTGTACTAACTGGCAACAGATGAATAATTGATGTTACTAAAAGTTGCCTCCTCCTTAATTTAGAAAGACGAACGCTACAGATTGTTTTAGTTATACTGGACGTAAAATAAAAACTGTAATGCATTAGCAAGTAGAAAACGTACAGAAGGAGTCCAATCTCAATTGAAGAAGGGAGTTTGGAAAGCCGGAACTGTTCTGAAATGGTAAAAATTATAAATGTTTGCGAAACCCCAAAATGGTAAAACTCATAAATGTGGATTTCTTGCCACTCTTGAAGCCTCAAAAAGCTCCAATGTGCTGAAGAGATTTGGGTCAAATTGCCTTGACCGAAAATGAACTTGAGAGCCATCAGTCGTACCAGAGAATAATATTGTGAGCTCTTGCTTTAATCATTTTGTATTAATATATGGAACTGTCAGAAAAAAAGAAATATAAGGAATGATGTATGATAATAGGCCGGTAGGTTACAGATTAACTTAAAACATTATCCTATGAACATGACATTATATAATGATTATGTTATTTACTTTGAAGCTGAACTTTGTGGTTTGAGATTGGATTAAGCTTCTCTTGCATTGAAAAATCCTTCATTTTTCTCGGGCATCTCATCTTAAAAGTAGAGCTGTGCACAGTAAATCTCCAAACCGTATAAATTTGTATTTCAAATTCTGGGTTGTTTGATGCGGGGTGAGTTGTAATGTTCATGCTGGGTTTTCTGCAGTTCTTCTAGTTCTATATCTTGCCCCATGCTATCACAACTCACTTGTATTACTAAAACTGAAAGAGCATATCTTGTGTTCTGACTTGTGAGTATGACAGGTAGCATTACAAAAATTGGGATTTTACTCGGGTGAGGAAGACATGGAATTTTCAAGTTTCTCAAGTGGGACAGAACGTGCTGTCAAGACTTGGCAAGTAAGTTGCAAATTGTCATAACATGCAACTTACATAGACGGAAAAGCTCCAGAATCATCTAGGATTAGATAAAGTTTTCCTAGTAGAATGTCCAACATGTAAATGACTTAATCGTTCATTTTCATGCTGTCTTTCTATTCTGTCTTATGGTTTTGATAGTGTGTGGTACTGTTTCACAGTCCACACTAGGTGCCACTGAAGACGGGATAATGACTGCAGAGCTTCTTGAAAGGTTATTTATGGAGCAACAAATTGTTGGTGCTCGTTCAAACACAGATGCAGATCAGAAGGGCAGCAATGTGTCTGTTTCACCGAAGGTATGTTGAGATCTCTTTTGATGAAATACTTTACTATTGTGGTTCTCTTAAGGCACTATGTTGGCGGAGTTCTCATTAAAATGCCACATTTGGCACTAATGCCTTTCTGAAAAATATATAGCTCTTCTTGTGCCCATATGCTTGGGGATCCACATAAAAGATTGCATATTTGAACTGTTGGGATGATTCAAGCAGCAGGCTGGTGGCAACACACAAGCTGCATGTTGTGATTTCACAAGTAAACCAACATTGAAGATGGCATGGGAGCACATGTAGATGATAATGGACTGCCTTTCAACTACCTTTTATTTTGTGTTTTCTTTGCTGGAGGTTGACATAGAAAACTGTACTTCTCAGTTTTTAGCATTGGCTGGCTTAATAAAAGATTGATGCTGAAACCATATGGGAATTGGAAGGGAATATTGCTCTGAATTTTGGCATAGGGGCCCAAAATGTGCAAAAGCATATGCCCCATTTTGGAGTAATCTTCCTGAATGCCTCCCCCCACCTGTGCCCCCCCCCCCCCTCTCTCTCCCCTTTCCTTTTAGTAATTTTATAGTGATGGTGGCATGATGAGCAGATTAGTGACTGGCGGGTTAACATCTATTTATTATTAACCTGAGCAACTCTCTCTAATGACAAACATTTATCATTTTTATTTTCTTTTCACCTATGTTTTCTGAACTTATCATGCGTGCAAAGATATTATTGTGCCCATATTGTATTAATAGGGAATCAAAGAACATATCATGAATTTGTGATCAGATTTCTATTTATAGTCAAGGATCCTGCTGATTTTCAGGTAGGTGCAAATGGAGCTCCGGTTGCTGCTATAACTGAAGTTTCAGAGTTTCAGCAGAAAGTTGTGAATGAAGAAAGTGTTACAGAAGTAGAGGTATCCCAACACCGAGTTTTTCTCTTAGGAGAGAATCGATGGGAAGAACCCTCTAGAATAGCTGGGCGGAACAAACAAGTTGGTAATAGCAAGACAAAAGATGCCACAACAAAGTGCCTTACCTGTCGTGGAGAGGGCCGCTTATTGTGCACAGGTACATGTTTGTCACTGCCCAGTTTAAGTCTCCATAGATAGAACAATCAAACAGAGGTTTGACAATGAAAATACTTTGAAGTTGCTCCTTGTCCAACCATAAATCCCAAATTAACAGCAGATTCATTAGTTGAGCGAATTTCCTTAAAGACTTGTCTGGGTCAAAAGTGATATTTTCTGACTAGTATAGTGGGCATTAGTTGATAACTTATGCTTAATATATATATAGGACCAATGGAGAATCTTCAAGTTTGAAAATGATGAAAGGTCAATTGTTAGAAACAGACTTAAAATTTAAAATTTTGGACACTTACCTCCTGCAGATGCTTATCATCTCAACATACGTCCCACCACAGCCATCCGATCCTCTGATGCAGAAGATCGGTTGCCTTGAACAGGCAGTTAATAAGTTGAGTGGGGACAAGTATGATGTTGCAGTGAGACGCTCCCGCTATAGTGCATATCCGGTATCTAGGCCATCTGGGTCTGCAGGAAAATCTTTTCTTTTTTTTTTTTTTTTTTGGGGGGGGGGGGGGATAAAAAGCTATAACCTACTTGAAAAAGTTGTAGATTGAGACATCTTGGGTTGGATTCCATGCTAAGATTACTTTGATAATGTGGTTCTGAGGGGTGGGGTCGTGTATTTAGGATTGACTAAGAAAATTAGTTGAAGAAAACAATCCGGTCATGTACGTACATATGAAATGCCATTAAAGACACTTATTTTTGAAATTTGCCCCTGCTTACATGAAAAAAGGTTACAAATTTGAACTTCCAAGGTTGGGAATTTTCTTTTGCAGAATGTGATGGAACAGGCGAGCCAAATATCGAACCACAGGTAAGAGGATTGATTACTGAGCCAAATATTGAACCAATATTATTATTTATTCTTTCTGATCTGATACCATCCATCCACCATTATCAAAGACTATTATTATTATCTTATTATCAAATTTTATATGCAGTTTCTGGAATGGGTAGACGAGGGAATGAAGTGTCCATATTGCGAGGGCGTTGGCTTTACAGTTTGTGATGTATGTGGAGGGAAACGACATACATGATATGTATTGTCTTATCCTCATCTCTTATATTAATTATATATATATATATATGTCTTTTAGTGATTGTATTGTTTACTTATGAGAATACCATTTTTCCTATGATAAATATCATACGACATAAGACATTGAAGTGGAGGGAGGATTAATGAGTGTGTAATGAAAACAGCAGGCCACGTGATTCTGTATCCAACGAGAAGATGCATTTTTAATTTTTCTAAACCGGCAACGTATGATCCAAACCATTATATCACATGACACCCAAACCGTAAGAAAAGTAAGATGTGACACATTTATCACCATGAAATGATCATTTATTACATGTTTCTTTATCATCTAATGGTGATAAATGTGTCACGTACTATTTAGTATGATCAAAATAGGACGAGAATATAGTGTATAACATTATTCTTTATCACACAGATCAAGTAATTGTTGTAGCATATACATAGGATTGGGATGGAGAATAGAGCTGGAATCATTGAACTTGCCTTCTTTTTTATTAATACTTTAAGTTGCTATAAATATTGCAAGTAGAGAGAGAACAAAACAAATACCGACGTAACTCCCCCCCCCAAGTGGTGGCAAAGGGATTATTCTTTGGTTATATTAATTAAATCTATCTTATCACAAATGTTAATAAAATTGCCAAGATTCATTTTTTGGTAGTATTGCATTTCTGATTTCTTTCTTTTTCTTTTCCTCCAGAATTTCCACCTATTGCTGCTGTACAGTCATTTGTTTTCAAGGGAAAAACATGGGAAACAGTCAAGAAGAGAGAGAGAGAATTATAAGTCCAAAAAGTGGGATATTGTTCTCTAGTTTGTCTTGTTGATAAAAATGAGGGCTCAAACAAGGTGGCCTGAGTAATTAAATAATATTGTATCCCCCCATCAATCAGAAGATATGGGATTGTCGATCCAATCCAAATTCAGCAGATGATATAATAATCTAAAGAATAAGTAACATAGTTTTCTGCAATAAATTATGCGAACTCACACTGCCATAACGTGGAACCAACACAGCACTTGCATATGCTTGACATCTGATGAACCTTTTATTGGGAGAGCAGCTGAACAGCGTTCTCTGTAAACGAATTCTGTATTCCTAATGAATTATGATTCTATTGCATTCGATCATTGAGTATTTTTACCCCTTTCAACTGCTCTTCTTTCCTTCTTCAAAGATTCATCATATTTGTATCTTTACAGATTAGTCTTTGGTTTGCCACTGGCGGCAATACGCCTTGTCACTGACCGCATGGTCACAAATTCCTCAGCTGCTGAAGGGTGTATTCCCACCTGTTGGATAAAGACACAAAACCGTCTCAATACCAAAGGAGCCATAAAATTATGAAATAGAAAGACCAATTAAAATCAAGGGCCTTCTACATTAAGCCAAGGGAATGAACTCTCAAGAGAGATGGTAAAACAAACACAACGGTTGTGTTTAAATAGTAATAATAATAACTAGAAAAGTCAATCAAGATGCTGCGAATAATCATTTTGGTCTAAACATTTGCTGATTGAAAGACTGGAGTCTAGTTTGTTCTTCCCCATTATTAATGTAATAGAGAAGAGAAATGGTCCTCGGTCATATCTTTAATTCTCATATCTATCAACTACTTCCAGCAAAACACATTAAACATGCAGAAGGGAAATATGAGTAATGGAGTAACTTTGCTAGATAATTGCCAAATCACACACTTGGCAGGGTATACTGCCATGGAGTTGGGTATTAGAAAAGATATACCCGCTCCCATGGAGCTATTTCAGGCTCTCATTATAATCAAAGATTTATGTCTCAGATGTTACCTAGCCTATTTTTAGAAATTTCTTGCAAGCCCGTCATCTCTCCATCATCCCATAATATATTACACAATTAACTTGCACATCCTTTGCCAGCATGCGCCGCTATCTTACCTTATAGCGGCCACACCATTTTATGGCTTCTTGCTTTTTAAATGATTAGTTGAGTGGCACACAATGTCATAATATCATCAGTTATATCATGACCAGCATAATTTAGCCAAAGGAGAAAATAAGGAAAGAAAGCCAGCTCAAATGCTGATGTCTAAAGCTGTCAATAGAAATGGGTACAAATGGGAGGATACAACTTGTGTAATGAGTTCGCAGAAAGCTTTGAAATGAGAAACCGAAAAACCAAAAAAAAAAAAAAGGCTTTAGCTTACCGTGCTGTCAAATTGTTCCTTCGTTGCTCCACACTTGACGGCAACAGCAATGCCCTGTGGACACCCCAAAACAATATCAAGAACCATTTTTTTTTTTACAAGTGACAGATTTTATTAATGAGACAAGTCATAGTCCAAGTATACAAGAGTTTATACCTAGTTAAGGGGAAGAAATAGAAACAAGAAAATCATGAAAATCTAGACCATTGCAATCTACAACATTCGCCGATACAAACAAAGTTTTAACAAATAACAATCTAATCTCCTCCAATGTTCACTCCTTATCTTCAAAAGCCCGTTCATTTCGTTCTTTCCGTAGGCACCAAAGAATGCATATAGGCATCATCTTCCACACAACTGTGATTTTTGGAATTCGGCCCAAATTCTTCCAACTGGCCAGGAGCTCAACCACCATAGCAGGCATAGACTCAGGCCAACTCCAATCTTCTAAAGACACCATCCCATAGCGATCTAGCAACCTCACAATGCAGTAGAAAATGATCCCCAGTCTCACCATTTTTTCTGCACATACAGCACCAGTCCACAACAATCACCCGGCGTTTCCGTAAGTTATCCATAGTCAAAATCTTGACCAGAGAAGTTGTCCAAGCAAAAAAATTGCCTTAAGAGGCGGCTTATTTCTCCAAGTACTTTTTCATGGAAAGCTATTGTGTTATGGGTTGATAAGGGTCTTATATATAGAAGGAGCGGACAGAAAAAGCGCCTTTTTCTAGCGGGCATCTACCACAATTTATCAGTTCCTTGAGTGCTCAATCTCCATGGCATACAAGGTTCTCAAAAAGTTCACATTCTAGTGGATTGAGCCACCGGACATCTCCATGAGATCCACCACTGATGTTTCCTGTTCACATGCAATCCTGAAAACTGTAGGGAATGTCTTTGAGGGCTCGATCTCCACACCATAAATCCTGTCAGAATTTTATTCTAGATCCGTCACCCTTCACGATTCTACTGTGTCGAACAAACAGCCCCCCAACCTCTACGTATGTGCTTCCAAACTCCTCCATTCGCCCCTTGTCCCTAATACTCACCCCGCGGGCCGAAACATAAATACCCGGGTACCCCCCCATATTTCAAATCCAAGAACTAAATGCACATAAAGTAAAAAATATAAATATCCAATAAAAGAAAGAGAAAAAAGAGCGAACTTTCAGATGGAGCTCATTAAATATTAAAATACTTGCATTCTAAAAAAAAAGCTTTGCAACTTATATTCTGAAGTCTAGTTCCTCTATGAATTATGAGGATTTTATGGATAGAAGGGAGTAACTGGACATACAATAGTGTTGAACTTCCTTTAATTTCATTTATTTCCATGTTTTTTTTTTTTTGATAAGTAAATTATCTCCATGTTTTTAAGATCTTTGCATGACTGAATGGTTATTTGAGAGTGCCCATCGTTTCTTATTTTATAGAACTCCTTGATTTCAGATTCTTACATCTTGATAAATTTACAATCCACTATTTTAATGAATTTGTTACCTAATAAAAACTGAGACCATTAAAAGAAAACAAATATATAAACGGCCCTTTACAATCTCCATCCATACAACAGAACCAGCCTCTCTTCTTTTGCAATGTAAAAAAGTTAATTCCCTTGGGCATATAAACATGTTTGGCGAAAGTTGCTTTGGCTCTCTCAATGGTTGATGAGCATCTATAGGACTAAATAAAGATTCATACTAATCTGTGGAACTTACCCAAAAAAATACTGCTCTGTGGAAGATATTAATTGAACAGGGCAACTGTGTGAAGAAACAATGGATGCTTCTTTTCATGTTGTGATAAAATAAATAAGAGTAAGAAAGTGCATCCAAAATGCAGATAAACTTCAATAGCCTCTAAAATATGGTGCTACTAATAAGGTAAAAATGCTTCTAGAAACTTATTGCATGATGTCTTCACTTTTCTTTTGCACACCTTCTCGCTCAATACAAATTCAAGAACGATTCTGTCACTCAAGGCTGGAAAAACAAGCACCAAAATTGTTTCTAGCACAGTTTTCTACGGCATCTGCAATATCATAGTTCATATCTCCCACTTGAGGCTACCCCGGCCATGCTGTTCAGAGATATTGGAAAAATAGCAGCATAATGTAAAAACCAGTATTGAAAGCTGGTTGCCTTTTGATGCGTTTGCCGGTATAGGGCATTTTAAATATCCACAGATATCCCTTATTGACTATACTAAAAAGTTCACATAAAAAGACCAAAAATAGAAATGGCCACTCCAACATGTATGCACCTATCATGCATGTTACCCTCATTAAAAGAATAATAACCGACATTGAAAGTGCACTAGAACTTCATATCTAAACCATCAATGAAACAAAATGGCAAACCCATTGTACCTGTATGACCTCAGGTGCATCTGGGCCGCACATGGATGCTCCAATAACTTTATCTGTCCCAGCATCAACAACTAGCTTCATAACTGTCTTTTCTTGTCGTCTGGAGCACCAAAAATAAGAAAAACTAGTAAGTAGACATTTATAGAGATTTCAAACATCAAAGCCGTATTTGCAAAACTGTTTAAAAAAATTTCTGTCTGCATTAACTATAACATGGTAAGTATTCAATTTAGAAGCTGTAGCATGTGTGTGTGTGTCTAATGAAATGCCGAGTCATTGTGATGGATTGGTGTCGTATGTGGAAAAAAAGTGGTCATGTCCCTCCAAGTCTAGGGTTCGAACTGTTGGGTCAAACAATTTCTAGGGGTCATGTCCCATCAGTAAAAAGCCAATAATTTACCTGATCCCTGTGATGGGAATGTGTTACACGGGTCCAAAGTTTGACTGGGTTAAAGACATGTTACTTTTGCACCGTCTCCGAAATTCTTCGTCATAAAAAATATACTTTTGTAGTGGAGTAAGACTTCAAATCATGATACGTACCCAGAGATAGTGTTCTTCATTGGATTGAAGGTTGATGTGAAAACTGAGATGTCACCATTTGCTTGATCAATTGCCTCCTCTTCACTGAGGCCCACTACAGATAGAGGTGGTATGCTGCAAATTGGAAAGAGACGTGCATATTTAACATTCACAAAATTAATTCAAATGGTAGTTAAGATGTTCTACTTATGTCACACGAGTAAAATAAAACAATAAACAATAGATAGGAAATACTTTTGTTACAGTGTTGGGTGTCAAATATGAGCCGTTCAAAGCAATGTTAGGTATACAATGCAGACAATTTTCATCAACTGAATATGGTTATTAGTTCAACCAGGAAACAAATGGCACTTTCTTAACTGCTTCTTCCTAATGACCTTTTGATGCTTTAAACAAAGCCCAAACTCCCAAGGCTTCCAAAAACAATCCATGAATGCTAACATGGAAAACTGAAGATATAGATTTAATTAAAAATAATAGAAATAAGATACCAATTTAGCATTTGAAAAATAATGAAAATTTGTAAATATACAAACTGTACAATAGAGATCAAAACTTGGCTATTGCTGAAGCAGGAGATATCCAACCACAAAATCCAGAGGCTCCAATCTAAGCTACACATTTCTTATTAAACCTCTTGAACTTTCCACCTTCATAAGATATTACAAGTAAAAATTTTTGTAGTGCAATTTGAACAATAAACGTGTTCTGGATATTTTAGGTGATTATTAAGAAGAGGGGAAAAACCTACATAAACTGAACAGCCCATGGTTGAGAAAGAATAAGATCAAACTGAAACATATTTGCAACTTTCTCCAGTGGACAAGTCAATCTGATACAAGCCCTTGGACACGAAGCAAACTCTTTTTGGGAAGGACAAGACCAGAAAGGATGATAAATTTAAAAAATTTGGAATAACACCTTTTTTAATACAAATAGAATGTATGAAATAATAATAAGCTATTTTACCTATTAAAAAAACTAATAATAAGCAGTTTTAAGAATATCTAAGAGTCTCAGGAGATGCATGGCACCTGAACACTGCAACAGGCACATCTTTGTAGTCTGGTTTGGTAGGTTTCCCACCAAAAACAGTTTTCTGCAGATGAAACAAAATACATGAATACATTGAACAACATTGGAAGCAATCATTTGAAGAACAAAGCATACCAGATAAGTTAAATAAAAAAATTCTGAATAAAACTCATACTGCAAAGCATGTTGCCTCCATTAGGGCCACAGGGGTGAGATTCATTCTATTTGTAACATCACCTACAGCCCATAAGCTAGGTATGTTGGTGCGTGAGTACTCATCAACCTGAAAGAGAAATGGCAGCAGAGACCTCAGTGGCATGAGCAATTCTCATGGTGTATACAATCGTTTATGTGAGTGGTGAGGGCAATAGAACAACAAAGAAAAGGATCAATGATGTGAGATTGCAAACCTTTAAGTAACAAAGCCAACATTTTTTTTTTTTTATAAGTAAAATAAATTCTATTAATCAAAGAAAGTAACAAAGCCAACATTATATGTTTTCATATGTTATTATAATTTTACTTATAAAAAATATGTTATTATAATTTTTCAATTTAACCCAAAAAAAATTGATGAGCATAGAACGCCACGAGCCCATCAGCTAGTTGGATACCAACCCAACTGGTTGCCAGTTGTCAGCCACAGGGTTTGTAGCTTCCAGGCTCCAGTAAAGGGTTTATCAATGCCTCATTTTTTTAAACATAGCCTTTCTATGAGAATGCCATTAAACTGAATAATAGCATAAATCATCCTCTTTTGTGTATGCACTTACATATTTTGTAACAAACTTACCCATTAAATAATCAAAGAAGGTTTCAAATGCCTTTGCACCAATAATCTCAAAGTTCTGTTCAGTGTAGAAATTGAAGTGCATGGTAAATATTACTAAACTCAACAAACTGATCCTCAGTAATAGAAACACATTACAAAATGTTCCATGATAACAAGCAAGAGAAGCAACTGAGAAAGCTAGTGACCTTCACAGCTCCTGTCTGGTCAAGTTCCACGCCTACAGCTTCCAAATTCAACCTCTTTGTATTAGGAGCCCGACCTGTAACCAACGAGCAGTGACTAATGAGAGAATCTTTTCAAGGGTAAAAAACGAAACTGAAAAAATAATAAAGAAACAGTTTAACCCCATAGTAATTATATGTAGCTTTATAAACTAACAAGTGTGGTGGAAAAGTAGTAGAGAATCGATTCACCATCAGTTGCTTCACTATGAACTAGCTAGTACTTCATGGAATAATATAAATAGATGGGGTAATGCCTCGTGAGTTGGGGGTCTTGTAGGGTTAGAGTGTGGAAATTCACAAGGCATTGGGGAAGTTTTCTTATCACACTAGATTTGTGGTGGGAGACTGTTAGGATTAGATTTTGGCATGATGAGGCTCTCAAGGAACTTTTCCTTGATGTATACAACATTGCATAAGCTAAAGATGCTTCTGTAGCGGACCATATGGAAATATCTACTCAACTTATCAGAGCAACCCCTGAATGGGAGATAGATACATTTACGACAATCTTTAATATACTATATTCCACTAGGTTGAGACAAAAGGGTGTAGACAAGTGCATTGAGCCCCTGCCCAGAGAGAGGTGTTCAATGTCCCCTTTTTTTATATAATTTCCTGACTCCTCATAACAACCCCTTCCTTCGAAGAACATTTGGAGGACTAGGGCCCTTTCACAGGCTGTGTTTTCTGCTTGGACAGCCTATCTAAACAAGATTCTCACCATTGGTAACCTATGGAAAAGATATATCGTAGTGGTTGATTGGTGCCATATGTGTAAGAGTGGGGAGTCCGTGCATCTTTTTTTACTCCATTGCAAGATTGCTAGTGCACTGTCAGTGACTTCCTAAGATGGATTAGTTTGGCTTGGGTCCTGCCCAGAAGAATAGTGGACCTATTTTATTCTTGGAGAGGACTAGATGGCAGCCCACAATCGTAGCTGTCTAGAAAATGGTTCCTACTTGCAAGTGAAATGAATAATAGAAGTTTCGAGTAACGTGAAGGAATGCTGAAGGAGCCCAAAACTATCTTCTTCAACATTCTCTTCCTTTGTGAGAAACAAGTGGGAGAAATTATAATTTTTTTCCTTTAAACCCTTCATCTTTAGGTGGTCGTTCATACTTTTGCTTCTATCCCTAATTTTCATGATTTGTTTTCTTCTTCTTTTTATTGGTTAGATGTATCCCTTGTTTACTTCCTGTGTACTCAGGTTTGCACCCGTTTTTGTGTTTGAATAAAATCTTAGGAAAAAAAAAAACTGAGTAAGCAAGTAAAAAACCATACAATACAATATTATCACCATGCAGGCATGCTCCAAGTTTTGTGAAAACTTAAACCTGTGCAGGTTTGTAGCAAGGTATAAAAATAACAACTGATTGCGATTATTCCAACCAGTAAGTTTTTCACAAATATGTGTAATATCTCAAAACTCTCAAATTATTGTGACAATGTCTAAGGTTGCATTTGCTTCAACATAAAATGAGAAAATAAGAAAAAAAAAATTGGTTGAAAAAATTTATATGAAAATCATATGTTTTCCGTTGTTAATGGAACATAAAAGATGTGCCAAGAAAATTTTCAGACTTTTATTGCTATGAAAATTATTTATAGGCCACCATCCACCCTAAAGCATCATGCAACCATTTTCTTGTTCTTCAACTACCACAAAACTGTTGGAAACCGTCCAACCCCGACTAACATCTTGTCCCAAACGCTTAATTCTTATGTACATGAAGATGTTATCGAGGTGGGATTTGAGTAGGCCAAATCACTACTGGGCGAATCATGACTAGGTAGGTCGAAAAACTTCATTGAAGAAAAGCAAATATCACTAGGAACTCAAACTCAATCAACCAATATGCCTTAAACAATTACCAAAGATCTCTGAGCTCATTGATTCAAAGTGACTTGTAAATTAAACTGGGTTTGTAATTACCAATGGCAAGGAGTACAACATCCGCAGTCAACTCTTCCCCTTGATCTGTGGTAACTTTTATGCCATCCTCTGTTTTAACCAACTAAAATTAGAGAAATAATAATCAGCACAATGGTAAATGTGAATAAAAAATGTGTCGGTCAATGTAATCCATAAAAAACTAATTTTATACCTGTGTCAAACATGTCCTTGGGTGCAAATTAATTCCCCTGCCTTCAAGATTTCTCGCAACCACTGCTCTCATCTCATCATCGAAACCTCTGCCAAAGCATTCAGAAACGGTTGCATCAGAAACAGAATGTAAACAAAAAACGAGAGTGATTGTGGTTCAATAATTCCTGGAAAATCGCTTATTTAAGAAGCAATGAAATGGAATAGGAAACATAAACTCCCCATTATTACACAAAACAGAAAACTTCTCTAAAAAGCTGGACTGTTACAAAGAGGTAACATAAAATATAAAATTTTGGGCTACTTCTCTTTAGGTCAGGGAATACAGCAGGAAGCAATTGACAGGGGGATGCCAGGGCAGATGCTTCCTTTGCCAAAACCAAAACCTCATACTACTACTCAAAAGCAAAAGAATAGCTTGAGAATCCCCTAAATCAGACAATCTCAAGATTTATAATTGGTAAATTGTTCATTACTATAGGGTTGATCATTTCCATTTTCAGAAAATTTTAGTCAACTCTTTGTCTCTCTTTTTTTCTGGATTTAATGCTAAGAGTCCAAGCTGAGTTTTATGTATTTGAGTTGACAAAAATTAGTTGCCCAAAAGATTCAAGAGTTTAGTAAAGCAATAAAAGTTTTGATAACCTGCTTCCATACCCACAGTTCAGAGACTTGTTCCAGGAACATTTGACCAAATATTTTTCACATGCTTCCAGAACCAAAGACTTGTTCCAAGAACATTTGACAATTTCTTATACCCAAGAATAGATAATTCACAGCCTAGGGTCTCAAAGTTGAAGAGAGTCTAAAATTTTTACAACCTTAAAGGAAGTTCCTTTCTGAAACATAGATCCACGGTCAGACCCATCCCCCTCCATATTGAAGCGAATTCGACAGAAATGTACCTGATGACATCAAACGATGATCATTTTAAAACACTGAGAATGCACAGCTGAAGAGCAATACAGAATACAGATTCAGAGATAGAGATAGAGAAAAACCCTCCCCCCACTATCACAGCACGCTTGGGTAACTCCTCCAAACTCAAAGCCTCGTCAGAGGTTATGGCTAACTCCTGCAATTATAAAGAAAAAGAAAGTGGGGAAAAGACAAGGAGAAAACACAAACAAATAATATTAGATCTACAATTATATTAAATGCTTCAATGAATGTTAACTTAAGTAGTCTATCGATTAAGACATTGAAATATGTAAATCAACAGTTGCAAGGATGGCCAAGCACTTCAAAGATCAACTCCATAAATCTAACTGAGAAAATTAAGGTACAAGACTCAGGAAGTCCAGGAAAAGGTACACAAAGGTGGTTAAGCAAAAGGGCTCATTGAAAAAACCATAAAACTAAAGCTTCAAAGAAAAATCAAGAAGTTGGAAAAGAAGGTTGAAAATCAGTTCAAGAGAACCTATTGCACCTTCTATGTGATCAATATCACTTGGACTTGTAGCAGCACAATGCATTCAATCATGCATTATACAAATACCTATCAACCAAGTAGCAGAAAACTTCCAAGAGCTGTGCTAAACATGGATACAACTACAGCTTAGACACACCATACTAGCCTCTTTTTGTTTCTAGAGTGAATTAGGTATTTCCTTCCTATGTACTTGGGCTTTGCCTATTCTTGGTAATAAAATTCCCTTATTAACTATCAAAAAAAAAAAAGACACACCATATGCCACAGGGCTAGAGTCAGGGTGAACTGGCACATGCTAGAGATGCCAAAAACTAAATAAGGTTTTTAATGTTGAGAACTTCATCCTTTTGAAGGAACACATGGTTGACACAGTTTAAACATGTGAACGTGCATCCATATAATATGATATTTTTACTTTTAACAAGAGTCATTAAACAAGCATCCATCTCGAAGAATTTTAATCATAAACAAAAAGGTTGCAGCCCAAGTACACAAGAATACAAGAGGAGCACCTAACTAGAAATATAAAAGAAACTTGACCCTTTTTGGCTGGGTTAGTTACTTTGACTCTTTCAAGCAAGATTTCAAATAGGGTTGAGTGAGTTCATGTATACTTCCTGTATACTGGGATAATATTCCTTTCTTTTTAATAAAATTTATCTTGCTTATAAAAAAAAGAAAAGAAAAAAGAAACAGAGAGAGAGAGAGATTTCAAATAGCTTCCTCTAGTTATAATTTAAACAATTAACCCCACAAAAAAAAAAATGATTTCATTATCGTTTGTGGTCCAGTCATTAATTTGTGTTAGCTGAAGTGGATAGCCATGACATAACAATTAAAACAAACACTTTTGTTCTCATAACAATTTTCATTAATGTTTCACACATGCTTGGTAAAAAAAAAACAATTTGTAAGATATCCAATATGCTGAAAACTAAACATTTTGGTAAAAATTGGAACTTCACGGTTAGAAGAACTTGGTTATTACCCTGTTGTAATTTACTTATTCAAAAAAGGTTTATAGATGGGACAACAAATTTATAAGGGAGTGGTTGGGAACTATAGAACTGGATCAAACATGGATGCCATAACTAGTTTTTAAACTTTGGGGTTTCCTAGATAATGTAAAATATGGACCTGTTTCTTAGTGCTTTTTTTTTTTGGCATTCAAAACAATTTTGGATATATCATCCATAAAACTAAAACATGATTACTGTGTACATCAGACAAAATGAATATATATTTTTTTTATTGGCACCGGGTGTCCGGAACAACGTCCCGACTAATCCCGGGGGTGCATAGGCTCTCGGCAAGGAGTTTCCCGCAAGTGCACCTCAGGTAATTCAAGGTGAAAATCTCCCAATCCAATCCAATAGCCCCTAAAGATTGTTTGCACCCAAGGGGATTTGAATCTTAGACCTAGGGGGAGCATATCCCAAGCCCAAGGCCTTTACCACTTGAGCCAACCCCTGGGGCTGATAAAATGAATATATTACCAAAACCAGTTCTAAGTTGAAGTAGATTTTTATTTCTTTTTTTATGCCGAGCTCAAATGCCAGGCATGTAATCCGATTGAGAAAAAAATTGGATAGTGAGATGAGATGGAAATTTAATATCATTATTATTTACTTATATATAAAAAAAAAAAAAAAAAGATTTTTCCTTTTAGGGTCCCAAATTGAACTAGTCTATGGTTTTTCAAAAACCTAAAAGGTCTTTTACAATGGAAAATGGAAACATATTTTTTGAAGTACATTAATGAGTAACGGTACCATAAAACAACTTCAAAATTCCTTAATTAGGAAATATTTAACTATTTCAGCCCTTGATAAGATAGCATTAACACAACTACAAGGTAATCATACTCAGGTGTCTCTCTTGTATATGTCCTGTCATGAGCTATGCCTATTATTCTTATCAACAAACTATTTACTGCTAAAAAGAATATTATGGGAGAATGTTAATAACCAAACTAAAAAGTACAAACCCAGTTCACATGAGCATTTCACAATTCATAGATGCCATAATTTTTTTTTTTGATAAGTAATAAGAATATTCATAGATACCATAAATGAGATCTACATTAATATTCTGAACAGAATAATACACAGAACATATACAAGAATCCTCAACTTAGAGTCTAGCTGCACGGTGTGACCAAGTACTTCTTTGTTTTGATAAGATAGAGATCTTCCTGTGTATTTGAGCTATACCTTTTGGGTTTTTTAATAAAATTTTCGTTTACTTAAAGTAAGTAGGGATTTATTCATATTGTCTCTTTTGCGCCTTCTTAATTAGGGCATATAGTTGTTCTTGTATTTGTATCAGGCTTTGCCTAATTCTTTGATCAATAAAATTTGTTTACTTATCAAAAAAAAAAAGTAGCGATTTATTTGTATGAAAAAAAGGGTGAAACCCTAATACATAGGGAATATACAAGAGAAGCACATAGCTATTGATATTAAAGAGGTCTAGAAAATTCTTGAAACTGAAGCTGGAAAGACAAGTATGTTCAGCCATCAAGTGATTCAGCGTTCTGAAAACTAATGGAACTAGTGCATATAACTTACTTGTTTCTTTTTCAGGTTCCTAGAATGTAATTAGGTGTTTTATTTTGTATACTCCGTGTACTTGGGCAATGCCTATGTCATTCTCTCCAATAAAGTTACTTTGACCTCTTAAAAAAACGTTCTGAAAAATAATGTACTGAATATGTTTACCATATTGAAATAGAATCAAAGCAGAAATCTACCTGGCCAGGAATATCAGGCCGTTGAGCCCTACTGCCAGTTGCAATCAATACGTGCTTAGCCGTGTAGCTCAATTTAGTGCCATCTAGTTGTGTTACCTCAACTTCATTAGGACCAACAATTTTTCCCGCTCCTTCAAATATTTTAACCCCAGCATTTGTCAATAAGCGCTTGTAAATTCCATTTAACCTGAGTATTTCTTCTGTCTGAAAGTTTAAAGCAAAAAATACAATCACAATAGTACTATTATAAACAATTAACTGCATATCTAATTTCAAACTATCAGCATGACTTAAACTAATAATTGGAGCGATACGGAAGAATATTCAATAACGTGAACAAGAAATTAGTGTCCATGTTCCCACAAAGAAAACAAAAATCACCTAACTAAATTCCATATATCCTTTGCCACTAACAAGTCCCCCCCCCCAAAAAAAATAAATAAATAAATAAATTACAAGTTATGTTGTATGTTTTAAATAATAAATAATTTGTCTAAACATGCCCCTTACATGCTAAGACTTGAGATCAAATATTTAAACCAGAAAGAATTAAGATTATACTCCATCCTTAAACACCCATCGAAAGAAAATCTGGTTCGCTAGCCATTGTCAAACATCCCTCAAGAGTAACTACTATATATTTTCTGCTGAACTGTTAAACTCCGGCAAAAAAACTAGAGAATTCTAAGAAAAGGGAATCAGACCAAGCAAATAGCATTAATCAAGACAAATTATCATTTCCCTTCTTCATTGAGACTACAATGGTTCAACATTGCTAGAATAGAAAAAAAACCAAGTTATATAACACCACAACAAAACTTAGCGATCTAGCAACCACCAATTCCACTAACAAGTTTTCCAATGGAGGCATTTATGGTTATCCTAATTAGGTTGTAAACGTGAACAGAATCATATAACAAGATACACCATGAATCTTTGTTTAAAAAAAAAGGTACCTTCTTATGCAAAAGTTTCTTCCAGTTGAAGTCAATTTTCTCATTTAGCTCCCACCCAAAATTCCTGGAATCCTACAAAGCAAAAAGAGTACATTAATCATGAATAGCACACAATAGACCAAAAGAAAAACTCAGTACATCACACTAAAAATGGGACAACTTTTTGTCGGTACTAACGCAAGGAACAACAATCTGCCAAACAAAAATTTCATTCCCCAACCGACTTTCTAGAATAGATTGAAGCCAATCTATTGCTAGATAGATCCAAGAACCAATGAGTCTTAAGGCACAGATCACTGTAGGAGTATCAAATAGCTCAAAACTAATTCCGGAGGTCAAGTTCTCGCATGTTTTCAATAAGTAAAGATAATAAACCAAATTTCAAGAAAACTTTGAGCTTGAGCCATGTCAATAGAAAACTTGATAAATTAACAACCTAGATGCAATGAGATGATAACAAAGGAAGACTCCCACAGAAGAAAACTCTCACAAAATGTTTTCTTCATTTAAAGTTCTGCCACTTGAAAAGGAGTAACAAGCAGAAGAAAGTATGATTCCAACAGTTTTTACTCATGTATTCTCAAAACACTTCATGTACTACCGATACTGGATCACATTCTCACCTCAAGTTCACCACCATAAGTAGCTGCATACACCAGAATCTTCTTGGGAACACAACCACGAAGGACACACCTAGAAAACCAAAAGATGAAAAACATGATGTACACAAGCAATTTTGCTGCAGGAGTGCTACTCTCAGAAGGAATCAATCATCTCTTTTTATCAGAAAACACGTCATCCATATATAGTCTAACAGGAAAAAGGAAAGTTCTGGAATAAACTAATTATATATTCAGATGATCTGTTACCATACAGCCAGACACAAAGTAGAAGTCACTACATATTACCAACAGGTCTAATCATAACTCTATCAAAACTATTCATGCTTCACTATAGTTATGTTGATGTACTAAAAAGGGTAGCAGAAACTAAATAGTCTATTCGATGTTTTTCTCAACAGAAGTTGTTACTCTGAATAAAAGTAATCCTTATTCAATGAACCGATGATTTGTAGGTCATCAAAACAATATAAATGATGAATTGAAACTTAGGATTCAATCGACCTTTTTGGTAAGATATCACCCAACTTCTTCCATATAATTACTCTAATTTAGACTACTGAATACAAATACCACCTTTACAATCAAAATGAACATCCAAATTAAGGAATACATCAATAAAAAAAAAAAATACAGCTCAGAAAAACTGATTTCTCATTTAGTTTGTGACTCAACTCGATCACTAGCATAAGGAAGAAGATCACCCAATGGTTCAACACTTCTTTTTTATAAGATAATATTGTGTTAAGAAGAAAAAAGGTTGTTAACGTAGTACACAAGAAGTATACAAGAGATCCCCCCCTATGTAGGATAAGGGAAAAGTGCTAGCAAATCCTAAAAAGAAGAAATGGAGAAATTTACACTGTTTTGGACCACCATCCAATGAAAGAGGGTGTAAAGGAAAGAAGACTTAGGCCTGGTTTGGGCAGTAAGTTGAGATGAGATGAAAGTTGAATAAAATATTATTAGAATATTATTTTTTAATATTATTTTTGTTTTGAAATTTGAAAAAGTTGAAATGGTTATTGTATTTTGTTTGGAAGTTCGGAAGAATTGTAATGATTAGATGAGATGAGATGAGATAGTTTCACTAAACAAACCAGGCCTTAGGGTTCGTTTGGCAACACAACTGTTCTCAAGTATTCTCAGATATTTCCTTCCCAAACATCATTTAAGCACAAAACATTTTTCAATTTCAAATCAACTTTTTCATCTAATCATTATAACTTTTCCAACAAAACACAAAAAACAATACTAATTTTTCAAATTTCAAAAGAAAAATTATATTCAAAAATTATATTCAAACAATTTTTTAACTTTATAATATTTTTATTCAATTTTTTCTCTCCTTTCCCAAAACCCAATAAAATATCTTAATTCAAACCATTTCACTACTATTCACAGATATACTGAGATATTGTAAGTATCCAAACGGACCCTTAAGCTCTGAGAGCACTTTCATTGGATTAGCTAAAAGTTAAATCCAATGAGAATTTAACTATTGAACCATAAAATGTATCACATTGGAATAGCTACATTTCAAATATTTGGAATATAGCTACAATAACTTCTAAAGTTATTTCCAAATTTGAAAGACACTGTTTATTTATCAAATCCATTTTATATCATTTGTTTCTCTCTCCCGATATCTCCATCAATGTCTTTCTAGTTTCTATTTTTAATCCATAATTTAATTAGAATATAATTGTTAATTAATATATAATATTATGAATAGTAAAATATGGTAAAATAAAATAATTTCATAATTAAAAAAATTAAAATATTTTTGAAATTGATATATTAATTTGAGTTAGTGAAATATTAATTTAATAAGAATATGATTATTAATTAATATATAATAGGTAGAATAGTAAAATATGATAAAATTAAATAAATTAATAATTAAAAAAATTAAATATTTTTTAAATTATTAGTTATTTATTACTATTTTAAATAAATGTATAATCTAATGTGGAGATTTGATGTGAATAATTAAAATCAAATTCATCTTATATTATTTTATATTATATAATGAAAAAATAGTTATTCCAATATGGAGATTTATGTGAATGGAATAGCTAAAAGTCAAATTTCTCTTATATTCATAAAAAATGTCCTTTAACTTTAACTAATCCAATGAGAGTGCTCTGACATTAACATCATATTCTTCAAAACTATGCTCCTTTCTTTCTTGCCAAATACACCCCAATAAGCAAGAAGGGAGCATCCTCCACGATCAAGCGCATTGATGGCTACCAAATTGACCTTTCCAACATGCTAGAAAATCTACTACTCGAGCAGGCATCATCCAATCATTCCTAAATTGGACAAAAACCATATTCCATGACTTGCTAGCAACCTTGCAATGCACTAGAGGGTGATGAACATATTCTTCATTTTAGTTATAAATCCGACATCGGTTAATCACAATGATGCCCCACTTCCTCATGTTGTCTAGGGAAAGAGTCTTCCTTAAAGCTACTGCCCAAGTGAAATTTACTCTAGGGGGCCTTTTGCCTCCAAATGAGCTTTCGTGGGAAATGATCCCTAGCCAGGGCACGCACACAATGTAAACTGATTGTACTTTGAGCACTCCTTTCCTAGATGACCCCCAAATCATTTTATCATCATTGTTACCTCACAATTCTCAAATACAACGGGTCAAGGAACGATAAGAAGAGATCCACCACCCAATCCTTAGCCTCCTTGAAAAAATCAAGGCACCATAAAAAAGAGTCTGAAGGTAGTAGGTAATTCTCTACCATGTAAGCCTCCTTGGAGTGACCAATAATGAATAATCATGGGATAGTGTCTTTTAGAGATTGGTCACCACCACCCATCCTACCAAAAGTAGATCTTGGACCCAAGTACAAAGGGAGTATATAAGAGAGAACACCTAATGGAATAATTCTTTCCATGTTAATTGGTGACTGAATGAAAAAACTTTGTGCATTCATCACCCTCTTTAAGCCATAATGCCCTCGACTTATGTCCCTAACAAATTTTCTCCATCAGGGTTGTCCTTCCCAAATCACCAATAAGCACCGCCTTCCTTGACTTCTCTTCTCCACTCAAAATCATATGAAAATAGACACATCAGCTAAAAATGCAATATTTTGGTCATTAAGAAATGGTAAAGCCCTCGATATACAGTGAAGGCCGATGGGGAAAATTTTTTCCAGCATCTACTATAGGAAGCAACACCCTTACATGACATTATGCGAGCAAATTAGAACTAATATAATATTTTGCACCAGCCCACATTCTTAATCTTTAAACCTACTTAATTGAGAGATTGAAAAATAGATAACCACAAAGGTGTAAACATCTCACTAATCCGGCATCCAATTTGTTAAAATACCAAAAATAAGGGGAAATTACATGGTGATTTTTTCTGACGGAGCATTAGAAAATGGGAAACGGGTAAATTGCTATTGCAACTTGCAACTAATGCTCTATTCCAATGTCATTTATCGTGCTATGTTTCAATAGGTCACTGATTGTATACAAAAGGTCAACCAGTATTGTTAACAGTTTTTATTTTTATAGGTGACAAACCTACTACAAACTCAACAACAGAGCAGTTTTAGCAACGCCCAATACAAACCAAAAAAGTAAAAAACGAAAATCAGGAACTGTAGTGCATAGATTATGACTCTAGGATCACAAAGATGGCTAGGGCAACCAATGAAAAGAGCATTGAAGTTAAGAATTTTTATCAACTCACGTTCCACCAATTCCTCCTTCGACGTCTGAGCTGATTGGATGAAATGGAAGCTCACAAATCCCAACCTTGCAACAGTATTACAAACGTGATTAGGTCATCATCTAGAAATCAAACGCTTCTCATGAAAGAATAATGAATATGACAATCAAGGTAAGAGAACGCGAAGATTTGGATACAGCTAAAAGTATTTCCACGAAAATTTAAAGAATTCAGGTGCATTACTAACACCTAAATAAGCAACAATAAGACAAAAAGGCAATCAAGAATATCTTTCAAAATAAGCTATTACTGATTCTTTTACATGTGATGAAAAAAAAACTAGCAAACAAATGTGAAAACAGAAATTTGAATCACCCACTGACTATATATGTGATTCTGCAATCAATGAAAACAAAGCTATCAAGAAAACCGCATAATAAGACAATCTAGAAGAAATTATCTTCTTGTTTAGCCCTCAAATAACCATAATTATGCATTGCTTCTTCCATATCCTAAGTCTATACCTTGGCTCCATAATTAGCAGAAAATCTAGCCGCACGGACGCCACCACTTCCAGCTCCAATGACAAACAAGTCAAAGTCGTAGTGGTTTTCCTCCGCATTAGGTTGGCTCACCTCACCATCAATAAGCATCTTTCTCGCCATAGCTATATACACAGAGATCATAAAATCAAAATTTAATTAGCCCAGTAAATAAAATAGTCTATCGCTCTGTTGGCTGCCGGAAAGCTGATCGGTAGAGAGAAAAGAAGAGAAAGCTTCGAATATGACGCAATTTGTCGCTTTGGTTGAAAAAAAACAGAGAACTGCTCAACTAAGACCAATCAGTTGCTCGAATCTAAATTCAGCGTTTCCCCGGGTTTAAAAGTAAGCAACAAAAAAAAAAAAAAAAACGCAGAAAATATTAAAAAATAAAAGGCTTATCAAATCCTCCCATTTCCCCACAGCTTTCTACGAACCAAACGGATCCTTCCATCAAAAAAAAAAAAAAAAAAAAAGGGAACAGAAACGTCGACAGAGCGAGAGCAGATGATACTCTGCAATAATGTAATGAACAAAGAATGGACCTCCGAAATTTAAAAGATCGTGGAAGTTAAACTCGGAGGTGGCAAATGCAAATCAGTAGTAGCAGAGCTTAGGGCTATGGAGTCCAGTCGAAACGATTGTGTATTATCGCAGAGATAATAAATTTTTCTAAGCTTATTGACAGCGAAAGAGGTTTACTCCGGCGATTCATAATTTAGGTATGGGATTTTAGATGTTGCGTTAAAATTTAAATAAAATATTATTATAATATTATTTTTATTTTAAAATTTAAAAAATTATGATAATCATATAAAATGAAATAATTTGATTTTCTATAACTAAATTAATCCTTCGTAATCAATCGATAGCGAGAACACAGATAAAAGGGAAATGCTATGCATCTGCCCCACACCGGCACACACTTCATATCATTTTTTTTTTTTTACACTCAATAGGTTGAGTGTGTGCCGGTGTGGGACAGATGCATATATTTTTCTCAGATAAAATAATAATAATTTCTACGATGTCTCAATATATAAATTCCGCTATTTTCTTTCATTTTCCTTAAAAATAGAAAAAGTTGGAACGAAAGATAAGATCCGATCCTTTGACCCCATATAGATATTGGTATTTTTTTTTTTAATTTTTTTTGAGAATAATATAGATATTGGTATCGAAACACTTGATTGGTTTTTTTAAATATATAAAAAATAATAATCTTAAATAAAATTTAAAAAAAAAATATTATTCATCATATTTATTTAATTATGTATTTTTCATTTTATTTTTATTTGAAATCAAATAAATTTATTTATAAATATAGTTAGAACAAACAGGTTCAAAAGTAATGTTGATATATTGGTTGTGTTTTTGGATACAACTAGTTTGTCACAACTTGATATCAAATATTCCTAATGCTACAACATTTTTTTTTTTTTATATAAGAAACTTTATTTAATAAAATGAAAATAGACAAAGTCCATGTAAAAGAGAGAATACAAATAAATTCTAGATTTTTCCCACTACATATTTCTTGTTATTAAAATACCTATCAATTCATAAACATCACATTAAGTACAAAGGTATTATCCGTCACACTGCTGTCGGTTGAGAGCTATTATGATGCCTATTCTAGTATGTTAGTAGATCCACCACATATACACAGTAAATGCAAAGATTACATTTAAAACAACAAAGGACCATATAAAGGCACAAAAATAATGGTGTCATTGTTCTATTCTTCTATGGCCTCTTTGCCCATAGTATTAATAATAAGTGGCCCTCACACCAATAGGGATTGTTGTGTCCCTTTGACCAGGTAGTGACATGTCATATATGTTATGACTCCTATCAGCCATGCACAAAATTATATTTATTAATGAAAAATATTAAAATAAAACTTTTTTCCACTCTTTACAATTTTATATTAAAAGAAGGAGAGTTTCGTAATATTAAAATTTATTTTTATTAAAATTACATATTTTTATTGATTAATTGTAAAACAAATTATAAAAAAACTGTAAGACAATTGTAAGTATATCATTACCTTAATTTTACCAACAAAAGTTAAGCTTAACCAGTTACTCTCTAGTTGAATCTCATTTTATTGGCAAAGTCATAAGTTCAAGTTACAAATTATAAGTTACTAGATATGATATTGCATTTGTTTCAAAGGAAATATATAAAACCTACCTAGCATGTCATAAATTATTTTCTATGTAAATCTTATATATGTCTGCACTTAGGTACCTTGAAATTATACAGATCAATATACTTTCTCAACTTCTCCTAAAAAGTTTCTAACTCATCGGTCAGTGAAGGGATGCAATGCCAACCCAACATTAAGTGTTGTTTGAATAGTAAATTGAGATAAGAATTAAAAATTAAATAAAATATTATTAGAATATTATTTTTTAATATTATTATTGTTTTAAAATTTAAAAAAATTAAATTATTTTTTTGATATTATTTATAAAAATTTTAAAAAATTATAATAATATAATAAAATAAAATAAAATATTTCTTATATTCAAGCCGAGCCTATCTAGTCTTGCCGCAGGCACGAGAGTCCCCCGCTCCAATCCGATCTGGTGATAAGGTGTACTTTGGGGGAATAGGAAAAGAAAGAGAGGTGTGATGTGAAAAGGAAGAATATTAAAAAGGGTGGTGCTACAGCCCCCGCTGGGGCTGTAGTATTATTTAATATATATTTTATTTAAATAATTTTTATATAGATTTTTTAATATTTTAAAATATTTTAAAAAAATAAAATAAAATAAAAATATTATTAAAAAAATATTTTTTTAATCCAAAAGTAAAAAATATATATTAAAAAATACTTTCTTAATCACGAAGTAAAATAAAAAATTATAAAAAAATATTTATAATTTTTTATTTTACTTCATGATTAAGAAAATATTTTTTAATAATATTATGATTTTTTTAAAAAATATTTAAAATAGTCATATTACAGCCCCCGTTGGGGGCTTCCGTTGAGCTTAACATGTACTTTTTTATGTGTAATTTTTTAATTTATTTTTTATATAGATTTTTTTTACACTTATAAATATTTTTAAAAAATAAAATAAATGTAAAATATCATTAAAAAACACTTCCTTAATCAGAAAGTAAAAAAAAAAAATCATTAAAAAACACTTCCTTAATCAGAAAGTAAAAAAAAAAAATCATTAAAAAACACTTCCTTAATCAGAAAGTAAAAAACAAATCATTAAAAAACACTTCCTTAATCAAAAAGTAAAAAAAAAAAATACTTTCTTAATCAGAAAGTAAAATACAAATTATTAAATATTAATTTTTATTCTACTTCGTAATTAAGAAAATATTTTTAAATAATATTATAATTTTTATTTTATTTTTTAAAATATTTAAAATTATTAAAAATATCTATATAAAAATAAATTTAAAAAAATATATAAAAAAATGCTACAGGCCCCAGCGGGAGCCCCCAGCGGGAGCCCCCAGCGGGGCATGTAGCATTTTCCTATTAAAAAAAGTAAAAACCAATGGGAGTCGGGACCACTCTTTCTTTCCGCAGCTTCTTTTTTTTTTTTTTTTAAATCAGGATATGTACAGTCATAAAATACATAAATATCATATAATTATTTAAAAAAAAATCTAATATTAAAAAATTAATTTTTTTTATATAAATCCTATATTTATTTATTTTTTAAAAAATAATTATGTAACACTTACATACTCATGATTGTAACTATCATTTCTCTGTTATTATTTATGTTATTTCACTCCTCCACATAATTTTAATATATATACTAAGGAAAAAATAAATGTTATTTTGAAAACGAAATACAGAGTTATCAAATAAATATATGCGGGCACCCTAATTTGCATCTTAATTGATATCTTAGAATAAAATTTGAATTTCTTTTATAATTTTATAGTATGAAAAAATCTATTCATCATTTATTTTCTTATTATTCACTTATTATTTTATGATGTGATATTAAATGATAGGTTCATAAATAAAATATAATAAATAATCTCCAATCATTTAATATCAAATTATGGAATGATAAGAGAGAAGAGTAATGCATTGTACAATCCTTAAATTGTGTAAATCTAGTCAATTTTATTTTTAAATTTTTTTAAATTATAATAATATTATTATCAAATGATATGTTTTTCTATTTAATGAAGGATTTGTATATATAATCTTTATTTTTGAGATTGTAAATAGAATTTTTTATAAAAAAATAATAAAAATTAAGATGATAAATAAAATTATTAATAACGAGAAAAATGGAAGTGGGATGGTAATATTAAACTTGGACTTCATGGGCCACATTTTAGAATTAAAAGTGGGCTTCATTGCACCGACAAAGTCCCTATATTATATGACTTGTAGGTAGGCGAAACGAACGAGGCTTCACGCCCATGAGTCGAGACTTGTAGTTAAAAATTAGTCATGCTGCTTTCAAGCCCAGGAGGAGGCCAGTCAATGAAAAGAACAAATAAAACAGTTGAAAATTAATTTTGACTGTACAGTTTATGCAAAATTAGTTCATTAAATTAAATAGGTTGAATTAGGTTACTTCATTTATGATATGATTTGTTTTAAGGAAAACTGTCATAATTGATTCATTAGAAAAACTTACATCCACGATCATGCGCGGTGATTTTTGTAAAACTGTCACTTTTCTCCTAACGATTTGTGACTTAGGAGTCTGCTTGTACCACGCGTGTATCTCAAAAGTTGTCAGAAAGCTATGAATTTGTCATTTTCAATTTTGAAAAAAGTAAAATAAAACTAAACAAAAAGAACTATCTCTCAAAAGTTGCTCAGGGTTCTTCTTTGCTCCTTTGCTTAGGGCTTTCCAATAGCATGAGCTCTCCACCTACACCTAGCCCTTAACCACACAGACCCTCCAATTGCCCCGGAGCCCTCTACCTGTTACGGGCTCTCCAAATATGCAGGGCTCTCCAAATATGCAGGGCTCTCCTCCGCTCGAGGCTCATCTACACGGGACCCATCTGATTAGGCGCAATACCCACCCTCCAGCAAAGTCGAGTCCCTAGACTCATCGCGACACAACGGTCGAACACAAGTCTCTCAACTTGTCGACTCTTGCGCTACAAGCCTAGTCTCTTGGCTGGCCACGATGCATTGCCTAAGGGCCAGAGCCCCAAGCTCCACCCGAATAATAGCCAATCAAAACACAAGTCCCTTGACTTGCCGACCTTCGTGCTAAGTTGTTGCCCGCGATACATTGGCTAAGGGTCAGAGTCCCCGAGCTCTACCCAAACAATAGCCGATCGGAACACAAGTCTCTAGACTTGTCGACCTTCATTGGGTACAAGCGCAGTCCCTTGGCTGACCACAATGCATTAGCTAAGGGCTAGAGCCCCGAGCTCTGCCCGAACAACAGCCAATCAGAACACAAGTCCCTTGACTTGCTGACTTTCATGGTAGATTGCTACCCGCAATGCATTAATTATGGACCAGAGTCCCCAAGCTCTTCCCAAACAACAGCCAGTCGGAACACAAGTCTCTAGACTTGCCGACCTTAGCGGGGTATAAGCCCAGTTCCTTGGTTGGCCACGATGCATTGGCTAAGGGCTAGAGCCCCGAGCTCTACCCCAACAACAGCTAATTGGAACAGAAGTCCCTTGACTTGCTGACCTTTGTGCTAGGTTGCTTCCCGCGATATATTGGTTAAGGGCTAGAGTCCTAGAGCTCTTTCCAAACAACAGCTAGTCGAAACACAAGTCTCTTGACTTGCCGACCTTCGCAGGGTACAAGTCAGTCGCTTGGTTGGCCACTATGTATTGGCTAAGGACCAGAGCCCCGAGCTCTGCCCTAACAACAGTCATACGGAACACAAGTCCCTTGACTTGCTGACCTTCGTGCTAGGTTGCTGTCCGCGATGCATTGGCTAAGTGCCAGAGTCCCCAAGCTCTGCCCAAACAACAGATAGTCAGAACACAAGCCTCTAGACTTGTCGACTTTCGCAGGGTATAAGCCCAGTTCCATGGCTGGCCACGATGATTTGGCTAAGGGCCGGAGCTTGTCAAGCATTGCCCCATAGACAACAAGGTGGGTACAAGTCCATTGACTTGTCGACTTTTCGTGCTACAAGCCGAGTCTCTAGACTCACCATGATGCATAACTGCTGCCAGCGGATTACCTCCGGGAACAAGCTTCGGAGTTAACGAGCCTCTGAGCTCCACAACCGCTTAGCACGGTTTACCATGGGGTACGAGCCAACTGGCTCAACAATAGCCTAAAGTGGGTCGACGGGCCTTCTGACCGCTTTGCGTGGGTTACTTCACACAAATTCCAACACTAACAGTAAATCGGAAACAAAAATATTGAACGAACATACACCTTTCGAATGACAATAAACATACGAACGATGCACCACCAAACCACACATCATATGTGGTCGAGTACACTTCCCGTCACATCCGAGCTCCATGCTCGCGTCATACCTGGTCAAGTACACCTCCTGCCTAAATTTGCCCCTAGAGGCATTTATCGCTTAACACAAGCGGAATGCAGAACAGAGAACCCATTTTTGAAATTTGTTTTCTTACTAACGACCTATGTTGCATATTTTATCTTAAAGATTCCCAAGGTCTTTGTTAGAACAAGTTGCCCTTAAGAATCACAGGTTTTTGTGGAGAATAAAATATACGACCCATGGCTAGAACCCAGCCCACCATGCCAAGCCAGAAGACAAGGGAGAGAGGAGACAAGGGAGAAGGGTGTTAGGAGTAAATGAGTGTTGTCAGGAGAGTAAGGGAGGGGTGTTAGAGAAAGGTGGGAAAAAAATGGATGCTTAGACACACAAAGGGTCAGGCCTCACCTCCGCTGACATACACGTAAAGGGACCGATCACATCATGGCAGGCAGGCAAGCACGCGCAATGAGGAGTGAGATAAAAGGTAAACAAACAGACTCTCTCTGGATCAGATCATTTTCTGCTTATTCTTCTTCAGCAACCTCCCGAGGAAGACATCGACTCAGCAGGAAGAGCTCTAGCTTTCTTTGTACAGTGAGAAATGAGAGATGGATGAGTGATTGTAAACAAATACATTATACTGGATTCTCCTCCCCAAATGCCCGTGAACGTAGGCAACATGCTGAACCATATAAATTTGTGTGCCCATTACTTTTTATTTTCTCTGCACTTATTTTCTATTCATTGTCATGGATGTACGCACTGACATCATCAACCGTACCAGAACACTGTTGGGGCTCCAAACAACACCTATCAAGCCCTAGTTGACTCAGTGGGCCAGGAATGACTCTTTCTCTCATTCCGATTTGTTGTGAGATTCTTCCGTCATCAACAAAGAATATAGAAAATATTGGAGACAAATCATGAATGCTTTAATCCCATGTTTTCTTAGCCAATCAATTAGCCGAAGGCATTGAGATAGATATGGTCTATCTGAGATGAGGGATTTGAGATTAATTAGGAGGATCGTGGGGCATGGATTAGGGAAACAATAGCAGCCTGTCTTAAAGGCTTAAGGGTTAGGCCATGTCTTGATGAGAAACGATGGGAAGCATTTTAATTCCATTATTATTATTATTATTATTATTATTATTATTATTATTATTATTATCTTTTTTCTCTTTTGACTATGGAGGCGGGCACGTGCCTTGATCTTTTGGTTTATCAATGATTTAGATGATTTTAATTTGGAAGAAATCTGTCCACACAAAATACTTTCCATCTATTCATTTTAGCTTTATTTATATGAATAAATAAAAGAAAAGGCTTTATCATTTTGTCTCATGTGTTTAGTTCCAAGAAATTGACACCATAATTAATATTACGCTGGATTAGTACATAAACCTTACACACACAAATGGGCAATGTTCAAAACAAAGCACTGCCACACAATTACTAGGCTAAACTCAGCAAAAACAGGAAGGTACAAGCTGGGAGGGGTACGTGGACAATAGAAAATGACAAAAATAATTCTTTTGGGAAGTCAACCACTTTGGAGATAATTACTACTACACATTAAAATATATATTAATATTTTTTTCTTTAATTCAAAATTTCTGTACCTTGCAGCAGTTCAAAGTAAATAAAATAATATTTTTTTATACTTAATTATAAACAAATTATAGTATAGTTGTTCTTATATCATTTTCTTTAAATTTATATAATTTGATTTACATCAAGCAATCCTATACTTAATTATATATATCGCCCATTAATGTTTGTTTTTCACTTTCTTTAAACATCATATGGATTAGCTTGAAACCAAGATCATTGTTCTTCGAAATTCTAGTTTTTCAATTTTTTACCATTTTTATATGGTTTTTGAAGGGTAGATATTTTTTTTTTTAAAGGTCGAAGTTACATGTCCAAGAGTGACTTCTACCCAATTTTATTAAAAAATTCTCACTTATAACGAATGAATACCTTGAGATAGAAAACAACCCAAGAAAACTTAGAAAAAAACTCCCCAAAAATTAACTCTTCTTGGTTGCCCAAAAATCCAGCAACCTCTCAACGTCTCAACACTCACTTAACGCCCTACCCACACCAGAAACCTCTCAACGTCTAAGATAAGGGATGCTAAATTTATCCATGTGAATCACATCTCGAATCAGGCCTTGAGAGAGATCAACGTCAGAAAAGTTTGAAATCATACCTCGAGTTCCTTGCTTAGCCAAAAAATAAGCCACCATAGTAGCTTCTCTAAAAATATGCCGAAAGCGAACATTTAACTCACAAGCAATAGCTTTAATTTCCTTCCAGAAATTCCAAAGAAACCAATATTTGCACACTCTCGAAGCCAACCAACCTAATAAGATCAATGAGTCCGTCTCTACTAATATATCTCGCAATCCCAAATCTCTGCACAACCGAAGCCCATTAAGAAGAGCTCTACATTCTGCAATGTTGTTCGTGACATGACCATAAGAATGCATGAACCCCGCCACTACTCCCTCCTGGTGGTTCCGAATAATACCGCCCCCACCAGCATCTCTCGGATTACTGCAAGATCCTCCATTTATATTCAATTTTACTTGGCCTCGCTCTGGAGGTTGCCACGCAATTAGTCTCACTTGCTTTACAGCAAGAGGGACAACCAGACATAACACTTCTATAATGGGCCGATCATGAACCCCCATTCCCCGAAAACCTTTGATCTTACTAGCAAGGTCTCTAATTAAACTTTTAACAGATCGAATAAGATTATCCGGATTAAAATGAATACCTTCCATTCTTGCCGCGCATCGAGCTCGCCATAGCGCCCAAGAAATCACAATAGGGAGAAACCCCGAAGCCACCCAACCTGCATTGATAATGAGGCTCTTTGCCACCAAAAACTCATCATTCCCTCCCAGTTTTGAATTTGTTGCGGTTGGACAAAACACTCACACTTCGATGCAAACGAGTACGATGCACCAATATTAATATAGATTTTTCTTTTCTTACCCCTTTCACTTTTTTCAATGGAACATGCATATCGAGACTTTGCCGCTAACTCATTCAAGTCCTCCTTAGACTCGCCCTCTGACCTAGTCTTGCATCCAACACCCACATTGTTCAAATCCTCCCCTTAAAAAAAAATCCCTGTCTCCCAGCCCACCTAACTCAAATTCCAACGCTTCATCCACTAAAGGCAAAGAACTCCATGGTTTTGAATTTTCAATCAATTCCGAGCCATCCTCATCTGAATCCATCTTTGTGATCTCAAACTAACTCTCTTGTTTTTTTCGAAGGCGTTTCCTTTACATGGATATGCACCCCTGCGGATAGCACATCCGAAGGTCCCAAACTAGCCTGAACCACACCCGTCCCTGTTCACAATATCGTTGATGCCTCTACTCTGCACTCTTCCATACATGCATCTGTAACAACCCGATCCTAAGATTAGACCATAAGATAAATTTTATGTATTTTCTCATATAACTATAAATATTCTATTATTGTTATGATCATCATCATCATCATTATTATTATTATTATCATCATCATCATTATCATGATCATTATTATTTTATCAGATTTTACATTTATTAATTTTAATAATTACTATTATAATTTTGTTTGAGTTTACTAGAGTTTTGTTTTATTTAGTTTTACTAGAGTTTTGAAATTATTATTAATTCTAATAATTATTAGTAGATTTTATTAGATTTTACATTCCACTAGAGTTTTGGTTTAAATTTAAATCTTATTTCTTCCTATCCCCACCCATAAGTATCATCCCTATCTCTTGATTTTATAATCCTAATCTATCTTCGTTCTTACCTCTTAGTTGATCATCCTAATGGAAAATCAACTCTAAAATCCTATCAGCAAACGTTCATTTTCATTCTATATAAACCCACGAAGCCTCTAAAATAAACACAAAACCTTTTAAGCCCTCGTATCAATCCCCTGCAAACTGCCAACCCGTAAGCCATGTTCTTAAGAACCACCGCAACCTCCCTCCTTCACAGCCCTTGCCAGCCACCATCAAGCAGCCACTGAAAAATAGAGTAAACCACCTCCCAAATAGCCCGTTGCACTTCCCTTCTTTCTAGGTTTCCCATCATCGATGGTCACTACTTTCCCTCCTTAAGGCTTTTTCGGTTTTACAGTTCCCTCTCTAAACTCTCTCTCCCTTCTTCGGCGTCGCACCACCCTGCTCAGAAGACCTAGTCTCGCCATCGACCACTTCTGGCTGCCTAGTATCGTCATCTAGCCCATCTCCGTTGCGTGCCCTTCTCTCGATGAGCCCTCTATTTTTGCTCTCGCACGACTTTTCTTCTTGCTCTGTCCGTGTCCGTGTTCGTGTGTTTTGGCTTCTTAGTTTTTAAGGAAACTTTGATTCACAACGGACCATTGTGCTCGAAGTATGCTGGGCTTATTTCAAGTGGACTTATATTTTTATGGGCCAGGTTATAACTTTTACAGATTCTAGTGATCTTTAAATGAACTTGTATTTTAAATTGGGCATGATCTTATATTATTTCAACAATTGTTTTAGTAATTTTATTAGGCTTAATATTAATATTTTAAAGTTGAAGTTTTTTCTTAAATAAATATATTAGTCAAAGGCTCATTTTTATAAGAAAGTGTTTAAAGAATTTCAAATATATTTTAAAATATACTATTGAGCCTAATATTTTGTTAAGATTTAAACAATATTAATATTTATTAGATTTCTTATAAGATTTAATAATTATGTTAAAAAAGGAAAACTATTTTAAGAATTGAGATTTTTATGACTTATTTGAAATAGCCAAGTATTCTACTAAGTTATAATATGTTATTAGTATTTTTAATTTAAATATTAGGATTTATTGATTATGATGTTAAACAAAAGATTTATTTGATTATCTTTTAGATTGTGAATTTAATTAAGTAGGATATTAGTACATATTGTTCCTATAAAGATTTAGTGATAGTTAATACTGCGTATAGGTGACGAGTTACGAAGTGATATTCAAGAAGAAGCGCGACAATGTAAGTAATTTGATCACAAATTAGGATCATCACAGTTTAGCTTATATATAAGTATTATTTTAGTCAGTTCATTGACAACCATTATTTATGCACCACTCATGTCATATGCAAACATGTCATCCAGTATAGCATATAATCATGTCATTCCGTATCATATTCAAATTCAGAAATTATAATTATATATGTATTATGTCATGCATCTTGTGTATAAGACACATAAGCTATCTTAACTTCAAGTACAAGATAAGATCAGATCAGTTAATCAGATGGTTATTCAGATGCATGGTACCAATGCAGTCTAGTTTTAGGGTGGATGTTCAAGCCACGAACTCAAGCGTGGCCGTGGGACGTGGGGCTGGTGCACAACCTCACACACAGGGTTAAGTGTGTTGGGCAGTCAGATTAGTCAGTTAAATTAGATCAGTCAGATAAGTCAGATCAATCAATTAATTATAGCATAACCATAAGCATAACCATAAGTATAAATAATCATGAATTTAAACTCTCAGTATAAAAACTTTTATGAAAAACTTATGTTTATTATGTTTATGTTGTGATGGATTTATTGTTGAGTTTTCAACTCATTTTAGTTTTATTTCATGTTTTTAACCACCTAGGTGAGGATGATGAATACGAGTAGGTAGGCTAGGAGTAGAAAGAGGAGTTGATTTAGTTTCAAACCTTTTAGAATAAAATTACTTTTATAACATAAATTTTATTAAATTTTATTCAGATTATTCATTTAATATTTTTGGAAGACATTTTATTAGTCATTTTTCTACAAAATAAATCATAAGTTCATTTATTAAATATGAGATCTCTTGCCGGGTTTGTTTTATGAAAAGCACGCAACACTCATAGCCTATGAGAATGGGGTGTTACAGCATCAAACACCAGCCCATCCTAAACAAACCAAATACCATGAGGATCCCTGTTGAGATCCGCCCGTCGATCCTGTATAGACTCCAGAATAACATCTCGGTGAGACTTTGAGCACTCCCCCACATCCTTTGTCATAACCGGGATGACATTCTTACTCTTCCGACGCCCCACCTCCTTCCACATATTTTTCACATTAATTTTTTTCCCTTCTCCCTAAACCAACCTCGTATGCTTTCTTTGGTTTTGTACGCTCTCGTCTAAAACACCTTGCCTCCAAGTGACCTTGCTTCCTAAAAAAAGCACAGAAGGATGGAGTGGAATCGAAGACAACCTTTTGAAAATCGCTCGTCGCAAGCACTGGTGGGCCCATCCAAAAATAATTCCGCAGAGGTTGGGAAATGTCAACTTCCGCACATATGCGCGTAGCCTTAGGACGAGTCACATACACCGTAGCATTATCTCTCTTCAAGAAACGACCATATCCATTCCCAATACTATGTAACATTGATTCTTGAAAATAATTAAGAATTAAACCCGGCAAAGTCAACCAGGTAGGGACCCATGGAAAGTCCTCTTCTTCCACATATTCCGGAGTCCAATGAGAAACTCGAAAGAGACTGCCATGAATTTCAAAATTTTCTTGAGCTATCACACTGATAAAATCCTCCTCATTTGCCATCCGAACCAGCACATTACGTGGGTTACGCAATTGCCCAATGATCGGGCTCGACTGGAGCCCCCATCGATTTTTTATATAAGCACGAATATGATCCAGCAAAGGCCGACGACGTAGGAACTTCAGAACCACCGAGAACTGAAATGGCTCAGTAGATTGTTGGATCTCTGCCTTCAAAAACAGAAAAAACATCTCGCCATCCTAAACTGAGGTTCACTCATAGTTAGAACAACCTATGGCAAAAGCTGTGGCTTCACAGTGACCATATCCATGAATTTGCGCACACCCTGTCCCGCCGAAGGTAAACGTGCATCCCTTCCGCCTAGATTTGTCGCCCTCCCCTATTTCGTGATCCCTCTAGCTCCCTGCCCTACCATCAGAGGCAGTGGGCCAGCGGCTAAAACCATGCAGAAACCCTACTTGCCCCTCAAAGGTTGAGAGAAAAAAATTCCCCTTGCCATGTCATGCTTGCAACGCTATTCAATATATTGAAGGGTAGATATATCCACTAAGCTGCATGTCAAGGGCAATCCTTTATTAATATATCTTCATCTTGAGCAGATATCTTCATCGAATGCACTCAAGCAATTAATAAAGTTTAGTTTATCATTAACCAGCGTTGTGGCTTTCAACTATATATAGTAAAACATTAATACTTCAACATGATTACAAAAACCACTAATCTTTTATGGTGCTCTTTTCCTCGTAACATGGACTCAAACAAAAACTTTTAGCTTTGTTTCTATTTTTATTCATTATATTTGCCAGCCTTTGGTATTTATTTTTAAATTAATGAAACGTTTGCCCATTAAGAAACTTTTTGTCATTTCTTTGAATGCATCTGATGCGAAACACATCGTTTGGGGAGTTAGTAAGGAGGCCATAAGCTACTAATTGTTTGGGGACCATTTTACCATTAATCACTTGTCGTTTTATGCTTATTTCTTTTAGTTACAATGTTGCTTTTTGTTATTTTACTTCTACGTGTTGCATTGTCATTAGAGGAGTTTGTTATGACTGCATTCCTTTTATGTACGTCCAGAGGATGGTGGAGGACGATCGGAAATCTTGTAAACACTTGGTCTAATGTATGGAGGTTGGAAGCCCTCGAAGCCTTCCTTATCAATACATATGAGTCTATGAGAACATTTATCAAACACCTTTCCTTCTTGCTCTCATTTCATTACTGAAGCATTTTATTACATCTCATTGGGTTCCTTAATTAATACACTACGGCAACTTCATTCAACATTACAACAGATTCATAACAAGATTCATTACAATTGGTATCCAGAAAGTTATTAAATATTCTATTTCTCTCTTTTTATCATCTTCATTTCTTTAATGGAGGTGCTCCCCTCGAAGTGAGCAATTTTTGTATATTTCTCTTTTAAGTAATAGAGGTGTGTTACAAGATCCAGAGCCAACGATTCTTCATGGGTGTAGTACGATTAAATAAACAATAATTGTTGTCGTTGAAAAATTTTTTGGACAAATTATAGCATATGAGTGAAATACTTGACGGAATACAACAAAATTCCAAGAGGATACATGAATCTCTCGTGCAGTGGCACAAGCTAGATATAACATCCAAAAATTTGGAATAGTTGAGTTGGTACTAGGCATTGTAAGCAATGAAATATTGTTATTGGATAGAAAGAGGTTATGGAGGTATTTGAGTCTCAGAAACAAGTCCAACTCCACTGGGCCACTCAATGTTGGTTTGGGGCACAAGACAAAACACAAAATTCTCATCTCATCTCATCTCATCATTACACTTTTTTCAAATCTTCATACAAAATATAATAAATAATTCAACTTTTTTCAAATCCCAAAACAATAATAATATTAAAACATAATATTTTAAACTTTCAAACAAAACGCGAAATTCTCATCTCACCCATGGAAGTCTCTTTGTGCCCATCAAAGCAGACATAACAAGAATTCCCCTTTAAAGTGCAAATTGCACTTAGGCTTCATGCTCTTCCTTTGGAGCAAATGACATAGTGAGTACATCTCTATCAAAGAGAAAGCCTCCAAAGCTAGCAACTCCACATCCAATATCCAATATCACACGGGAGCGTTTCCCCCAGGCAACATCAGGCACAGATTGCATAAAACATGATAATTAAAGCATGAAAAATACACCTATGTGCAAGAAGACAAATCTTTTGTGGATAAGAAATCACCAAAATTGAAGCTAGAGAAACAGAGTGGCTACCATCCACTCATAAAGTGTATTGAACAAGAACAACCATTAGGTAATCTATTATTCGCAAAGTCTTGGAAACTCTAGTTATTCATTTCCCTACATATGCACCACATCAAAAAACACCGGATCATCTTCCACAAGGTCATTCCACATAACATATGGAGAATAAAATGTGTTAAGACTCATGTATTAGTTTTTCATGTTGACTAGCTTCAGTAACAGATTGACAATTGCAAATTATGCCTAACTAAGGCCCGAAAGGATTTCAGTGAAACCTTCATTATGTTTACCCCCTCAGATTATTGGGAAAAGTGTCATTGCTTAGTAGGCAACAACTCCTCTCACATAGAGTGTTTGATTAGTAGGCAGCCTTCGAGTCCAGTTTTTTATTCCTTATTGTTTTTATATGTACTTTTGAATTCGTTTATATTAAGCTTAATACACTTTGGTATTTTCTGTTCTAATAGCATTACTACTTATGCTCTTATCCATCATTGTGTGCATCGCAACATGTATGAACTATTTTCACTCCACACCCATTACTTGTATTAGTTCTTTATAATACATTTTCTGATTTTGGTACTACTTGCTATATTGTTTTACATGTATGAACTTTTTTTTTGGCCTGCATACTTGAATGTGGCTGCTTTTTTTTGTACTTGAATGGTTGCTTTCATGAGTAAACTTATGTCTAGTGAAATAGAGGGGATGTAATGTGACTGGTCTTAGAAAATGTTGCGTGAAAACCTTTTTTTTTTTTCATTAGAATTTATGACTGTCGACTTGATTTAACTAGTTCTGGATACCCTCTCTATTTGTTAAACTAAATGACTTTCTATTTATAGCCAAGTGCAGCAGCCAAGTCAAAATTTGCTGTGATGAATTAGAGAATTTTATTTGATTTGGCAATGCTATTGTAAATCCCAGAGCCTATTGAGTCACAGTTTAAGTTGTTTTATGCATTACTTAAAAACAATCAAAATATGATGGTCCTAATTAGTCAGCTTCCCTGTCAAGTTTATCCTATTTACTCATAATCGTTTTTCATGGCCCATGTACTTGGTTGTCGGTTTGAGTTTAATTTACTCAATACTATTTTTTTTGTTATTTTAGTTTGATTGAGGAAGATGCACGTAATTAATGCAATGCTTTAGTACCCAACTTATTATGATGTAGGATACAATATTGAGGTTAATGCATTGCTTTAGTACTCAACTTATTATGATGTTTAATACATTGTTGTAAGTAATATTTCTGTTTTTCATGTTTAACCTACCAAAAGAACTGTTCTACTTGACGTGAGGTTATAATTTTGCATATTTTACGAACAATTATTTGCATTGCCATATTATCAATTTCTTGGCTATACATGGATGATCCGGAAAACATGAGTCGTGATCGTGAAATTTGGGTGATGGCATGGAGGAGGTATTCATTGACATGCTTTACCAGGACGTCATTCACTATAGATTAAGGACTGGCAATATCATGAGTAGAGAGCATACCAATTATGCTAAGCGGCTCATCGCTGTTTGTGTGAGGGTGTTTGACGCGAGTAAGATTCCGGACAAAATCTTGAGGTTGAAGGCCCAACAACGTCTATTTTCCAATCTAATGAGCCAAACTGGGATGAGTTGGGATCTCGACACAAAGACGATAGTGGGGAGCGAATGAGGCTTGGGAAAATGCCATCAGGGTAAGGCAATTAACTTGTGCCCTTATTATCTAATCTTTCCTGTGTCCAACTTTATTACTGACATGTGTGTATTATGAAAATTTTAGGTCAAAAATAAATGGGGGAGGTTTTGGACATTTGGCCTACCAAAGTATGAGGAGTTGTGCATCATATTCGGTGTTTCAGTTGCATACGGGACCTTGCAACACACCTCAACACAACTACCCCCAGATAGTAATGAGGAGCGGCGGCTTGATTTGGAGATGTGAGATTGGTGTGCTCTCGCATTGGGCAGTCGATAGGGATCGCGCATTGAGGTTGATGACATTGATGTTTTGATGGGGAAGGGGTCACACTCACGCGGTGTAGATGCACATTCATCACGAAGGCGTAAAGAGAAAATGAGCCCACTCGATCAAGAACTCTCTATGTGCCTGGAAGAGGTTAAATGCATGTAGATTGCGCGACATAAGCAGTATGAGAATGGGGAAGCTATGGGTTCAGTGAAGCGCGTAGTAAAGGATCACAACCTAGTGAGGGCAGCGATGGAGGTTACAATCCGATTAGTCATTGTATGATATTGCTCAATGGGATTTCCCTGAGACTAAAGGGCCCATAATGGTATCATGCAATAAAGGAGTTATGTGACCTTGATATGTGATAATGCTTCTTGTCGTTGGATCCTGCGGGAGGGAACTTTGGGCTTGGAATTGTTGATGGCATGCCTAATAATTGCCTTATCATTTATTTATTTCCACTCCTGCTACTTGTATTTTCGTGACTGCTACTTTATTTCCGTGTTTATTACTTTATCTCCGTGACAGCTACTTTATTTGTTTCATGAGACAATTATGTATTGGTTTGATGAGTTTATGTTATGTGTAATTGTGTGGTGTTAAGCTTTTTCCATGATGGTTGGGATGTGGTATTAAGTGCGATATTTATGACTAATATTTTTTCTTACCATGTATATGTTGGATGGTTGATGAGAAGTTAAAAATAAAAGAGTAATGCTTTTTTGTAATAAAATATAATGTTATCAATATATGAAATTCTAATTCCTAACTATTTTGGTTTGACATCATAGTAGAACGTGGTAGAGCATGGATGATGCAAATTGGTCAGCGAGAACCACCTTGATGGATGTGAACCTCGATGTGTACAACATCTTCCTTGATGGGGGTGCGACTGATAGTAGTGATGAATTTACAGAAGACACGATTGGGATCATGGACCTCGTTGGGAGTCTCGGTCGTCGACAGAGACAGAATCTTAGACAGCCACAACATAATTTCAGCCTGCGGGGACATCAATATATTCTGAAAGTTTTGAATGGAAATCCAAAAAATTGTCGCGAGTTATTCTGAATGGAGGTTGATGCCTTCTACGTATTATGTTCTTTGTTAAGGAACAATGGATTTTTGAGGGATTCTAGAAAATGGGTGACCATCGAGGAACAAATAGGCATATTCAATTCGATAGTGGCGCTTGGAGAAGAACAACGCATTGTGGCTTAGCGGTTTCAACATTCAATAGAAACCATTAACCGGCACATAAAAAAAGTCAACACACACATCCGGGGTGCACCCAACAATCACAGCCAACCCAAGAAATTATCCTTGGTTTCAGGTAAGTACTTTTTTGTACATAATAAATTATAATAAGGATTATGCAGTAGTTTTGCTTAAATTATTTATTTGAATGTACGCAAGCATAATCAAATGGTTTATTCGTTTGGAGCGATGCGTTGGTGCAATTGATGGGACCATCATCGACGCCATTGTACCTGAAGAGGTATGTGAGGCATTTTGCAACTGGCATGGGCGAGTTGTCCAAAACGTCTTATGTGTATGTGACTTAAATATGAAGTTGACTTTTTTGTACACTGGTTGGAAGGGAACCATGCATGATGCATGCATATTCATCGATGCATTGAGTCAGGCCCATGACCAATTTCCATGGCCTTTGGACAGTAAACATATAATATTATTTAATTATTTTTATTAAAAAAATGTTTGTCTTTATATGTATCTTGTTATATCTCTGGGAATGGTTGGTAAGTTAGTCATTTTGTTGCTGTTAATGGGTTAACAAATCATCATTATCTAGTCGAATCGGCATTCCCATGTACTCGGGGATTTGTGCCCCCTATCCTAAAGAAAGATATCATAGAAGTGACCGTTAGGGTCAGCGGAGATTTAGGTGGTATAAGGATTATTTGAATCATGTCATTCAACCATTCGTAACATAATAGAATATACATTTGGAGTCTTGAAATCACGGTTTAGATTGTTAAAACTCAGGTTTGCGTATTCAGTTGGGAGGCAAGGGTTACTAATCACTACATGTACTTTACATAATTTTATTAGAATGATGATGGCAGACGACTTCTTATTCGAAGTGTGTAGGAACATGCGGCTCGATCCAAATGGCCATGTGGTTGGTGACACTGCAGCTTCAACACGTCATCTTAACATGACGTTGGAATCAGCCCGAGCTATGGCTGTAATCAGGGATAACATTGACATTTCTATGTGGGTAGCCAGGAGCGGTTAGTGAATGGTAAATTACTCATAATGACATGAATATCATAAGAGTCGGGCTACTCTACCGCCCAGAGTAGCCTGCTCTACTTGACCGACAGTTGTGTTTTGTAACTTTTTTTTTTTAATTTTTCTATTCACATTTTTTAATATATTTAAATATTTTTAAAAATAAAAAATACACTAATACACTTAAAATCATTTCCTTAATCATTAAGTAAAAAAAATGATTTTTTTTCCCGAGCAATCAAGTAGAGTGGTAAAAATTGGTGGGCAAACTAGCTTTTTCCATATCATAAATGTTGTGATTGTAAGGGTGTAGTTTGACTATTCAAACTTTTTAAATTTTCCATGTATATTCTGATTTATTGAAATTTATGTAATATTTCTCCTTAGTTTTGATGATATATGAGGTGTAAAATTTTATTTTATCGTGGGTGTTGTGATAGATTACTTATTTTTTCAATTCTATATGCAAATTTTTTTAATAAATTATTGCTCGATATGTAATTTTTATAATAATAAAATATAAATAAACTGATTTTATAAATATTTCATAATTATTCAAGAATGTTGTAAATAAAATATATTCTTATTTGATATTTTTTATAGAATTTGATTTTATAAAAATATTGTCTTCTTATAATATTATTATGAATTATATTATAAAAAAATTGGGTATGTAATTTAAAAAATTATTATTACTTATTTATAAATATATTTATAAATAAAACAAAATCTTTACAAATACTCTACAATGATTTGTGTGACCCATATCTATCTCCTCTACAACAACTTAAAACTATCTCATCACACTTCCAATCTAAACATACAAAATTTTTAAAAATCATCTCAACTTATCTCAACTCACAAATCTCACTACTATTCACAAATCATCTCATCTAATTTCTCAATCCAAACGGAGCCTTAGCTTTAATCATCATTAATCAGTCTGCATCTAGAGATCCCTTTGCTCATCCAAATTAGGTTTCCTCGTGGATGCTTGAAAGTAGCGATTTCTACTGGTGGGATGGTGTTGAGCTTAATAAGGACACTGGTCATGTCATCGGCCTCGACCTCAATAACAGCTGCCTATACGGCTCTCTCAATTTCGATAGTAGCCTCTTCCATCTTGCTTATTTCGAGAGGCGTAATCTAGTCCTTTAAGGTAATGTTTGGGGATAAATAATTCATTTCTTCTCATTTCAAAATTTTTCATAATTTATTTTTCAAATATCATTTAAGTACAAAATATTTTTTAATTTTAAATATTCAATTTTCTCATCTAATCATTATAAAATTTTCAAACTTTTAAACAAAACACAAAATACAAGACAACCTTTTCAAACTTTAAAACAAAAATAATATTAAAAAATTATATTCAAACAATATTTTAACGTTATAATATTTTTACTCAACTTTTTCTCTCTTATTTCTAAAAAATATCTTAACTCAATCAATTAACTAATATTCAAAAATCCTTTTATTACTATTCATATAATTATCATTTCATCTCATTGTTCGAGCATGTCTTCTCCAATCCCAACTCATTTCAACAGCTTTCAAGGCAAACAAATCTCAACCTGTCTTGCCAAACTATTTGTAAATGATAATGTTATTTTGAACGTTAAATCATATACAAGTTTGGCTTAACATGATTTTAAATTTATGAATAAAATCACTAGCTATAAACTTGATTTAAGAGCTGCTTTGGATTCAGAGATGAGATAAGATGAGATGATTTTAGATGAAAAATAAAAGTTAAAAAAAATATTATACTTATAGCACGAGTAATTCTACATATAACCATGAAGTGCGTAAATGCTGCGTAATCATTTTGAAAAACCAGTAGAGTCTACAATTAAAAAAATTAATTCTTTTTATATAGGTCTCATGTTTTATTTATTTTTTTCAAAACGATTACACAGTAGTTGCACAATTCATGGTTACAAATATATTTTCTCTTTCTCATTAATGATCAAGAGATCGAATCTCATAATATTTGACTTTACATATATATATATATATATATATATGATATGGTTTTATACAACCATTTATGATTGGTTAAGGCTCTGTTTGGATATAAAAATCGTCTCATCTTCTCATTATTACAATTTTTTTAAATTTGTACATAAAATATAATAAATAATTTAATTTTATCAAATTTTAAAACAAGAATAATATAAAAAATAATATTTTTATAATATTTTATTTAATAAATATAAAATTATTTCATATCATCTTTGAATCGAATCGGTAGCAAGACATTATGCGGTTGATGCAACAGCGGCTATTACTTTCAAGCCTTCAATGACTGAGACGACTTGACTTGAAAATGAGATTTTTAACTATTATTTTCATCCGAGCGAAGTGAGGCGTACGTTGAGAACAAGACAGTTATTGGTCCCGTTAATTTTGTAAGCTTATGAGACGACTTGACTTGAAACATATGGTCCTTTGCTAACTAGTTTTTTTTTTTATGAGATGACTTGACTTGAAACATATGGTCCTTTGCTAACTAGTTTGCTTTTCATTGTCTTATATTCCAATCACATCATCTTGTTAGTAATTACCTTCCATCTTGTTTGGTGAAATAATTACATTTAATTACAATATGAAAATGTAATGTATTAACGGTGGCCATGATATCGAGTGATCAAACACAACACTTTATAAACAACAAGGTGGCACCGTTTCATAACAAACAAGGCCTAGTGCTTCAACGGTTAAGCCTTTACTTACCATATGATGCGTTAGGCATGACTGGGCATGAGAGTGATCGGACAATTTTTCCCCAACCTCTGGTATGAAAACTTTTTATATATGGGTAAAGGATTATTAGTGGGAGGGATATTCGGGCCGCTGACATTAAGCCCACAACTGGAGGATAGACTCAGTCTACGGACTCGAAACTGGAAGACTCACGGTCCAAGAGCCCACGACATGATGTCTACAATAAGATAACGCCCATAAATCAGGGTAATTATCTCATTCTTCTATTAAGGGATCACTCAAGATAAATCCAAGGGTCTATAATCATCCACGTCCTCAGTATTTATTAGCACCTCTATAAATAATGTATGAAGGTAACATATTATTCATCATCTATCTATGTACTTATATTGAGACCGCATCTCTCTAATTAGGCATCGGAGTACCCCCTGGTGCCTAATACTGCTCTCTCATTTATTGCAAGTTATCCGAGTGGTTGGTTATGTGAAACACGTCATTTACAGTGGTGTCGACTGTGGGATCTCTTACAAACTTCAGCGTGATTTTCACATGCCAGCTCCTACATGATCTCAAGCAACCCGCGATCAAGAGATGAATGCGACAGAGGTAGAAGCAAGGCTGGTAGAAGCTGAGGAGAAGTTGAAAAAAATGATGAGAGTGGTTGACCAATTACAGAAGGAGAACGAAGAGTTGAAGCGGTAGAACGCCGCAACACCACCTATCCAAAATGGGCAAGTGGAAGGAGATGCACATAGAATAGGAAGCATGAATGGTGAAGAACTGGAAAAGAAGAAGTTACACGACAAACTACATAGCCTCATTGACAAGTATGAAGATATGGCAAGAAGGATGAGAGGATTATCTTCCGTGGAACAACTGCTTAACCAAATCGACATTCCTTATGATGAGGAAGTGATGGCAGTGCCTCTCCCACCCAAGTTTAAGGTTCCTTAGATCGACTTGTATGATGGGTCACGAGATCCTGTAGATCACCTGGAGAACTTTAAAGTGCACATGACTTTCCCCGGTTTCCCTAGAGAGGTGGCTTGCCGTGCTTTCCCATTAACGTTAAAGGGGATAGTATAGGGCTGGTTTGAGACTTTGCGTCCGAGATCCATTACTAGTTTCAAAGAACTGACCAAGTAGTTCCTAACGCAGTACATAGAAAGTAGAAGGCGGTGCAGAGCAACCGCTTATCTACTAACCATTAACAAAGAGAAAGAGAGAGCCTGAAAGCATATCTAACCAGCTTCAACAAAAAGAGGTTGACCACGGATGATCAAGATGAAAATATCACGCTAGCCGCCCTCTTGGGGGCATATGGCCTTGGAGCCCATTGATGGTCGAGTTGGCCAGGAAGACCCTCTCCACCCTGAGGGAGTAAATGGATAAAGCAGACAACTTTGTTAATGTCGATGACACATAATAGGCTCTCCTGGAGCCAAGGAAGCAGGAAGTAAAGTAGGAGACGAAAAACCAAAGTAGTGCAAAAGATAAGAAGACCAGGCAGGGTCATCAAGATGGAAGGCGTGAAAGGTACTCCAATCAGAGAGAACAAGGGTACCGCCTCATTCAAAATAATCTGCGCGTGCAAGAAAATGACTAGGCGGCCAGGAAGGAAGAGTGCCTGCTGGGAAGAGGGCATCGCTATTGTAAGTACCACCAGTCGGACACCCACTGGAAAGAAGACCATTCAACATTGAAAAAAAGGGTCGCCAGTTTGGTAGGAAAGGGGAGCTCGAGCGAATGTTGGTCAAGTATCTCAAACCGAGAAGAGAAGAAGGTCATGAACGTGAACACATACGAAGCACAAGTCCAAACGACAAAAAATGGGAGAGGGAACGGAGACACAATACCCCCGACAACCATGGGATCAAGACCAAGCTCCTTTTGGGGAGATCCGTACCATAGCAGAAGGGTTCGCCAGCAGGGGTGTAACAGCGTCCAGCAGAAAGGCTCACACCCGCACAACAAGATACCACGAGGTGTATATGGCAGATAAGCCCCCTAAACACCCCAAACTAAATACCACCCCTACCATCTCATTTGGAGACGAAGACTGCCAAAGGGTTCTGTACCCCACAACGACGCCCTGGTCGTCACTTTGCTAGTAGCCAACTACATGACCAAGTGGATCCTATTTGACAATGGAAGATCACTGACTGATTCAAACGAAGTATCTTGTCGATCCATAAAAAAATGGATGACCCATGCATGATTTTAAAAAGATAAGTGTATGATCTCTGAGAGATTGAGCGGTTTGGGTCGTTCAAAAGGAATATGAACCCAATGCAATTGAGGGAGAGAGGGAGGGAGAGAGAGAAGGAAAAGGTGAAATGAGAGGGAAGTAAGCGGTTAGATTGATCAAGCCATGATGGCGGTTTGTAGCTCAAAAGTAACTGGGTTGAGACATTGGCGCGCTTCTTTATATGTTGCCACGTCACCAACTCATCAAATTTTCTCTCTTCTTAAAAGAAATCATGTTAAATGTGTATATATTAAGGGAAAAAAGTTTTCATTCCAAAATTTTCAACTTATTTCATCCAATCTCTTTCTCAAATATCACTCAAATATTAATATTTTCAAACTAATCATTACAATCTTACTGCTATTTTCAAAATTCTCTTCTCATCTCATTCCCCAAACTTATCCTAAATATGAATAATATTATATGTATTGAGTATCTATAATTTACTTTATTTTATTAGGTTTTTTTTTTCCTTTCCAATTCCAATTTCAAAATTTTCATCATTGTAATAGTTGACACATGAGCATATGATTATGTGTATAAGATTGCAGGTCAAGATAATATTATATTAATAATAGATTAAAAGTAATATTAGTTAATTCTTTATTATGTCCATGAACTCATTTGTAATTAGTTATTATTATTATGATTTTTTATTTTACACTTGTTTAGTAGGGGTGGGCAGCAGGGCCTCGCACCCCACTGCCCCACCCCCGTTGGCCCCGCCTCTACATGGCGGGGCGGGCAACCCTGCTCCGCCCATGTGGGGACGGCGCCCCCCGCCTAGCATCTAGAGGCCCTAGCGGGGGCAGGTGGCTGGGAGGGCCCAACCCCGCCTACATTTATATATATATATATATATTATAAACATAAATATATATTTATATTTTATAAATTGTGTATATATAAATATATATTACAATTTGTTAGACTTGTTCACAAAATATATATTTACAATTTGTTAAAAACTATATAGTTTAAAACTTAATACACTACAATTTACACAAAATATACATTAGTAAATTTAAAAATTACATCGTTTTTAAATTATAGTCATATTTACAAAATTTAAATTTATAATTTGGGTCTAAAAATATATTTTTAATTACTTTTACACTTAGAATTAATTTTTAAACCAAGTAAAATATAGTATTTTTTTTTAAGTAGATGAATGCGGGGCGGATTAGGAATCCGCCTCGCCACAACCCCACCCCCCACCCCATGCGGGGAAGGGGTGGCCCCGTCCCGTAAGGGGCGGGTATCACCCCTATTGTTTAGTTTGTAGAAAACCAAATGATCATCAAGAAGATGAAGAAGCTAGGAGGAGATGATGTCGAGGAGGGGATACTTGGTCTCAAGAATAGGAAGTTATTTATATCATTATTGGAAAACTGTTTTGTGAAAGATTTTTTAAAAAAAGGCTATGATATAGTTTTTTTTTAAATTATTTTACAATCAATCAATGCAAATATGTCAATTTAGTACAAATAAATCTCAATTTTAAAAAACTAATCTTCATCTAATTAACTATAAGCTGATATTTTCCTTTTAAAAAATCATTATTGAAACTATTGGTACCATTAATGTGTTATTTCATATTTTGAGAGAAACGAAGTTGGAGGATACTCTGATTAATTTGTAACATTATAAAAGTGACAAAAAATGTTTTTTTCTTCTTCTTCTTCTTTTTTTTTTTTTTTTGTTTGCTTGTTTTTTTTTTTTTTTTACAAAAATTTCTAGTTATACTTTAACTTAAACAAAAAATTGACTTTTTCAAAAATTCATTAACTAGAAAATTATATCAAAAAATCAGATTAACTACGAAATTATCTAAAAAATCGAGTTTTCCTTTTTATTTATTTTAGAATTTATTTAATATTTATAAAGTATTTTTATGTTTTAGTTAAATAGTTTTTGTCTTTTTAAATTTAACTGAATTTGATTTCAGGATTTTCTTATTTACACAGATTCTTTTTGGTTAAATTAATTAAACTGATTTTCTAAACTTTTTTTAAACAACCTATTTTTTAAAAGCATTTTTAGTTAAAATGAGTTTTAACATCGTTTTTAGATAAAGATGTTTTTATAAATCTTTTTAGTTAAACCAGTTTTTTCAATCAGCTAAAGGTAATGTTTTTGAATTTCTCTAGTTAAAGTGATATTGTTTTTTTTTTTTTTTTTGTAAGTATAATTAGGATATTGTTGTTCATTAGAGAGATACAGCATCCTTGGTCAACTATTTTTTTCAGGGTTTTAAAAAATTATCATGGGGATGTTTGTAAACATTTTTTTTATCTAATTTCATATTATCTCATTTCATTCTCAAACATCATTCAAATACAAACATTTTCAAACTAATTATTACAACTTTCCTAACTTTTCAAACAAAAACCAAAAAGCAATTCAATTTTTTCAAATTTTAAAATAAAAATAATATTAAAAAATTATACTATAACAATATTTTAATTTTCTAATATTTTTTATTCAACTTTTTCGCTCTCTTTTTCGCAAAATCTAATAAATACTTATCTCAAACTATCTCACAACTATTCACAAACTATCTTACTATTATTAGTAAAATTCTCATCTCATCTAGATGTTTGGTACCAATAAGGGATTATTTCTTATTTTGTGCGAAAAGAAATTGGAATAATATTAAAGGAACCAAAGTCCTTCCTCGCCTACGGGCCTATCCACACGCTACAAAGGCCTGTGGGCCCAATGGAGTAAGCCCATGACACAAGTTTGTTTGTTTTTACAGTTTATCTCAACTCATATCATCTAATCTAATCATTACAACTTTTCAAAATTTTCACACAAAATATAATATACAATTCAACTTTTTCAAATTCCAATTCAATTTTTTCAAATTCTAAAACAAAAATAATATTAAAAAATATATTTTAACTATATTTTATTCAATTTTCAACTTTCATCTCAACTCATATCATCTAACCTAATCATTACAACTTTTCAAAATTTTCACACAAAATATAATATACAATTCAACTTTTTCAAATCCCAATTCAATTTTTTCAAATTCTAAAACAAAAATAATATTAAAAAAATATATTTTAACTATATTTTATTCAATTTTCAACTTTCATCTCAACTCATCTCATCTAAAAAAACAAACGAAGTAAGCCCTAGGTCTTTTAGCACTACTAGTATAAGGAGACTAGACCACCCTACCGCTCTCTGAATGGTATGAGAAGTCAAATGCTCTCTCAGACAACAACTTGGGGCCAGATAAAGGGAGAATTTAAATAATAACAAACTCGGACCCAGAATAAAAGAATTAGGTTGTTGTGTGAACCAGAACGAGTCATCTTCCACTGTCTATATATATATATATATATGAGGAAATTCAATCGAGATAAGTTTATTCGAGTATTGGATTCGTAGAGGCGTTATACAAGCCATCTAACTTAAGTATCGAAGGTGTTTCATACCCTTCAAGTCTTCTCTGTGTTCACTGGTATAGGTTTGCTTAAGATGTTCGCTGGAGTGCGAAACACGTCCATAATAAATATCATACATTTACGAGAGTTTAGTGAACGATCAAGATTGCATGATGTCGAATATAAGGAGGAAATTTTGAGTTTTTTATGGATTTAAAAAACTATATTATAATATTAAGTAGTACTTTTCTTTTTCTTGTAAGTGTGAATCCATACATGATTCACAGCTTCTTTAGTTGATCATATTTCCTAAGAGATAAATATTAACGATCTCACGCTATCAGCTTAGTATTCAGGATCTGATTGTGGAGATATATTCTCTTCTTGTTGTAAATTAGTTTAATAATAATTCTTAATCCCCTTGGATTTATACTGATATTTAGGATGATATCCTTCATTTTATTAATGTCTTCCCTTTTAGTATTAATCATATCTACAAATAAGTAAGTGCTTTAGCGGACAGTCTTGCTAGTTATGGAGCTCAAGGCAACACGATAAGTTTTTCCTCTAGTTTTGAGCTCCCCAGAGATATGGTTGGCCTTTTTGTTTTGGTTCATGCAGGTATTCCTAACTTTCGTCATTAATTTATAATGTTTTTAGCTTTAAGCAGTACTATGTCGTATTTTTTAGCTAGAGTTTTCCAATAATATTTTTCATAAGAGCTTGGTTTTGAGATTTCTTTTATAACCCATTTGCTCTATTTGTATAAGATATTTTTCTGTCAAAATTGAAAATTTATCAATAAAATTGAAATATCGTCTTGTTTTATTTAAAGAAAAAAATCTTAAATTGATAAAATTGGAATTCGTGTTTCACGTGGCGACGACCATTACTTTCTCAAGCCTTCAATGCCACGACAATGACTTGACTTGAAAAGTGAGGTTTTTTTCATGAGCAATGATAGCTATACCACAACTTTACAACTTTTCAAGAGCAATGACAACGGTGTAGAGTGCAATAAGGACTCCTTTTTTTTTTGATAGGTAAACATTTTATTAATAACAATAGGTATAGCCCAAGTATATAGGGGTATACAAGAGGTAACACCTAGTTTTTTTTTACCGAAGAGCCAGTAGCCACACAGTAGTGACCCCATCCCAAATTTATTAAAAAATCTTATTTATGGTGGAGGAAAACTGTAGTTACAAGCTAAATAACTAGGAGAGCACTCCTCCCAAAAACCAAAACCAACACAAAACAAAACAAAGATCTAAACAGGCCTAAATAGTAAAGCAAAAATCTAAACAAGCCTATTTAACGAGCACCGAAGGATAAATTCTAAACAAGCCTAATGGAAGAAAAAACTAAACAAGCCTATATGATAACAGAAAGAAAATCTAAACAGGCCTATAAAAACCACACACTAGACCAAACAAAAGACTATGAATACTGAAAAAATCTCATTGACGTAGGTATGGAAGACCCATCTTCTCAACACGTGTAATACCTCTTAGATGTCTTGGGAGAGAAAAATGCCCTTCATAAATCTCATTCTTCCCACTTTCGCCTTCTCTAGCCAGAAAATTGGCCACACCGTTTCCTTTCCTATATTGATGAACTACCACAAAGTTTATTCCAACCAGCTCTGCCTTTATATCATCCCAGAAATCTCAAAGGTACCATAAGGTACATCTCCCTTTCCGGAGCCAGTCTACAACAATACGAGAGTTACTTTCAATAATGATATTAAAAAAGTGAAATTGCTTGCAAGGATGAATACCCTCCACGATCGCCTTAAGCTCAGCACAGTTATTGGTCCCATTCCCAAAGTGAGTTGAGAACGCTGCTTTCACCACACCGTTAGAGTCATGGATAATTCCACCACCTCCCGAGTTCCCTGGATTTCCACGATAGCTCCCATCACAGTTTAGCTTAACCCAACCTGAGGGAGGTTTGGACCAAGTCACTATTTTTACCTCATTCGCCCTAATTCTCGGACGTTCAATCTGAAATTCTTCAAGAAATTTAATGTCTTGAATAGATAACTTACGTTTAACTCTAAGCTTATTAGCCAATGACTTCATCCAAAACCAAACATCTTTCCAGATTTTTTCAGCATTATCCTATACACCTTCCATTCTGGCCTTACACCTTCTTTTCCACAAACTCCAAGTAATTAGACAAGGAATTAAACCAACTAATGTGCCTTTGATGGAGGATTTTTTGCGTACTGAAACCAGACCATAACTTTGGTTTTCCAAGGCATCTGATGCGTAAACGGGACTCCCATCACAGCACTCCCATGAGACCAAACAGTCAAAGCTACATCCCCAGAAACTAAAACATGGTCGATAGTTTCTGTGGCTTTTCGTGCACAACAATCACATGAAGAAGCCAGATAAATGCCCTTGCTCTGCACTCTGTCATCCATGGCTAAGCAATTAGACCAAGCTTTCCATAAACACATAGAAATACGTTTCAGCAACGTACTGTGCCAAAACCAATCATGGTACAATGTATTCGAGCTTTTGCATCGCATCACCTCCCACGCTGTGCCAGTAGAGAACCTACCATCTGGAGAAGGTTTCCAGATGAAGATGTCCTGTCCACTTTTACTAGTTGGCACATTTTGTAAAATCTCCTCTGTTAGTTCCGAACCCACTAACTCCAATAAACGATCAGAGTTCCAAGAATTATTGATCCAGCAATCTTTGATGAACAACTTGGAGTTACGTACAGCCTCTATGCTAACTGATAATATGCCTGAAGCAAGCCATTTGTCAAACCAGAATGAAGCCTTTCCTCCTTTCTCCAGCACTTTTATATTCTCCATAACTTCTGGAAGGCAAGACATAATCGACTTCCAAAAGTGGGATGCATTAGGCCTCACCACATGGGATGAAATATGCTCATTACGAAAGTATTTTGTGCGAAAAAATTCAGACCACAAAGTCTTGGTAGTTATCAACCGATAAGCAAACTTCATGTGAAGAGATTTTTGTACATCTTTAAGATCTCTCAATCCCATATCCCATTATGAAATAGGCTTACAAACTTTCCCCCAAGATCTCCAATGCAGCTTTCTTTTTCCGTCAGCCTCACCCCAAAGAAAATTGGCCATAAGCGATTTAATACGAGTCACAGTCACCATGGGGATATTCATCACCGACATAAGATGAATCAGCATGCTAGATAACACGTGTCTTAATAAAATAAGTCTTCCTCCATGCGAAAGAAGCTTCATCTTCTAGCCTGCGATTTTCTTCCTTATCTTCTCGATTAATGGCTCCATGATCCTAGACATTAATCTGCCCGATACCAATGGCACCCCCAAATACATAGCAGGAAATATGCCCTCCTTAAAACCTGTAATTCTCAACAAACTACGCTTACGGATTAAGGAAATATGCTTTGACATAAACAGAGTAGATTTATCTTTACTAATAATTTGGCCCGACCACTTCTCATAAGTCTCAAGAGTGTAAACAAGGTTTTTCATAGACCTCTTATTCCCATTTGTAAAAATAAGGATATCATCTGCATAGAGTAAATGAGGTACCAGAGGAGCACCAACTGGATGATAGAATTTTTGAATATGCCTAGAATTAAAATTCTTTCTAAGTAATCTTGTCAGAACTTCCTCCTTGATAATGAAGAAAAGAGGAGAAAGAGGGATCCCTTGGTGCAGACACCGAGTCGATTTAAAATAACCAGACAAAGTCTCATTCATCATAGCAGAAAACCACGAGGATTCCACAAAATGCTGTATTAATTTGCAAAAATTATCAGAGAAGCCAAGGCCCTAAATACCTCCAACAAAAAAAATCCAATTCACCCTATCGTAGGCCTTGGCCATGTCAAGTTTCATCATCACATTACCACCGACATTTTTCTTATGTAAAGAATGAACCATTTCCTGAGCGAGAGTGATACTTTCAAAAATGCTTCGCCCATGAATGAATGCCCCTTGTTCATGTGAGACTAACTTCTCTACAACCATAATAAGTCTAGAGACAATAATCTTAGAAAAGATTTTATAAGTCACGGAACACAAACTAATCGGTCTAAATTTGTCAAAACTGGAGGGATCAGACACTTTCGAAATTAGTATAATAAAAGAAGAAGAGTAGAACCTGGTTAGGGGCGCACCCTTGAAGAAATCTCTAGCCGCCTCAATGACATCATGTTTAACAATATCTCAGCAAGACATATAAAATTCTGATTAGAAACCATCAGGACCTGGACTACTATCTTTTGGAATTGAAAAAACTGCTTGTTTTACCTCATCCTCTAAAGGTTATGTGCAAAAGAATAAATTCTCTCCCTCAGATATTTGATTTTGAATCAAATCCGAGAGGTCACACTCCTCCACACCGAAGTTCTCAGAGAGAAAATTCTAAAAGAAATCAACAGCTTCTTTATGAACAATATTGGCTCCCTCAAGAATTCTTCCATTTTCGAGCACCATCCTAGATATCAGACCTCTTTTCTGCTTTTGATTAATAACTAAATGAAAAAATCTTGTGTTTTGATCCCCCTCTGTCAGGCATCTTTTTTTAGCTATCTGACTCAAGAGACTAGCTTCCCTCTTTTCCCATAGCTGAAGTTCGATTTTAGTAACTAGGAAATTAGCCTCAACTTCCTCCGAAAACCACCCTGTAATTGGTTTTCCAGAAATTCCATACATTCCTCAAGATCTTTTAAGTGATCATCCACTCTTCCAAAAACATTTTTATTCCAAGCACGTAAAGCCACCTTAGCACGCTTAAGTTTGATAGCAAGCTTCAGAAGACCCAAGGTCGAGTCCTCCTGATTCCACGCATCTCTAACAAATGACAGGAAGGCGTCATGAGTACACGACATGTTAAGAAAACGAAATGGCGAAGGACCATAAGAGGAATGTGGCACCTTCGGAAAGACCATTATCGGACAATGATCATATGCTTTCCACAAAAGGAATTTAAATTGAGCATATGGAAATTCCCTCAAGAATTCATCATTAATAAGCACTCTATCCAGCTTCGCCCAGCTCCTAGATACCCCTTCATGGCCATTACACCATGACATACGTTGGCCAACATTTGATAAATCAAATAAACCACAATGATCTAAACAATCATTAAACTCCGACATCGAAATGAGAGGTATTGGATTTCCACCAATCATTTCGAATCCATGCGAATCACATTGAAGTCACCCAGCACCATCCAAGGTGCGTCAGCCACTTGCGTCGCTTCTAACAGGTTCCATAACTCTCTTCTTTCAACATAAGTATATTTGGCATAGACAAAAGAAATCATAATTCTATGGCCGGCCATAACCAACCATCCAGAAACCATTTGAGAAGTGCAGGAAATTACCTCAAAATCATTCCAAAACAGCCACAGTTTACCACCTTGTCTTTCATTAGAAACAGAGTAATTATACTGCAGAAAATTCCCCAACATATACATAGGATTCTCGGAAACAAACGGTTCAGAAATAGCACACAGTTTTACACTGAATTTATTGAGAAGCTTCTTCAGCCTACCTCTAGAATTTCTCATGCCTATAATATTCCAAAAGAAGATTGTTTCAGTCATAGATTTAGTTTTTGAGATCAGGTATGAACCCTTTGAGATTTTCTCATTGATAATTCCTCTGTCCTCTTTGAATTTCCAGAAATCGAACGATATTCCACATCTGACTTGTACAGTTTTTCTTTTCCTATTAGTGTTGGTATTTCGCCTTCTTCTTTATCCGACGCACATTCTACTGCCAAATCCCCTAGACAAGCCCCAATATGCATCTCCTCGACGTTTTCAACTTGTACTTGAGACATTATTTCTCCAGGGGTCTATATTCATCACACCACACTTCTTCACATTCCTTATCACTACTCTATGATATATCAGTCCTCACGTTTTGTTTAATATTTAACTATGTTTCCAAAACCACTTCCTTTGTTTTTTCCCCAATTTCTTGAATTTCCAACACAGGATTTGTCATATCCACCGTCTTGTTCACTTCATTCGTGACCTGCATATTATTTTCCAAAGCCACTGGACTATTCACGTCATTCGTAACATGCATACTATTTTCTGTATTCTATGTATTCTTCTGACCTGCTTTATTATTCACTTCCTTAGCCCGCCCATCAAGATCCGACCTTTGTTATTTTTTGGCTACCATACCTTTTTATCTTTTAGTTTACTTTCATCTTTTTTCTTTTGGCCCACTCTGCACACCACTGTTGTATGTCCTTGTTCATAACATTTTGAGCAATAAAACCCAACTTTTTCATATTTTTCTTCCTGCCAGGTACATGTGTTGGGAGCCAATACAATAGGAAAACTGATTACTGGTTCCATGGTTAGATCTACTTCTACACAAATACGCGCCCCCGAGGCTCTTGTACGATTAAGGGTAGCATTGTCTGTGCCCAGGTATCGACCGAAACGGGTCACCAAAATTTGTAGCAAGTCAGTTTTGTACAGATGCATCGGTAGGCCTGGTAAATAAATCCATTGTGGTGCCAGCGATGACTATTTCTTCACATCAAAGTCTTTAGACCATTTTCAAAGTCGAAAGTTTATCCCTGCCATTGTACGTCCTTCGCGTGCCCAACCATGCACAAAGTCATGTTCATTTTTTATCTGGATAAGAACATGGTAATCATCCATAAAACTTATCGTTGGTATATCCTGCAGACCCCAAGTTTTGATCACAGACAATCGGATTTTATCAATGGATGGTCGAACTCTTAAACGAAATTCTTCTGCTGCTCTCGTCATCTCAGTTTCAGAGAATATAAAACCCAATTCATCATTAATCTCAATTGGAAAATGCATGGGGATTTTAAACGATGGAGCTTCCAACTTCTTGTTCGCCACCTGGGCGTAAGACTGAATCACATGACCTGAAGAAGCTTCAGGCCCCGCCGACGGAAAAGCCATCGGAGGGGAAAGAAGGTGTCGTCAAAGGCAACCCTAATCACTGAAAGTCCACCAACCTAAACCAAAAATTGGAAAGGCCAGAAAAAAAGGACGTTCCAAAATAAGAAAAAAAAAATCACCTTCAGATCGCCAAAACGCTCTTTCCAAAACCTGTAAATCGTAATATTGTAAAACGCTTTCCTTTTGAAGAGGTAACACCTACTTAGGAGACAGATAATTAGGACTTCTATGGACAAGATAATTTCTGTTAAGATTTTGAAATTATATAGATTAGCCTTAATCTAGGGTTTGACTAGGACTAATTTTAGAGTTCTATTTTATTTTGAAGTCTTCAATTGTGAGCCTATAAAAAGGTAAGCCTAGGGTCATTTCAAAGGTTGTTGATTATTATTGTTATTATTGCTATTTTTGTTATTTGATATTTATGATTATACTACAGAGAGAGTTCTTCCCTATGCATCTTAGAATGAGTGCTTTAAGAAACATTTATACTCCAATTATGCTCTTCTTTGACAAACTCATAAAGAAACACATCACTATTAAGTGCAAGGCATGAATATTTCCAGATTAATAGATTGCAAAAGTAGAAACATTACGTCCACAAAGTAAAGAAAATCATATAGAGTGCATATTGAAGGAAAAAAAATTACTGCTCATATATGGAACTCTGTTGAATGGTAACTCACATCTGGAATATCACTTCTAGTTCGTCTACAATGCTATTGTCCAGCAGAAATTAATGTCTTAAGGCCTACAGACCATACCTCTTCCTCAGCTTTGTCTTTGCAAATCTATAAATATGAAAAGCCAGGGATCTGCATTAAAACTTATCATCAAACTGAAATAAAACACATCAAAATAAATAATTGATTGTTACTAACCAGATCCAGTGATCGTTCACCATTATTATATAGAAGTGAAAATGACAAGTAATCCTTCTCAGGGCGCAAATATCGTCTAAAAATAGCCTGTAAAAAGTTGAATATAGAAGTTAGTTCATCCCAGCTTTAGGAAACAAAATTCTCCACGAATTATTTCTAAAGAAATGATTTGATTTTTTTTTTTTTTAATGAAGGATGGCACCTCTGAAACTTTATTGATAAAAGGAAACCTCACTTGTGGTGGAGGAAAACCTTGATTACAAGGTTCTATATATTGCTTTTAATTACACTTCGATGAACAGAACAACCAAGCCGAAATAAAAAACTGGGACTTGAACGAAATACATCAACATTCCTATTTCTAAAGCCTAGATAGAAAAGCCATCATGTGTGGAAAAAAAAAAAAAAAAATCCCACCTGAAAATCTGGGACACGAAGACACCCAACCAAAAGAACTACATCCACATAGCAGGTAAACCTGCTTTATCAATCCGCAAGAGGCCCCTAATCTGTGATGGAATAACAGATGAATCCATCCACAAGCATGAAAAACCATCAGCCCCTAAGTTTGCCAAACCATCTGCCACATCATTCCCCTCTCTGAAAACATGTTTTATCCTGTAAGAAAAACTAGCAAGCAACACAACAATCTCCTCCCAAAACTCTTGTAATTTCCAAATGCCACAGCTACCATTACGTAGCCATTTAATCAGAATAGCAGAATCAAATTCAATTTCTACACACCTCAATCCCAACTGAGCAGAATGTCGTAATCCATATAACAGTGCCATTAATTTAGCATTGTTATTCGTACCAGGCTTTAGTCTTTCAGTAAAAGCAAGAATGAGTTCACCACCTATTGTTCCTTATAATACCTCATGCACCTGAAAGACCAAGACCTTTACTACATCCATCTAAGTTAAGCTTACACCACCCAAGATTTGGTTTCTTCCAAACAACCAATCGATTTCCACAATACTTTCATCATCAACATGCCATTCCTTCACAGCCTTTATTTTAAGACCCACCCATAAAATCCAATAAAGGATTTTCCTCCAAACCGACTCTAGACTTTCAACCTTTCCTTCCATGCGAACTGCACAGCGCCAAGCCATAATTTCCAAGTAACAATGGAAGGAATTAAGCCAAACAACATACCTCTTATCTTGGATCTCCTAGACCTTCTAAACCAAGCTCAATTTCTTGCCTCCAACTTCTGTTTCGATCATACCGCATTCCTAACTGTCCAAAAATTCTTTTCCAGATTGCAGAGGCCATTTCACCTTCCGCCAACACATGGTTCTGGTCTTCATATGCCCCTCTTGAACAACGCACACATTTGGAAACAATAGGCACACCAATACTGCGAAGCTTGTCATCATTCGATAATCCCTTATGCATGACTTGCCACATAGTAGTAGAGATTTTCTTTGGAAGAGCTAGATGCCAAACCCACTTCATCCAAGGTACCTCTGGGGCCTTTTCCCTAATACACTCCCAAGTGCTACTCACTGAGAAGGAACCTTTTTTTTGTCCCTTCCCATAAAATTTTGTCAAGACCCTGCTTATAGTTGCTGAGCTTGGCTAAGACTTCCAAAGTTGCCTCACGACTAATAAGAGAAATTAGCAACTCTTCATTACAACCAGTTTTTGATTTAACCTCTTGTAAGGTTAACTTTGGAGAGGCGATATTGTCCCAATTCAACCCCAATGGCTCCAATTCAGACCATTTGTCCCACCAAAAGGAAACCTTCCCATCTTTTACCTTTCATCTTTAGTTCTTTAAAACCGCTGGCACGTAGTTCATCACCATTTGCCAAAACCTTGTTCCTTTTCTCATAACCACCAAGGATATATGAGAATTTGTAATATCCTTAGCATGGAAGAAGGAAGCCCACAAGGAATTTTCTGCAATAATTTCCTGTGTGAATTTCATATGCAAAGCTTTTTGGACTTCTTGAAGCTTTCATAACCCAACTCCACCTTCCTTTGTCGGTCTACAAATTTTTTCCCAAGCAACCCGTTTTTTTTTTTTTTTTTTGTTTTTTGGTCTTCCATTTTCTATACCCCAAAAGAAAGTCCTGAAACTTTTATTGACAACATCTATAAATGATTTAGGAATGTGTATAATGGATATTAAATGAACTGGAATACTTGAAAGAACATGCCTTAGTAACAATACTCTAGCTCCCTTAGACAACAACCGAGCTTTCCAACCTTCAATTTTCCCTTTTATCTTCCTCAACAATTCTTCCAAGTGCCTTGTTAACAATCTACTTGTAATGATAGGGACCCCTAAATATTTAAAGGGGAGGTTTCCTTCAACAAAGCCTGTAATCTGCAGACTTGACCTTCTTCTAGCAGCTTAAATCTTATCAAAGAAATAAATAGCAATTTTTGCTTTACTCACTACCTGCCCTGCCCACGCTTCATACATCTTTAGACACTCCATAATAGCCTTTAAGGATTTTCTTCCACCATTAGCAAAAATCACCACATCATTAGCATATAAAAGATGAGAAATTAAAGGAGCTCCCATTGGGTGGGAGCAGCTACCAATAGCTTCTTTTTCATATTTTTCCTTCAACAATCTAGAAAAAAACTCTTGTGCTAAAATAAAGAGATATGGTGATAATGAATCATCTTGCCGAAGACCCTACCTCCTTTATAGAAACCCTTAACAATACCATTCATCACTACCAAGTACCAAACTGCAAACATCAAGAGAAAAACCAAAAGTTGCCAAAAATATTAAGCAGGAAGTCCCAATTCAAGCTATCATATGCTTTGGCAAAATCCACCTTAATCAAAACGTTACCTCCTCTCACCTGTTTTGTTTAAATTATGCATAAGTTCTTGTGTTAAGGTCACATTTTCCAAGATACTTCGTCCAGGTATAAATGCCCCTTGTTCCCTAGAGACAAGCTGAGACATCAAAGGAGTGAATCTCTTTACTAACAACTTAGAACAAACCTTGTAAATTACTGAACACAGGCTAATTGGTTTGAAGTTATCACACCCTGTTGGATTGTGCACTTTCAGACTGAGAAGCATATAAGACGTAGTATAAAATCTAGGCAACCTCTAAAGAAATCCCAAATCGCATCCACTACATCTGTCTTCACAATCTCCCAACATTCTTTGAAAAAACCTGAGCCAAAGCCACCTGGTCCAGGACTGCTTTCAACTAGAATTGAGAACATAACCTCTTTAATATCTTGGATTGAAGGAAGCTCACAGATTTTATTATTATCAGCCTCTGTGATGTCTTTATTAATCCAAAAGAATAGATCCGGGTGCCCAACAATTGGACGAGCTTCCATGAAAATTTTGAAATGCTTAATGGCTCCCTCATGCACTACTTCTGGCGAAGAGAAATTTCGACCATCCCTCAGTCACATTGACTCCACAAAATTGAAATCTCGCCTAGCCAAAGCACGATAAAAACTCATATTCACCTCACCCTTCTCAGCCCAATTCTATTTAGTAATATGCGTCAGCCTTATTTATTCCCTTTGAAGCCACACATCCAGTTCTATTTTTGTCGCAAGTAGAGCATCCATATCCTCCTATGAATTCGTACTTCGAAGATTCTGATCAAGTGCTTCAATCTCCTGCTCTAACCTGCTTAGATGATTATGAATCCATCCAAAAACTTGTTTGTTCCAAATCCTTAAGGCGACCCTCATTTTCTTAAGTTTTCCTACCAATTTCCATAGCCCACTCCCATCAACCCGCTTTTCCCAAACTTGCTTCACACACCTCTGAAAATCTTCATGCAAGGTCCACATTTGTTGAAACCGAAAATAAGATGGTCCACAATGTTCAAAAGGCTTCTCCATCCATATAACCATAGATGCATTATCCAAGGAGGTTCAAGATAAATATTTCATACAAGCTCTAGGGAAACAATCAAAGCACATAGTATTTACCAGAGTTCTATCCAAACGAGACTAGCTTCTAGTCCAATCTCCATGCCCATTATACCAAGACATAGGCCTTCCTGTGAAAGACATCACTTGTAAACAATTAACATCAACAAAAGAATTAAACTCCCCCATAGCCACCATCGATCTTGGCCTTCCACCTTTATGCTCTGAATCCATTCTAATAACGTTGAAATCCCTAACAACAACCCATGCAACATTATCTGTAACCAAATCTGAAAGATCATGCCAAAGTTTCCTTTGATTTTGTACCGTGCATTTGGCATATATGAAGGAGGTCAAAACACGCTTATCATTTTCCATCACCGAAACTGTTATGTGTTGCTTAGACTTCGCCACCATAAAGGGTTGAATTCCATTCTCCCATAACAGCCATAATTTCCCTCCCTCCACACTATTGGAAATACCATCCTCCAAATGTAAATCATGCATCAGCTTTGTTAGCCTATCATCCGAGCTAAAAGGTTCCGCTAAGCATACTAACTTCGGCTTAAACGTTCGCATCAGCTTTTTAAGCCTCTGGTTCGAGGACCTCAGTCTTCGGATGTTCTAAAATATATAGTTCACTTCATAAATTAAGGCGAGAGGGTTTGCTAGGAACTCAAGTAGAACTTCTAGATTTAAGAACTTTCTTTTGTTGGCCATTAGTCTCAGAATCCGAAAGCCAATCTTTCATTTTCCCCCTATTCTCTTTCACACATTGAGCTTCACATTTCGAACCAGAACAAGAAGCCCACATCTCTGCCCTCATCTTCTCCAACATCATCATCCTCCTCACTACTATCATTTTCTCCTTCCTATTGTGATTCAATCCCATCCCCAGATAAAAGCCCAACTAGTTCGTCAATGTTTCCAACAACATTCCCATCACATTCCTCAACACCTATCTCCTATGCAATTTTTTCCCCAACGATAGTTAAAGCTGCGATTGTGTGCTCTACAGAATTTTCCTCAACAACATTCCCAGCCACTAATTCTTTAAGTCCCGACAAGACAGCTTCAATTCCCTCCAAGCAGAGTATTTCGCCCTCTAAGCTGAGTATTTCCTTTTCTCCCCTTACAGGTCAACCCATTGTGCCCTTGCATATGACATGCTTGACAATATGCAGGTAAGGTTTCATAGATAACCTCCTGTAGCTAGCTTCTAGGCTGTCCATCCGTACCAATCCAGAATGACATTAATGGAGTTTTGGTGATATCCATTTCAACACATACCCTTCTAGCATCATTTCTAGTGGCACACCATGTTGTATTATCCCTGCCAAGAAATTTTCCAATGGGAGCCATTATGTTCCTCAAGAAGGATTAGAGGAAAAAATTTGGTGGCAAACCCGACAATGTCACCCACGCCGGCACCATAGTAGGCTCAATTAAAATCTGGTTTCCAATGAAAAACCTTATATGGTATGCCCTCCACATCATAGGATTCGTGAGCCAAGGATTTTAGAAAATCCTCCTCCTTTGCGAGAGGCACAAAAACATTCCGAGGTTTTTTCATTGCCAAAACCACCGGCTGGCTAACAAGGCCCCATCGATTCTAGATATATGCACATATGGAATCCAATGAAGGCCTTTGTCTCAGAAATTTCAAAACCAAAGTAAATTTGAAGGGCATCATAGATGCCTCAATTTCTTCGTTTGAAAAAACAACAAAAATCTCCCCAGCAACCTGCTTTGGAGCTTTAAAAGGGATTTGGACTTCAGGGATTGGCTGTGGAGATTGAGTAACCAAATCTGCAAAGGAACGCAAACCAACAGCGAATGTCGAGGGGCCTAGAGGGCCTCCAATGTCAGCCATCGTGGTCACAAGACGACAACCCTAGCAGAGCCAAATGATTTGGTGAATTATGATTGTTTATGATCCCTTAATGTGAAATATAACTCTTTAACTCATAGTTCTCTATCCAGGAATAATCTGTGAAATGGATGATAATATCAGACTCCTTTCTTCTCCATGTGAGTACCAGATAAGTGTTACTTCATCCTACTAATACAACTAAATTTGAAGTCATTCATACACAGTACATTGGAGAGATACGTCATGACTATCCATAGTACTGGAGAAATGAAGCTGATGTACAGAGAACATATGCACACGTCTCAGTATAACTATCCAAGAAACCTACTATTGTTCTGCACATATACAACATCTGACAAACAAAATACTTTACATAGACTTGCAGTTAGCATAAATTATGTTAAAGTCATCCTCAAGCAAACGTCTTGCTCCAATACATAATATACCCTCAACCCCCCTTTAAAAGGGTCGTCTATTCGATAACAATCTTATCAATCGTACTTTTATTTTTCATCTAAAAGTAGCTTATACATGCATGGGATATCATGTCCAGAATGAAGAATTTTAAAAACATCCACAACCATTGAAAGTACTCGTTGTAGAAATTCGGAATGGACAGAACTTAAGCTTCCCTTTCTGGCTATACTTTATTAACTGAGTGCCTTTCTTCAAAGCAATGAGCGCCTTCAAAAGAGGTGAAAAAAATTAAATACAAAAATAGTTAAAAGAATGAGATATCCACTGCATTAATAAAAGTGTGACTTTCAGAAATCACTTGTTTTAACAACACTAGATCAGTGAAACAGTAAGCTGTAAGCCAAATTAATAGTGGGACATCAAATACACACAAAATATTCCCAAGGGATACAGTCATTAATCACATTATACGTAGGCCTCTATTAATAATTTCTTTTGTTGTCATTTCCAAATGGTAGTTCTCTCAAATTATTTTTCCATTGCATTTATGTGTGGGCCGTTAACCTTTTTGGTCTAATTATAAATCTAAGAAGGTTTTCGTACTTCCATTTTTCATCTTTGGTTCCATAGTCACAGCTGTAATTCTTTATCCCCATTAATTGTAGTTATTAGCTGCATCATAGTCAATGTTGCATTACATTTAGGAAAGTAAAATTCCATTGTACATATCTTTGGCCTAAATATACAATCCTTTTATCTTGGTTCCTGTTCTTCCTTTAACCATAACAATATCACTGTAGATGAGTTAAATTCGGGGAAATTCTATACATTCTAATGACTTTTAAGAAAAAATGCATCTGCATACTCTATGCAGACTTAAATTTGAGTAATCTTCACATTGTAAGCATGAAGATCTAAGAGGTATTATGTGAAAATATATTCCAAAACTCAATCCTTTCTAGAAAAATTTACTTTGCAGCCAGGGTTTCATTCAACCTGCCTTGCCTTGATTGCCTGAGGAAAGAAACTATCCAATATTTTCATATCCTCTTACCTTCTGCATTTTCGTTTTCAATATCCTTTTGTTTTGGCTTGTGCGTATTAAACAAGTATTATCTAGAAATTTGATCCTGGGTGTGTCGTGCTATTCATTTAAAATCCCTTTGACCACATATTTATACAAGCCCAACATACACCATCAAAATCTTCCATTATGAGCGCAATTTGATGCTAATAAAAACTACAACATGAAAGACATTCGATCTAGAGTACTATTTTCCCAATCACTAATTGACATCCCTACAACAAAAACACCTAAAAAACTAAAACAAGAAGTTATGAAATTCATTTATGTTTCACTACACCTTTGTTACTTGATACTATAAATTAGGGAAGAGAACCACTCCCTTGTGAAGTTTAAACAAAGGATTGGATGAAAAAGATTTCAGAGCTTATATTCATTTGTGCATCATACACTTTAAATAGTACAAGTTGTATAACAATCCGCACAAGTTGCAGGATTTCAAAAAGTGAAGTTTAAATGATTTCAAAATATAATTCAAATATTTGAATGTTTCAAAGTTTCCCAGATGACGTTACTCCTCTGTTTTTTCAAGATAGTTGCTTGATACTCCTACTTCTCACTTGCACTATCAGTGGTAGCTTCAAACACGGAAGATTCAAAAGTTCCAATACGCCCCCTCAACCAAAAGGGTAGCTCCTGCACATGAAGGTTACTCCTCAATAAATGAAAACAAGTAGTAGCCAATGGTTTTGTAAGTAGATCTGCTATATGATCTCGTGTAGATAAAAAAGACACTTTCAGCTTATTCTGTAGATCTTGATCACGAACATAGTAAAAATCAATAATATGTTTTGTGCGTGCATGGAAAACGGGATTTGAAGACAAATATGTCGCCTCAATATTGTCACACCATATAGTCGGGCACTTAGGCAATGGAAAGAATATAGTTGATAATAATGACCGAAGCCATTGAATTTCTGCTGTTGTGTTGGATAATGACTTATACTCCCACTCAGTACTACTCCGAGCCACCATTTGCTGCTGTTTGCAGCTCCAAGAAATGAGGTTTTTTCCATGAAACACACCATAAGCCCCAACACTACCACAATCATCGTTATCCCCTGCCCAATCAGCATCGCTATAGCCATGAAGAGAGTGATTAGATTAACTTGTAATCTGCAATCCAAATGAAATGGTGTCTTTGAGGTAGCGAAGGATCCTTTTTGCGGCTTGCCAATGTGGAACTCGAGGTTGATACATATACTTACTTACACGATGGACACTAAAGGCTATGTCCGGCCGCGTGAAACTGAGATAGTGGAGAGCACTAACCGTGCTCCTGTATAAATACGGATCTTCGAATGCACAACCCTCATATTTGGAAAGATTGCAAGTTGTAGACATTGGTGTTGCACATGGTTTACTCTTATCGAGCTTTACTTTGCATAAAAGATCAGCTATATATTTTTGTTAAGTGAGAATAAGATCATCACCATCTTGAATGGTTTCCACCCCAAGAAAAAATGATAAGATGCTGAGATCCTTAACTGGAAAATGAAGGGATAGCTGGGTAATAAGTCTAGTAATAAGACTTGAATCCGAACCAGTAACGATAATATCATCAACATATATCAAAACAAGTATGTGCTTCTCACCATCCCAAAGAGTGTACAACGAGGTATCAGCCTTTGATCACTGAAAACCATAAGCTTTTAATTTTTCAGTGAGAGGAAAAAACCAAGCTCTAGGAGCTTGACTAAGACGATATAAGCTATTTTTTAGCCGATACACATGATCCAGAAAATCTGGATGAATGAAACCTTGTTGTTGTTGCATATATACTTCCTCCTTAAGAATGCCGTCAAGGAAGGCATTTTGAATGTCCAGCTGACGAATAGGCTACTGATGAGTTACAGCAAGTGAAAGCACGAGTTGAACCGTACTTGGCTTTATGACGGGACTAAATGTATTTGTAAAATCAAGGCCTTCTTGTTGATGATAGCCCTTGGCTACTAGCCGGGCTTTGTATCTTTCGATGCTTCCATCCGCATGTTGTTTAATACGGTATACCCATTTACTGCCAACAAGATTATAAGAGCTTTTTGCAGGAACAAGATTCCACGTACTGTTTGAGAGTAAGGCATTGAACTTTGTATTCATTGCTTCCTTCTAGACAGTAGCTTTTGAAGCCTCCGTGAAGCAAGTGGGCTCGGTTATGGAGTTAGACTCAGTAAGAAGTGCTTTCGGCGGAGGATACCGTATCATTGCTACGAAGGGAGTCTTTGGTTTCAATGAATTTGTTTGGGATCTAGTGAGCATGCGCCATGGTGGAGAGGGAGGTGTTGTATGTATGGGAGGATCGATAGGTGGCTGGTATAGAACATCTTGTGAGTCCGAAGTAGTATGCAGAGCTGGAGCTGGCACGTCGTGTGATTGATCTCGGTTTGTGCTGAAAGGAGTATGTGGGTGAGGATCACAATCTTGTGGTGTGGTGTCACAATCACATAGAATTTCACTTGCAGAAAACGAAAGTGTATGTGGTTGTGTGGATCGTAAAGTGATGGGTAAGGAGGTGGTATGTTGAGCAAGGGATGTGTTGTGTTACAAGGCTAATAAGGAAAATAGGATTCATCGAATATAACATGACGAGAAACAAAAGTGTTTCTTGTGGATAAATCTAGACATCTGTAGCCTTGATGTGAGAGACTATAGCCAATAAAAATACATGTTTTGGAGAGGAAGTCAATTTTATGTTTGTTAAAAGGTCGTAAATTAGGCCAACATGTACATCTAAAAGTACGCATGAAAGTATAATCAATTTTTTATTGTAAGTTTTTTTGAAAGGAGATTGATGTTGTAAAATTTTTGTGGGCAGTCGATTAATTATATAAGTTGCAGTCTGAAAGGCATCTTCCCAATAAGGTTTAGGTAGATTGGAATGAGCTAGCAAAGCGAGACCCATTTCAACTATCTGACGATGACGTCTTTCGATGAGCCCATTTGTTCATGCGTATAAGGACATGCTAGGCGATGTTGAATGCCACAAGTTTTAAAATAATTGTGCAAGAGTCTATATTCACCACCCCAATCGGTTTGGATGGCTTAAATGTTTTTGTCAAAATGGCGTTCAACATATGTTTGGAATTGCAAAAAAAATTTTTCAACATCGGATTTATTTTTTAGAGGAAAAAGTCAAATAAATCTAGTGTGATCATCCAAAAAAAAAAAATCATAATATCGAGATCCATGAATGGAAATGACAGAACTGGGCCCCCATACATCAAAATAAATCAGCTCTATTGGTTGACTTGCACGATGAAGAGAGGCTGAAAAAAGTAAATTATGGCTCTTGGCTAACTCACAATCAGAACAAACAGATTGTCTATTATTCAAACCAACAGGAAGATTATTGGATTTTAAAATGTGATTAACAATACGAAAAGAGGCATGTCCTAAATGACGATGCCAACTGGAAAAGTTAACTCGGACACCAACGAAAGCAGAAGGGATAGCTTGCTGAAGAGGCTTGGAGAAGTAATATAGTCCATCTTTACTATTGCCTTTATGCAGGATGTTCCCCAAGTAATCCTTTATCAGAAAAAAGTGTTATGGAACTCAAAATAAATAGTTATCCTGAGTAAATTTTTGGACAGATATAAGATTTTTTGGTAATTTGGGGAACAATAAGAATTTGATCTAGAACAAAAGATTTAGAATGTGAAGGTAAAATAGTGGTGCCAGTGTGAGTTATATGCAAAGCTGAACCATCACCAACTTGGATTTGATCAGTACCCACATACTCTTCATCACAAATGTTGAGATTGTTAGTCAAGGGATGAGTTGCTCCAGTATCAGCATGCCATTCTTGATCACTAGACGTCTGGGTCTGAGTAGTGGAGAGATTGACTTGAGCGTTTTGGCAAGGAAGGGGTGTTAAAAAATTTGGATAAAATCTTTTGAAGCATCACGAGGCTGTATGGCCGGGCTTCTCACATAATTGGCACCAGAGATTGTTGGGATTGTAGGAAAAGAAATTTCCATTAGTTGAACTTCGAAAAGAAGTATTGCCACACCCCCTGCCTTGTTGATTTCCACGTCCTTGATAGAAGGAAAGGTTTTGCTGCTTAGTGGCAACATTAGCTGAAGGGGAAGTGGAAGAAAAGGATTGAGAGTGATGCTGAATTCATGCTTCACAAGTAAGTAACATTGAGAAGACCTCCTCGAGAGTGAGGGAAGTAGCACGAGCACCAATAGTGGTGACTAGGGAATCATATTTGGGCCCCAATCCTGCAAGAAGATATGTGATGATATCATCACAATTCAAGGGCTGACCAGCAAAGGCAAGGTCATCGGTGAGCTTTTTAATGTGCATAAAATATTCAGTAGTTGTCTGAGTGGTCTTCGAGCAGAGGATAGTTGAGAGCGCACATGGATCGCTTGAGCCTGAGACTGGGAAGCCAAAGCCGATGTGAGAGTCATCCAAAGCTCATGGGAGGTGGTACAATGGGCAACTTGTGCTAGCACTTCGTCAGTGAGCGAAGAAGTGAGATAGCTGAGGATTAAATTATCTTGAGTTTCCCAGACATCAAACAAGGGGTTGGTAGAAGTGGTGCCATCGGTAGCAGTGAGCTGTATGGGTGGAGGTGTGAGGGTTCCATCAACATAGGCATAAACTTTTTGGCCTTTTAGATAAGGAAGCATAGTTGCCTTCCATGTAAGAAAGTTGTGTGGGAGGCATTGTGAAAGAGGAGCGTGAGTGACGTTGGTCAATTGGCTCTTATACCATGTAAAGTTTAAACAAAGGATTGGATGAAAAGGATTTCAGAGCTTATATTCATCTGTGCATCGTACACTTTAAATAGTACAAGTTGTATAACAATCCGCACAAGTTGCGGGATTTCAAAAAGTGAAGTTTAAATGATTTCAAAATACAGTTCAAATATTTGAATGTTTCAAAGTTGCCCAGATCACGTTGCTCCTTTGTCTTTGCAAGATATTCGGCTAATAGTATCCGTTGTTGCTTGATACTCCTGCTTTTCATTTGCACTATCAGCGAAAGCTTCAAACACGAAAGATTCAAAAGTTCCAACATCCCTCAAAATTCTCTAAACCAAACAGAAGACTTGAGAAAAAGATACAAATAATAAGGGGTGAGTGAAGGAAAACTAACTTGCTCATTGTCTCGCTTATGTTTCCCATGGCTAGCAGGATATGCCATTCCATGTGAAAAGACTGTTAGGAAGGCAACGAGGACGAAGCTCAAGCGATAATAGCATCAGGCAATAATGCGACGACGACTTGCCAGCCCTAGTCTTCATAGATGCATATGCTTTCTTCTCCTGATTTGGCCTCTCATCAAAATTACCCACACCCTCAAAATCAGATTGCGAAATGAGGAGCAAATGGAAAAAAGAAATGACCAGTAGAGATTCAAATCTCAAAGATCACTGACTGATTCAAACGGAACATCTTGTCGATCTGTCAAAAAATGGATGACCATTGCATGATTTTATTAGGAGATAGGTGTATGATCTTCAAGAGATTGAACGGTTTAGGTCATGTGAAAGGAACATGAACCCAATGCAATCGGGGGAGAGAGGGAGGGAGAGAGAGAAAGAAAAGGCAAAATGAGATGGAAGTAAGTGGTCATATTGATGAAGCCATGATGGTGGTCTATAGCTCAAAAGAACCTGGGTCGAGACATTGACGCGCTTCTTTATTTGCTACCATGTCACTAACTTATCAAATTTCCTCTCTTCTTAAAAGAAATCTTGTTAAATATTTGTATATATTAAGGGGAAAAAAAGTTCTCCTCCCAAAATTCTTATCTTATTTCATCATATTTATTTTTCGAACATCATTTAATATAAATACTTTCAAATTAATCATTAAAACTTTCTCAAACTTTCAAACAAAAAATTAAAAAACAAATTTAAATTTTTTCAAATCTCCAAACAAAAATAATATTTTAATTTTATAATAATTTTTATTCAATTTTTTTCTCTTTCCTTCCCAAAATTTCATAAAACATTAATTCAAACTATCTCACTACTAAACACAAACTATTTTACTGTTATTAAAAAAATTTTCTTCTCATTTCACTCCCCCAACTTGTCCTAAATATGAATAATATTGCATGTATTGAGTATCTATAGTTTACTTTATTTTATTAGGTTTTTTTTTTTCCAATTCGAATTTCTAAATTTTCATCATTGTAATAGTTGACACATGAGCATAAGATTATATGTATAAAATTGTAGGTCCAGATAATACTATATTAATAATAGATTAAAAATAATATTAGTTAATTCTTTAATGTGTCCATGAACTCATTTGTAATTAGTTATTATTATTTTTATTTTATACTTGTTTAGTTTGTAAAAAATCAAATGATCATTCGATGTCAAGAAGATGAAGAAGCTAGGAGGAGATGATGTCGAGGAGGGGATACTTGGTCTCAAGAATAGGAAGTTATTTATATCATTATTGGAAAACTATTTTTTTCAAGATTTTTTTTTTTTAAAAAAAGGCAATGATATACTTATAGTTTTTTACAATTATTTTACAGTCAATCAATGCAAATATGTCACTTTATTATAAATAAATTCCAATTTTAACAAACTAATCTTCATCTAATATAAAGTCATAAAATAACCATAAGCTGATATTTTCCTTTTAAAAAATCATTATTGAAATGATGAGTAATGAGAAATTCACTACCCCTCACCCACCCTCACCATCTACGCATAGAAGGTCTTCAGGGCAAACCCACCCTGTGCCTTCAAATCCACAACATCGTTGCCCCTATCAATCCGTTGCATGCTGATTCTGTAGCCAAACGAAGAGCATTTGAAGCACCCCTACAATCGCCGTACAGACCATTCAACATCATGGTTGGAAGGTAGCAGCTCTTGCAAATGCACTGACACCCACGGCTCCGTAACCCAGGTCTCTTGAACGCGTGCTTGGTAAATACCTTCGACCCAACTCTTCCAAGACTGCCCACATTTCCATACACTCACCTCAGCTTGTCTAGCCAGAGATTCCCCTGCCCCCCTGACCCAAAGTCTGCTCAGTAGCCATTAGGGTTTTGAGATTTTTGAAATCTCAAAACAATGTAGAAATTGGAGTGTTATACACCACAGTTCATTACAATTCATACATGCCGACACAAATGAAACTCACCATTCCAAATTGTTGCAATCAATGCACCTCAATTCGGAGATCTAACCATAAATGTTAACTTACGCACTACACGGATATGTTGGATGTCTATGCTTTGATGTTGCATAATGAAATTGTTGATATGCTGCGATGTCTATGGTTTGATGTTGCATAAGGAAATTGTTGAAAATGTTTTCTTGTCTAATTAATTCATAGAAATGTTTTTTAGGGAAGTAGAAAGATGTGAATATCCATCCTCATTGTTTTTGCTGAGATTTTGAGAATATGGATAGAGAACCTTTCTCTTATTAGAGTCTACCTCCAAAATGTACATTCATAATTTCAAATTAGAGAGCCCACAATGTCTTGAAAAGGAGCTAGAAACAAGTAAGAATATTGATTAGAGAGCCCGTAAAACTTTTTGTTAACCAGCCTAAAATCCAAAACTGTACAAGAATATTGATTAGAGAGCCCCTAAAACTATATAAAGACATAGTTAGAAAATAAAAGGGGGTGTACCACAAATACACCTAATGACAGAAATAAAAGAGTAAATAACTGGGTTGACAAAAGATTTGTCTTCCTGCACGTACTCAGAAATCACAAAAGACTAAACTTCTTGCTTCCTATCCACAAAAGATTTGTCTTCTTGCACATACTCATAAACACAGAGGATTTCCATCACACACTTGAAAACAAATAATTGGGTTGATTTAGCCCTAACCACAGCGAATCACTTTTATTACAACCAACATAAATCTTTAGCAAATAAACCTCCAGGAAAAACAAAATGTAAAGTCGTTTAAATCAACTTCAATCCAAACATCTTTTAAACAGAAAAAAAAAAAAATCTCTCCAAAGTACAAATTCATCTAATCATTTGCCAAGTTTTGGATAAAGAAAAAACACATCTCACGAAGATTTTTATCTATACAACTTTTCAAGTCTACATTCCCACTTTCACATACACCAATGTAAACTACATTACAAAAATTTTTATCCATAAAACTTCTCTACCTGCTTTCAGAAAACCCAAAACCAATCTCATTAGAAATAGGCTTCTTAAATGTAGCTGCACTTCATTTACTGTATTCTTGTTGATTGAAACTAGTTCCCTGCACATTGCTTTTGTTAGGTCCTTCATCACTGCAAAAATTTCCCACAAAATGGACAAGTTAGATTCCATCAATCAATTCAATCTATGTCGGGGATTCAAAAATAACCTACCACTCCATATTTCAACATCTTCAAAAGTCTTCTGATAAACTGGAGTAGTAGACCAGACAAAGAAACGACCAGGATGCAACACATGATTTAGCTCCAAAAGAAGTTTACCACCTGTGTATTGTAATTAAGTTAACTTACAAAGGACTATATCAAGTGGATCCCCCTATAGAGTATCAAAGTAGGTGGTTTCAAGACCCCAAAACATAAAAGTATAATTTAACAAGATTTCAAGTTTAAAGCGTGAAAAAATACAAAAACACCATTAACAAAAATCCCAACCTTGAGTTGAGCTCATTTGATCACCACTATCAAATTAAAACATTGGAATACCTTCTATGTGCCATGGAACTCTACATTGTGCACAATGGACAATATCAAAAACACGGCCGGGAAATGGAAGTTGCTTTGTGCCCATCATAGTGGACATAGCAGGAATTCCCCTTTCAAGTGCAAATTGCACTTGGGCTTCATGCTCATCCTTTGGAGCAAATGACATAGTGAGTACATCTCTTTCAAAGAGATAGCCTCCAAAGCACACGGGAGCGTTTCCCCAAGCCAACATTAGGCACAGACTGCATAAAGCATGATAATTAAAACATGAAAAATACACCTATGTGCAAGAAGACAAATCTTTTGTGGATAAGAAATCACAAAAATTGAAGCTAGAGAGACAGAGTGGATGCCATCCACTCGTAGACTGTATTGAACAAGAACAACCATTAGGTAATCTATTATTCTCAGAGTCTTGGAAACTCCAGTTATTCATTTCCCTACATATGCACCACATCAAAAAACACTGGATCATCTTCCACAAGGTCATTCCACATAACATATGAAGTATAAAATATGTTAAGACTCATGTATTAGTTTTTCATGTTGACTAGCTTCAGTAATAGATTGACAATTGCAAATTATGCCTAACTAAGTCCCGAAAGGATTTCAATGAAACCTTCATTATGTTTGCCCCCTCAGATTATTGGGAAAAGTGTCATTACTTAGTAGGCAACAACTCCTTTCACATAGAGCATTTGATTAGTAGGCATCCTTCGAGTCCTTTTTTTTACTCCTTATTATATTTATATGTACTTTTGAATTAGTTTATATTAAACTTAATACACTTGGGTCTTTTATATTAAACTCCTTTCACATAGAGCATTTGATTAGTAGGCATCCTTCGAGTCCTTTTTTTACTCCTTATTATATTTATACGTACTTTTGAATTAGTTTATATTAAACTTAATACACTTGGGTCTTTTATGTTCTAATAGCAGTACTACTTACTCTCTTATCGATCACTGTGTGCATCACAACATATATGAACTATTTTTACTACACACCCATTACTTGTATTAGTTCTTTATAATACATTTTCTAATTTCGGTACTACTTGCTATGTTGTTTTACATGTATGAACTTTTTTTTTTTTTTTTTGGCATGCATACTTGAATGTGGCTGCTTAAACTTATCTCTAGTGAAACAGAGGGGATGTAATGTGACTGGTCTTAGAAAATGTTGGTTGAAAACCCTTTTTTTTCATTAGAATGTATGACTGTTGACTTGATTTTACCAGTTCTGGATACCCTCTCTATTGGTTAAATCAAATGGCTTTCTATTTATAGCCAAGTGCAGCACCTAAGTCAAAATTTGTTGTGATGAATTACAGAATTTGATTTGATTTGGCAATGCTATAGGTAAATCCCATAGCCTATTGAGCCACATTTCAAGTTGTTTTTCCATATCTAGCACATAAAAAATGTATAGGCAGTTAGAAATCGTGGTCGTTTGCAAAATCATGGATCTATGTGAGATTTTTGGCAGTTTAAGGGGCAGTTGATTGGTAGCTTGATTTTTGCATTTGCTAGTGCCTTTTTGTAGTTGATAAAGACGATTTGTATTTGGCAATTTTTTTAATACATTAAATTAGTTAAAGGGTTTTCTTTTTGGAGGACAGTTCATAACTTTGCCCCGGTTAAATTTTATACATTAGAATGAGAGAGAGAGAGAGAGAGAGAGAGAGAGAATTTTATGCATTACTTAAAAACTACCAAAATATGATGGTCCTAATTAGTTAGCTTCCCTGTCAAGTTTATCCTATTTACTCATAATCTTTTTTCATGGCCCATGTACTTGGTTGTCGGTTTGAGTTTCATTTACTCAATACTGTTTTTTACTTATTTTAGTTTGATTAAGGAAGATGTACGTAATTAATGCAATGCTTTAGTACCCAACTTATTATGATGTAGGATACAATACTGAGGTTAATGTATAAATTTAGTACCCAACTTATTAAGATGTTTAATACATTGTTGTAAGTAATATTTCTGTTTTTCATGTCTACCCTACCAAAAGAACTGTTCTACTTGACATGAGGTTATAATTTTGGGGCGATGGCATGGAGGAGGTATTCATTGACATGCTTTACCAGGACACCATTCACGGTTGATTAAGGACTGGCAAGATCACGAGTAGAGAGCATAGCGCTTATGCTAAGCGGCTCACTGCTGTTCGGGTAAGGGTGTTTGATGTGAGCCAGATTCGAGACAAAATCTAGAGGTTGAAGGCCCAACAATGTCTGTTTTCCAATCTAATGAGGCAAATTGGGGTAAGTTGGGATCCCAACACGAAGACGATAGTGGGGAGTGGCAAGGCCTGGGAAAATGCTATCAGGGTAAGGCAATTAACTTGTGCCCTTATTATCTAATTTTTCCCGTGCCTAACTTTATTACTGACATGTGTATATTATGAAAATTTTAGGTAAAAAATAAATGGGGGAGGTTTTGGACATTTGGCCTACCAAAGTATGAGGAGTTGTACACCATATTCGGTGCTTCAGTTGCATGCAAGACCTTGCAACACGCCTCAACACAACTGCCCCTAGATAGTGATGAGGAGCGGCGGCTTGATTCGGAGATGCAAGCTCGGCGCTCTCGCATTGAGGTTGATGACATTGATGTTTTGATGGGAATTGGTGCACATTCATCACGTAAGCGTAAAGAGAAAATGAGCCCACTCGATCAAGAAATCTCTACGTTCCTGGATGAGGGTTTTTTTTTTTTTACTAAAGAGTTGGGGCCACATGTCCAAAAGTGACCATTCCCTAATTTTATTCATAAACCCTCACTTATGGCGGAGGAAAACCGTGGTTATAATAACACAATTGGAGGGTTACAAGATAGGAATAAAAGAACACCCAAAACCCTAGTGTCAAAAACAACCTTACACCCTAAAACCAAAATCCAACAAGATCAGCAATATAAGAAAAAACAACAAAAAACAAAATTAAGCAAATCTAACATGAGGATGACCCATTTTGTCCATCTTTAACATTCATTTTAGTAAATGTAGAAGTAAAGAGAAATCCTCCCATACAATACTATTACCGTCTGAACCCATTCGAGCTAAAAAGTCTGCAGGAGCATTGCCTTGTCTATACACATGAGAAATAGAGTAGTTCAATGTACCAAGAATGTCAAGACTTTCATCCCAAAAATCTTCAAAATACCATAGACCACAATGAGATTTCAGCACCCACTAGAAAACAATCATAGAATCAAGCTCAATATCAACATTAACTAGATTCAGGTTTTTCATAGTCCATAATCCAAAAAGGAGCCCCATCCTTTCGGCAAAGTTACTTGATTTGAGGCCAATATGTTTTGCAAAACATCTAATCAACTTCCCACTATGATCTTTGATTACCCCTCTAGCACCCAAAGGCTCGGATTGCCTAACAAACTGCCATTCACATTTAGCTTCACACGATCTTGAATAGGTGTTAGCCACTGGACAATGCACATAGGTTTTGTTTTCGATGGCTTAATAGGAATATTGAGGCGTTGCAAAATAACCTCATTATCATGAGATATTGGGAACGTACCTGCTTTCAATTTTTCATCCACTCGTCTGATCCAATATAAAATCTCCCACCAAACTGCACTAATTGAGCTATAGAGACCTTCCATACGGCATTTACATCTTCTAAGCCAGACTCGCCAAGTGATAATCATAGGAATAAATCCCAAAAGTTGGCCAAATTGAGAATGCTTAGAAGCCTTACCGAACCACATGGAAATAGTGTTATGCCAATCTTGCCTAGGAACATAATTAAAACCAACAAGCACAACAGCTTCCTTCCATATCTCTCGCGCAAAATCCCTGCCTGCCAAAACATGGTTTTGATCTTCATAGCCGCCATTAACACAACAATCACACATGGAGGCAATGGAAATGCCCACCTTTCTCAATTGATCATCAACACTTAACGAAAAATTAAAAGACTTCCAATAATAACAAAAATATTATGAGGCAAAATATAATTCCAAACCCAGCGCGACCATTGTACCTTGGGAGATTGAACTCTCAGAATGTCCCATGCATTGTGAGCAGAGAATTTACCATCATAATTACTTGTCCACACTAAAATGTCTTCCCCTGCTTTAGAATTACAAAGCGTATGGAGAATAACAACATAATGTCTCTCCCCAATCAATCTTTGAATTAAAGAGACATATCACCCAGACTCCACTCTACAATCCTTCACTCTAAGATTCAGATAATCAGAAATGGAAACTATTTCACAAAGCGGGCCTCCTTAAGCCAATTGTCCCTCCAAAAGGAAATTTTGCCATCCTTTAGTTTCCATTTAGAGTTTTTTAGAACCTCCCATATGCAAGACATAATACTTTTCCAAAATCTACTTCCTTTTGCCTGGTTGACAAGAGAAATATGATTATCTTTTATGTATTTGCCTCGAAAGAAATCCGATCACAAGGAGTTCTCCTTAATGTGTTTCCAATCAAACTTCATATGAAGAGATTTTTAAACCTCTTTGAGGTCCTTTATACCTAACCATCTCTCTTGACAAGGCTTGCTAATATTCTGCCAAGAACACCAATATTTCTTTGGTTTGCCCTCCCTAGCACCCCAGAAGAAGTTCGACATACATTTTTGAATCATGGTTAGAACTGACGAAGGAGCATGAATAATAGAGAGAGTGTGAATGGGAATACTTGCAAGAATATGCTTAATAAGTAATAGCCAATACCCATTAGATAGAAACTTATTTTGCCAACCCCTTGCTCGGCGTTGAATCCTGCTCACTAGATCATCAAGATGAATAGTCTTAAGTCTTCCAGATATAATAGGAATGCCAAGATACTTGAATGGTAAAGTACCCTCAACAAAACCGGTAATGCTAAGAGTAGATCTTCTCCCATGCAGAGTTATCCTCTTGGAAAAAATAATAGAAGATTTAGCTTTACTCAAAATTTGGCCTGACCAATCTTCATAGAGCTCTAAAATCTTAGAGATCGACTTCATAGATGCTTTATTCCCATTTGCAAAAATTACAATGTCATCGGCATACCTTGAGGGTGATAGAAAGGCTATCTTGCCATCCAGAAAGGCTTTCTTAATCATGCCTGAAAGAATCTCCTCCACCATAATAAATAGATGTGGCGAGATTGGATCACCTTGGTGTAAGCCTCGACCAGCTGGGTAAAAACCTTTTGAAACTCCATTCATCACTACATAGAACAACGGAGAACGAACACATTGATTTATAAGACCACATGCCATTTCCGAGAAACCCAAGTGTTTAAGAAGATGTAAAAGAAAATCTATGTTGATCATAAGCTTTGGCAATATAAATTTTCAAAACGACATTGCCCCCCGATGAGTCTTATTAATATTGTGAGTCATTTCTTGAGTCAAACTTATGTTATCAAAAATACTTCTTTCAGGAATAAATGCACCTTGCTCTGGAGAGATAAACTTGGAGAGAAAAGGCGAAAGGTGTCTAACCAGAAGTTTGGAACAAACCTTATATATCACGGTGCACAAACTAATAGGTCTGAACTTATCAAAACACTTTGGATGATCTACCTTTGGAATAAGAACCAAAGATGTAGCCAAATAGTATCTTGGGAGAGAGGTACCTTTAAAGAAATCTTGAATCGCATCAACAACATCTTTACCAACAATATCCCAGCAGGAATGGAAAAAACCCGAGCCAAATCGATCAAGACCTGGACTACTATCAATCGGGATAGAGAAAATAGTCTCTTTTATTTCTTGGATCGAAGGGAGCTTACAAAAATCAATATTGTTAGCTTCAGAGAACATCAGGCTTACCAAATGAGACAAATCCGGGAGATGACCACCTTGTTTAAAAGCAAGAAAATCTGCAAAATAATTCACAACCTCATTGTGAATGTCTTCTGGAGAAATAAGCCAACGACCATCCCGGAGCGACATCTCATGCACCATAGTGTTGTTCTAACTCTTCGAGGCTCAGGAGAATTGAATATTAGGATCACCATTCGACAACCAGTTTTGTTTGCATTGTTGAGCTAACCTAGTGGATTCCTTTTGTTGCCATAAATTTAACTCTAACCGAGAAATCAATAAATCACTTTCATCACCTTCTACGTACCCATGTCATAAGGCTTCCTCTAGATTTTCAATACGAGCCTCTAGTAAATTGATGTTAAGGTCCGTTCGCCCAAAGGATGTTTTATTCCATGCACTCAAACAACCCTTAGTCTTTTTAAGCTTCCGAACCAGTCTAAACAACCCCTTATCATTAATATCATCATCTTCCCAAGCTTTTTTGACACAATCAAAAAACGTTTCATGTGAAGTCCACATTTGTTGGAATTTAAAATAGGGGAACCCATATCGGGCTATCACCTTTTCCATCCAGATTATCATTGGAGCATGATCAGAGTTGGTCCGAGGTAAATATTGCATGTACGCACTAGGAAATTTCACAATAGCTGCTTTCAATAATGATCTGTCTAAATGAGCCTAGCTACATGACAATCCAGAATGACCATTACACCACGAAAGAGAATTTTCAGAGGACCCCATTTCTGATAATCCCACTGAATCAATGAAAGAATTGAACTCTTCCATAGCTAAAGGCGATCTATGTCGACCTCCTCGATGTTCAGAATCCACCCGAATAATGTTCAAATCCCCAGAAATGAGCCAAGAAGACCCACTCGGAATATTAGTTGCTAAAGTAAACCAAAGTTCTCTACGATCTATATGCGTACATTGAGCATATACAAACGAAACGCAAATCAATTTCCTAGCTTCTGAATATTCCACTGAAATGTGTTGAGAGCCCTAGTGAAGAACTTTGACATTTGAGGCCTCCTTCCGTAGAACCCATAATTTTCCACTCTCAGTTTCATTGGAAATACCATTCAAAAAACGGAGAGACCGTTGAAGATTTCACATTCTACTATCAGACAAGAAAGGCTCAGTAATAGCAATAATACCAGGTTTAAATTTCGGACTTACTTACGAAGCCTCATCTTAGAGGTGCCAAGACCTCTTAAATTCCAATACAAAATGGAGCCTAACATTGATTAAATTTGGGGGGCTACTTTGGGACCTGGTAGAACTCCTCAATTGTGTAACTTTCCCACTCTTGATTTGCTTCTCATTATCAGAGGCATAATTTTTTCCTTTTGCTATGTGTACTATTTTATCATCCATATCATTTTCAAAGCCATCACATATATGGATATCATTCTCTAGCCCATCTCTAGAACAAGACCCCTCTACAATGATGTCTTCAACTAGTTGCATAGAGTCACCCTCAGCCTTGGATAGAATTTCCATAAACCCCCTTGCCTTATTACTTTCAAATGAAGAAATCTCCATAAAAGAAACAAGGAATGACGTCAAAACATGATCAACAGAGAGAGAAACATCTACCTCATCAATATTCTTAGACACTGTCAAACTTGTAGAGACCTGCTGCACATCAAGCTTTTGGTTGTCGTTCATCATCTCGGGTACTTATTGATTAATAAAGTCATGGATGCCATTGTTATCAGTCAGTGGATTCACCACTGTGTCTCCAGAAAACTTCATTCCAATGTTGATTTGCCTCACACAAAGCTTCATTAGAATTAATTTTTGGGGACACATTCATTTGGCCATTAGTACTTTGATCACCATTCTAAAAAATCATATCAGCAGTAATCGATTTAGGGGGAAGGTCTGGTAGTGAAATCCACACCGGCACAACTGAAGATTCTTTGACATCATTATAATCCAAGGACTAGGGAACATATGGAACATGACTCCATTAACATCAAGTGTTTCCTTGGAAAAAGCTTTCTTAAATTCCACTTCGTTTGAAAATTGCAGGAAAACCGATCTGGGCTTGGCCATAGCCGAAACCACTGGTTGGGATTCTAAAAAGGTGCGTATCACTGATCGAATGATGTCTAAGGAAAGGCGCTGGCATAGGAACTTGAGAACTAAGGAAAAAGCAAATGGAGAAGCTGATCTCACAAGCTTCTCCTTCGTGAAATTGATGAAAACTTCACCATCCAGAATTTGGGGCAGCCACAGAGGAATCACAACCTTAGGTAAAGGTTGTGGAGTTTGGGCCACCATGTCGGTAAAGGACCGATGGAAGGATGATGCTGAAGAGCCAAGGGGGGCCTCGGTGGCAGGCATATTGCACAAGAGAACCAGAACCCTAGTGGAGCAGGTTTTTAGAATGGGGGCAAAAGCGTCAACAAATATCCATACTAAACGCATGCAGATTGCACAACGTAAACGGTATGAGGATGGGGAAGCTATGCGTTCAGTGAAGCGCAGTAAAGGATCACAACCTAGTGAGGGCAGCGATGGAGGTTACAATCTGATTAGTCATTGTATGACATTGCTAACAAGATTTCCCTGAGACTGGAGGGCCCACAATGGTATCGTGCAATAAAGGAGTTATGTGACCTTATATGCTGTAATGCTTCTTGTCGTTGGATCCCGTCGGGAGGGAACTTTTGGGCCCGAAATTGTTATGAGCATGCATAATAATTGCCTTATCATCTATTTATTTCTGCTTCTGCTACTTGTAGTTTCGTGACTGCTACTTTATTTCCGTGTTTAATACTTTATCTTTGTGACTGCTACTTTATTTATTTCATGAGACTATTATGTATTGGTTTAACGAGTTTATGTTATTGGTAATTGTGTTTTTCCATGATCATTGGGATGTGGTATTAGGTGCGATATTTATTACTAATTTTATTTTCTTACTAAGTATATGTTGGATGGTTGATGAGAACTTAAAAATAAAAGAGTAATGCTTTTTGTATTAAAATATAATATTGTCAATATATGAAATTTTAATTCTTAACTATTTTGGTCAGACAACATAGTAGAACGTGGTAGAGCATGGATGCGAATTGGTCAATGGGAACCTCCTCGATGAACGTGAACCTTGATGTGTACAACATCTTCCCTGATGGGTGTGCGACTGATAGTAGTAATTGAATTTGCAAAAGACACGGTTGGGATCATGGACCTTGTTGGGAATCTCGGTCGTCGACAGAAACAAAATCTTAGACAGCCACAACATAATATTAGCCTGCGGGGACATCAATTTGCATTATGTTCCTTGTTATGAAACAATGGGTTTTTGAGGGATTCTAGAAAATGAGTGACCATCGAGGAATAAATAGGCATATTCAGTTCGATAGTGGTGCTTGGAGAAGAACAACGCATTGTGGCTTAGCGATTTCAACATTCAACAGAAACCATTGACCGGCGCGTAAGGAAAGTAAACAAACACATCCGGGGTGCACCCAACAATCGCAACCAACCCAAGAAATCATCTTTGGTTTGAGGTAAATACTTTATTGTACATAATAAATTAAAATAAGGATTATGCAATAGTTTTGCTTAAATTTTTTATTTGAACGTACGCAAGCAAAATCAGATGGTTTATTCGTTTGGAGCGATGCGTTGGTGCGATTGATGGACCATCATCGACGCCATTGTACCTAAAGAGGTATGCGAGGCATTTCGCAATTGACATGAGCGAGTTCACTTTTTTGTACACTGGTTGGAAGGGAACTGCGCAAGATGCATGCATATTCATCGATGCATTGAGTTAGGCCCGCAACCAATTTCCATGGTCTTTGGATGGTAAACATCTAATATTATTTAATTTTTTTATTAAAGAAAATTTGTCTTTATATGTATTTTTTTATATCTCTGGGAATGGTTGGTAAGTAACTGATTTTTTTGTTGTTAATGGGTTAACAAATCATCATTATCTAGTCGATTCAGCATTCCTATATACTTGGAGATTTATGCCCCTATCCCAAAGAAAGATTTCATAGAAGTGACCGTCAGGGTCTGTAACATCCGTCCTTGTGGTGGGACTTTTTATAAAAGATTTTAGAAAGGACGACAGGAATTACCGTTCTATTTTAAACTTTTTACTTGCATACCCAGGGTGCAAGACTCTATGTTTATAAAATAAAATGTGCTTTGAGAATAAAAGAGGTTTACAACCGAAAACACTATTCTTACAATAAAAAGGTCTCTTTTACAATTAAAATCCATGCTTAGACTTCCGTGCTTTTCCCCATGAGCCATGTCCATCCTAACTGTTCGGTTCCTATGGGTGGAGGGGCATACATAAAAACTAAAATGAGTCGAAGACTCGTAAGCATTACTTTATACAGTTAAAATATAACAACATAGGTTTTCATTCATGCATTAATCATTCGTACATACTATACGTACATGCATACATGTCATACGTGCGTTCATTTGAAAACGTCATTGGACGGAGTTTTTCTTTAAATGACTTTCTTGTTGTAAAATGTTTATCCTGTCAGTGCCTTCATTTCTTCAAGAGTCGTGCTTTCATTCGCGCATTCGCGCATTCATACATACATCCATTCGTTCTTATCACTTTCATAGGCCAGTGCACACTATTATGCCCTGCGTGCTAGTGTTAGCGGCCCTATGGCCAATGGATTCGCCCATGGTTGCGGGTTGGAATCCCATTCCGTCAGGGTACAGCACTGGGTGCACTACCAGTACTACTGCCCGGCATTGCAATCTGCCCATTCATTCATTTGGGTACCCCTTTTCATTCATTCATGTGGCCGTTACGTATTTTCATGTATTTCATACTTTTATTCCATTCTTTCATTCATGTCAGCTCTAAAGAGTTGGAGCTTTCATTTAACAGTCATTTCATGAGAAAACATTCACTTTCGTGAGAAAACATTGTTTCATGAGAAAATCGTAATTTTGGGGCACGAGCCCGAAAATCGTCTTTCATGACATTGAACCCCACAATACTAACAGCACAGTTCACTACCTAATCAACTAATTAACATCTAACATAAATAACTAGGGATAGAGATTTATACCATCGACGGGCTAACCTGTGCGTTGCTCGTTGACCGTCACGGTCGATGCCGTCGGAAGGATCGTACGTGGCGGCTAGCCACGTATAGTGGTTGTTTGGGTGTTTGGATAGCTAGGTGTGGTCTTGGAAGGGCTCGTGGTGGCCTTGTGATGGTGGCAAGGAGAGTAACAAGGCGGATCTGGCCATGTACAGTGGCTGTCCAAGGGTTCGGCTAAGGGAGATCAAGGGATGCTGCTAGTTGAGCCGTGGAGGCTCGGTGTTGGTGGTACGGAGGTCCACCGTGATGGGGGGAGGAATGGCCGTGTGAGAGGGGGGAGAAGCTCGTGGGAGAAAGTGTGCATGCATGGGTGGAAGATTGGGGCTATGGGCGGTTGGGATGGGTCGGTGGTGGCTAAAGGAGGCTGAAGATGGTGGTCACACGTCGTGGGTGGCGGTGTACAATTGTGGAGGGTGAGAAACTCGTGCTTGAGGGAGAGGAAAGGCCCGTGCGGTGGAGGAAGGCTATGGGCCTCAGGTCAGGTGGAGGAGGAAGGGGGAGATGAGGAGGAGCTCGTGGTGGTGTCTGGTGGTCAAGCACGGCGGCGCTAGGAGCGTGTACAGTGAACCAGTGCATGGAGGAAGCCAGGAACGTGCACGGGAGGAAGGGGGCTGCATGGAAGGGGCTGAGCTCGCTGGAGGGCGATGGCAGGTGGGAGGAGCAGCTACCGTGGAAGTGGTGGCGCCGTTGGGTGGGCGCATGGCGGTGCAGTGAGCAACAAGCCCATTCGGGCTGTGCACTGCTGAGGGAGAACAAGAGAGAGCGTGGGAGAGAGATACTGGGATGGGGAGGCTCACCAGAGGGAGGAGGTGCCAGTGGAAGGGGCGTTGAGACTCACTGGAGCACGACGTCTCCGAGCTGGGCAGTGGAGCAGTTCAGGCATGGGGGCTGCGTACGACGTATGCTGGGGAGAGGGAAGAGAGAGAGAGGGAAGGGAAAAGTGAGGAAGAAAGAGAGGGGGTCTGGGTATTTAACCCAGTCCCTTCGTCTTGGGATCTTCAAAACGATCTGACGAAGGATCTCAAACACTAATTTAAAATGTAAAAAACATTAACTTAATTAAAAGTATTAAAGTAATGAAGATAGAGTATTATTTAGTCTAACTTTAGTTTATAAAATAATATTCCTTCATCATTAATAAAATGATGAAGTCTTATTTAACATATTTAAGAGAATAAAACCATTAAATTAATTAAAGGTTTCAACATAATTTAAATATCATAATATCTTAAATAGTTGAAGTCATTTTAATAATACTATTAAAATGATTTCCAACAATTATAATATTTATGGAGCTTTTCAAGAATATTATAATTATCGTATTTAAGATCAATCTTAATTCAATAAATGGAAATACTCCTTATAAATATTTTCAGCACATTTAAAACACTGGGCGTGCCCTAGAAGTCACATACTATCTTCAGAAACACGTCATTGGAGTTCAGCATGCCTGACAAGGCTCGCATACACTAGATAGAAGGGGCAGACAATCACATAATCTCTAACCTCAGATTTTTTTTACGTCAGAAAGAAGGAACGTAAGTCAGAAAGAGAGAAGCGTACGTAAGAAGGAATGAGCAGAGTGTTACAGAGTCAGTGGAGATTTACAAGGTATAAGGATTATTTAAATCATGTCATTCAACCAGTCGTAACGTAATAGAACGTACATTTGGGGTCTTGAAATCATGGTTTAGGTTGTTAAGACTCATGCCTATGTATTCAGCTGGGAGGCACGGGTTACCAATCACCGCATGTTGTACGTTACATAATTTTATTAGAGTGACGATGTCGGACAACTTCTTATTCGATGTGTGGAGGAACATGCAGCTTGATCCGAATGGTCATGCGGTTGGTGACGCCGCATCTTCCGCACATCATCTTGACATGACGTTGGAATCAACCCGAGCTATGGTTGTAATTAGGATAACATTGTCATTTCTATGTGGGTAGCCAGGAGCGGTTAATGAATGGTAAATTGCTCATGATGACATGAATGTCATAAATATTGTGATTGTAAGGGTGTAGTTTGATTATTCGAACTTTTTAAATTTTCCATGTATATTTTGATTTAATGAAATTTATGTAATATTTCTCTTCAGATTTTGATGATATATGAGGCGTAAAATTTTATTTTACTGTGGGTGTTGTGATACATTACTTATTTTTTTAATTATATACACAAATTTATTTTAATAAATTATTGCTCAATACGTAGTTTTTATAATAATAAAATATAAATAAACTGATTTTATAAATATTTCATACTTATTTAAGAATGTTGTAAATAAAATATATTTTTATTTGATATTTTTAATAGAATTTGGTTTTATAAAAATATTGTCTTCTTATAATATTATTATGAATTATATTATAAAAACAATTGGGTATGCAATTGAAAACATTATTACTACTTATTTATAAAGATATTTATAAATAAAACAAAATCGTTACAAATACTATACAATCATTTGTGGGACCCACATCTATCTTCTCTCTAACAGCTTAAAACCCTCTCATCTCACTTCCAATCCAAACACAAAATTTTCAAAAATCATCTCAACTCACAAATCTCACAACTATTCACAATCATCTCATCTTATCTCATCTCATTTCCCAATCCAAATGGGGCCTTAGCCTTAATCATCATTAATCAGTTTGCATCTAGAGATCCTTTTGCTCATCCAAAATAGGTTTCCTCATGAATGCTTGAAAGCAATGATTGCTGCTGGTGGGATGGTGTTGAGCGCAATAAGGACATTGGTCATGTCATCAGCCTCGACCTCAATAACAGCTGCCTATACAGCTCTCTCAATTTCGCTAGCAGCCTCTTCCATCTTGTTTATTTCGAGAGTCGTAATCTAGCCCTTTAGGGCAATGTTTAGGGATAAATGATTCATTTTTTCTCATCATAAAATTTTTCATAATTTATTTTTCAAATATCATTTAAGTACAAAATATTTTTTAATTTCAAATATTCAATTTTTTCATCTAATCATTATCAAATTTTCAAACTGTTAAACAAAACACAAAATATAAGACAACCTTTACAAACTTTAAAACAAAAATTATATTAAAAAATTATATTCTAACAATATTTTTACTCAATTTTTTCTCTCATTTCTCAAAAATATCTTAACTCAATCAATTCACTAATATTCACAAATAATTTTATTACTATTCATATAATTATCATCTCATCTCATTGTTCAAGCATATCTTCTCCAATCCCAACTCATTTCAACAGCTTTCAAGGCAAATAAATCTCAACCTGTCTTGCGGAACTATTTGTGAATGATAATGTTATTCTCAACATCAAACCATATACAAGTTTGGTTTGACATGATTTTAAATTTATGAATAAAATCCCTAGCTATAATCTTGATTTAAGAGCTGGTTTGGATTTAGAGATAAGATGAGATGATTTTACATAAAATATGAAAGTTGAAAAAAATATTATGCTTATAACACAAGTAATTCTACATACAATCGTAAAGTGCATAAATGCCGCGTAATCGTTCTGAAAAAGAGAAGGGTCCACTATTAACAAAAATAATTTTTTTATGTAAGTACCATGTTTTATTCACTTTTTTCAAAACAATTATATGACGGTTGTATAATTTACGGTTGCAAATATCTTTTCTCTTTCTCATTAACGATCATGAGATCAAATCCTATAATATTTGACTTTATATATATATATATAAATATATATGGTATGGTTTTTATTATTATATAAAAATAACAATGCATATTACTATTATTCCTAATTAGATATTATTATATGTGAATTCTGTTATATACAATCATTTTTACATAATTCTTTTAAATTTTTACATAAGATATAATAAATTATTAAACTTTTTCAAATTTTAAAATAATAATAATATTAAAAATAATATTTTAATATTATATTCAATTTATTTAAAACAATCTCAACTCATTTATGAACCGAATCGCACTAATACATTATGCGGTTGATGTGACGGTGGCCATTACTTTCAAGTCTTCAATATCACGTAGATGACTTGTGTTAGGGACCTCGGTCAAGTCCCTAAACACTATGTTCTCTATGCCAATATAATTGATGTGATGACCTAACCTCCGTTCCTCTCTTGCTTGATTCTCGAACAATGGTGGTCAAGATGACCACTTGGATGGGATATGGTTAAGTGTTTAGGCTAGGTTGGATGTATGGAATGGTGAAAAGGGTTGGTAAAGTGTATGGAGGCAAGGGTGAAAAGTGGTGCACGGCAATGGGGTAGAATGAGGTTGGCGCCACTTTGGGTTAGGTTAGGGTTTGGAAATATGATGATGGGCGGCTAGGGTTTGTGTTTAGGGTTTAGGAACTAGGGCAAGGCTTGGGCGGCTAGGGTTGGCTGAACAAGCTTGGGGAGTGATTGATGGAAGTTCCTAAATTCAAGGAATTCAAATGGAATGATGTGGCTGAATGAGGTAACTGTTTGGGTCAACTAGAGATTCCTAAATTATAGGAATCCTAGTTTGGAAAGTGGAGTGGGCGGCTAGGGTTGTTCCCAATTAGGGAAGTGTTGGCCGAATGGAATATGATCACTATGGGAAAGAGTGTTTTGGCTACTAGGGTTGGAAGAGTCCAACAATTTATGGAAAGTAGACTAACACTAGGTTAGTCGACTTTTATGAGCAAAATGGATTGAAGAGCCGAAATTGTTGATAAACACCAAGAACAATATGAAGATCACTCAAGAACACAAGTAAGACCACTTATGCCCTGAATAATAAAAAGAACAATAAGATAATTCAACACTTGATTCACGAGTTGCACAAGAATTGAATAAATCTTATATATTGATAAACACAACTTAGATTCATGAATTGAACCAAGTTGCAAGAACAAGATAAATGAATTACACTTATTCAAAGAATTGCAAAGTGTAATCCTCTTCTTAGGATCAATGAATATCATCCAAAAAGCTCAAGTGCAAAGGCACCGAAAATAATCTCTCAAACAATAGTTTCCTCATTAAGAGTTTTGCCAAAAGATGTGAATGAAATGACTAAGGGTCCTATTTATAAGTTACAACTTGGAAACCCCAATAGGTCCATTGAAAGTAAATAAATAATAATTAATTAAAATAAAAATAAAAACAATAAGATAAAGTCATGGACTAAACCATAGTGTGACATACATGGGCACATGGTGGGATAAGTGGTTGCATGTTGGTTGGTCCATGGCTAAGTGGTTCGGCATGGCCCAAGCTAGTGGCTTGGGTGTTGGCTGCATGGCACGGGCTGGGGCCGTGCGCTGGATGGCATGCCTAGTGAGCATGCCACTGGCCTGCTCGACAAGGCAAGGGCTGGAGCCGTGCGCTGGATGGCACGCCATGGGGCGTGCCACTAGCCTCACTGGTGTGCGGCAGGATGGGCGTGGGTGTGCTGCAGGAGGGCCATGGGCATGATGGCGTGCGCGCGCGCGCACGGGTTGGACTGCCTGTGCGGCGCATGGGCGCCCGCATGGTCTTGCGGCACAAGGGTGCACGCAGGGCCAAGCGGCCCACTGATGTGCGCACGGGCCTGCGCACTGGGAAGCGCCTGGGCGTGCGGCCCGTTGGGGCGCATGATGCCGCGCGCATGGGTGCGCGGTGTTGTGCTACGCACATGGGCGTGCGGCCCGTTGATGCGCGTGATGCCGCGCGCCTATGCTGCGTGCATGCTAGCCCGCATGCTAGGCGCCTCGTGAGTGCCATCGCGCAGGCCAAGGCATGCATGCATGCTGGGCGTCCTGTGCGTGTCACCCCACGAGCCAAGGCATGGTTGTGGACTAGCCAATGTGCATGCTCCCACTATGATTAGGGCATGTGCGGCCCCTCTAGAGGCAACTCGACGTGGGGGTCTAACAACTCGACTTTACTTGACTTGAAAATGAGAATTTTAACTATTATTTTCATCCGAGCGAAGTGAAGCATACGTCTAGAACAAGACAATTATTGGTCCCGTTAATTTTTTAAGCTTATGAGACGACTTGACTTGAAACATATAGTCCTTGGCTAACTAGTTTGCTTTTCACTGTCTTATAGTCCAATCAAATCATCTTGTTAGTAATTACCTCCCATCTTGTTTGGTGAAATAATTACATTTAATTACAATATGAAAATGTAATGTATTAATTGTGACCATGATATCGACTGAGCATCTATGATGATATATATACAAATAACCAAAGATCAAAATAACACAAAATATATTCACATATCATTAGTCTCTATACACAACTCTAATTGAAAGTGTTGTGACATGATGTACATACTACAAAGTCATTTCACTGTTCCAATGGTCATCACAACACTTACATTTTATTTAGGACAATGATTAATCTGCGAGTGTCTTATAATTATTTTTAAAACTTATATTAAATCAATGATGATTTTGTAAAGTTAGATTTTGTTTTTAATGATACCTACAAAAAAAAAAGTTTAATGAAATAGCATGTTTGCATTGCCTGATTGTGAAATTGGTCAAAATTAAGAGCTTTAAAAAATTGTAGATGTATCATTCCTCTAGTGTGCACGTTAAAATCCTCACAAAGCAGCTTTTCAATTTTCTTACAATTAAACACAACACTTTATAAACAACAAGGTGGCACCGTTTCATTTCAAACAAGAACCAGTGCTTCAACGGTTAAGCCTTTATTTACCATATCATGAGTCAGGCGTGACTGGGCATGCGAGTGAGTGGAGAAATTTTCCCCAACCTCTGGTATGAAAACCTTTTATATATGGGTAAAGGATTGTTAGTGGAAGGGATATTTAGGCCCTTGACATTAAGCCCCGGCTGGAGTATAGACTCAGTCTACGGACCCGGAACTGGAAGACTCATGGCCCAAGGGCCCACGACATGATGTCTACGATAAGATAACGCCCACAAATCAGGGTAGTTATCTCATTCTTCTATTAAGGGATCACTCAAGATAAACCCAACGCTCTAATAATCATCCACGTCCTCAGTATTTCTTAGCACCTTTATAAATAATGTATGAAGGTAACATATTATTCATCATCTATCTACGTACTTATATTGAGACTGCATCTCTCTAACTTAGGTATCGGAGTACCCCCTGGTGCCTAATGCCGCTCTCTCATTTGTTGCAGGTTATCCGAGTAGTTGATGGTGTGAAACACGTCCTTTACAAAGGTGTCGTTTGTGGGATCTCTTACAGACTTCAGCGTGATTTTCACATGCCAGCTACTACGTGATCTCAAGCAACCTGTGATCAAGAGATGAATGCGACAAAGGTAGAAGCAAGACTAGTAGAAGCTGTGGAGAAGTTGAAAAAGGCGATGAGAAGTTGCATTTGGGATCCATAAGAACTGGCCAAACAATTCTTGACGCAGTTCATGGAAAGTAGAAGGCGCAGTAGACTAACTGCATATCTACTAACCATTAACAAAGAGAAGGGGAGAGTCTAAAAGCATATCTGACCCACTTCAACAAAGAGAGGTTGACCACGGATGATCAAGAGAAAATATCACGCTAGCCACCCTCTTGGGGGCATATGGGCTCGGAGCCCGTTCATGGTCGAGCTGGCCAGGAAGACCCCCTCCACCCTGAGGGAGTTAATGGATAGAGCAGATGACTTCATTAATGCTGATGACGGATTACAGGCTCTCCTGGAGCGAAGGAAGTAGGAAGTAAAGTTGGAGACCAAAAACCAAAACAGTGTAAAAGAAAAGAAGATCGGGCAGGGTCATTAAGATGGGAGGAGTGAAAGGTACTCCAATAAGTGAGAACAAGGGCACCACCTCATTCACAATAATTTGAGCCTACAAGAAAATGACTAGGCGGCTAGGAAGGAAGAGCGCCCACTAGGAAGAGGGCAGCGCAGCGCTATTGCAAATACCACCAGTCGGACACCCATTGGACAGAAGACTGTTCAATGTTGAAAAAAAAGGGTCGCTAGTCTGGTAGGAAACAGGGAGCTCAAGCGAATGTTGGTCAAGTATTTCAAACCGAGAAGAGAAGAAGGTCATGAGTGTGAACACGGATTTTTTAGGTAAGTAATTGATCTTTTTGTTGTTAATGGGTTAACAAATCATCATTATCTAGTCGATTCGGCGTTCCCATGTACTCAGAGATTTATGCCCTTATCCCAAAGAAAGATATTATAGAAGTGACTGTCAAGGCCAGCGAAAATTTAGGGGGTATAAGGATTATTTAAATCATGTCATTCAACCATTCGTAACGTAATAGAACGTACATTTAGGATCTTTAAATCACGGTTTAGATTGTTAAGACTCATGTCTACATATTTAGTTGGGAGGCAAGGGTTACTAATCACTGCATGTTGTACATTATATAATTTTATTAGAATGACGATGTTGGACAACTTCTTAATCGAAGTGTGGAGGAACATGCAGCTCGATCCGAATGGCCGTGAGGTTGGTGACGCCGCAGCTTCAACACGTCATCTTGACATGACATTGGAATCAACCCTAGCTATGGTTGTAATCAGGGATAACATTGTCATTTCCATGTGGGTAGCCAGGAGTGGTTAGTGAATGGTAAATTGCTCATGATGACATGAATATCATAAATATTGTGATTGTAAGGGTGCAGTTTGATTATTTGAACTTATTAAATTTTCTGTGTATATTTTGATTTATTGAAATTTATGTAACATTTCTCCTCAGATTTTGATGATATATGAGGCGTAAAATTTTATTTTACTGTGGGTGTTGTGATAGATTACTTTTTCTTTTCAGTTCTATATGCAGATTTTTTTAATAAATTATTGCTCGATACGTAAGTTTCATAATAAAAAAAATATAAATTAACTGATTTTATAAATATTTCATAATTATTTAAGAATGTTGTAAATAAAATATATTTTATTTGATATTTTTTTTTGTAGAATTTGATTTTATAAAAATATTGTCTTCATATAAAATTATTATGAATTATATTATAAAAAAATTGGGTATGTAATTTAAAAAATTATTATTTCTTATTTATAAATATATTTATAAATAAAACAATATTATTACAAATACTATACAATTATTTGTTGAACCTACATCTGTCTCCTCTCTAATAACTTAAAATCATCTCATTTCACTTCCATTAATCGAAACATACAAAAGTTTCACAAATCATCTCAACTCATAAATCTCATTACTATTTACAAACCATCTTATCTTATCTCATATCATCTCTCAAGATTCGAAATTCACGTCAACTCATTTCGTCTCATCATTATAATTTTTTTAAATTTTTACATAAAATATAATAAACAATTCAATTTTTTTTAACTTTTAAAATAATAATAATATTAAAAATAATATTTTAATAATATTTTATTTAACTTATCTAAAATTATTTTAACTCATCTTTAAATCGAATCGCGTAATACATTACGCGGTTGATGCGACGGTAGCCATTACTTTCAAGCCTTCAGAGACACAGAGACAGACGACTTGACTTGAAAATGAGATTTTTAACTATTATTTTCATCCGAGCGAAGTGAGGCGTACGTCAAGAACAAGACAATTATTGGTCCCGTTAATTTTGTAAGCTTATGAGACGACTTGACTTGAAACATATGGTCCTTTGCTAACTAGTTTGCTTTTCACTGTCTTATATTTCAATCAAATCACCTTTTTAGTAATTACCTCCTATCTTGTTTGGTGAAATAATTACATTTAATTACAATATGAAAATGTAATGTATTAACTGTGGCCATGATATTGACTGATCATATATGATGATATATATACAAATAAACAAAGATCAAATAACACAAAATATATTCACATATCATTAGTCTCTATACACAACTCTAATTGAAAGTGTTGTGACATGATGTACAAACTACAAAGTCATTTCACTGTTCCAATGGTCATCACAATGCTACCCTATGAATACTTTCAAAATTGGAAAGCCAAGCAAGTTGTCGATGAGGAGCAATTGAAGTACATGGAAGAAGAAAGTACTTTTGGGATGTCTCAAGGTGATTCCATGGAAGAAATGTATGTTTTATCAATAAAAATGATCAACTAAGGCATGGAGATGTTGTATGGGAAAGTCTTAGATTTCTTCAAAGCTATTGATCTCTTGGGCAATAGATTTGAAGGAGAAATTCCGTAAGTGGTGGGGCATCTAAAAGGACTTCATTTGCTGAACATTTCTAAAAAGTTTCTCACAGGTCCTATCCCATTTACATTGGCGAACTTGAAATGGCTAGAGTCATTGGATCTATCTCAAAACAAGTTGCCTGGTGTGATCCCTCTGAAACTTGTGGAACTCACTTTCTTTTCACACTTTAATGTCTCCCATAATCGTTTGATAGGACCTATACCACATGGAAAACAATTTGACACATTCGACAGCTGTTCGTTTAGTAGGAACACTAAATTATGCGAAAGCCCTTTGTAAAAAAAAATGTGGGAATCCTGGAGACTCACTACCTCCATCTTCAAGTCACAACTCAACTAACCAAAAGTCAAAGGTCTCATTTGACTTTGGCTGGAAAGTAGTCGCAATGGGATATGGATGTGGATTCGTGTTTGGAGCTGTGTCTGGGCAAATCGTGATCACAAAGAAATATGGTTGGTTTACGAAGACATTTGTTATTGGGCAGCCGAACTGAAGAAGGGTGAATTGGAGGGGCTGCTGAAATTAAATATAATCCTAAATGATTGTTTCCATAATAAATAAATAATTCCATGCACAATGTATGTAGTACGTACTATTATTGTGGCTTTACTTTTCTTTTTCTATTTTTCCCCTGTTTTAGATATTATAGGAAAGGGCCATGGATAGGGTTTGTACTGAAAAGAATATGTTGTATTTGCACCCATGCTCTAAATAAAATAAGTGTTTTGAAAGAAAATTAACAACAGAGATTTATGGCAGTGAAAGCAGAGATGCCCTGCTCTGGTGTATTTTACTATTTCCATTCCAATTACAGTAATCGTTACACTAATGTTATGTATACAAGGAGAGAATTTCAAACATATATATATATATATATATATATCTAAGATAAGATAAAGAGTAGTAGTCTGGTAATCTGGAGAGTATTCAACTTCATCTTGAGCTACTACTATTGTACCGTGCTTGTCATTGTTTGGACCTCCTCCATTCACAGATATTTGGACTAAGACTCATACCCCAACAACAAAAACACCGAAAAAAACTATAACAAGAAGTTATGAAATTCAATAATGTTTCACGACACCTTTGTTGCTTGATTCATTAAATTGGGGAAGAGAACTTCTTCCTCAATTTTTTCTAAAACAAACAAAATACTTGAGAAAAAGATAAAAATAATTAGGGGTGAGTGAAGGAAAATTGACTTGCTCAATGTATCGCTCTTGTTTCCCATGCCTAGTTGGATCTGCCATTCCATCTAAAAATACCGTAAAGAAGGCGATGAGGATGAAGCTCAAGCAATAACTGCATCAGGCCATAACATGGCGGCTACTCTTCATAGATGCATATGCTATGCTTTCTTCCCCTACTTTGGCCTCTCATCAAAATTACCCACTACCCTCAAAATCAAGATTGCCAAATGAGGAGAAAATGGAAAAAAGAAACCACCAGTAGAGATTCAAATATCAAATATCACCAACAGATTCAAACGGAGTATCCTGTTGATCCGTTAGAAAAACAAATTACCCATGCATAATTTTATCAGGAGATAGATGTATGATCTTCGAGAGATTGAGCGGTTTTTGGGTCATGCAAAAGGAACATGAGCCCAATGCAATCAGGAGAGAATGTTAGGGAGAGAGGAAGAAAAGGAGGAACGAGAGGAGGTACGCGGTGATCAGATTGATGAAGCCATGATGGTGGTAATTTGCAGCTCAAAAGAAACTGGGTCACTTCTTTATCTGCTGCCACGTCACCAACTCAACAAATTTCTTCTAAAGAAAATCATGTTAAATATGTGTTATGTATAAACAGAACGTCACCAACTTCTCCCAATAATATTATAGTAGTACAACATCTACTTATAATTTTGTATTGATAAAAATTAAATCAGGTCTGCCCATGAACTCATTTGTAATCAATTACTATTTTCTATTTATTTATGTTTGTAAAAAAATCAAATGATTTGATAACAAGAAGATGAAGCTAGGAGGATAAATACAATAATAGGAAGCAGTTGCTTATAAGTAGATGAGATGATTAATAATATATCATTCCTGGAAAACTTTTTTTTTTTTTTTTGAGATTTTTGAAAAATGTAATGATATACAAACAATTTTTTTAAGAAAAAATCTATACAACCTCCCATCCTCCACACACCACACATTTTTTAATTTTTATTATTTTTTTCTTTCATCAAATTTTTAATATATGAATAATGAATAGAAAAATAAAATTATTTTAAAAAGAATAAACTCAAAAAAAAACTATTAAAAAATATAAAGATTTAAAAAAAAGTTAGTGTGTGGAGGTTGGGAAGGTTGTATAGCATCGCTCATTTTTTAAAACTATTTTACAATTAATCAATACAAACACATCACTTTATTAAAAATGAATTTTAATTTGACAAAATTACTTTTTATCTATTTATAGAGTTAGAAAATAATTGTAAGATGATATTTTCATTTTAAAAAAAATATCACTATTAGATGTTTGGTACAATTAATGTTATTTATTATTTTGAAAGAGATGAAGTCGGAGTATACTCTTATTAATATGTAATATTATAACAGTAACAAAAAGTTTTAGTTATACTTTAAATAACAGTAACAATAACAAAGTTTGAACCCGGATAATTGAGTTTTGGCCCAAAATAAACCTAGGCCGATACTCGAATACACTCGGGCTGGGTACTGGGTTTAAAACCCAGAACTCAGGTTTTTTTTTTTTTTGGCACATTATCACCTCCACATGCCAGAATTGAATTCCAAGTCCCGCACACTTAAAAGTAAATAAATAAAAAGATTGTCTTCATGTGTGTTCAATCCACAAACAGAAAACAATTCTCACAGACCTTTCGCGTTTGTTCAAAATTTTGAACAAACACAGAAACCACGTACATGTTTCTGTCTTCTTTCTCTTGACTTAGGTCGTTCGTTTCCTCCATTAAAACGCCTATAAAAGCATTTCATCTCCACTCTCATCGATATTACTCCTAAACATTTGGAATTCAGAAACCCAGTAAATCATAAGTTCAATATCATTAATTTGCACATACTCAAAATACACGTACTCATTTGCTAGCTAGTTATTTACATATAAATATTTATTTCTTTGATCGGCATGTTTAGTATGGCATCCCGCACCCTTAAGATCACGGTGATCTCCAGTGAAGATATACGAAACAACTGGAAACCCGTCAAGAAGAATGTTTTCACCATAATCCGAACGGATTTGCAGCCCTTCTACAGAACAAAGATGACAAGGACGGCGGGATCCATCCTTACTGGAATGAAGAACACAACGTGGACATCCCAATGCATGCGTGATTTATAACAGTAGAGGTACAATGTAAGACCTCTGTCGGGGACACAAGATTAGGGATGGCAAGGATTCCGTGTCAGATTTTGTTGGAGGTTTTGTGTCACATAGTTATCTGCATTTTTTGAGTTATAGATTGAGAGACAGTAATGGGGAGTGGAATGGGATTATCAATGTCTTTATAAAGGCAAAAGTCCCAGAATATGCAGCCTCATCATGTTCGACTGCCACCAACATTGGAGTACCTTTCAGGAAGACATCGTGTTATGGAGGGGTTTTCCCTGGCGTTCCTGTTGGTGTTCCTATCCTGAAATGGTACTATCAAGGCTAAACAATGTAGGCATAAAAAAAAATAAAATTTGGGTTCAATTGGGAACCAGAATCTGGGTTCCACCTGGGTCTAACCCGGGCTAACCTAGTCTAGGTTACAACCCAAATTTGAAACCTAGGTTCATATCTGAGTATAACCGAGTTCCCGAGTCGGAACTCAGATGAGCAGTCTTATTTCTACTTTAGCCAAGAAAGAGGTGTTAGAAATGTAAGATTAATATTTATTTTTTGCAAATTAATTTGTGTTTGAATTTGATAGAAGGAGGTAGCTAGAATGGTTGGAATTTTTGGGTCTAAAGTCTAAACACATGCTTTTGGTTGGGAACAGAGCCGTCCTAAGAAGTAGGCGACTTAAGGAAGGGAAAGCTTGGAGAATAAGATGAGATGAGAAATATGTGAATAATAGTGAAATGGTTTGTAAATAGTAGTAAAATGTTTTGAGTTATGATGCTTTATGGGATTTAAGGAGATGTGAGAGAAAAAGTTGAATAAAAATATTATAAAGTTAAAATATTGTCGGAATATATATTTTTAAAGTTATTTTTGTTTAGGAACTTGAAAAAGCTTAATTATTTTTTGTGTTTTATTTTGAAGTTTGGAAAGATTAAAATGATTAGGTAATGATTAGATAAAAAATTTGAATATTTGAAATTGAAAAATATTTATATTTGAGTAATGTTTGGAAATGAGATGACCATCTCATCTTCTAAACAAGCCCTAGGCAATTGGCTAAGGCCACATCACAATTGGACACCAACATGAAACACTAGTTTTGGTGAAAAAACAAAATACAATCACATTTAATGCAGTACTCCCTGTCGGGTGCTCTCGACCATTGTTTTTATTTCCATTCTATTCCAGCATGAATGACTGAAATATTTCTTGTTGGATTAGTAATCAACACGAATTAACTGGTTGTTCCATTTTGGCTCAAATTCTAGCCGTTTCTGCTTGTTCCGGTCCATTCTAGCTGGATTCCGATGTTTCGGCTGAAATAAATGTTTTGTTTTGAATTTAAAGATAATGGCAGTTTGGTAAATATTTTGAAAAAGGGACTAACTTTTACTCTTGATATTTCTTTTTCTCCTACCCTGCGATGAAAAGTCACCTCAAATACTCCTTCCATTCATAAGATGTTGTGAGGTGAAAACATATTTATTCTTTTAGAACTCATCAAATTTGAGTGTAAATTTGTAATCTGTAATTTTTCTCTACTCGACGAGGCCTTATTTCTCTCTTTTTTCTTTTCTTTTTGAATTTATCCTATTTGAGTGTAAATTTCAAATCCCTAATCTCTCTCTCACTCTCTCTCTCTCTCTCTCAAAATTTGGTTTTTGATTTGTCAAAATACTGAAACGCCATAGTCATAACCAAAAAGTTAGAAAGTGAGAAATAAAAAGAACCTAGAGGATTTCTAAGACTTTTTTTTTTTTAAGGAAAATATCATCATTCATTTATCAAGAGAAACTTACATCCATGATTGGATATATGCAATCCCCATATCAACCATTTGGAGCTCCACCAATACACTACTGGACTGGTCTAGACTTCACTACTGCTGATACTCTCTATAGAAAAACGTCAAAGAGATAGCACTCTACCTAAACAGAGACTCAACCTCACCCTTTATAGAAATGGAGGACTCAACCTCTACGAATAAATCGTCCAAGAGATGAACTCTATTTTTGTTTTTTTTTCTTTTTAACTATATAATAAAGAAAATCAGAATGAAAAATGATGCATTACAGTTTGAACCAAATCCAGTAGACTTCAAAATCTGTTATGGCCGTGAAGCTTTTCTCTTTTCAGCCACAAAAGACAGATCTGAAAGATCTAGTGGTGGTGATTCCGGTGATCCGGCGAGTGTGGCGAGAAGAGCTACTGGAAGGGTCGGCGAGTGAGGACCACATGAAGTTGTGAGCGGCCCATGAGGACCACGCGTGATGATTTTTACAAAACCGTCACTATCCTCTAAACGATTTGCAATCTAAGCTTATTCTTGTGCTACGTATGTCTCTCGAGAGTTGCTGAAAAACTGTAAATCTGACTTTTTTGACTTAGAATGAAGAAAAATAAACTAAGAAAAGAGGAAAAGAGAGGGAGAAGGAGGAGGAAGCTGAGGTCTCCTCCTCCAGCAAAAATCATATCTTAAGGCTTTTTTTGGTGTGAGAGAGAGGTAGAGAAGATTGTTAAGCATTCAGGTCTTCCAACTTTAGCTCAAATAATTTTGGGAGGTATTGATAAGATGCTAATTAATAACTCATTACATAGTTAATCCTGAAATCAGATCACCTAATTTTAAGTATTATTAAAAATTTTAACTTGTTAATTTATTTTTTAGTGTTTTGGAATATAGTTTATATATATAATTACCTATATAACAATTATTCCAAAACAATACTCTGAAACATATTGGTACCAAAATATTTCATTCAAATACTTCAACCGGAACGGATTTTAAAACTTTGCTCTCGACCCATTTGAGCCTTTGCATCTAGGGGCGATGTCGCGTCGCATTTAATGTGGTGCTCCTTGTCAAAGATCTCGACTTATATTTAATCATTAGATGTGGTGTGGCCGAGGGCATGCCTTAACAAGGGTTGTTTCATCTTTTCCCAAGCTGGCCAAAGCCTTCTCCTTGCCGTACGGGGAGCCAACACTGGGCCCTTAACTCTGACAATCGGACTAGGTTCAACCTGCCTAGGGATGAATCTGTCATTCCAACAACTTTCCCAAACTTTCGAACAAAACATAAAAAACAATTCATTTTTTTTTTCAAATTTCAAAACAAAAATTATATTAAAAAACTATATTCTAAAGATATTTTAACTTTATAATTTTTTTATTGATTTTTTTTTATTTTCTTAAAATCCTATAAAATATCTTAATTCAAACCATTTTCTTACTATTCTCAAATTATTTCACTATTATTTATAAATTTCTCACCTCAACATCCAAAAGACACCTAAATCTTAAAGCGATACATGATTTCCTTACATATCTATCTCTTTTTCTTTTCCAAGAGATTGTATAAATCACTTCTTTATGAAATACATGAATATCTTAAATTGTTATTTAGAAGCAAATGATGATTCGCCAAAACATTATGTGGTTCATGTGACGACGACCATAACTTTCATGAGCAGTCAATGCCATGGAAACGAATTGACTTTGGAAAGTGAGGTTTTTTAAGGTGCATTAGTTTGGATAGTTAGTTGAGATGAGATGAGTTGAGATAAAAGTTTAAAATTAAATAAAATATTGTTAAAATATTTTTTTTATATTATTATTATTTTAAAATTTGAAAAAACTGAATTGTTTATTTTATTTTGTGTGAGAACTTGAAAAAATTATAATAATAAAATAATATTAAATGAAACACTGTTTATATCTAAAACTGGCTAACTCTTTGTTAGCATGATATATATGTCTAAGCGAAGTGAGAGTACATGAACAGGATAGGAGAATAGATTTCCGTGTTACCTACATATAAACCATCATTAATATTGTAAGCTAGCTTAGCATGAGACGACGACTTGATTTATTCAGAAATGACATATGGTCATAATATTGTAAGCTAGCTTAGATGATTGGCCAAAACATTACGTGGTTCATGTGATGATGACCATTACTTTCACAAGCCTTGAATGCCATAAAAAGGACTTGACATGGGAAATTGAGGTTTTTTAGCTCCTTATAAACATATATATGAGCAAAGTGTGAACACGATAGGATAAATGTTACGTATATATCATCCATTAATATATATTGCATGCTAGCTTGGCATGAGACGATGACTTGACTAATTTAAAGTTAAACATATGAAAAAATCTATACAACCTCATACTATTCACACAACCTCTATACACCACATTTTTTTTTAATTTTTATTATTTTTTTCTTTAATCAAATAATTAATATATGAATAATGAGTAGAAGAATTGAATTAGTTTAAAAAGAATAAACTCAAAAACAATTAAAAAAATTAAAAATTTAAAAAAAGTGGTGTGTGGAGGTTGAGGAAGTTGTGTAGTATTGCTCTAAACATATATATGGTCCCCTGCCAACTCATCCAAGACTAATTTAAATACGTCGCCTACTCGTTGAGTGAATGAAATCATCTAAAATTCCTTTCCTCCATTTTTTTTCTTGATCTCTGTTCCCTTTCCAACTCCAATATTTTAGATAAAGAAATGATATTTACAGTTATAAAGTATGCAAATGCTGTATAATCCATTTAAAAAAATGTGTAAAATGGAATACGTATGAAAAAAAAAATTAATATTAGACCCCACACTTTTTAAAATACATTACACGATACTTGCATACTCCAAATTGTATCTAACATTAGTATTTTGGATAATGGTTTTATTGATCACTTCGTTATTTTATTGACAACGTTTTATCTGAAGATTTCAAAATTTTGCAATTCGTAATTTCTCTTAAAAATACCGTTAGTAAGCTAATAACTTGTTACCTTTTGTGAGTGACACGTATCAGTAAATCAATTAACAGAGATGACTCATATGATCTTTATCAATTTTTTTTTTTTTAATTTCAACTTTAAAAAAAGAAAAATGCTATTTGAATAGAAAAAGTGACCGATTGAATTTTTTATTTTTTTATTTAATAATTAAGAAAGTGACTATTAGTGAATTAGTATTTTTTTTTTATTTTTTAAAAATGTTTAAAGATATATAAAAAATGATTGAAATAAAACAGAAAACAAAAAGTGCATTTGCACTTATCGGTCAACTATCTTTGGTTCTTCATCAGTCTCCATAGTAGTACCCTTAAAAAGTATTGTGAAAATATGTTTTATTCAAAAAATCAATTTAACTAAAAATAATTTAAATATATACATATATGTCAACTTAAAAAATTGAGAAAAAATCACTTTAACAAGAATAGTTTTCAAAAAAATATATTTAAGTTTTTTATTTTTTTGGAAAACTTGTGTAGACGATGTGTTTCACACCACCAACCACTCGGATGACCTACAACAAATGAAAGGGTGGCACTGGAGAAACTCTGATGCCTAAGTTAAAGAAATAGTCTGAGTGTAAGTATATCAAGAAGTCAAGTGATCATTTGTTACCTCCATAGGCTTATTATAGAGGCGCATTGAAGTGTTGGGGACATCGATAATCACCAGTCCCGTGTGTTTATCCTTAACGATCCCTTAATAAGATGAGGGGATAACTATCCTGATTTACTGGTGTTATCCTACATAGGATAACTACGTCAATCTGTGGGCATTATCCCCCTGGAAGTAGTGTTATATACTGTGTGGTCGTGGGCCCTTGGGCCATAAATCTTATAGGTCAAGGCAATAGGTTGGGCCTTCCTTCTACTCATGGGCTTTGCAATTCCCGGGTGGTAAATATCCCTTCCAATTACCCAGTTAATTTTATTAACTAGTTTTGCACCTCTACGCCCACGTGGTTTCTTACCCGCTAGCTCACAGTTGTGGGTAGTTAGCCAGTTTTCATCCTTCCCTACTCCACTAAGGGTCTTTGCTAGTTAGTGTGTGGCCAATTTTAATCCTTCCCTACCCAGCTGAGGGCTTGCCCTTTTGTTACACTCTTGGGTATGTAGTCGATATCAAACTTGCTAAGCTCCATTGACCACATGACCAATCTTCCTAAGCTGTCTGGCTTGTGTAGTATTCTCCCAAGGGGGTGCTTTGTCAATACCCTGATAGGGTGGGTTTGGAAATACTACCACAGCCTCCTAGCGACTGTTACTAACACTAACATCTCCATCCACGAGTACCTTGCCTCGGCGCCCCTCAGTGCACAACTCGTGTAGTAAACTGGCGCCTGTATTGTTCCTTCTTCTTTGACTAGGACTGGTGAGACGGCATGAGTTGACACTACCATGTATGCATACAAGGTGTCCCCTTGGTTGGGCTGCTTTAGTAAGGGTGGGTTGGCCATGTAATGCTTTAGCTCCTAGAAGGCTTGGTCACATTCTTCATTCCACGGTTGTGCCTTTCGTAGGACCCTAAAAAAAGGGAGACACTTCTCCGTGGACCTTGACACGAACTTATTTAAGGCGGCCACCCTTCCCACAAGTTGTTGGGCATCATTAATGCTCCACTGCGGCGCCATATTTTAGATGGCATCAATCTTCCTAGGGTTTGCCTCAATGCTTTTCTCCGAGACTATAAAGCCCAAAAATTTGCCTGAGTTGACCTCGAAAGCACACTTAGCTAGGCTCAACTTCATTTTGTACTTGCATAGCACTGCAAAGGATTCTCTGAGGTATGTTAGGTGCTTAGCAGGCTCTTTGCTCTTCCCTAACAAGTCATTGACATATAACTCTATAGTTTTGCCAATTTGATGCTTGGACATCCAATTTACCAGCCTTTGGTATGTCACTCAGGCATTCTTCAAACTGAAGGGCATCGGTCAGTAGTAGTAAAGGCCTCTGTCGGTGATGAATGTAGTCTTTTCCTTATTTGCCTTACTCATTCGGATCTAATTGTACCCTAAATAAGCATCCATGAAACTCAGAACCTTGTGCATTGCAATGGCGTCTATGATGACATCAATTCGTAGAAGTGGAAAATTGTCATTGGGGCAAGCTTTGTTAAGGTCAGTGAAGTCTACACACATTCTCCACTTCCCATTAGCTTTTTTGTTAAGGTCAGTGAAGTCTACACACATTTTAGCAAAGCCTAACAAACACTTCCAAAATATTAAATAACTTCTAAAGTTAAAAACTACGGGTGGCAAATCGTATTTTTAGTTCGTGTTCTTGTCGTGTTAAGTCATGAACATTCGACTATATAGATCAACTCAAACCCGACTCGTTAAGCTAAACTTGTCAAATTCTAACCCAATCCATCTAGATAACGTGTCATGTCACTCATTTTGACTTGTTTAATAATTAATTAAAAATAAGTCAACAACACAACTCATTTAAATCCGTTTAATATAAATTAGTTGAACTAACACACATATCATATTTGACCTTATTAACATAATTTCACATAAAAGTTAAAACTATATTTTTTAGTAGCCACAATATCTTAAAAGAAACTTCTTATTAACAAAAAATATCAATATTTTTTAAATTTTAACATATAATAAAACTAATATTACAAACTCTACAATAACAAATATGCACATAGGTCTAGAATTGCAATCTCAATAATAAAAACATAAGCATATTGATAAATACTAATATTACAACTCAAATATATATAATAAAATTATAATTTCGAAATAAAATTTAAAAGAGTCAAAACAAGTTGATTTTGGTTTGAGCTGGTTAAGGGTGCTACCTGCTCCCTACGGGCGCCACCCCTTCCCCGCACTTCACCTGTAACGCCCGTCCTTGTGGTGGGTGTTTTTATAAAATATTTTTAAAAAGGATGGCGGGAATTACCGTTTTAAAACCTTTTTACTTGCATACCCAAGGTACAAGACTCTACGTTTATAAAATAAAAAGTGATTTGAGAATAAAAGAGATTTACAGCGGATAACATCAATTTTAACAATAAAAGGTCTCTCGTACAATTAAAACTCATGCCTAGACTTCCGCGCTCTTCCCTTTGGACTGTGTCTGTCCTGACGTGTACTTTTCATTCGGTTCCTATGGGGGGAGGGGCATACATAAGAACTAAAATGAGTCGATGACTCGTAAGCATTATTTCATACAGTTAAAATATAACAACATAGATTTTCATTCATGCATTCATCATTCATACATACTATACGTGCATGCATACGTGCTTACGTGCATTCATTTGAAAACGTCACTAGACGGGGTTTTACTTTTAAAAATAGACTTTCTTTTTGTAAATGTGTCTCTCGTCAATGCCTTCATTTCTTAAAAAGTTCGTGCTTTCATTCGTTCATTCATGCATTCATACATTTACACCCCACATACTGTTACGCCCCACGTGCTAGGGTTAGCGGCCCTATGGCCAATGGATTCGCCCATGGCCGCGGGTTGGAATCCCATTCAGTCAGGGTGCAGCATTGGGTGCACTACCAATACTACTGTCTGGCATTGCAATTTACCCATTCATTCATTGGGTACCCTTTTTCATTCATTCATGTGGCCGTTATATATTTTCATACATTTTATGCTTTCATTCATGTCAGCTCAAAAGAGCTGGAGCTTTCATTTTTTTCTTATCTTTCATTTAACATGTCCTTTCATGAGAAAACATTCATTTTCATGGGAAAATATCATTTCATGAGAAAAGCATCATTTTGGGGTGTGAGCCTGAAAATCGTCTTTCATGCCATGTGTTTTTGTGGAAAATACATACAATAGATACGTCATATACTCATCCATTCACATGCGTACAATTAATAATTTGGGTGCGTAAACAGGGGCTTCCAAGGAGGGGACGTACATACTTATACATACTTTTCATAAAATGTCTTTCGTGTCTGTTCGTAAACATGCATAATGTTTCGTTTTCATTTCTTTCGTGTCTTTTGTGTCTTTCTAGAAGGGTATGAACGCAATACTTACCTGGACTCCATGTTACTTGCATATCATGTAGTCCATTCATGTGTTTGTCAGATGACAACCTACATGCATACAAATACATTGACATCATTCTCTATCTAATGCATAAGCAACTTAAACTTAGAAAACTTAAGCTACACTTCACTTGGAACACTCACCTTTTATCCCGTGTCCTTACGTACCCTTTACTATGCTAAGACCTTCGGTGACCACTTACGGTCACCACATCTTCCAACTCATGGTCTTGCTTCGAGTGCTCATCCACTAAAGTGAATCCATGATTCATCTTAGGATTAAGACACTAAGACTTCTGTCTCATTCTTCGCAGTAATCACGTTTCGACGCATGACTCAGACCAACTAAGTCATGCATCCCATCCTTAGACTATATACCCATCACTATCTTCATGCACCTTAATCCATACTAATCCTCATTCCCATCCATACAAGCCACACGACTCTAAGCCAACTCTGAGGCTTAAGCACCGTGCAACTATACTCAGGATGGATTACCCATTACATATGGTGAATCCGTCCGACACATGTGTCTAACCAGATTACACATGTACCTTAACCCTTTTCTCACCTAAGACCAACATATAATATGTTGATCTCCTACTCGTAGGGACAGGGGGATACCAACCTTCTCTTAACCCAATTAGCATGACTCTTCATGCTACCCGTCCATTTTCACAGTTCATCCCAACACTTAACATGACAAGACTCCGTTCATCACTACACCTTACGTCACGTTGTATAGCTCGAGGCTACTCCCAAGCTACACAGTGACCTTGTCACGTCACCCAACATCCTGCTACGTCAACTCCTAACTCATCATGAGTACGGTTACTCACGTACTCCCGACACATCGTGACATCTCGTCACGACGCCATTCTTATACTAACTCTTCACCCATCATAAGTATGATTGCTAGTAACCATATCACTTCGTGACATTCCCCAGTCATGCTTTCACTGCGCACTCTTATACTTGTCTGCTACTTCACCCGTACTCCTAGCCATCAGTCAACTTCACGGTGACACCTGTCACCTTAGACTACAGGCTAAACCATAATTACTTTGGGACACTGTTCCACAGATCCTGACACTACCCACCATGGCCTAAGCCCATCAACCACTCAACCATCCTTATCTCTACGACACGCTACACCATGTATCCCTGCACCTCATGGAGTACACTCCACGCATACTCCCTTCTCACATGCTACGCCACATCACCACTATGGCGTACATGCCATATGGTGCATCAACCCATCACATGGAGTACATTCTGCATGTACTCCATTCATACATACTACGCCACATCACCATTATGGCATACCCACCATATGGTGCATCACTCTACCGCATGGAGTACATTCCACTTGTACTCCCTTCACACACACTACACCCCATAAAGTACACTTAGCGTGTACTCTTCTCATTCCACACACCCCACGCCACCATTACAACACAATCCACAACACTACATAGCGCACTTCTCAACTACGCCCAACACTTCACATACACTGCACATCACATCACCACACTACATAAATATGCCCAACACTTCACAGCACACTACACATCACAACACATCTCCATACTACACAAAAAACTTCACAATACTAACGCACAATCCATAACCTAACTAATCAATATCTAACATAAATAATGAGGGAGAGAGAGTTATACCATCGACGGGATAACCCGTGCATTGCTCGTTGACCATCATGGTCGATGGCGTTGGAAGGGTCGTACATGACGGCTAGCCACGTACAGTGGCTGTTTTGGTCATTGGGGGTGGCTAGAAATGCGAGTCAAGGCGTATGAGGGTTGGGTCGTGGTCCTGGAGTGGTGTTCTCGTGGTGGTGCCAAGGTGGCACACATCAGAGACACGACGGTTCTGGAAGGAGCTAACGCCGTGGGTCTCCAATAGGGAAAATTGGAGGGAGGCTAGGCTGGTCATGGGCTGGCCATGGGAGGCTGAGGGGTTGCTCGTGGAGCTCATGGTGGTGTTGAGGTGGTTTCACGGTGGCCGGAGGGCAGCAGATCTAAACCAACGGGGGGAAAGGAGCCTTGGGAAAGTGAGAGAGAGTGAGGGAGCTAGGTGGCTCATCTGGACCTAGGGGTAGCTAGGGGAGGTCGTCGGTGGAAGGGGAAGCCCTTGGTGGTGGTGCGGTGGCCGTGGGAGGCGGAGCTCCGCCGTGGGTATGGAGACCTCGTGCGTTGAAGGAGCTCCGTGCGGCTGAGGAAGAGGTTATGGGCCTCGGGTCAAGTGGAGGAGGAAGGGGTGGTCAAGGGAGACCCATGGTGGTGCGAAGTGAGGAACCCGAGGGGAGAGAGTTGCTCGTGTGGGGGAAAAGGAAGCTGCCATGCGGGACATTGACGATGGGGGATGATGGTCGGTTCGAGGGGAGGCTGGCGGTGGTGGAGGTGAGAGTGGGCGGCGCACGGAGACGTCGGGCTGGGTTGAGGGAGAACAGTGAGAGGGGTAGCGTACGCATGAAGGAGAACGAGAGGAGAGAGAGAGGGGAGGGAAAAGTGAAGGAGAAGGAAGAGGGGTTGGGGTTTTATTCTAAAACCCAGCGTCTGGGGATCTATACAACGATCTAACGATAGACCTCAAACACTGATTGAAAATGCTTAAAACATTAACTTAATAAAAAGTATTGAAAGTAATAAAGATAGAATATTATTTAAACTAACTTTAGTCTATAAAATAATATTCATTTATCATTAATAAAATGATGAAGTCTTATTTAACATATGTAAAGAATAAAATCATTTAATTAATTAAAGGTTTCAACATAATTTAAATCTCATAATATCTTAAATAGTTGAAATCATTTTAATAATAATATTAAAATAATTTTCGAAAATTAAAATATTTTTGGAGCTCTTCAAGAATATTATAATTGTCGTATTTAAGATCAATCTTAATTCAATAACACTAGAAATACTCCTTATAAATATTTTCAGCACATTTAAAACACTAGGCGTGCCCTAGAAGTCACAGGATATCTTTTGAAACACGCCATCATGGTTCGGCACTCCTAACGAGGCTTACAATTGCTAGATAGAAGGGCAGACAATTCACATTATCTCTGCCTCGGAATTGGCTTACGTCATAAAGAATGAACATATGTCAGAAAGAAGGAAGAAGCGTACGTAAGAAGGAAGAAGCGGGGTGTTACACCACCCCATGGGGCGGGGGGTGGGGTTTTCACCCCCATCCCCCGGCTCGGTGGGTGGGGTGCGGGGGGGATTCCCGCCTCCATCTACTTAAAAAAAACATTGCATTTTAGTTGGTTTAAAAATTATTTTTAAGTCCAAAAGTAATTAAAAATACATTTTTAGACCCAAATTATAAATTTAAATTTTGTAAATGTGACTATAATTTAAAAACTATGTAATTTTTAAATTTGCTAGCGAATATTTTGTGTAAATTGTAGTGTATTAGTTTTTAAACTATGTAGTTTTTGAATTTTTCAATACATATTTTGTGAACAAGTCTAACAAATTGTATTATATATTTATATATACATAATTTGTAAAATATAAATATATATTCATGTTTATATATAAATATATATTTATATTTATATAATATATATATATAAATATAAATATATATATATATATATATATATATATATATAAATGTAAGTGGAGGTGGGGTGAGGTTGGGCCCTCCCAGCCACCTGCCCCCGCTAGGGGCCCTAGATGCAGGGGGCCCCACCCCCACAAGGGCGTAGCAGGGTTGCCTGCCCTGCCATGCTGGGGTGGGGTCTCGTTGCCCACCCCTACAACGAGTTGACTCATTTTAAAGCATGTCTTGACGGATCAACCATTTTGATCCGAACCGATTAACATCAAACTCAAACTTGTTAATTTCATGTTGTGTTCGGGTTGGGTTAAACTCCTACTAAAAACAATTCTCCCTTGCTCATAATATTTTTTATTTTAGTTTTTAAAATTTTGAATTTATTTAATATTTTTCAATATTTTAGCTTAAAAGATCGATTTTGTAAAATACATTAACTAGAAAACTATATATATAAAAAATCATTTTAACTCAAAACTTCTCCACCGTGTAGATTTTTCTTTTTTTTCTTTTTTGAATTTATTTAATATTTATAAATTATTTTTAGGCATTATTTTTCAGATCAAGATATTTTTATAAATTTTTTAGTTAAGCCAGTTTTCTTTTTAAAAAATCAGCTAAACATATTTGTTTTTTGAATTTTTTAATTAAAGTGATCTTTTCGTTGTTTCAAGTTGAACAGATTTTTTAAAAATTATTTTCATTTAAATCGATTATTTTAACTTGAACATATTTTTATAATATTTTTCCATTCAAATAAGTTTTTAATTAATTTCTTTATAATGTTTTGAGTTGATATGAAAAAAATTAATAGGAACGGTTCATGTCAAGTTTTGATTTGCTGACACGGATAACTAGTAAATGGCTTCGTTAACTGACAAACGGTCTTTTATGTAAGTTGCAAATTGCAAAATTTTACAATCTTAGGTATAAATGTTGCAAGTTGAAAAAACCGAGGGAGTTTTTGCAAACCGGTGAAATTCGAAGTACTGAATTTGCCATTAACCCTATAAATAAAGATTTAATTTATTTATTATTATTTTTCTCATCATCTCTATTAAATAATAAGTTTACAAGAGAAATATAATAAATAATCTTCAATCATCTAATATTATATTATAAGATGATGAAATGATAATAAAAAGATGAATAAAGAGTATCATTACTAAAAAATAAATTAGGATATATATTATTATTCATTAGAAGACGATAACATTAAGATATAGCATCCCTCCTTGTTAGCTATTTTTCAGGATTTTAAAAAGTTATTGCTAAATGTTTGGCACCTAAAATAGCTTATTTCTTATTTTGGGAGAAAAGAAACTAGAATAATATCATATATTTACGAGAGTTTAGTAAACGATCAAGTTTGCATAACTCTGTATACGAGGAGAAATTTTTGAGTTTTATAATAGTAAGTGTGAATCCATACGTGATGCTGAACTTCTTTACTTGGTCATATTTTCTAGGAGAGAAATATCTTAAGTTGTTATTTAGGAACAAATGATGATTGGCCAAAACATTACATGGTTCTTGCCACGGAAACACTTGACATCGGAAAGTGAGGTTTTTTAACTCCTTTTTAACATATATTTGAGCAAAGTGTGATCACGATAGGATAAATATTACATACATATCATCCATTAATATATATTGTATGCTAGCTTAGCACGAGAGGACGACTTGACTAATTTAAAGTTAAACATATATATGGTCCCTAGCCAACTCTTCCAAGACTAATGTTGTTATTTAGAGATAAATGATTGGCCAAAACATTACGTGGTTCATGCAACGCCGACCATTACTTTCACAAGCCTTCAATGCAACGGAGACGACTTGACATGGGAAAGTGAGGTTTTTTAACTCCTTTTCAACATATATCTAAGCGAAGTGTGACCATGATAGGATAATGTTAGGTACATGTCATCTATTAATATATCTTGTATGCTAGCTTAGCACGAGAGGACGACTTGACTAATTTAAAGTTAAACATATATATGGTCCCTAGCCAACTCTTCCAAGACTAATGTTGTTATTTAGAGACAAATGATGATTGGCCAAAATATTACGTGGTTCATGCGACGCCGACCATTACTTTCACAAGCCTTCAATGCAACAGAGACGACTTGACATGGGAAAGTGAGGTTTTTTAACTCCTTTTCAACATATATCTAAGCGAAGTGTGACCATGATAGGATAATGTTAGGTACATGTCATCCATTAATATATCTTGTATGCTAGCTTAGCACGAGAGGACGACTTGACTAATTTAAAGTTAAACATATATATGGTCCCTAGCCAACTCTTCCAAGACTAATGTTGTTATTTAGAGACAAATGATGATTGGCCAAAATATTACGTGGTTCATGCGACGCCGACCATTACTTTCACAAGCCTTCAATGCAACAGAGACGACTTGACATGGGAAAGTGAGGTTTTTTAACTCCTTTTCAACATATATCTAAGCGAAGTGTGACCATGATAGGATAATGTTAGGTACATGTCATCCATTAATATATCTTGTATGCTAGCTTAGCACGAGAGGACGACTTGACTAATTTAAAGTTAAACATATATATGGTCCCTAGCCAACTCTTCCAAGACTAATGTTGTTATTTAGAGACAAATGATGATTGGCCAAAATATTACGTGGTTCATGCGACGCCGACCATTACTTTCACAAGCCTTCAATGCAACAGAGACGACTTGACATGGGAAAGTGAGGTTTTTTAACTCCTTATCAACATATATCTAAGCGAAGTGTGACCACGATAAGAGAATGTTAGGTACATATCATCCATTAATATATCTTGTATGCTAGCTTAGCACGAGAAGACGACTTGACTAATTTAAAGTTAAACATATATATGGTCCCTAGCCAACTCTTCCAAGACTAATGTTGTTATTTAGAGACAAATGATGATTGGCCAAAATATTACGTGGTTCATGCGACGCCGACCATTACTTTCACAAGCCTTCAATGCAACAGAGACGACTTGACATGGGAAAGTGAGGTTTTTTAACTCCTTTTCAACATATATCTAAGCGAAGTGTGACCATGATAGGATAATGTTAGGTACATGTCATCCATTAATATATCTTGTATGCTAGCTTAGCACGAGAGGACGACTTGACTAATTTAAAGTTAAACATATATATGGTCCCTAGCCAACTCTTCCAAGACTAATGTTGTTATTTAGAGACAAATGATGATTGGCCAAAATATTACGTGGTTCATGCGACGCCGACCATTACTTTCACAAGCCTTCAATGCAACAGAGACGACTTGACATGGGAAAGTGAGGTTTTTTAACTCCTTATCAACATATATCTAAGCGAAGTGTGACCACGATAGGAGAATGTTAGGTACATATCATCCATTAATATATCTTGTATGCTAGCTTAGCACGAGACGACGACTTGACTAATTTAAAGTTAAACATATATATGGTCCCCTACCAACTCATCCAAGACTAATGTTATTGTTTAGAGACAAATGATGATTGGCCAAAACATTAAGTGGTTCATGCAACGCCTATCATTACTTTCACAAGCTTTCAACGTAATGGAGATGACTTGACATGGGAAAGTAAGGTTTTTTAACACTTTATGAACATATATCCAAGCAAAGTGTGACCACGATAGGATAAATATTTTTTTTTTTAATTTCAACTTTAGAAAAATATTGTGAAAATATGTTTAATTAAAAAATAAATTTAACTAAATATAATTTTAAAAATATATATGTTCAACTTAAGAAACTGTGAAAAAAATCATTTTAACAAGAAGAATTTTTAAAAAAATTATCTTTAATTTTGTTTAAAAACCGGTTTAACTAAAATATTATAAAAACCTCTTTACCTAAACAAGGCCTAAAAATTTATTTTCACAAAAACTTATTTAAAAAATCTAGGTCGAACTTTAACAGAATTTAAATTAAGAATTAAAGCAAATATGTTTAATTCATTTAACTAAAAAAATTGTTTAATAAGAAAATCCTATAAATCAATTTAAATGAAAATTAAGAAGACAATTTTTTTTTTATTATTTTAACTAAAGCCTAAGAAAACACTTCCAAAATATTAAATAAATTCTAAAGTTAAAAACAATTCTCCCTCTCGCAGGATTGTTTTATTCTAGTTTTTAAAAATTTGGATTTATTTTATATTTTTCAATATTTTAACTTAAAAAATAGAATTTTTTGAAAATACATTAACTTGAAAATTATATAAAAAATCATTTTAACTCAAAACTTCTCCACCGTGCAGTTTTTTCTTTTTCTTTATTTTAGAATTTATTTAATATTTATAAAGTATTTTTAGGCTTTACTTAAGTAGTTTTTGTATTTTAAATTTTTAGTGAAACTGTTTTTTCAGAATTTTCTTATTTACACAGATTTTTTTGGTTAAATTAATTAAACTGATTTTCTAAACGTTTTTTTTAAACAACCCATTTTTATAAGAAATTTTAGTTAAAACGACTTTTCACATCTTTTTTAAATAACGATATTTTTAAAATTTTTTTAGTTAAACCAGTTTTCTTTTTAAAAAATCATCTAAACATTTTTTTTAGTTTTTTAATTAAAATGATTTTTTTCAAATTGTACAGATTTTTTAAAAAAATATTTTTATTTAAATCTATTTTTTTAACTTAAACATATTTTTAATAATATTTTTTAATTAAAATAACTTTTTAAATTGAAATGAAAAAAAAAATTAATAGGATCGACTTGATTTGAACAAGATAGGATGACAGATTCCGGGAGGTGTTACAAACATATCATCCATTTATATATATTGTAAGCTAGCTTAGCATGCACCCGAGATGACGACTTGACTAATTTAAACATATGGTCCCCTGCTAACTCATCCAAGACTAATTTAAATACATCACATACTCGTTGAGTACATGAAATCATCTGAAATTCATTTCCTCCATTTGTTTTCTAATCTCTTGATCTCTCCCCAGCTCCAATATTTTAGACAATGGGTTTGTCCTTTCCTCTCATCATCTTGATCGTGCGCTTTCTTGTTTCATTGATGATGTTTTATCTTATACTTTCTACCTCTTCTTCTGGTGTGGAACCGTTGTGCCATGATGATGAGAGATTTTCCTTGTTGCAATTCAAGGAAAGCTTCATCATCAATCAGTTTGCATCTAATGATCCTTTTGCTTATCCGAAGGTTTCATCGTGGAAGCCTAATCAAATCAGTGACTGCTGCAAGTGGGACGGTGTAGAGTGCAATAAGGACACTGGTCATGTCATAGGCCTCAATCTCAATAGCAGCTGTCTTAAAGGTTTTCTCAACTCCAACAGCAGCCTCTTCCGCCTTGCTCTCCTCGAGAGCCTAAATCTAGCCGACAATCACTTTAAATCTTCTCCAATCCCAACTAGTTTTAGGCAGCTTTCAAGGCTAACAAATCTCAACCTCTCTGCCTCTAACTTTTCTGGCCAAATCCCTTCAGAAATCTTTGAGCTCTCCAAGTTAGTTTCCCTAGATCTCTCATATAATCATCCGTTGTTGAAGCTCCAAAAATCTGGCCTAACAGTTATAGCTCAAAACCTCACAAACTTGGAAGTACTATCTCTTACACAGGTTGACATATCATCCAACGTTCCCAATATCTTGGCAAACTTATCTTCTTTAACTGTTCTATCCCTAAGCAAGTGTGACTTGCATGGTGAGTTTCCCATGGGAATTTTCCATCTTCCTAAGCTTCAACGTCTTAATATACAGTATAATGAAAACCTCACGGGACTTGTCCCAGAATTTCACAGAACCAGCCCCCTTGTATCATTGAGACTTGGATTCACAAACTTCTATGGTGAGTTACCAGATTCGATTGGTCACCTCAAGTCCTTGATTAGGTTTGATGCCTTTTTTAGCAATTTCTCAGGAGAAATACCATCTTCACTAGGTAACCTTACCAATCTAATTGTTTTACAACTTCAATCAAATAGCTTCCACGGTTCAGTTCCACAGTCAATATCAAGGCTTGTAAATCTTGAAATTTTGTGTCTCCATTATAACTATTTGAGTGGCAGGGTGGAGTTTGAGTTGTTTCTGAGACTCAAATACCTCTCCGTTCTCGATCTATCTGATAATAACAATATTTCATTGCTTACAAAGCCTAGTACCAACTCAACTGTTGCAAAATTTAGGAGTTTAGGTCTTGGTTATTGTGACTTGGATGAGTTCCCAGATTTTCTGAGGAACCAAGATCAGTTGGAGCTGTTACATCTTAGTGGAAACGAAATTCATGGCCAAGTTCCAAAATGGATGGGGAACGTAAGTATAGAAACTCTCTTGGGTTTAGCTCTGGAAGACAATTTTCTCACCAGTTTCAACCAACTTCCGGTTGTACTCCCCTACGTTAATCTAAAGGAACTGCGGCTTGATTATAACATGATTCAAGGGTCAGTGCCAATCCCACCTCCTTCCATTGCTTTCTATACGGTCTCAAACAACAGACTGACCGGAGAAATTCCACATTTGATTTGCAATCTAAGCTCAATTACTGAGCTCGATTTGTCAAGCAACAACTTGGGTGGCCTTCTTCCTCAATGTTTAGGCAACTTGAGTGATTCTCTCACAATTATGGATCTACACAACAATAGCTTTCATGGAACCATTCCTCAGACCTTTGGTGAGGGAAAACATTTGAGAATGATTAATTTTAGCCAAAATCAATTACAGGGACATCTACCGAGATCATTGGCCAATTGTTCCATGCTTGAAGCTATTAATCTTGGTAACAATCAGATACATGATATTTTTCCTTCCTGGTTGGGCATTCTTCCAGAGTTGAGGATTCTCATTTTGAGATCTAATGAACTCTATGGTACAATAGGAAGTTCTGATGGCAATTTCAATTTCCCAAAATTGCACATCATTGACCTCTCAAATAATGATCTTACTGGCAAGTTGCCCTCTGAACAATTCCGAAATTGGAAAGCCATGCAAATTGTCGAGGACGAGCAATTAAAGTACATGGAGGAACCAAAAGCTCTACAGATGTCTCGAGGTTATTATGTTGTAGATATCTACACTTTATCAATGACAATGACGAACAAAGGCATGGAGATGGTATATGGAAAAGTCTCAAATTTGTTCATAGCTATTGATCTCTCGAGAAACAGATTTGAAGGAGAAATTCCAGAAGTGGTGGGGCATCTAAAAGAACTTAATTTGCTCAACCTTTCCCACAACTTTCTCACAGGTCCTATTCCATTTACATTGGCAAACTTGATAAGGCTAGAGTCATTGGATCTATCTCAAAACAAGCTGTCTGGTGTGATCCCTCCGCAATTAATAGAACTCACTTTCCTTTCACACTTTAATGTCTCCCATAATCGTTTGACAGGACCTATACCACAAGGGAAACAATTCAACACATTCAATATCAGTTCGTTTAGTGAGAACCCTGAATTATGCGGAAATCTTTTGTCAAAGAAATGTGGGAATCCTGAGGACTCACTGCCTCCATCTTCAAGCCACAACTCAACAAACAAAAACTCAGAGTTCCCATTTGATTTTGGTTGGAAAGTAGTCGTGTTGGGATACGGATGTGGATTCGTGTTTGGAGCTGTGTCTGGGCAAATCGTGATCACAAAGAAGTATGGTTGGTTTATGAAGACGTTTGCAATTGGACAGCCACGAAGAAGGGTGCATTGGAGGGGCCGCAGAAATTAAGTATAATCCTACATGCATGTTTCCATAATAAATAAATAATTACATGTACAATGTCTGTAGTATGTACTATTATTGTAGCTTTACTTTACTTTTTCTGTTTTTTTCCCTCTTTTAGATGCTATAGGAGAGAATCTGTTGTATTTGCACCCATGTTCTCAATAAAACAAGTGTTGTAAAAGAAAATTAACCAAGGAGATTTATGGCAGTGAAAGCAGAGCTGCCCTGCTCTGGTGTATTTCCGTTCCAATTTATAGTAATCGTTACACTTGAGTTTTGTATATGATGATTAGAGAGAGGTGATGTGTACAGATATACCTAAGATAAGATAAAGAGTAGTAGTCTGTTAATCTGAGAATTGAACTTCATCTTCATCTTCATCTTGAGCTACTACTTCTACTATACTCTGTTGGTCCTTGTTTGAACGACCTCCTCCATTCACAAATATTTGGACAAAGACTCATATGCGCTCATATCCATACAAAAAAAAAAAAAAGACCCTAAAAAAGCTATAGCAACAAGTTATGAAATTCATTAATGTTTCACAACACCTTTGTTACTTGATTCATTAAATTGGGGAAGAGAACCACTCCCTCAATTTTCTCCAAACCAAACAAAAGACTTGAGAAATAGATAAAAATAATAAAGGGTGTGGGAAGGATATTCCTCACCCTGCCCATGCTGGTTGGGCTAGGGGCAAAACTATGAGGCCTAGTTTAAACCATGCTGTAACACTCCACTTAAAAACCCCTTAAAACATTTTCATTGGCTTGGTTAAATCTATCTTTAAAATTTAGTTAATATCACAATTTTTTACATTTGCCTATTTCATTTAAATTCAATCCCCATATTGGATTATCCATTCACTCTATATAATAATAATAATAATATATTATTAATTTAATAAATTTTTTATTTAATTTATTTTTATCATATTTTATAGCTCTACCAATTAAATGTTAATAATAATTATATTCTAATTAAATTAATATTAAGAAAATCATATTTTCAAAAGTTATTTAATGCTAATAACAAAAAATATTTGATTAAACTCATCTAAAATCCTATCTAAATTTCTTAATTACAAACCAAATAGTATTTTTGCATGGAGTGAGAATCTAATATTTTAATATTTGCTTGGAGTGAGAAATTAATATTTTAATATTTGGTGAATCAATTGTAGTTCTCCATCTTTAGCCAACCACTGTAGCAAAAATCTAAATTATTTTAGATTTGCACAATTCAATGTGGGATATTTTTGACATCAATTATAAAAATTTTAGCTAACCTTCTCATCTGGCCAAGCCAATGAGGATGCTCTTAGGCCTTGACCATTGCAACCATCATCCTAGTTTATTAGGAGTTAGGCTATTTGAGAATAATGACCACTTTTGGAACTTAAGTTGGCAAAAGAACCATATACTTTGGATTTAGTAGAATTATGAGAATACTTTTTTTTAATGCTTAATAATTTTGAGGATAAATGCCAAGAGGCCAATGGAAGAGTTACACATGGCATAGTGGAAGTTTGTCACATTAATGGGTTAAGTAGTTTGGGTTAATTACTAAATGCATTTACGAAGGCCCAAGAGATTGGTTTATTAAGGGCTAAAACTTTTTGAGTTTAAAGGCTTAGGAGAGATACTAAAGCTCAAGCCCAACTTGTTGGACACAAGGCTATGGGCCTAATTTATTAGGTTTTTCATATTAGGCCTAACTAGTAAGCATAAGGTTATTGGGCCCAATTTATTCATATTCAAATATTTGGTCCAATTGAAGAAACATCCAAAGCTAGGACCCAACCAAGTGGGATATTGAGGCCAAGGTTAGGCCCAACAAATCTGGACATAGGACCCATGATTAAACCCACTTCTAGGCCCACAACCAAGGCTTGTTCATATGGTCCATTAAAAGCCCAACCCATGAAGCTCAAACCTTGTATTTTGTTTCATTCTTCCAAATCCAAATGGGACCCACATATACCATACCATTAGTTTCTCATCTTCCACAACTCAACCACACACCCCTAGGGTTCCCAATTCAACCTTGGTTAAGTTTTTTTAACTTAAGTTAAGGATCACTATTCATCTCACACATGAATAGTAACCTAAGCATCATAATTTGCACAGCTTTTTTGAAACTCTTTTCTTCATAATTTTTCATCTGAAACTTTTGGCTTTTATATTTGTTTTGCATCACCCTTACGCAACCCATGGAGGTTAGATTTGACCCAACCCATTTCACATGAACCAAAGGCATGTCATGCCACCACATTTCCACCAATCAGCATCCTTGGTGCAAACCGAGTACCCTTCTTCAAACCACCCAAAAACCAATGCCCCTCCAACCAATTTTCAAGAGAATTTATAACCCTTAGATCCTCATGATTTCACCTTAGGGTCAGACCTAGCAAGTGTTCAAAACAGTTCCAAGAAACCGAAACCAAAAACAAAAACCTAACTATTCACCTAAGTGGTGAAGTTGAATTCAAATTGGCTGTACCTTCATCTTCAAGGATTTTTTGCACCAAAATAGCCACCCTCTCCATGGTTTCATTTTGTCCCTTGGAAGTGCTTCAAAGCACTCAAGTGCTTGCTTGTCCAATTACCTCCCCAAGGCAGCCTAACCGATTGGCTCAAAGAGAGGCAGACATGAACCACTTGGCTGAACCATCTCTCCTTTTCACCTTTTTCAATTTCAGATCAAGCATGATCACATGGCAGCCACTCATGCCTCTCTTCCTCGCTTGAAAACTTTCAAATGGTGGTAATAATACCCCCAAAATAGACCAAAAGAATGGGATAAGAAGTGATAAAAAACTAGACAGCATGAGAAGAACCAAACCATCGTCCATCTTCACGACTTCCTCATCATTATTTGATTTTTTCTATTCAAATTTCTGAACCAATGCAACTCCCTGCACCTATAGACACATTCTAGCACCAGAAATTTATGAAATCACAAAGCTTTAGATTACTATTTAGCTGACCAAGCAAGACAAAAATCTGAAAAATCTCACTCAACACTCCGCTGCCCACTTCCACCACTCACAAGCCTCTTCATCCAGCCATTGTCATACCCTCATTGCCCTCACCCCTCTATTGAGACCTATAAATACCCCCTCCACTCATCACTTCTTCACACAACTCTCTCTAACTTTCCTTTAGTGTTCTTGAGAGCAAAGCATTCAAAGCATGAGGAATATAAGAAATCGAATAGCTTGAGTGAGGTTCTTGGAGTGAGTTGAGTTTTGAGAGCTCAAGGGCCACGATTTTTGTAAGTATTCTTGCCTTATCTCTTGTTGGGTGTTAGATTAACATGTTAGGTTTTGATTTATGGCTTGAGAATGAAGATTTGATTGAGTTATAAAAAGGTTTTGCTCATGAGATGCAATTCAGCCAGATTTGAAGCTTTGCATGAATATATTTTGGTATGAAATTCTAGTCATGATATGTTGTGATATGTTACCTTAAGTGTAGTTAACATCTTTGGGTATTGAATGAAAATTTAAATTTGAGGAAAATAGAATGTCATGATAGGTTTAGAAATCAATATCTTGTGTTGATCATCAAGCATGTTTTCGGTTTTCATTTGATCAAAGTTTATTTTGTGAAGTCTTGGTTAAATTTCCTGAGCTTGATTAATGAGCATTTCTAAAAGCCTTGTGATTGGGATAAAAATATAAACAAATGATTAATTTTATGTTCTGAACCTTTCTTTGACAAGGAAAAACTAGAAAGATTATGCATATGCTCGGCCTAATGATTTTGTGATGATTTGGTTTTAAATCAATGCATAAGTGTTGGGATGAAGTCATGAGAAATTAATCTAAGTTTTTAAAATGTTATTAAGATCATATTCATAGACTTGATGGAATTTGAGTCCACATGCATCCATAGAAGTTATAGACTTGAGAACACAAATAGACCCACAATGATGCATGCCACGGGTTTGTTGATTTTGGCATAATTTTGAATTGATTTTTGATATTCTATGGGAATATATGCATTTAGAACATAGAAATATGGGGTTTGTGAAATTTGGTGAAATTTGGGGCCAAATTGTAAATAGTAAAAAATTAGGGCCTAAGTGGCAATTTCGAGAAAGTATAGGGGAAATTTTATAAATATTAATTTTGAACCCTTTTGATTAAGAACATATTCTTTAGATGTGCAATACCTAACTTATAATACCTCTTATTACAGCCGCACCAATTTCCTAACATCCGAAAAAATTGTAAGTTAGCTTCTATTTTACTCTTAGATAATTTATTTATGATTCTTGTATAAATGTCACATTTATATTATAAATGTCATTTTAGCATGAAAATTTATGTGATGAATTGATTATTGGATTACTTTATTACATGACATGTATAATTTTCACCATTTTTCCATATTATATGAAATTGTCATTTTTACATGAAGCATACTTCACAAAGCACATATCATGAAAAGTATTCTCAAGCATAGCATGAAAAATAAATTTTATCACGACCCCAAATGGTAGGATGAAGAATTATCCTATTGAAACTCATCTGTTCACTCTGGAATGAGTAAAAATTAAGTGGTAACCTCTGTGTTGATAAAGAATCGTTAATAGGTTTCAAATGGATTATTTTTAAAGAATATCGGAGTGAAGTCATTTATGGCACCTATGGTTGGTGGGTGCATACTTTATGATGTTATGTTATGATGAAATGTTATGTTACCAATGCAAACAATGTAGCCTCAACATGAGTTGTACAACTATCACCGACAAGTACTGACAGTGCATTATGGGGAGCTGGGATAATACCATACATTATGTTATTGTAAATGATGGCTTTAATAACAATGAAATGTTATGTTTTGATTAGATGAAAAGAAAAATGTTCTTTGAAAGAAAATGTGCATTAAAGTTTTTCTGAGAAATGTTAAGGAATTTGGATGGAAGACAAATACTGATTTTTCTGCATAGCATGAATTTCATGTTTATCATTTATTATGCATAACTTATCTCTATGCAAGTTGGTTGTTTAGCTTACTAAGAATTCAAGCAAATCTCACCCTTGTGAACCCACTACCATTCTCCGAAATGGTAGAAGTTATGTTAGGGCTAGCCTACGATGAGCAGGATGAACCGCTGGCTTCAAATGATTGACGGCGAACCTGGTTTGGAGAAAATGTTGGACTTGATTCTTATATTCATAGCTCTAACTCTACATACCATAGAGCGGATGCGAGAGCTAATCTGATTATATAGTTTCAGTATTATGGGATTCTATTTTCCAAGTTATGTTGAACTTAATGAAAACCTCTTAAGTGAGGAAGTACTTATTTATGGTTAATTAATATTTTAGGATGTTTAGTTCATTTTGGCATAAATTATTTTATCACCCTTATTTCTACTGCTATTATTGCATACTGCCAGTTTCATACTAGGATGCCTTGTATATTCACTGTCATGAATGGCGGTATGTAACTATGTGTTGTATGTCTCGACGCTCCAAGTCTCCATTACATCCCAAGCGGTGACATGGGGGTGTCATATAGGCCTTGCCCTCCGGCTGCCCCTAGTGTCGCCGAAAGGGCTTAACCCTTTAAGTTATATCAGGTGAAGAAGGATGCAGAACGCGGGAAACCAGACGATGGGGGACAGATGGGCGTGCCGACTTTGACATCCCCTGTGACACCTAGCATTAAAGGACCTACATCGGCAAGTGAATAGAGGATGCAGACAGCCCTCCATTCTTTGACGAATGCCACTAGAAATGACCACACTGCTCAAGCACCACTAGGACGCATCCTAGAAGCCATGCCGCATTAAAAGCTTCGTCTCAAAAATGCTGCATTGAAAGCCCTACTTTAGAACGCCACATCACATTAAATATTCAACCTAAAATAGCTACGGGCGGGTGGCCGAACCTTGACACTGGGTATAGAATTTCCTCCCTGAAACTTCGTATAAAAGCTACATCCCAAATACAAAGAACTCTCCCTAAACTTTGTTATTCTCTAGCCATTACCCATGACACGAGAGATTGATTTAAGCATCAGAAGTTCCCAAAGCCCACCTTCGTCCTCGTGTTTACAAGTGAATATTTCCGCCTGAGTTGCTAGAACTTTGTTTAGGCATATGAAATACGACATTAACAATGTGAGTGAAGGGGAACTGACTTGCTCAATTTCTCGCTCATGTTTCCCATGGCTAGCAAGATCTTCCATTCCATCTGAAAATACCATTAGGAGGCAACGAGGACGAAGCTCAAGCCATAGCTGCATCAAGCGATAATGTATACTTATTATTTATGAAGAACATTTGATGAATTATTTATAAGCCACCAAACATATTACTAATATGAAAGCTTTCAATTAGAAATAGAAACATTTTGTGGGATTTGTTTTAAATTTATTTACGCGGTATAATGTCATGTTAGTTTGTGGAATGTGTCCCTAGCAATTCTTTATATATTTTTTTTAGAGATGCTACTCATCATCCCACACCACATATTTTACATATTTTAATTTTTTTATTTTATTCTTGGTAAACTAAATGAGATGTTCTACTCAACATCCATATACCACATACTTGTGTGGTGTGTAGTGTGTTGTGTGTGCAGATGATAATTAGAATTATTTATTTTTTTATCAACTGGTCAAGGGAATCTGAAATTTCTAACTAAGGTAATTAACTTCTTAATTAACTTTGCTTCAATAAATTGAAGTATTCTAGTCAATCTTTACTTATATCTAAATAATGGTTAGTGGTACATGTACGAATAATCATACATTTTTACTTATTATCCTGTCTTTGCAAGTACGTACCTGTGATTTATTAAATTGTCTAGATTGTTGTAAAAACTGAAAACGAATTATAAATATGTATAGACATTGTTGAAACATTACGGGATTTATAGACCTTTTTTTTTGTTTTTTACAAATATAAAAAAAAACGTTTGATTTAGCTCCATAATTATGACCCCGCCATTGATCCATTAAGAAAAACAAAAGATCAGGGCTGAGCACTGATAATGTTAGAGTCGGAGTACCCCACTTCCGACTCCGACTCCAACTCCGATTCATATAGCCTCCGATCCAAATTGTCTGAATGGAGCCGAATTTAGACTTTTTTATTGGACTTTATTTCTTAGCCATTTGAAATTTTAATTTGACAATTTTGAGCTCTCACTAATAGGATTAGGCTTCCAGATTTCAATTTTTTTAAAAAGATATTTTTCAAATTTCAATTTTATTAAAACATAATCAAAATTAAAAAAATAAATCATTGTACAAATTAATATTATTATACATTAGTATTATATGTTATTATAAATTTATATATTTGTGTTTATACATAATACATTAATATTAAATATTATTATAAAATAATTAATTATATAGTTAGTATTAATTGTTATTATATATTAGTATTAAATATTATTATATATTAGTTGTTATTATACATTAGTGTTACATGGTAGTTATAAAATATGTACAATATTGAAATCGGAATCGAAGTCGGAATTAGACAGTCAGAGTCAATACATTGCTACCTCTGACTCTGACTCCGAATCTGACTTTTTTGGTAAAAACACTTTGACTCTGACTCCGACTTATCGGAGCCGGAGCAGAGTCGGTGTTGAGTTAGAGTTGGATTTTTAAATTTTTGCTTAACCCTACAAAATATTGAACTAATTATTTTCTTTTATTTCCTAATCTTTCATTTTTTTTTTTCGAATGCTTTGTGACATATTTAATTAGAATTTGTTAGAGTTTCGCACAACTTTTTGTGCATTTGATAATATTTAAGAGCCGTAGCCGTAGCCGTAATAGACGCATAATTCTTTTCACAACTTCTTTATAATTTTAACAACTCTTTACATTTTTCTTATTGCACACAAATGGAACAAAAGATTCCACCTCCTGTAAAAATTAATTAGAGAAAAATAACTTCATCTACATAAACCTTTTTAAGGAGAAAACTATTGCGCAGGTCGCCTCATGTACTTGCCATTTGACTTCTTTTTTTAAAATTTAAAAATGTCAGCACCATATCTTCAAAGAAAAACAACTCACTCATAACTATGTTATAATTATGAATGATGCTACTATGTCATTTCATTTTATTTCTTTATTTTGATTGTTTATATATTTAATGTTTTTTATATTTTTTCTTTTATTTACTGATTAAGAAAGTGACTATTAGTGTATTGATTTTTTTTATATTTTTTAAAAATATTAAAAAATATATGAATAAAAAAAATAAAAAAGAGAATTTTACCTATAGAGCACACCCAGCGGTCACTGCTGGGCGGTACCCTAGCAGGACTCTGTAATTATTTTATAATTTACCTGAAATAAATGATAATTTTTTATTATTAAAACTCCTTTGTAATAAAATTTCATAATTGCATTAATTGATTAAAAAGTAAATTCTAAACAAGTAGTAAGCTTATTACTATTTGTTGAGTAATGCTAGATTCTAAACAAAACTCGCATATTTTTTTAAAAAAAGAAATCACCACTAAAAAAATAGACAAATTTGAATGCAAATATCATTTTGAAAATGTCTACTTTCACCCGGGAGGGGAACCTCCACATACATGTCTGAGAACGAGCTTCTTGCTTTATCCTTTGGTAAACACAGTAAGGTAAGGACATTTTATAAACTACTTAACTCTCTCTTTCTCTCTCTCACCCTAAAGGAAACGAATATGTTTTGTGAACTTCTTTCTCTTATAGATGAATACTGGACATTTGTATCTAAGAATGTCAAAAAGTTTGAGTGACACCCACCAAAATCAGTACTTGTATATAGTTTTGAAGATCTGGGTCAAAAACGATCTGATATAGTTTTAGTTTGTTTGTTTCTTCTTTCTTTTCAAGGTTTCCTGTCTCTGAATCAGCTTCCTTTTGGTAAAAACCAGAGCGTTTAGAAACTCCTTGTAACGTTCTTGAATAATTAAGAACACTACTACACTTCCATCCCACTCGAGTAACACTGTTTTCACTCAATCTCATAACAAATGAATGCTGATAAAATTGACACATGAGTTATCATCAAATGCTAGATTCCATAGTGAATCTTGACAAAGAATTTTTGAGGAATTCCTAACCTCCCAAATTCAGAACTGTATTAATCCAAGATCATTTACATGTGAATCTCATCTACTTTTATAGATGCAGAATGAGAAGAAGACTAAAACGCTACCTTTATAACATAAAACGCAATCCAATTCTTAACAGCTCAAAACTCACCGTTTTATTAAACGGATTCTAACACTACAAAACATGAAATGCACCGTATTACTAACTCTTTTTACCAAAATTCCCCGTATTGATAACTGCCCTGATTCCTTTTGTTATTTCAATTTTCTTCTTTCTATTATTATATTATTCTAGTTACTTCTTCCTTTAGTTCCCTCCTTAACTCCTTTTGCTTCCCTTACAGCCTTGCCCCCAACACCCGTGACAATCCCCACTTCTTCAAGTCCTTGCCCCCAAGGCACCCGTGACAATTTCACAAAACTATCCCTACTAAGTGAGGATATGAGTTCCTGAGATTCCATAGCAATTCCCAAGAATTGTCCTCCAAAGTAACCCCAACCCACTTAACCAGCACCTCAGTATCAGCTCTATCACCCACCTTCTTCATCCTTCTCTCAAAAATCTTCTCGGGTTCAGGTTGAACAACTCCCTCACTGTCAACTGGTGGCAAGGTAGGTAAAGGAGAGATTTGATCACCCAATTTTAAGCAAGAGACATGAAACATAGGATGAATTTTTGATGAAGAGAGTAAATCCAGTTTATAAGCAACCACACCAATCTTCTCAATAACCTGGAAAGGTCCAAAGTACTGAGGGGATAATTTCATGTTATGTCTCAAGGCCATAGTTTTCTGCCTATAAGGCTGTAGCTTAAGAAAAACCCAATCCCCAACTTCAAAACTCCTTTCAGTTCTCCTTCTATCGGCATATAGCTTCATTCTATCTTGTGCTTTCTTCAAATTATCCTTTAGAAGACATAGCACCTCCTCTCAAGTTTTCAAGTGTTGATCCACTACTACATTGACAGTGGTACCAGGCACATAGGTCAGTAACTTTGGGGGTCTAACCCCATACAAAGCTTGGAAAGGTGAAACACCTATTGAGGAGTGAACAATGGTATTGTAACACCACTCAGCCATAAGTAACCAACTGCACCAACTCTTTGGTTTAGAACCAATGTATCCTCGTAAATAATCCTCCACACACTTGTTTAAAGCTTCAGCTTGATCATCAGATTGAGGATGGAAAGCTGAAGTAAAGGCTAGTGTAGTACCTTGCATTTTGAATAACTCCTTCCAAAATAGGCTAGTGAAAACCACATCCCTATTAGACACTATGGTTTTGGGAAGGCCATGTAGTTTAAATACTCCATAAAAGAAAATTTCAGCTACCTTGCTAGCTATGTAAGGATGTGCCATTGGAAATAAATGACCTACTTTAGTCAATTAATCCACTACAGTTAGGATAACTGTCATTCCTTTCGAACTTGGAAGTCCTTCAATGAAATCCATGGCAATATCAAGCCAAGGATTTTGAGGGATGGGTAAGGGTTGAAGTAACCTAGCTGAACAAACATTTTCATTCTTGTTGACTTGACAAATTTGACATTCCTTCACAAACTTTCTGATATCCCTCCTCATAACTAGCCAATAAAAGTCCAACTTTGCCTTCTGAGGTGTCTTGTGTTACCCTACATGACCAGCCTCTGGACTATAATGAATGTGCTGAAGCACCCTCTTCTGAAACAGTTCTTCTAGGGGCAACCAGGGTTGCGCCCCCTCCTCATCCCCAGTTGACGTGGCATAGTCAGTTGACTTATTAAAAAAAACAACGAAAAGCAGGAAATGAAATGGTTTCCCATTTTCGTCTTCGCCATTGGTTTACTGGTTTCCATTTTCACTCCCAAGCTTCTCTTCAGTCTGGTCTATGCTTTTTCATTTTCGAGCTTTGCCACTCCCGAGCTTCTCTTCTTCTCCTCATCTGATCTGTGGATTTCCATTTTTGTGCTTCGCCACTCCCGAGCTTCTCTCCTGGTTTAGTCTCTGTGTTTCCATTTTCTTCTGAGCCGAGCTTCTCTTATCCTCGAGTTAGAGAGCGAAACAAACTGGTTGTTTTGGTCACCGTGGTGGGACAGTCCACATCTCTGAGTCGCGTTCATCGTCGTGGGGGAGAGAGCGACTGGTCTATCTGCTATTAAGATATATTATTCTCTGAAGTAGCTAGAGCCAGTAGATAGATCTGCTAAAATCTCACAAATAACTCTACATTGAACTGAAATGTTCATTTTATTTGTTCCAAGTGAGAGGAGGAGGACCCACGTTTGTTTTTTGTAAATCTGGATACCATATGCTATTAAATTCAAGAGCCGAGGAAATTGTTGTTCCCAGTGAAGGTAGCCGAACAAATTTTCATTTTAGTTGTTCCAGTGAAGGTAGCAGAACAAATTGTAGTTAAATTCAAGAGCTTAAAATTGTTGTTAACTTCAAATAGGTTAGTAATTGGGAAACTATCAGTAGCCACTTTAGCTTCATATTCTAACAGATGATGTTACAGAGTTGACGTAGTAGAAAATTGCAAGAAACTGAGTTTTCCATCACAGGAAGCAGCTTAATCAAGCATTCAGTTGTAACCCTTTGTAATTGTTGAGTCAAATGTTTGGGAGTCAATTGGTCCAGTCCAAAAGTGATCCTTGAAAGCCGTTTTGTAGTCCAATGTGGTATACATGAGATTTATAAATTAAAAAGCTTATCAAAGATAATGAATATTGGTCAAAATATTGGGGTAACTGAATATCTAATAATTTCCTTAAGTACTGTTCTTTTGTAATTTCCTTGAATTCTAACAAATAGTTTTCAACCCTTTCAGCATGGGTAACGGGAAAGAACAACCATCTACGCTAACACCATGTAGCTCAAATCCATCATCCGCAGTATGCTATATCATTTAATATATCATTAACATTGGAATGTGTTGAGTTGATATTTATTTTCAAAATACATCAATAACTTTATCCAATAACATGTGCTTGCAGGACATACCATCAACCTATCCAAACATCTCAAATTACATGCATGGTTACTATAGACAAGTGCCTGCATGGTCACCGGGATTTCTGCCAAATGCTGGTTACTCATTTCCACATAATATCGAAACTCGAACTCCACTCATCAATACAAGCTCTACTACAAGCATACTAGTTGGGTCAGATTCTAATAGACTCGGTAGTGGGGAAACTGAAGCCCCATGTACTTCTTGTATAGTTGAAGAAATTAATGAGGACAGACCAAATCCACAGGAAAATAAGGATTGTAGTGTTGGGACATCTCAGAATGTTGATATTGATGGTGATGATATGATTGCAGAGCCAAAGTCGGGATGGAGTTTAATTCTCTTGAAGAATTACTGAGTTATTATAAGAATTATGGTAAGAAGTGCAGGTTTGGGATGATTACAAAAATGACTGAGAGGGAAGAAGATGAAACTGTTAGGTATGTCATCCTTGCTTGTGCTCGTGGTGGGAAGGCCCGTAATAGAATTGTCAATGTTGCCAACCCACGTCTGACTGGAAAGAAGGAATGTAAGGCAAAGATTAATATCTTTAAATGTGATGGAAAACTTCGGTTGACTACGGTTCATAATATCCATATCCACGATCTTAGTCCAAAGAAATCTCGCTTCTTTTGATGTAATAGAGAAGTGAGTGACGCCGTAAAAAGAGTTCTAAATATAAATGATATAGCTGGTGTCTGAATGAACAAGAGTTTTGGATCTCTTGTTGTTGGCGCGAGCGGGTATGAGAACCTTCCATTTTTTGAGAAAGATTGTCGTAATTACATCGACAAGACAAGACATCTACGACTTGGAGCAAGTGGTGCTGGTGCACTTCAAGAGTATTTTTGTAGGATGCAGTACAAAAATCCTGGGTTCTTTGCATTGATGGATTTAGATGATGACAGGAGGTTAAAGAATGTCTTCTGGGTAGACCTCTGTAGTAGAGCAACATACCAATATTTCCGTGATATGGTTACATTCGACACCACATACCTGACGAATAGATATGGGATGCCATTTGCACCATTTGTTGGTGTAAACAAACATGGGTAGTCAATTCTCTTGGGAGCAGGCTTGATTTCCAGTGAGGATATGGAGACGTTTGTATGGTTATTCCAGACTTAGTTGCAGTGTATGGATGATATAGCTCCTAAAGCTATTATCATTGACCAAGATAGAGCGATAAACGCAATTGGTATTCTTTTCCCAAACACCCAACATAGATTTTGCCTGTGGCATATATTGAAGAAAGTACCGGAAAAGCTTGGCTCTTATGGTTCCTACAAAACTGAGATAAAAAATGCATTGATGAAGTGTGTGTATGACAGTCAAAGTGTTGATGAATTTGCATGAAAATGTCTGGTTACAAAGTCTATACGCTGATCATGAGCATTAGGTTCCAGCATTCTTGAAAGACTGTTTTTGGGCTGGAATGAGTAGAACGCTGTGAAGCGAGAGCACGAATGCCTTCTTTGATGGCTATGTTAATGCTAAGACGAACCTTAAAGAGTTTGTCGACCAATTTGATAGCGCATTGAAAAAAACAATTGAGAATGAAAATACCGCTGACTTCCACTCATTTGGTGTCACAAACCCCTGCATATCTAAATCTCAAATTGAGAAGACGTTTCAAGAGTTGCACACAAATTTTAAATTCAAGGAAGTACAATAGCAAGTTACCAGCATGATTGATATGAATCCAAAGTTACATAAAAGTGGTGGTGCAATACAGACTTATCTGGTAAAGGATGAAGTTCATTTGGCAAAGTTCACAAAACTGGTTACATATTCTGTGGACTTTATTGAAGAAGGAACATCTACAAAGTGTTCTTGTAGATTATTTTAGATAAAGGAGATATTGTGTAGGCACATTTTGGCTGTATTCAGATGTAATGAGATTATATCATTGCCAGATATATACTTTTTAGATCGATGGAGGAAGGATATCAAACAGCGATATACATTGATCCACAGTAGCTATGATGTGGGGGAACAACGGGCAGATTCTAATAGATATTCAGAGATGTTGAATATCTGTTATCAGATAATTGCTCTTGTAGCAGATTCGAAAGAGTATACTCAGGATGCGAAAGCTTAATTATATGCAATAATTGAGTTGTATCGTGCAAACCAAGAACTCCTATCGATGACCCAAACGGGTTCCAATATTCCAATATCGGTAGGGGGCACAACTACTATCGGTGGTTTTCGACAAGTACGTAGTCCAAATGTTGTGTGTGGGAAAGGCAGACTCCTATCTTTGAGGAGAGCATTCAGGATGAAGAAAGATATGCAAAAAGTTAAAGCGAAAACGAAAAGATCACAAGGAAATGGGAAACGCAAATAGGTGCATCTATTTAATGACATTTTCTTTTTTAAATTACAAGAGTAAATGTCACAATTTTTGTTTTTATTTGCTGTTTCATTATTAGGGAGATGGAGGAGATACACCCATCTTGAGCACACAAAGATATTTATTTGGTCATTCAGAGATTGATATGGCCAATGTTGGAGATGTCCAGGAATACTTATAAGTACATAAGCATTTTTTAAATATAGTGTTTGGCTAGGTTTTTACAAGTGTTTCATTTCCAGGTCATTCCAAAAAGTACAGCTTTTGACATTAGTGGAACCCAGATCTGAGGAATAGTGATTCAAAGTCAAGAAAGTGTAAGTGTGTCCCAACTGTTTTTTTGTCTTTTGTCCTGATTCAAACTTGTTAATATTAATATCTCACCTTGTGAGAGATCCATTGGAAACTTGCCCCTACCAAATTATTGGTATTTAGAGTCGTGTAGTTTATGGAGAAGTTCAAGATGAAGATCTTGATGTGTTGTGATTACCATCATAGATAATTGTGAAAAAAAAGAGAGCTGCATAAATAAGTGTTGTTGGTAAGATAAGTGTTGTTGCTATACTGATGGAGAAAAATGTGGTTATTTGGTAACACATTGGTTTGAAGTTATTATGAGACTCCTTGGTTTTTTTTTTTAACCCATTTTGAGGAAAAACACAGTAGGAATTCAAGTATTTTCTATTGTGAAAAAAAGAGAGCTGCATAAAAGATGAATAATATTAATATGGAGATGACATTAATATATGGGTTTTATTATTTACAACTGCAAATTGGGTTGGATGGATCACAGCCGATGAACTTTGGGTTGGATGAATCACGACCGCTGCAATGATATGATTATATATATATATATATATATATATATATATATAGCTTTGGGTTGGGAAAGCAGTGCCATGACATTTGCTTGTTGATGTTATTGAATTACTTTAGTGTATTAATGCACTTTAGTGTAACTGAAAGTAATTGTTCTTCCGTAATTGGTTAAATGATTTGCTTCATGATGGAGATACATTGTGCATAGCTGAAATTTGTTGAAGAAATATTTTCTGAGTTTTGACAATGATTTTTCCAAGTTATTGTAACTAAATAATGAGAGTTTGTAGGCATGGAGATTGATATTGTAACAGCCCGCTAGAAATTCATTGGTGGAATTTCTATCGACTTTAGGAATCTCGTGAAAACTTCATAAGTTTTTACGAATCGACCAATCGCACAGGTTTTAGTCTGTCAACATAGTCAGTGTTATCACTCACTATGGTGCTAGAAATATGAGTTTAATTATTTGAGGTAGTTAGAAGTGTTAGAATGCGTTATGGTCTACGCCATTAGACTCAGTGGATTATTTAGGATTTTTTGGCGCAATAGCTTATTTTCATAATTCTGGACGTAACGTCTATTGGAAATTGTGAAATTATTTTTAGGGGTACTTAGAGGTTGAATTTCGGTAAAAGATTTTCACTGTAGGTTAATATGAATATTTAGAAATTTTTAGTACTAAGTTTATTATGTATTTTTTTGGAGTGAATAGTAACCTCAATAAGCATACCCATTGCAGTGTTTTCAAAATCACAGTGTGGAATGTCCAAATTAGATTAGAGAAGTTTTATTTGGACACTTAGCAAGATCTTAGCCACACTTAGTAAATGGTATTAGATACTTAGCCACACTTAGTAAATGTTATCATATGTGCCATGCCAAGTCATTACATATTTATCTGTTACACATAATTTATTCTATCATAAATTATTCATCTATTACACAAGATATTCTGTCACGTATTCCAATACATTGCAAGTATGTCATGTTAAGTTAAGTATGACATCTGTTACATGTATTTCATGTCACGTAATATTCACTGTCACATGTTACACCATGTTAAGAAATATTGTCTATTATATGGTATGCCATGTTACGAAATGTTGCATGTTACATGTATGCCATGTTATGAAATGTACTCTGTTACATTTATGTCTTGAAGTATGTCATGTCTGTCATCCTACGTTCATGTCACGTTATGTTACGTCAGAACTTTTATCTTTTATGTCACGTTCATGTTACGTCACGTTACGAAATGTCATGTATGCCAGTTAAGTTATTCATGCCAATCACGATCCTAAGCGCTAGGATGGGGTAATATCCTAGTGGAACTCCTTTGTTCACGCTGGAATGTCTAAATAGGTGTGAAATTCCATGGGTTGACGAAGTACAGTCAACAGGCTGCGAATGGGGCCTAATTAGCTGGTCACCAGAGCGCCAGGCACTAACGCCGATGGTGCCACACATTATGTTACGTGTGTCCACAGTAAGTGTGGTACAAACAAATAAGTCATGGGACTACAACAACTGTGGAGCATGAAGTATGGGGCCACAACAATTGTGGAGCATAGACTACGTGAGACACAGCAATTGTGACATGTAGAATACGTGGGGCCACAACAATTGTGGAGTACGTATTAACGCACTCACAGCTGGTATAGAAACCTGTGATGTGGTGCGGTAATTGGCAGGGACACACGGCTCAAGGGGACCTGTGTAGCACCCATATGGTCACTTTAATGATTAAGTCTATTGAATAAGATTTTAAGTTCATGTATTTCACGTTCAAGTCATGTTTCAAGTTCACGTTATGTTATGTTCAAGTTGACGTTCACGCAATCATGGTAATCCCATGAGACAAGAATATGTTTTAAGTTCATGTTATGTTATGTTCACGTTTACGTTATGTTCCAAGTTTATATTTATGTTATGTCATGCTCAAGTTCATGTTCAAATTATGCATGTTCACGTTCATGTTATGTTTCAAGTCTATGTTATGTTTCAAGTTCACGTTCATGTTATGTTTCAAGTCCATGTTATGTTTCAAGTCACGTTCATGTTAAGTTTCAGTTTCAGTTTAAGTTATGCCAGTTATGTTATGTTGTATGTCAAGTTATGCTATGATTACTTATGATTTGATTATGCATTCATGTTCTTACTGCCATGCATGCATCATTAACCTGTGTGGAAGTTTTCTGTTAACTTGCTGAGATTTGTAATCAAATCTCACTGTGGTAGTCCTAACTACCATTCCCCCCGAATGGTAGATTTTGTTATAGGATCTGAAGGAGAACCGGGAATCGGCTAACTGGAAACGGCCGACTAAGCGACGGTGCGACGTAGATGATATTACAATAGTTACCTCATATTACTACTTGTATTTGTGGAGTTCAATCTCCAGCACTCTTTTGATCACAACCTTATGGACTATTATTGTGATCTTAGTTGTTTAGTATGTTGTTAAGTATGGAGTATGTTTTAAGTATTTGAGATATTTTAATTTGGTGCATAGTATTGCTAAAGAAAAAAATTATCCGCTGCGAATATTGCATAATGCTAGATGCATGTTAGAGATATTGCATCTTATATGTCATGAACGGGAGCAGTTAACCTTATGTTGCATGTCTCGACGCTTCAAATGTCCGTCCAATCCCAAGCGGAATCTGGGGGCGTCACAGAGTGGTATCAGAACAATACGTCTCTAGGTTTAAATCCACATGTCCTTAGGAAATGCACCAAATATTAGGTTTTAAATTCTAGTCAACATTAGGCTTGAATTTTTTTAAGAATGAGAGATAGTATGTGGTTGTAACACATGTACTCTTGTGTTTCTAGAAGTGGCACATGACTCATAGTAGGATATCTCGAAACCCTGAGGGAGCCACAAATCAGGAGAATCAGAATCCCTAGATGGATGGAGGAATAGTTGAAGTTGTACGTCTACTGGCTAACATGCTTAGACAGCAACAATAGCAGCAAGCACACATACCCAGAACCGAAGTCAGAGGTTGTACATATAAGAAGTTCTTGATCCACCGTTAACTGAATTTTTCTGGTAATGAAGGTCCACTAAGAGCCGAGAAATGGATTATGGATCTCTAAAGGACTTATGAGATCTATGGATGTACTGAGGACCAAAAGGTTCTATATGCTGGATACCTATTCCAAGAGAAGCTGGAATATGGTGAGATATGCGAAGGCAGCTTCTAGTCAGGGAACTAGAAAGTTGGGTTGCACTGTCTTGTGAGAGATTTAAGGAAGAGTTTGACAACAGATTCTTCCCAAATTCTGTCAAATAGTTGAAGGCGCAGGAGTTCGCGACTTTAACTCAAGGCAGTTTGACTGTAGAGCAGTACGCCGATAAGTTTATGGCGTTAGGAAGGTTTGCACCACACTTGATTTCTACTCAATGGATGTAGGTGCAGAAGTTTCAAGCGGGACTTCAGCTAAGGATCCGTAGCCAAGTAGCTTGCCTAAGAATAGAGAAATACCAAGAGTTGGTAAACTTGGTCGCAATAACAGAGGCTGAGCAGAGAGATCTGGTGATCCAAATCAATACTAAACGAAAAAGAACTTCATTGTACGCTACTGAAGGGAGTTCATAGAGGAAGAAGATGTTTACTAGATCAAATAAAGGAAAATGCATTGAGACTGGGAGCTCAATGTCGATTATATTTCTACCTTGTAGAGAGTGCTGTAAACACCATGGAGACAAGTGCAGAATTGCATTGAGAACTTGTTTCAGGTTTGGCCAACGGAGTCATAAGATCAAGGACTGCCCCAGTGTTGCTTTGAGGAATGAAAGAAAGGGGAGTTTCTCTTAGCAGTGGGTACAAACCAAAGCCGAGGTAGCACGCGCCCATGAGAGTGTGTGCTGTCACTCGGGGAGATGCTGAATCTAATTCCCCAGGAACAGAAGAAGCTGGCACCGTCACTGGTATTTTTCCTAAGACCTAGGTATTGTTAAGCTTATGTAAGGTTGATTTGATTGCAATTGATTGTATTGTTGCATTATTGCTATTTTGGAGAATGTCAAGTCATTGAAGTTTGTAACTTATACGCTATTGATTCAAGTGAGTCCCTGTCTTTAGTGATTGTGGTATTACACGAGAGTTTAGTTTGAAAGATGAATTGTTACCCAGGTGGTAAGAGTAACAATTCTCATTAAAAGTATTATTGTTCATATCAGTGTAGATATAGAATACCCTTTAGCAGTTGGAAGAATGATATTGAAGGTTGATGAATTTGTATTTCGTATATTTGAAGTTGTCTTGATTTTGAGGATCCAAAGGAATTTGTGTCTGGAAGAGTAAAGTGCTTGGGAGAGGCTTTGGCCATAGTAGGATTCACTTATAATGGTAGTTTTGTCCAGCTACCTTTAAGTGTTTTTGGCTAAGCATTGTGTTTGTGGAAAATGTAGAACGCCATTATATTGGAGACTTTTATATGGGTAGTAAATCTTGGTCTTGAGGATTTACGTGAATAGTAGGAACAGATCCTTTCATTTAGAGTCAGAATAAGAGGTGGCTTATAATAGATAGAAAAGCTATGCTAATCATAAGAGAGAAAGTCTTTAGTTGAGATTAATAGTTGATTGTTTATTGAGGTACCACCTAGGAGGAGGAACAATTCATTTTAATTATGAAGGAGTAAGCTAGTCCTAGGCAGATAGAATTCCTTGAGGAAATAGAAAAAGTGAATTCAATTATGTATGGATTAAATTCTTCCAAATTGAACTGCGTGAATACTTGGAGTTTTAGATTTAGAGAGTATGCTGGTACGACTTGACCTACTTTGTGGAAGGATTCCAGTATTAATTGATATGATTTGAGAGAGAGAGAGAGTTAAGAATGGTAGATATATATATATATATATATGTTGTGGATAATTCTTTGAATAGTAAGGAGAATAATGAATTCATTTAAGCAAGGACTCAGTATCCTAGAAGGTAGCCTAGAAGTCAGTAAGTTTAGGCTATAACCTTTGAGAGTGTTATACCCTTATGTTATGGTGGTAGTTATTTTGTGTAACCGTGTGATGATTATAGGTAAGAATACTGTTGACTACGAGAGGAAGATGTTACCTCAAGAAGAATTTCACTTGCCCCATGAGCGTGATGAGGCATCCAGTGTTGGATAGTAGGTTGGTAAGCAACCTCTTCTTTTGAGTGAGTTTTCTGTTTGTACTTGCATCGATTTCGAGGACGAAATCTTTTTTTTAGGAGGGGAGGATGTAACAGCCCACCAGAAATTCATTGGTGGAATTTCTATTGACTTTAGGAATCTCGTGAAAACCTCGTAAGTTTTTACGAATCGACCAATCGCATAGGTTTTAGTCTGTTAACATAGTCAGTGTTATCACTCACTATGGTGCTAGAAATATGAGTTTAATTATTTGAGGTAGTTAGAAGTGTCAGAATGCGTTATGGTCTATGCCATTAGACTCAGTGGATTATTTAAGATTTTATGGCGCAATAGCTTATTTTCATAATTCCGGATGTAACGTCTGTTGGAAATTGTGAAATTATTTTTAGGGGCACTTCGAGGTTGAATTTAGGTAAAAGATTTTCACTGTAGGTTAATATGAATATTTAGAAATTTTTAGTACTAAGTTTATTATGTATTTTTTTGGAGTGAATAGTAACCTCGATAAGCACACCCAATGCAGTATTTTGAAAATCACAGTGTGAAATGTCCAAATTAGATTAGAGAAGTTTTATATGGACATTTGGCAAGATCTTAGCCACACTTAGTAAATGGTATTAGACACTTGGTACAAAGAAGAACCATTCGATAGATTTGTGAAAGAATCAAGGTGTGAGATCATGCCACCTAAGCAAAACTGTATTTCATTTGTTCAACCAAATTGTGCTAGACTAAAGAGGGTTTCAACCTTAGCAAAACCCTAAATGGTTGGAATTCAATTGAAACCCCTAAAGCTTGGTTGAAACCAAAACCCTAAATGGTTTTCCCAAACCCTAAAGTTGGCCTCCAAACCCTTTTTAATCCAATTTCTAGCATTGTGTTTAATCACTTGATTAAATCACTTCCACATGCTATTAATTAATCAAATCCTTGTTATGACATCATTATTCAACCTTTTAAACCTTGGGAATTTGATTGGGCCAAGAAAAATTGATTTTGGGCTTGATAGCATCTCAAACCCTAACCAAACCCCCTTTAAACCCCAAATTGAAACCCACTTTATGGGGCCGACCAAGGCCCACGAAATTGGCCACCTTGGAAAAGCTTCTTGGAGAAGTTTCCTCCCCCACATGGCAGATCATCCACTGCCATTGGCTGCACCCAATAGTGCCTTGATGTGAAGGAGAAATCCACTCCATCAACCTCCACCTTTCACAGCTGCTGCAGGCAGTCTCTGCCCCTCACTATTCTCCACTTTATGTCACATAGCCACCTCCAATCAAGAGCCATTCCAGCCCACAACGTCCTCCTCCAGGAGTCTATAGTCGTGCAAGGAACTTTTCATTCCATCTTATCACTTATTTTCTCTCGTACTTAGAGAGAAACCCAAAAGAGCTCTCTCGAGCAGATTTCTAGGACATTTTGCGTGGCTATTTTAGACCCTTTGTAAGTATTTTCCCAAGATGATTCCTCACATAAGTTGTTCATCTTTGAGTCTAGTTTCCGTGGATATCTTAATAGTCTCATTCCATGCTTATTTGATCGGTCAAAAGTATTTTTAACCATGGAAAGGTCATTCTGGGCATGAAACTGGAGAGTATGTCATGTTTTGGAAGTTTTGACCAAGCTAATGGACATATCTTGGTCCGAAAATTTTCTGGAGTGTTGTTAACATGTGTTTATGAATGTTCATTGAGGTTTTGTTGCTTGAATAAAGCTTTTGATGATAGATTTTCTTAGAGTTAGAAACTTGAAAACTGGAAGTGGAAAAACAGTTTCTGTTTTGTGAAAGTTTGAATATTTCGTGGTCTAATCTTATTCCAAAGGCTTTGATATTTTTATATGATGATCCTAAGCCTCTTATATACATGTTTGGATGTTATTCCAAAGATATTTAGTATTAGTTTTAAAGATATGATTTTCTATGCAAGAGGATTTCGGTTAGGCCTAAACTTTGATGTTTTTGAGTTAGATCCATGTTTTATTAAATTTTAGCCATGTGATTTTAAGTTTGATGATTGGATCTTCTTTAGGACACATTTTTAAACCTTGTGATGTGTTAGTTTGAAGATAACATTTCTTTAAGCCATGGATCAAGAGATTGATCATAGTTAGTCGGGAAAAACAGTTTTTGTTTTGGACTAAGTTTAAAACCAAAAACTCCAAGTGTTGTTTTGTGATTTTTGGTGAGTTTTGTTTGATGATTTAAAGCATGTTTGATCTTAGGATGATGTTATGAATATGTTAAAAGTAAGATTTGATTTTTTGGAATTCTTGGAGATGTTTTAATTAAGGTCAAAACTTGTGATTTAAGGTTTACTTTTTGTTAAAAAGTTTGGGTCTTTTTACAAAAAGTTTGGTGTTGATAATTAGCTTTTTCTTAATGGATTTTTTAAGGGTGTTTTTAAGCTTAGGATAGGAAGATCTTTGTTACAAGATTTTGGTTTATTCATGAGTTTTGGAACTTGAAAGAATTGCAACCAAAATCAAGACAAATGGCCTATGTAGGTTTCGGCCATAGTGAGTTTTTCATAGTTGTGATTGGTTTTAAATTTTTCTGAGTTGATATTTGAGTTTGGGACAAAAGTTACATGAGGAATGTAAATTTTGGTAATTTTTGGAATTAGGATATCAAATCCTTAAGTTAGGGGTAAAATAGTCATTTGCCCACATTTAGAGGGTAAAATGGTAATTTTACTCTAAGTTGCCTTTTTTCACATTTCTAATTGTTAGTAATTAATTTCTAACTTTTAGAATACCCTTTTACAATTCCTCTTGTTTCGCGCTTTACTCTAGTAGAACGCGACGATCGAGGTAAGTTAGCTTTTAACTTACTATCAGTTTAATGAGTATGAGTGATAAGTAAGGGAACTAAATTGTATGTATGCATGTTATCATATGTGCCATGCCAAGTCATTACATATTTATCTGTTACACAGAATTTATTCTATCATGAATTATTCATCTTTTACACAAGATATTTTGTCACGTATTCCTATACATTGCAAGTATGTCATGTTAAGTTAAGTATGACATCTGTTACATGTATTTCATGTTACGTAATATTCACTGTCACATGTTACACCGTGTTAAGAAATGTTGTCTATTATATGGTATGCCATGTTACGAAATGTTGCATGTTACATGTATGCCATGTTATGAAATGTACTCTGTTACATTTATGTCTTGAAGTATGTCATGTCTGTCATCCTATGTTCATGTCACGTTATGCTACGTCAGAACTTTTGTCTTTTATGTCACGTTCATGTTACGTCACGTTATGAAATGTCATGTATGCCAGTTAAGTTATTCATGCCAATCACGATCCTAAGCGTTAGGATGGGATAATATCCTAGTGAAACTCCTTTGTTCACGCTGGAATGTCTAAATAGGTGTGAAATTCCATGGGTTGACGAAGTACAGTCAACAGACTGCGAATGGGGCCTAATTAGCTGGTCACCAGAGTGCGCCAGACACTAACGCCGATGGTGCCACACATTATGTTACGTGTGTCCACAGTAAGTGTGGTACAAACAAATAAGTCATGGGGCTACAACAACTGTGGAGCATGAAGTATGGGGCCACAACAACTGTGGAGCATAGACTACGTGAGACACAGCAATTGTGACATGTAGAATACGTGGGGCCACAACAATTGTGGAGTACGTATTAACGCACTCACAGCTGGTATAGAAACCTGTGATGTGGTGCGGTAATTGGCCGGGACACACGGCTCAAGGGGACCTGTGTAGCACCCATATGGTTACTTTAACGATTAAGTCTATTGAATAAGATTTTAAGTTCATGTATTTCACGTTCAAGTCATATTTCAAGTTCACGTTATGTTATATTCAAGTTTACGTTCACGCAATCATGGTAATCCCATGAGACAAGAATATGTTTTAAGTTCATGTTATGTTATGTTCACGTTTACGCTATGTTCCAAGTTTACATTTATGTTATGTCATGCTCAAGTTCATGTTCAAATTATGCATGTTCACGTTCATGTTATGTTTCAAGTCCATGTTATGTTTCAAGTTCACGTTCATGTTATGTTTCAAGTCACGTTCATGCTAAGTTTCAGTTTCAGTTTAAGTTATGCCAGTTATGTTATGTTGTATGTCAAGTTATGCTATGATTACTTATGATTTGATTATGCATTCATGTTCTTACTGCCATGCATGCATCATTAACCTGTGTGGAAGTTTTCTGTTAACTTGCTGAGATTTGTAATCAAATCTCACTGTGGTAGTTCTAACTACCATTCCCCCCGAATGGTAGATTTTGTTATAGGATCTGAAGGAGAACCGGGAATCGGCTAACTGGAAACGGCCGACTAAGCAACGGTGCGACGTAGATGATATTACAATAGTTACCTCATATTACTACTTGTATTTGTGGAGTTCAATCTCCAGCACTCTTTTGATCACAACCTTATGGACTATTATTGTGATCTTAGTTGTTTAGTATGTCGTTAAGTATGGAGTATGTTTTAAGTATTTGAGATATTTTAATTTGGTGCATAGTATTGCTAAAGAAAAAAATTATCCGCTGCGAATATTGCATAATGCTAGATGCATGTTAGAGATATTGCATCTTATATGTCATGAACGGGGGCAGGTAACCTTGTGTTGCATGTCTCGATGCTTCAAATGTCCGTTCGATCCCAAGCGGAATCTGGGGGCGTCACAAATATGAAGTGATTACTATGTTTCAAGTGGCGTGGAGCTAGCCTATATGAAGTCTGCAGGCTGTATATGCTTGTGATTACTGTGACCCATTGCAATTGCTCTGTTAATAGAGATAGCATACAGTGAGTACTTGCAGTGCATTCACAGCGTTATGCGCTTGTGCACATGGACAAGTTTTGGTGGCTTTTATGAAAAGAAAAAGAAAAATAGTTTTGAAAACTCTGAAACTCCGTAATGTAATTGAAAAGTTTTCAACAGCGCAATTCGCTTGTGCTTGTGCATTTGTGCACTTGTTCTGTTCATAGCCTCCTGCATTCTGATATCCATAATGACATATTTCATAAAGGAGAAAACACATTCAATACTCCATATCAACCAATACGCACATACTGATATCCATAACAAAAATGGAGAAAACAACTCCAAATGCATTACCGAAGCATTCAGACCTCTTTCTTACAGATAAATAACCCAAGTAAATTAAGCATATCCATTCCCATGATCAAACCAATAAGCAAAACTGAACTTAATATATTTACATAAAGTACAAAGTCCAATACTTAGGTACTAACACTAGGCAGCAATTAAATTACTTATATACTACCATGTAACATGCAAGTACAAATAAAAAAGCCCTAAATACCCAATGTAGTGTGCGTCCCTGCCTCATTTCAGTTTCTTGTTCCAGAAGCACATTCTCTCTTGTGGATACCACTATCTCTCTATTGGATACCACCAGCTCTCTCTTCTTGATTTCGTCTACTCTTTTATGGAGCTCAGTCTTCATCTTTTCCACATCGTCCAACATCTTCTCGACCTCCTTCTCCCTCCTTAACAGATCATTGTTTCTTTCTTGAAGATGAAATTCAATCTCTTGATTATTATCTGCCCACTTGAAAAATTTACAATATGGTAATCCCTGAAAAATGCAAATTCACAAATGTTAGATATAGAACATATTCATCACTATAATTTACTAATGTTAGATGTACAAATAATGTAGTTACCTCTGTATTATACTTTGGACACCCTAAGAAGGGTCGTCCTGGATTTCTTGGAGTACTTGAATATCTTAATGTGGCATCGACCTTACAGAAGCAGTGTGCTTGTCCCAAAGTACGTTTTGCAAATGATGAAGAAGACATTGATTATGATAATGATGACATTCTAACATGATGTTTTATAAATTGTAAAAGGAAGCTTAAAAAATACTACATGGATTAAATTGGGTTCATGACTAATTCTGATGCATTGCATCAGAATTAGTCATGAGGGTAGACACTCTGGCCATAGGTATACAAGGTCTTCAAAATCTAACAAATCTGAAAAACTCACAACACTAACCAAATTTGAGAAACTCCCAAATATAGATAACACATTCAAGTGGGTTGGTTGTGCAGTGAGAAAGATAACACAACACCATCAACCTAATTTCTGAGTTGAGCTACTATATAGCTACTATATAACACAGATGATGAAACTATAAACAAAAACGAGAAAAAATGAGTTGGTTGGTTGTGCACTTTGGGTGACTTTTTGCCTCAATGAGAATAAACAGCAACAATGAAACTATAAACAACAATGAAATTATATACTATAAACAACCAAGTAGGTTGGTTGTGCTCTTTAGTTGACATTTTGCCTCAACGAGAATAAACAACAATGATGAAACTATAAACAACAATGAAATTATAAACTATAAACAACCAAGTGGGTTGGTTGTGCACTTTAGGTGACATTTTGCCATAATAAACAACAATGAGAAAAAATGATGAGTCCGTATTTCCCATCCCAATTAGGTGTCCAAAGGGCTTGAACAAGTTGTCATTACTTGCCCAGCTCAAAGTACAAAGATAACACAGATTAGGAAACTATAAACCAACACAAGGATAACACCATCAACCTCTAATTATAAAATTAAATTACAAACAACACCACCACTTGACAACAACCACTTCCAGAATATCCATACCCACGAAATTCATAAACTCAGAACAACAATTCTAAACAAAAGCCTCAAACAAATTAGGAAACCATGAGTCACAAAATCATAAAAACTCACAAGACTAACCAAATACGAGAAACACCTAGATATAGAAACTGTCCATCTACAATAGAATACTGCAGATATCAAAACTTGGAAAATGGAACCTTACCTGGGAGCCAAACTCTGTGTTAGCTCCTCTGTTCACTCCCACGACTGTGTTGTTGGTGGTAGTGAGGGTATGGGTTAGGGTTTCGGTTTAGGATTAGGGTTTCAGGTTAGGGTTAGGGTTAGGGTTAGGGCTAGGGTTAGGGTTAGGGTTAGGGTTAGGGTTTCGGATTAGGGTTAGGGTTAGGGTTAGGGTTAGGGTTAGGTCTAGGGTTAGGGTTTGGGTTTAGGGTTAGGGTTTCGGGACTTTGTGGGAAGGGGATTGAAGATCTAGGTGGAGAAGATGAAGAGAAAGACCGGGCTTCATGGAGAAGACAAAGAAATTTCATCTTTGGGCTTCGTGGAGAAGACGAAGAGATTTCGTGGGTTCATTTTGTGGGTTGATGGAGACACAACGATGAATCTGAAAACCCAGTGAAGCGAAATCCAGGGATGTGAATCTAAAGACTCCGAAGATGAAATCTAGGGATGTGAATCTTACAGAAGACGAAATCAAGGGATGTGAATCTGAAGAAGACAAAATCTAGGGCTTGGAGAAGATGAAAGGTAATCGTCGAAGAGAAAGTGTGGAGAGAAAGTTTGGGGTTTGAAATGAGGGAGACGAGGACCCCATTCAAGACCCAAACCTACAAAAATGAAAATGAGACCATTTGTTTTTTTGCCATGTTGTACGCGAGGCAGCGGCGAGGATGCGAGGCGGTTGTCCCCAGCATTTTTCCTTCTGAAATGGGGATCCAGGAACAATTATTAGCTTCCCCTTCTTGAGAAGAAGGCCTTGGAAACTTGTGGAGTAGGGAATGAAATTAAAGCCAATGTAGCTAGCTCTTCTTCCATTTTCCTTGAAAGTGCATTAGCCACTTTATTTTCCTTGCCCTTCTTGTATTCCACTCGAAAATCATAGCCCATAAGCTTTGAGATCCATTTCTGCTGAGACACAGTAGCCACCTTTTGTTCTAATAAAAATTTCAAATTTGTTGGTCAGTCTTAATTCTAAATGTCTGACTAAGCAAATAAGGCCTCCACTTGCCTACAGCACACACCAAGGCCAAGAACTCTTTTTCATAAGTGGATGATAGTAGGGCTTTGCGTTTCAATGCCTTGCTAAAAAAAGCTATTGGATGCCTTTCTTGCATCAAAACAGCTCCCAAACCAACCCCAGATGCATCACACTTAATAGTAAATTTTTTTGCAAAATCAAGCAGCTTCAATACTGGAGGTTGAGCTACTGCATTCTTCAAACTGTGAAAGGCTTTCTTAGCTTCTTTAGACCACATAAAGGAGTTCTTCTTCAGCAGCAATGTTAAAGGAGTGGCTATAGAACCATAGCCTTTTATAAACTTCCTATAATAGCAAGTAAGGCCCAAGAACCCTCTCAACGCTTTTAAATTTTTAGGGACTGGCCACTCTATCATGGCAGCTATTTTTGTAAGATCAGCTTTAACCCCTTCCACAGAAATTATATGGCCCATATAATCTACCTCAGTGACACCAAAACGACACTTAGATTTCTTAGCAAAGAGAGTATGTTGCTGTAAAACAAATAAGACTGTTGATAAGTGGCAAGGTGTTCCTCCAAAGTTTTGCTATAAACCAGAATATCATCAAAGAAAACTAATACAAATTTTCTGAGATATGGTTAAAACATGGTTCATTAAACTTTGAAAGGTGGCAGGTGCATTGGTAAGTCCAAAAGGCATTACCAAGAACTCATAGTGGCCTTCATGAGTTCTAAATGCTGTTTTAGGGATATATTCCTCTTTCACCCTAATTTGATGATAGCTTGACCTCAAATCAAGTTTTGAAAAATACTTTCTTCCACATAACTCATCAAGAAGTTCATCAATGATAGGAATTGAGAATTTGTCTTTGATGGTTTTTTGGTTTAGGGCTCTATAATCCGTACATATTCTCCATGTTCCATAAGCTTTTTTAATAAGGAGAATAGATGAGGAAAATGGGCTTTGGCTTGGTATAATCACACCATTACTCAACAAATCTTGTACAATTTTTTCAATCTCTGATTTTTTATAATAAGGGTACCTGTAAGGCCTTATTGATATTGGTGTGGATCCACTTTTCAAAATAATTTGATGATCAAAAGCTCGAGGTGGAGGTAACTCCACAGGTTCTTCAAAGACAGTATTAAACTGTTGCAACATCTTCTCAACTTCAGGTTGTATCTCCCATTTCTTTTGCTCTTCCTGCACTGTAACTAATTGCAAAAACCAGCCATGTTTTCTCACAAAAGAAGATTTCAACAGATTCACTCCAGCTTCTACTTGAACTCTTCCAAAAACAAGGCCTTGCAACATCAACTTCTTGTCACCTACTTGAAACTCCACAGGCATATTAGTAAAGTCCCATTTAATGGAACCTAATGTTTTAAGCCACTGGACTCCAAGAACAATGTCACACCCACCCAAAGTAAGGACATGAAATGGAATTATGAATTTAGAACCTTGAACGTTAACAGCTTCCACACATCTTCCTTGAATGATAATCTTTGCCCCATTAGCAACTTGAACTTGTAATTCCACATCCTTTTCTACCTTCAAATTAGCTACCTCAACCACCAATGGGTCAAAAAATTATGTGTATTCCTAGAATCCACCAGAATTTCCATAGTAAAAGACCCAATCCTTCCAAACAGTTTCATGGCATTGCAATTTACACAGCCTGAGATAGCGTGCATAGAAACCTCCAGGACTTTAGAATCCTATAAATCTGGCCCTTGAGGTTCTGGCACAGATTCTTCCCTCGATATAACATTATCTTCTACCTTTTCTTCCTCATCACCATGTAAAATATACACCTTAGGACTTTTATAGTTATGATTGGATTCCACTTCTCATCATAGTGGAAACACAATACTTTCTTCCTCTTTTCATTCATTTGAAAGTAAGTAACTTTCTTTACAGGAGGAAAACTTCTCTGCCCTTTATTAGCTAAATCCACCCCATTTTCGACAGGCCATTTATCAGCATACTGGCTATGTTGCCTCCAAGACTTCCTTGAAGACAAAACATGTTTTTCTTGCAACTTTGCCAAGCCAAACGCAGAATCAAGATTAGGTGGATTAAAAATTTTAACAGGTATTCAAATATCATCTTCTAATCCACTAATAAAACAACTCATCTTGTGTCTCTCGGATAAGCCTTTCAATCTATTTGACAAGGCCTCAAATTGTGATGTATACAAACTAACAAAAGTAGTTTGTCTTAACTTGGTTAAAGCCTCCATTGGGTCATCAAATGCTGATAGCCCAAATCTTCCTTGCATTGCCATCACTAAGGACTCCCATGAATTAAACTGTCCAGCATCTAAGGCATTCTGGTATCACACTAATGCCTCACCATCCATATGGTGTGATGCTACCATTAACTTTTGGTGAAATGGTACTTGATAAAAATCAAAGTACTGATTGGCCTTAAAGACCCAACCAGCTGGATCAATACCATTAAAATGTGTGCAATCCAACCTGAACCCTCTCTAGACAGCACCTCTTTCTTCATGATTTCTAGTCTCATTCGACACCTCTCTATCTCTATAAGGATTGCTATTCACAACTTCACACAAAGAATGTAACATATCAAAGACTTGGTCTAACCTATTTGGCATCCCATTAATAGCTTGTTGATGATTCTCCAACTATTTTTGAACTGCTTCCTACTGCCTTTGGCACCCATCCTGCTAACTCTTTAAAGATGCACGCGTACCCTCTGCCATTAGAGCTCCTCAAGATTGACTCTACTGATACCATAATGTTCTTGAATAATCAAGAACACTACTACACTTCCTACCCACTCGAGTAACACTGTTTTCACTCAATCTCATAACAAATGAATGCATATAAAATTGACTCATGAATGATCATCAAATGCCAGATTCCATAGTGAATCTTGACAAGAATTTTTGAGGAATTCCTAACCTCCCAAATTCAAAACTGTATTAATCCAAGATCATTTACATGTGAATCTCATCTGCTTTTATAGATGCAGAATGAGAAGAAGACTAAAACACTACCTTTACAACATAAAACTCAATCCAATTCTTAACAGCTCAAAACTCACTGTTTCATTAAACGGCTTCTAACAATACAAAATATGAAACGCATCATATTACTAACTCTTTTTACCAAAACTCCCCGTGTTGATAATTGCCCCGATTCCTTCTGTTATTTCAATTTTCTTCTTTTGGTTATTCTTGTTACTTCTTCCTTCAGTTCCCTCATTAACTCCTGGTTGCCATTACCATTACTGTTGTCTAAGAGACCTTTGACATTCTTATCGTTTCCTTTTATTATGGAAAGAGAGTGGAAGTGTACTCGTGGGCAAGAATTTGATCATCATGGTTTGGGGTTTTCATCACCTAGGATTGAATCTTCTGCATCTTAGACAGATTCTCAGAAAAAAACGAAGGTGGAGGACCTTTGATTCCTTGTATTCGCGACTTTTTTCTGATCCTTTGAGACTTTACCCAAATAGTATTGTAAAAGTGAAAGAACAAGGCAATCACTCATGTACGAAGCCAAATCTGTAAAATTGAAAGAACAAGTACCTTTGACTCCATTTTGAAAACTCCAATAGCTTTTATCTCGGATGGGTTTGATTTGCTTTTGAGACCGATTTGGGTGTTGGTTGGGATGGATTAAGGTTTGATTTGTTTTGAAATCATTTTTTTTCTTTTTTTTTATTTATTTTATTTTAATTATAATTTATTTATTTAAATATTACGACTGACGTGGCATTAACCACGTCAATCGATTCTGCAACAACTATTCAATGCCGGTACCAATAGCAGAATTGCATCATTTTATTTATAATATACAGATAAAAGACCCCTCAGGAATCGCATGAGAAAGTCCGGAACGATTAGATAGACCAATCATAAGACGCATCTAAACGGAATATCCATCCTGTTGCTGCACGCTCCACGCCCTTCTAACCCGCTACTTTTTTTAAAAATAAATAAACGACGATGTCGTCATTGTTTCTCCTACCAGAAATACAACGCCGTCGTTTAACCCCATGCACTTGCGCTACCCCTTGATATGCGAGAACAACACTGCCACACATAAATAAGATCTGAGCCTCATTTCCAACCCTCTTGTCTCGCCACCGCGCTGCTTTTACTCTTCCCGATTCGCTTTCCGTTGAAACCGATTCCTACCCCCAGTCCCCTCGATCTCGATCTCGATCTCGATCAAATGGCGAAAGAACCAGTACGTGTTCTCGTTACTGGAGCCGCAGGTACTGCATCAAATTTATAATCACTATTCTATTGTATCACATCCATAACTCTCATCTTCTTCGTCGATTCGATCGGAAATTATCCCTTTTTTTTTTTGTTCTTTATCCAATTTAGGCTGTTGGGAAAGCGGTTTAGATCTGGTACATGATGATCTAAGATAGGTCCAGTGTGTGCGAAGATAGTTGCTGATTATATTGGTTATGATAAAACAAAAATTAAGTAAATCTCGTGCCCGTGATTGAATTTCTGTAACACTGCTTTGTTATTTGCTGGTTATGTTGGACTGTGATAGGCTACGTCATTCAACGAAGTCCCATAAACCAAATACCAAATATTCGGGATAATCTGGGACGTGAAGAACGTGAAGGACCGTGCATGCGGCATGCATGCAATAAGGAAGGCAGACGAGACTGGGTCGTGGTTACGCATTTTACGTCATTTTCTTTTCGTTAGTTTTATTCTGTTTTTATGCTCTGTTTTACGGGCGTTGCATTCAGTTATTAGTCTGCACGTTTTACTTTCATTTCAATTTGCAGTGTACATGATTCTGCTATTTAAGCAGACATGAATTATTAATGATTATTATGCAAGTTTATCAAAATCTGTGGTAGATTCTTACCCGAAGAGAAAACAAATTATCTTAGCAATTTTACTCTCTAAGTTTGAGACCTATCATTGGCCTCCGAGCCAGATTGCATTTTTTTATGGGAACTAGTAAGAAGCGTATTGAGCAGTTGGAAGAGGGATTACACAGGATAAAGTTCAGCATGACCAACAGGCTCCGTCATATGGAAGAAACTCTCAACTGGCTCTCCAATGTCTTGCTTGTGAATCAGGAGAACCCCAATCACGGTAACCATCACCGAGAAGCCAACGATGGAGGACGGTTGGTTGTATCATCTAAAACAGCAAAGCTTGAATTTCCTCGATTTTCAGGAGATGATCCGACAGAGTGGTTCAATCGTGTGAACCAATTCTTTGAGTTCCAGAATACTCCCGAAGCCTAGAAAGTTTCCTTGGCCGCCTATCATCTGGAAGGAGAGGCCAACCAGTGGTGGCAGTGGATCCGTAGGATGTTCCAGGAAGATGGACATGTGCTCTCATGGATGAATTTTGAGGATGAACTTTGGGCTCGCTTCGGGCCTTCGGAGTGCGAGATTTTGACATAGCCCTTTCAAGGATTAGACAGACTGGTTCCTTGCATGAATACCAGAGGGAGTTTGAATGCTTGGACAATCGAGTTAGAGGTTGGACACAAAAGGCGCTTGTGGGAACATTCATGGGTGGTTTACGAATGGATATTTCGGACGAGATTCGCATGTTTAAACCGCAAACATTGAAAGAGGCCATTAGCTTCCCACGCATGAGAGATGACCAACTGGCGAGACAACGGAGATTCATAAGATCTCCACCTCCGGTGCGAGCTCCCCTAGCTCTTCCGCCACCGAATCGAACAGCACTGACAACACTTGTTGCCCCAATTCGACGTCTAAGTTGGGAAGAAATGCAGCGTAAGCGACTCCAAGGCCTATGCTTTAACTATAACGAACGTTTTACTGCAGGGCATAAATGTCAAGGGCCCCGAATTCTCATGTTGGAGGGAGACAATGGCAGTGCAAACGTCATCTGTGACGACGAAACCGAAGAACCAACAATGAGGAGAACCATGGGGGGCCTATCGATCCAACAATTACGTTGCAAGCGTTAACAGGTTGGACAGTGCCCAAGACCATGCGAGTTGCTGCTAGGATCGATGCACACGACGTCATTACATTAGTAGATAGTGGGTCAACTCACAATTTTATTAGTGAGCGTATGGCCAACCTACTACGACTACCAATGATACCGACTGAGGCCTTCACTGTGCGGGTAGCCAACAGCGAAAATCTTAAATGCCACGGAAGGTTCGATAAGGTACCAGTAAATCTGCAAGGCATAAATTTTTCATTAACTCTGTATTCTCTACCACTCACAGGGTTGGATTTAGTCCTGGGAATTCAATGGCTCGAACTACTCGGGTCCATGGTTTGCAACTGAAAACGGTTGACCATGAAATTTTCTTGGGAAAACCAGACCAGACGTTTGGTAGGGATCGATGGCCAAGATATTCAAGTGGCAACACTTGAAGAAATCTCCAAAGGAGTTCACCCAGGCCATACCATTTTTGTTTTTTGCCTACAGATCACCAAGAAAGACCCACAAGACCCCATACACCCGAGCATGCAAGCAGTGCTATGAGAATTCTTTGATGTCTGCACAGAGCCTTCGAGCTTACCACCTGTCAAAGAAGTTGATCACAACATTCCCTTAAGAGATGGAACCGAGCTAGTTAATGTGCGACCATACCGCTATGCACATTATCAAAAAGAGGAGATTGAGAAACAGGTCCAAGAAATGCTAAACTCAGGACTTGTTCAACCTAGTACTAGCCCTTTTTCATCACCGGTACTAGTGGTGAAGAAAAAATATGGCAATTGGCGCTTTTGCACAGATTATCCTGCATTCAACATGGCAACCATTAAAGACCAGTTTCTAATCCCAACCGCTGAGGACATGTTGGATGAACTCTATGGTGCTGCGTATTTTACCAAGCTGGATTTACGAGCTGGGTACCATCAGGTACGAGTTAATCCACTTGATATTCCTAATACTACTTTCTGAATGCATAATGGACACTACGAGTACTTGGTTATGCCATTTGGCTTATGTAATGCACCATCGACATTTCAAGCCATTATGAATTCTATTTTCCGTCCTCATCTTAGAAAATTCATATTAGTTTTCTTTGATGACATATTGGTTTATAGTCCAACTTGGGATACACACTTAGTGCATGTAAAGCAGACCTTGGAGATATTGAGGCAACACCAATTCTTTGTCAAGGCTAATAAATGTGCCTTTGGGCAACAAGAATTGGAATATTTGGGGCATATTGTTACTAACCAAGGAGTAGAGGTGGACAAAAGTAAAATAGCAGCTATGGTGGCATGGCCACGGCCTACTAATATTTTAGAACTACGTGATTTTTTAGGCTTGATAGGTTACTACCGGAAGTTTGTCCAAAATTATGGCGTTATACCTCGGTCTCTTACCAACCTCCTCAAGAAGGGCCAATTCAGTTGGAATGATGAAGCTGAGTCTACTTTCCTTGCACTCAAGCATGCCATGACAACCACCCCTACATTATCAATGCCAAATTTCAACGACTCATTCACCATTGAGATGGATACATCCGGTGAAGGAATTGGAGCTGTATTATCCCAACAAGGCAAACCAGTGGCATTCATGAGTTGAGCCATTGGAGTGACAAAGAAATCCTGGTCCACTTATGCCAAAGAAATGTTAGCCATCATAGAGGCTATACGTCTATGGCGCCCATACCTTCTGGGTAAGAAATTTTACATTCAAACTGATCAGTGCAATCTCAAGTTTTTTTTGGAATAGTGGGTGGCCACACCAGAGCAGCAAAAATGGGTAGCTAAGCTTATAGGATATGACTATGAGATAATCCATCGACCTGGACGTGAAAATTCGGCTGCCGATACACTATCACGTAAATAGGGTAGCCCCATTCTCCACGGAATTTTCATTCAGCAAGTTAGTTTATGGGAGGAAATAAAACAAGCTGCCACGAAGGATCAGTACATCATTTCAATGGGTAGTATGGCATCTGACCAAACTGAGGGACCATATAAATGGCGTCACGGGCTACTTTTCTTCAAAGGGAAGGTTGTCTTTCCAGACAACAGAGCCTTTTTCAGTAAGTTGCTGCATGAAATGCATGACACCAAGCTGGGCGGACATTCAGGCGTTTTACGCACATACAAGAAATTGGGACAGCAGTTCTATGGGCCCTGCATGCATAGATCAGTCCAAGAATACGTCAAAGGGTGCGAGGTATGTCAAAAGGTCAAGGTAGAAACTCTAGCTCCGGCAGGACTCCTTCAACTGCTGCCAATTCCATACCGGGTGTGGGACTACATCACCTTAGATTTTATCGAAGGCCTGCCAACCTCCTAAGGCAAAGACACAATTATGGTGGTTGTCGACAGGTTAAGTAAATCAGCTCATTTCCTCTCTTTAACCCATCCATTTACTACTAAAACAGTGGCAGACAAATTTGTCGAGGGAATTATCAAGCTCCACGGGATGCCTCAGTCCGTGATTAGTGACCGAGATCCAATTTTCATTAGCAAATTCTGGCAAGAATTCTTCAAGATGTCGGGTACCAAATTGCAGCTCAGTTCTGCATACCACCCACAGACCGATGGACAGATGGAAGTCATCAATCGTTGCCTCGAGCAGTACCTCCTTTGTTTCGTGCACCAGTAGCCACGCAAATGGAGTTCTTATTTACCTTGGGCAGAATATTGGTATAATACCACCTACCATATTTCTATAGGGATGACTCCATTCCAGGTGCTGTATGGAAGGCTGTCTTCGCCATTCCATCGTACACAGAAGGACTTTCACCAGTACACGAGGTAGACCAACAACTAATGACTCACGATGAACTGCTCCAGCAACTGAAGAGTAACTTAGCCAGCTCAGTTAATCTCATGAAACAAATGGCAGACCTCAAGCGGCGGGAACTTTCATTCGACATTGGCGAACAGGTGTTGTTGAAGCTGCATCCTTACCGCCAACAAACAGCCTTCAAACAGATCCATCAGAAATTGGCTAGTCGTTTCTACGGACCCTATGTAATCTTGCAGAAATGCGGACCGGTCGCGTACAAATTACAATTACCGGAAGGCACCCGCATCCACCCGGTGTTTCATGTATCACTACTTAAAACGATATCGGGAGAATGACAGCCTTATAGAACCATAGCAGACAGCGTTGCCACCCGTCTCAGATGAAGGAGTTGTCGAACTTGAACCACAAGCAATTCTAGACACTCGCTGGATCAAACAAGGAGGCTAGCTTATCGAAGAAAGCTTAGTGCTATGGAAGCATCTGCAAAGGGAGGAAGCCACCTGGAAACCAACGGCGACATTACGGGGCCAATTCTAGCCTACCATCCTTGAGGACAAGGATCCACTGAATGGGGGGAGTATTGATAGGCTACGTCATTCAACGAGGTCCCATAAACCAAATCCCAAATATTCGGGATAATCTGGGACGCAAAGAACGTAAAGGACCGTGCATGCGGCATGCATGCAACGAGGAAGGCAGACGAGACTAGGTCGTGGTTATGCATTTTACGTCATTTTCTTTTCGTTAGTTTTATTCTGTTTTTATGCTCTGTTTTATGGGTGTTACGTTCAGTTATTAGTCTGCATGTTTTCCTTTCATTTCGGTTTGCAGTGTACATGATTCTGCTATTTAAGCAGACATGAATTATTAATGATTATTATGAAAGTTTATCAAAATCTGTGGTACATTCTGACCCGAAGAGAAAACAAATTATCCTAGCAATTTTACTCTCTAAGTTTGGGACCTATCAGATTGAGTTAGTAGGGGTCTGAATTTTGGTGTAAATATTGCTGGTTCAGTTGCATTCTTTGAGATCCGAATTCTAAGAATTAAGTTTTGGTTTAATTTTTGAAAACAAAATTGAGAGAGAGAGAGAGAGAGAAAAGAGAGATGATTAAAATGATGATGTGGACCTAAGCTTTTGGTACCATGTTTGGTTTATGTGACGATGGTCGTTTTTATCAGTGCAGTTTTGAATTTCCAAATTGTTGTAGCTATGGTATTGGTTGTCCCATAATCAACTCCATTAATTATCCATAGTTGAATCAAAGTGTTACTCTCATATTGATTCTCACACATAGAGTGTTTATTCCACAATAACATACTGAGCGAGGTAGATATATATTGTTTAAGTCAATAAAATGTCAGAATTGGCATATAAATGGTTAGTCCACATTGTAGCCGTGTTTTTAAAACACGTTCTTTGGCTGCAGCTACATCTTCATAACGATTCATTGAAGATGCATTTCATGTTGTTAATACTATGCTCATGAGTCATAATATTGGGATTATTTTTGTGACTTATGTCATCCTCTTCATAGAAAATGTAGCCTTAGCACATTCTCCTTCTTATGTGGTTAATTTTTTAGTTATCCACTATACAGCATTTCTTTACAATTTATATTTTGATGATTTGTTGCTGGATTTTCAGGACAGATCGGATATGCTCTCGTCCCTATGATTGCTAGGGGAGTGATGTTGGGTCCCAACCAGCCTGTGATCCTGCACATGCTTGATATCCCACCTGCTGCAGAGGCATTGAATGGGGTGAAAATGGAGTTGGTGGATGCTGCATTTCCTCTACTTAAAGGTATGTTTATGGCCTCTTAAATCTGTCAAATTTGGATGACATCACTTAAGCATGGAGCCATACACTCTGCTTTTTAATTTGCTAAGGATTTTTTAGAGTACGAGGTATGAATGATGTGGTATATTGCTGGTGTTGTTGCCACAACAGATGTTGTTGAGGCATGCACTGGGGTTAACATTGCAATCATGGTTGGTGGGTTTCCAAGGAAAGAAGGCATGGAAAGGAAAGACGTGATGTCAGAAAATGTGTCAAAACTTTCCAGATGATTCCATGTCCCCACAATGACTGTATATGAAAATGGAACATTTCGTTATGTACTAACCCAATTAGTCTGAAGTTCTAAGTAAAACTTTCCAAATGATTCCATGTCCCCACAATGACTGTATATGAAAATGAGCAAGCACAATGTTTAGATTCCTTCTACTTCCTATGCAGGTTTTGGTTGTTGCCAACCCAGCAAACACCAATGCACTGATATTGAAGGAATTCGCACCATCAATCCCTGAGAAAAATTTTACTTGTTTGACTAGACTTGATCATAACAGAGCCTTGGGCCAGATTTCTGAAAGGCTAAATGTTCAAGTTTCTGATGTTAAAAATGTTATTATCTGGGGCAATCACTCATCAACCCAGTATCCTGATGTCAGCCATGCAACAGTGAAAACACATTCTGGAGAGAAGGCAGTCCCCGAGCTTGTTGCTGATGATGCATGGCATGAAAATGGATTAATAGTTAATTTAGTTTGTTACTGATAAAAAAAAAATAGTTAATTTAGTATGTTTGTATTGAGTTCATTGAAATGTTGATATGAATTTCTTTACCTAAGGTTGAAGGGAGAATTCATAACTATCGTTCAACGACGTGGTGCTGCAATTATCAAAGCTAGGAAACTATCAAGTGCATTGTCTGCTTCTAGTTCTGCTTGTGACCACATACATGATTGGGTGCTTGGAACCCCCGAGGTTGGTATCTTTCTCTCTATTCTTTGATCGTATAATGTGAAAAAGTCCGTTTCCTACACAATGACCATTTTTCCAGCAATTTCAGGGCACTTGGGTTTCCATGGGAGTATACTCTGATGGTTCATACAATGTACCAGCCGGACTCATTTATTCATTGCCTGCCACTTGTCGCAGTGGAGAGTGGACGGTAGTCCGGGGTAATTTTCATCGTTTACTACTAATTGTGTTTTTTTTTTTTTTTTTTGGGGGGGGGGGGGGTGTTCTTCGCGTGCTGCTTCATCGTTACCCGTGAATGACAGATAAATCTGGTTCATATTGAGTTGTAGGGAAAAATTCACGGCTTTGATCAGCACCAAACTATTTTTTTTAATGAGTATATCAGCACAGATTATTTACATCATTTGTTAATCTTCATTCTAGGATTCTCTTGGTGAATCGAACCTGTTTCTTGACTCTTGTTGTCTTCTATCTGCCCAGGACTTTCAATCGATGAAGACTCGAGGAAGAAGCTGGACTTGACAGCAGAGGAGCTCACTGAGGAGAAGGCTTTGGCTTACTCATGCCTCTCTTGAATGCTCTTGTTCCTTCTCTAATGTGGTAGTACGTCCGGCTCTTTCTTGTGTGTCAACTGAAGTAGCTGGAGTTTTGAATGATGCCATTGTTAAAGATTTAGAGGAACTGTTAATGATGGAGAAGCCGCTTCTATGTTGTAACCCTCCGTTCCCTGAGGTCTGGAGGGTTAGCTCTTAATACTTAGCATCAAACATCAATAACACAACTATAAGATCCAAAAAACTCCATAAAATGTTAATTCATTTACTCAAACCAAATATCTATGTTCCATCATAAGGACAATACATAAATTCTTAATAAAATAAATTAAAACTCTCCAAAGACTCAATAATATTCTTAACTCATCAAATCAAAATAATTGAAAATAACCAAATTACTAACTAAGACTCTCAAATAAATATTAGTACCCTCGGGTACTTATTCCTCTGCGAACATCAAGCCACTCCAATACTGCCTACTCTTGCTCTCCAGTAAAACCATCAAAATTATCTGAAAAATGTTTAGAGATAAGGGGTGAGTTATCAACAACTCAGTAAGCAAAGAACATATAGCAATATGTAAACATGAGTATTTACAGAAATCATAATGCAGAACAAAAGATTTGCATTTTCAGAGTGCAGAAGCAAAAGATGTTATCAAAATATCAGAGCGAAGATTTAGAAATAATTTCATTCAAAAATATCCATTTGGCATAGCATAAATGATCATCATCATCATAAGGACATCATATTAGAACAGAAGCCATGTATAACCCCCGTGGTAGGGTTGTGCAATCTGTGGATAACCAAGCAGAACATAAGTCACTCTAACACCAAGGTGTGTACTCAAAATAGAGACCACTACTATAACCCGTGGCAGGGCCGTATCTACTATTATTACCCGTGGTTAGGCCGTATCCACTATTATAACCTGTGGTTGGGACGTATCCACTATTGTAACCCGTGGTTGGGCCGTATGCTACTATTATCAGCCGTGGGAGGGCCGTAACTGAACAGAGCGAAACATAATCAAATTCAGAATCAGAGAGTCATGCCAAAAGTTTTCAGAAATCACGTCTTATCCAAACAGAGTACTGAACAAAATCTTTAGAACAGAACAAAATCATATCACAACATAATTCATGCACAAAATTTCTTATTCGCTCTCTTTTTCAAAGTTCAAAAACAGAATGTCAAAAATAAGCTCATGTCTACACCAGTCATGACAGAAAATAATTTTTTGTTAAACAGAATCTTATGAATAATGCAGAACAAATAACTGAGATAGTTCAAATTTCTTTTCAAAATCAAATATGTATATTTTCCAAAAATAAGCTCAACTCATTTTATTTTAATGCAAAGTCTAGTATAGGAACTCCGCTTACCTGGACTTAGCTTTTTCAAAATTTTCTTCACAACGTCGAACAATAATTAATCGTCACCTATAAAATAATCACGTAATTCTCGTAAATTTTCAATTAATCTCATATTTTGATATTTAATCCTAAACTTCTAAAATCACCAATTTAATTCCTCGAAACCTAAAATTTCATAACCTTAAATTATAAATCATCACTTTCTAAAATCATTAATATTGATTTAATAACTTTGACTAAAACATTTAAAAGTTTGACCTATTTATTATTGAAAACGAACTATAACGTTTAATACTAGATAATACAATTATTCCAAAATATTATAAAATAAACCATAACTATCTTTAAATAGACTAAATCATTCCTAAAGTGTAAAAATAACATTACACCAATATTGTTTACTCTTAAAATAAATCTTTACATAACAACATGTAAAAATAACATTACATCAATATTGTCTACTCTTAAAATAAATCTTTACATAACAACATGTTAAAATACTTAAGATGTCTCTGTAAACATAAATAAAATCGAGTCTACTAGTATATAAAATAAAAGTTTAAAACATACTAACACAGCTTACTCGAAGGGTAATAATGTAATTAAAACACGTTATTTTTATTTTAACCTAAAGACTTGCATCACAACTTCAGCATGTAAACTATCCTATTAACACTGTGAAAAGACACAGAGACCAATAAACACACGGAGGCTCACCAAGAGAGAAGTGAAACGTGCGGCAGGGCAAAGGGCTGGGCAGTGGTCGACAGTGGTCACGGAGGCAGGGCACTGAGATTGAGAGACCAACTAATGAGAGAGAGTGAGGGTGATAAGCAAGAGAGCACGGAGAGTGAGAGAGAGAGATGAGAGGAGTTTACGTATCATGCGGTGTGCATGGGGGCTTCAGGTAGTGGCGCTGGACACCTTTGGGCGGTGGATGCTTGCTTTTTGATGTCGTATGATACTGCTGCCGGCGGGGTTGTTGCCCAACTGTGGCAAGGCATGGTTCTCACTTTGAGCGACAATGCTCTGTTTCCATGGTTCCAAAACAGAGTATCTTCGGTTTTTGCTTTCGACGGACGATGGTGATGGTGGTGTTTATGTGTTGAACGGCTAAGGAGTATGGGTCAACGGTCGGGTCTGGCGGCTTGTGGTGTCGTTCCCGTGTGAGTGGAGCTGGTTCCTGTTTGATGATACGGAGAGGCTGGGCAGTGAAAACACACGGTGGTTTTCGTCGTGCGGGATGTGGTTCGAGTGTTTCGGGTTTGGCTCGTTTGCGGCAGTGGTTCAGGTGCTGCACAGCTGCACTATGGGGAAGGGCTCACGGTGTGGAGGAGGAGTGGCCTATGGAGGGAAAAGGTTAGGCAGGGGCAATATCTGAAATATACTAGAAAGATATGTGTATTTATATATATGTGAGGTGGAAACCCTAGAGATAAGAGGAAGATGTGCGTGTGGATGAAAGCTGAGTCATGTGTGTGCATGCATGTCGTCAACGAAAGGAAGACCTAGGGTGGAAAGAAAAAGAAAGAAAGACAGAAAGAAAAGAAAACAAAACAAAATAAAACATGCGGGAAAAATAAACGTGTGAGGAAAAAAAAAATGAACTAAAAAAAATAAATAAATAAATAAAATTGAGCTTGATTGGGTCCGGGTGTTACATTCTCCCCTCCTTAAAAAACATTTCGTCCTCGAAATTTGTTAATACTACAAGCAAAGCCTAAATATTTATCCGCTACAACCATTCGTGCCTACACCAAACGTCAATAATATTGTTAGACCTAATCAATCTTCCAAAAATGTCAAATCTAATTTTCCAAATTCTAACCCTCCAATATTGTCGATCGTATTCTCCCATATTTTCCCTACCTCTACACGTTTGTGCACAGTGCCATTACAAGTCTAAAATTAAAACCTCAATAATGCAATTAACGACTAAATTTAAAATTTAAAATTCTCCACTTAATATAAAAACCTCAATAATATAATTAAAAAAACTAAAATAATTTTGAACTCTCCACATAATCTATGAACCATTTGCAAATATCGAAATAGACTCTCAAATTATCATATCACCAACACCACGCTTCCGCTACGCACTCTAACAACTTGTAGTCATAAACACATTGTAACTCACTCATGAAACTCTAGAATTAGCTAAACCCCACATTTACCCAATCCATACATTTTTAAGTCACCAGAGTCAAATTCAAAAATTATACCAATCTGATTGTAGCCTCTAAAACATCAATATCACAAGTTTAAACCTTCAGTTCCTAATCAAAACTCGTTCCACGAAGTCAACCTAAAATCTAAACCTTAAAACCTATTAGAATTATTTCTTCTAGTCCACAGAATACGCCTACTAAGATCTCAAATGCCATAAAAAAGTTTTTCTTAAAATATGCAAAATCTAAAACATCAGATTTCGGGGAACTTATTCCATAGGTCTGCAAGTGTTAAAACCTTACATATCATCAAAAATCATATCTTGAAACCCGCAGAATTCTATGACCTTAAATCTCCTCAAAATCATTTTTAAAGTATGTACCATCTCTAAACCTCAAACCTCCAAATATTCAGTCCATAAAATCTGAAGAATGTCAAATCTCCAAAGTTTTGAACTTGACAACGAGCAGCCATCCTGAGATCTTAAGCTCAATTAAATGTTCTAGAGAAAGAATACAAAATATGTATAAACAAAATATAAATACCAGCTAAATTATTTAAAACAAGTAAAATCAATAAATCAATAAATTCTTGAACTTGTTTTAATCATTCTTAGCCATTTCTTTAACCAACTCATATGGTTCTTCCTACCATTTATAATTGTAAACCCCGACATCGCTCTAAACTACCTTACGTCTTAGAATCTAAACCTCAAAATCTAAACCTTAAATTAATCTTCATAAATATTATCTCCTATATTCCACAAATTAAGATTGTCGGATATAAAATCCCTAAACCTCAAAATCCCAAAACTTAATCATAAACTCTGCAAAATCTAAAACCTTAAATATCCACATAATCATCCTTATAGTCCTCAAGTTCCTATACTAAAATTTTTACATCCTATGAACCCACATATATCTAAACCTTCTAAGGTTTATAGTATGCAGAATTCAAACCTATCTCTTATACCAACTGTAACGCCCCATTCTCGGAGGTCCAGAGGGTTAGCTCTTAACACTTAACATCAAACATCAATAACACAACTATAAGATTCAGAAAACTCCATAAAATGTTAATCCATTCACTCAAACCAAATATCTATGTTCCATCATAAGGACAATACATAAATTCTTAATAAAATAAATTGAAACTCTCCAAAGACTCGATAATATTCTTAACTCATCAAATCAAAATAACTGAAAATAACCAAATTACTAACTAAGACTCTCAAATAAACATTTGTACCCTCGGGTACTTATTCCTTTACGAACATCATGCCTCTCTAATACTGCCTACTCTTGCTCTCCAGTGGAACCCTCAAGATTATCTGAAAAATGTTTAGAGATAAGGGATGAGTTATCAACAACTCAGTAAGCAGAGAACATATACCAGTATGTAAACATGAGTATTTACAGAAATCAGAATGCAGAACAAAATATTTACATTTTCAGAGTGTGGAAGCAAAACAAGTTATCAAAATATTAGAACAAAGATTTAGAAATAATTTCATTCAAAAATATCATTTTGGCATAGCATAAATGATCATCATCATCATCAGGACATCATATCAGAATAGAAGCCATGTATAAGCCCCGTGGTAGGGTTGTGCAATCTGCGGATAACCAAGCAAAATATAAGTCACTCTGTCACCAAGGTGTGCACTCAAAACAAAGACCACTGCTATAACCTGTCGCAGGGCCGTATCCACTATTATTACCCGTGGTTAGGCCGTATCCACTATTATTACCCGTGGCTAGGTCGTATCCACTATTATTACCCGTGGTTGGGCCGTATCCATTATTATAACCCGTGGTTGGGCCATATGCCACTATTATCACCCGTGGCAAGACCGTAACTGAACAGAGCAGAAACATAATGAAATTCAGAATCAAAGAGTCATGCCAAAAGTTTTCAAAAATCACGTCTTATCCAAACAGAATATTGAACAAAATCTTTAGAACAGAACAAAATCATATCACAACATAATTCATGCACAAAATTTCTTATTCGCTCTCTTTTTCAAAGTTTAGAAACAGAATGTCAAAAATAAGCTATTGTCTACACCAGTCATAATAGAAAATAATTTCTTCTTAAACAGAATCTTATGAATAATGCAGAACAAATAATTAAGGTAGTTCAAATTTCGTTTCAAAATCAAATATGTATATTTTTCAAAAATAACCTTAGCTCATTTTATTTTAATGTAAAGTCTAGTATAGGAACCGCGCTTACTTGGACTTGGCTTTTTTGGAATTTTCTTCAAAATGTCGAACAATAATTAATCGTCACCTATAAAATAATCACGTAATTCTCGTAAATTTCAAATTAATCTCATATTTCGATATTTAATCCTAAGCTTCTAAAATCACCTATTTAATTTCTCAAAACCTAAAATTTCATAACCTAAAATTATAAATCATCACTTTCTAAAATCATTAATATTGATTTAATAACTTTGACTAAAACATTTAAAAGTTTGACCTATTTATTATTGAAAACGAACTATAACGTTTAATACTAGATAATATAATTATCCCAAAATATTATAAAATAAACCATAACTATCTTTAAAGAGACTAAATCATTCCTAAAATGTAAAAATAACATTACACCAATATTGTTTACTTTTAAAATAAATCTTTACATAACGACATGTTAAAATACTTAAGATGTCTCTGTAAACATAAATAAAATCGAGTCTACTAGTATATAAAACAAAAGTTTAAAACATACTAACACTGCTTACTCGAAGGGTAATAATGTAATTAAAACACGTTGTTTTTATTTTAACTTAAAGACTTGCATCACAATTTCCGCACGTAAACTATCCTATTAACACTGTGAAAAGACACAGAGACTAATAAACGCACGGAGGCTCACTGAGAGAGAAGTGAAACGTGCGGCGGGGCAAGGGCCGGGCGATGGACTACAGTGGTCACTGCGGCAGGGCACTAATAGAGAGAGACCAACTAATGAGAGAGAGCGAGGTTGATAAGCAAGAGAGCATAAAGAGTGAGAGAGAGAGATGAGAGGAGTTTACGTATCATGCAGCGTGCATGGGGGCTTCGAGTAGTGGTGCTGGACACCTCTGGGTGGTGGATGCTTGCTTTTCGGCAAAATCTGATGTTGCTGACGGCGGCATCGTTGCCCAACTGTGGCAAGGCATGGTTCTCACTTTGAGCGACAATGCTCTGTTTCCATGGTTCCAAAACAAAGCAGCTCCGATTTTTGCTTTTGACAGACAATGGTGATGGTGGCGTTTATGTGTTGAACGGTTGAGGAGTATGGGTCAAAGGGTGGGTCTGGCGGCTTGTGGTGTCGTTGCCGTGTGAGTGGAGCTGGTTCCTGTTTGATGATACGGAGAGGCTGGGCAGTGGAAACAGACGGTGGTTTCCATCGTGCGGGATGTGGTTCGAGTGTTTCGAGTTTGGCTCATTTGCGGCAGTGGTTCAGGTGCTGCACGGCTGCACTATGGGGAAGGGCTAATGGTGTGGAGGAGGAGTGGCCTACGGAGGGAAAAGGTTAGGCTGGGGCGGTATCTGAAATATACTAGAAAGATATGTGTAATTTCTATATATGTGAGGTGGAAACCCTAGAGATAAGAGGAAGAAGTGCGTGCGGATGAAAGCTGAGTCGTGTGTGTGCATGCATGTCATGAACGAAAGGAAGACCTAGGGGGGAAAAGAAAAAAAAAAGACGGAAAGAAAAGAAAATAAAATAAAACATGCGGGAAAAATAAACGTGTGAAGAAAATAAAAGAAAAGAAAATGAACTAAAATAAATAAATAAATAAAATTGAGCTTGATTGGGTCCGGGTGTTACATATGTATTTTATACTCTTTGCAGCTTGCATTTCTACTTGGATGCTTGAATTTATAACTATCATCCTAATTAATGGATATTATCAACTTAATATTTGAATGTATGGAAGAGGCTCTGTGGATCCATAAGGTGTAATTTTGTTTTGGTTATTATTGGTTCTCCCTGAATGCATAATTGTGAAACCTATTATTATTATTTCTTTTTTGATTTGTAGTCTTTAAGTTTATTATTATGTAAACATGACGGAATAACCAAAAAATCTATTGCTCTTAGCTCAATAAAAATTATAATATTATATAACAATATTTTAATTTTATAATACTTTTTTGTAACTTTTTTATCTTTCTTTTTCTCAAAACTCTCTAAAAATCTTAACTCTAAGTATTTCACTACTATTTATAGAATTTTCATCTCATTACCTAAACATGTACTTAAGTGGTGAAAGTGGATCGATGGTAGAGATAATTATGAAAGACAGCATAATGATCTTCAATCAATAATTATTTATAATTGATTTCAACCGATTTGGCGTACTATGGGGGAGATCATCACATTTGAGTAATTAATATTAGTGTGGTATATCGCATTAGTTATCTTAAAATGTGACTCGGACGCAACAGTACTTCGAGTCGATTATCTATTAAACACATGCACTCATAATTTGGTATGGAATCAAAATGATTATAATAACATTTAAAATATAACTTTTTTATATTAGTTAACGTGACAGGCTTCTATATTGATAATGGATTGAGTATGTCAACAAAAATAAAAAATAAAAAATAAAAATAAAAACTTGCTATTAAAATTTACCTTTAAGAGCATTAGTAATGACCTAGCCAAATATCAATGTAAGTCCATAATTTGACTATATTTTTCAAAAAGCTTTCACATTGGACTAGTCAATGGTCCAAAGCTCAACATATGAATTACAGTAACTCTTAGGTGCTCTCCAAAGTTGACGAGCTACTTTTCATACTGGATAAGAGTATTTTATTATTTCATTAGCCTCTCTCTTTTCCTCATTTTTTTCTCTTTCTACAACTCACTCGAATAGAAGCTGAACTACATAAACCCCCAAAGTTTTCGGAAAGTGCAAACAAATATTTTTTTGAGGAATTTTTAGAAAAGAAATATTATATAATATTAATTTTTATAAAGGATTTTCTTAGGAAACAAGTAGTTGGTATTGTTAAAATAGAAGAGAAAAAATTTAGTATAAATTTAGGGATGACAAATCGTGTTTTCGGATCGTGTCAAGTTATGAGCATACAACTATATAGGTCAATCCAACCTAACCCGTTAAGCTAAACGTATCAAATATTTAAACTCTAATATGACCTATTAGATAAGGGGTCGTGTCAATACATTTTGACTTGTCTAATAATTAATTAGAAATATGTCAATACAACACGACTCATGTAAACCATTTTATGTAAATAAGTTAAACTAACACGCATAACTTATTTGACCTGATTAACATAATTTTACATGAAAGTTAAAATGTATATATAATTTCACTAGTTAGTAGCCACAATCAATTGGAGGATTTGGATCTTAGGAGAAACAAAATTTACGGCCAAGTTCCAAAATGGCTGGGGAATATAAGTATAGAAACTCTCTGGTTGGGATTCAAGTTTCTCACCGGCTTCAACCAATTTCTAGCTAATCTTAACATGCTTCAAGGGTCACTCCCAATCCCACCAACTTCCATATCTTTTTATACGATCTCATACAATACACTGACTAGAGAGATTCCATGTTTGATTTGCAATCTAAGCTCAATGACTTGTCTAGATTTGTCAGGCAACAGCTTGACTGGCTTGCTTCCTCAATGTTTAGGCCAGTTGAGTGATTCTCTCACAATTGTGGATCAACAAGACAATAGCTTTCATGGAACCATTCCTCAAACCTTCCGTGAAGGAAAACAATTGAGAATAATTGATTTCAGCCAGAATCAATTACAAGGATATATACCAAGATCATTGGCCAATTGTACAAAACTTGAAGCTCTTAATCTTGGTAACAATTAGATACATGATATTTTCCCTTTCTGGTTGGGCATTCTTCTGGAGTTGAGTGTTCTCATTTTGAGATCTAATGAGTTCAATGGCAGAAAAGGAAATTCCAATAGAAGTATCAATTTTCCAAACTTGCACATCATTGACCTCTTAAATAATAACATTACTGGCAAGTACCCTCGGAATACTTCCAAAATTGGAAAGCCATGCAAGTTGTCGATGAGGAGCAATTGAAGTACATGAAAGAAGAAAATACTGTTGGGATGTCTCAAGGTGATTCTATTGAAGAAATGTACGTTTTATCAATAAAAATGATCGACAAAGGCATGGAGATGCTATATTGGGAAGTCCGAGATTTCTTCAAAGCTATTGATCTCTCGGGCAATAGATTTGAAGGAGAAATTTCAGAAGTGGTGGGGCATCTAAAAGCACTTAAATTGCTCAACATTTCCAACAACTTTCTCATAGGTCCTATCCCATTTACATTGGCAAACTTGACAAGGCTAGAGTCATTGGATCTATATCAAAACAAGTTTTCTGGCATGAACCCTCTGCAACTTGTAAAACTCACTTTCCTTTCACACTTTAATGTCTCCCATAATCATTTGATAGGACCTATACCACATGGGAAACAATTCGATACATTCAACAACAGTTCGTTTAGTGGGAACCTTGAACTATGCGGAAGCCCTTTGTCAAAAAAATGTGGCAATCATTTCACTTTTATTTTTCTGTTCTTCCCCTGTTTTAGATGTTATAAGAAAGGGCCATGGATAGGATGTTTGTATTGAAAAGAATCTGTTGTATTTGCACCCATGCTCTCAATAAAATAAGCGTTTTGAAAGAAAATTAACCATAGAGATTTATGGCAGTGAAAGCAGAGATGCCCTGCTCTGGTGTATTTTACTATTTCCGTTCCAATTACAGTAATCGTTACACTTGAGTTCCGTATAGAAGGAGAGAATTTCAAATACATATATCTAAGATAAGATAAAGAGAAGTAGTTTGGTAATCTGGAGAATATTCAACTTAATCTTGAGCTACTACTACTGTACTCTGCTTGCCCTTGTCTGGACCTCTTCCATTCACAGATATTTGGACTAAGACTCATACCCCTACAACAAAAACACCTAAAAAGGCTATAACAACAAGTTATGAAATTCAATAATGTTTCACAACACCTTTGTTACTTGATTCATTAAATTGGGGAAGAGAACTACTCCTTCAATTTTCTCTAAAACAAATAGAAGACTTGAGAAAAAGATAAAAATAATTAAGGGTGAGTGAAGGGGAACTAACTTGCTCAATGTCTCGCTCATGTTTCCCATGGCTAGCAAGATCTGCCATTCCATCTAAAAATACCATAAAGAAGGCGACGAGGATGAAGCACAAGCAATAACTGCATCAGGCCATAACGTGGCGGCGACTCGTGCCCTAGTCTTCATAGATGCATGTGCTATGCTTTCTTCTCCTACTTTGGCCTCTCATCAAAATTACCCACTGCCCTCAAAATCAAGATTGCCAAATGAGGAACAAATGGAAAAAAGAAACCACCAGTAGAGATTCAAATATCAAATATTATCGACAGATTTAGACGGAGTATCTTGTTGATCCGTAAAAAAATAGATTACCCATGCATGATTTTATCAAGAGATAGATGTATGATCTTCGAGAGATTGAGTGGTTTTTGAGTCGTGTAAAAGGAAGATGAGCCCAATGCAATCGGGAGAGAGAGGAAGAAAAGGAGGAATGAGAGGGAAGTACGTGGTGGTCAGATTGATGAAGCCATGATGGTGGTAATTTGCAGCTCAAAGGAAATTGGGTCACTTCTTTATCTACTGCCACATCACCAACTCAACAAATTTCTTCTAAAGGAAATCATGTTAAATATGTGTTATATATTAACAGAGTAGCGCTGATTTAGATGAACTGTTTCACTTATTTTTTTTGCGTCCAAATTTGGTCCTTTTGCATAATTTTACTGGACGCAAAAAGTTTGCAGCATGAGTTTATGCCCTCGTGGCCCAGGAAGACTCCTCTTTTATAGTTTATATACCCTTGTTGGCAGCAAATCCCCCAAATTTTTTCTTTGCCCCAAATCTACTGAACCAAACCAACATCTATCATACTAAATTTCTAGTGAAGTCATTTCAATAAATTCTGTGGAAGATCTTCACATCATTCTAATATTTTCTCCAAGTCATTCCATCATTGGTTTTATTTTGAGAAGAAGGATCATAGACAATGGTTCAGAAGATTACTGATCACAAATATATTGAAATGATTACAGGTAGGCCCATGCAATCGATTTCAGTTCTTTTCTCTTTTTAGTGAAGAAAGGAAATACATACAAGTGCTTAGAAGGTATTTGCTGAAATGCTTCTTAGAGATACATTTATTTCACTCACATATCTATATGGCCTCTGTTTGCTGAAATGCTTCTTAGAGAAATTGTGAGCCTTAATACTTTGGTTTTATTGCTAGAACTCATTTCCCTAGCTTTGTCTACACTATGTGATTAAATCATAGTTTTTATTTTACACTTAGCTATCAGTAGTTTCTAGGTTTGAAACTGATTTCCTAGCATCCAAGTTTATACTCGTGTCAGAATAATCTGCGAGTATTGGATCTATTCCATAGTCGATGTGTGCAAATTGAAGAATTTTGTTTGTGTATCTTCTTGACTAAATCTTGAACGTTACAATCTAAGCCTTTTCAACTGTCTAAGCCTCCTTAATGATCAAGAACTAGATGGTGAGTGAAGAAACATGGTGCAGAGTTAGAATTAGTGTGATGGATTTTGTTTAGAAGTTAATACTAAATGACATTCCAATTTTTGATCATGTCTTATTTTTTACAGATGGACAAAAGTTGGATGAATATCACCGATAGGTTTAGGTTAAGGGAATATGCCGAAGGGGTTAGACAGTTTCTGAGAATGGCTCGAGCTCATGCTCGTGGAAACAATGTGTCAAGTGTCCATGTCGTAAATGTCGTAATATGGTATTTGTACCTATAAGTGAGGTCGAACAACATCTATTTATTACTGGGATAGATCAAAATTACATGCATTGGATATTTCATGGGGAGCCATAACACCTGAACATTAATAGTGATGATAATAATTATAATGATAATTTTGACGATTCTTACATCGATGACATAGACGATATGCTAGGTGACATTCATGTTGCTACCACTGTCGGTGTTGATGAAGACATGGCTGCACATATACCGGGTCCCTCCTCCATTGAACTCGAACCAACCAGTTTTGAGAAACTGTTGGAAGATGCTTGTCGTCCACTTTACGATGGCTGCACAACATTTTCTAAACTATCATTCACTGTGAAGTTGCTCCATATCAAAACAATTGGTGGGTGGAGAATAAAGTCCTTTGACATGTAGCTTAAACTATTGAAAACTGCTTTTCCCCAATCACTCTTGCCAGATTTTTTCGATAAGGCACGGTCATTGGAGCGAGGCCTTGGATTTAGATACATAAAAATACATGTATGTCCAAATGATTACATATTATATTGGAAGGAAAATTCCAACAAGCAAGAGTGCCCTAAGTGCAAGGCATCTAGGTGGTTGTCTACCACAAGGCAATGACCAGTACTGTAAAAGGTTATGCGTTATTTCCCACTTAAGCCAAGGTTGCAGAGATTATTTATGTCCAAGAAACCTGCAGTATCCGTGAGATGGCATCAATCACAAAGGGTGGGGGATGAAAACAATTTGAGGCATCTCGCGGGCTTCGAGGTGTGGACTACATTTGATAGAGAGCATCGTTGGTTTGCTGAAGATGCCCGTAGTGTCAGACTTGGTCTTGCTAGTGATGGATTCAACCCATTCAATAATATAAGTAAACCATACAACATATAGCCAGTGATTCTGGTTCCATATAACTTGCCTCCATGGTTATGTATGAAAGACCCGTTCTTCATGTTGTCTACATTAATTCCTGGGCCTAAATCACTTGGGAATGAAATTGATGTTTACTTACGCCCTTTAGTTGACGAACTAAATGATTTGTGGAAAAATGGAGTTGATACATATGATGTGATAGTTGGCCAACGATTTCGATTGCATGGAGCTTTACTGTGGACCATTAATGATTTTCCCGTATATGGTAATCTTTCTGGGTGGAGCACTAAGGAAAAATTGGCATGTCCTTGTTGCAACTTGGATACAGATAGCATGTGGTTGAGACATGGTCAGAAGCATTGTTACATGGGTCATCATTGCTTCCTACCTTTAGGTCACATATGGAGAACAAAGAAGACAATTTTTAATGGCAAAGAAGATCACCGGATGCCACCTAGACAGTTGTCTGGAGAAAATATAATGCATCAATTAAATAACATGGCTCAAGTGCATTTTGGCAAAGGTTCTAAAAAGAGAAAATGCACTCCTGAGGAGTTAACTTAGGCATAATCTCGATGTGATGCACATTGAAAAGAACATTTTTGGCAATGTTTTGGGTACATTGATGAATATTCAAGGTAAAACAAAAGATAATATCAATGCTCGACGAGATTTAGCCGAACTGGGTATAAGAAAAGAGTTACATTTAAAAAAAGATGGGGACCGAGTTGTAATTCCTCATGCCTATTTCATGCTACATGGAAATGAACGGAAATAGTTTTGTGCATGGTTGAGTGGAGTTAAATTCCTTGATGGTTTTGCATCTAATATTTCTAGGTGTGTTAATGTTAGTGATTGTAAAATATCTGGTATGAAAAGTCATGATGCCCACATATTCATGCAAAGGCTACTACCAGCAGTAATTGGTGGGTACTTAAGACATGATATACATTTGGCATTGATGGAGCTTAGCACTTTCTTTAGGGATTTATGTGCACGAACGTGTAAGAAAGATATAGTGAAGCGTCTTGAGATTGACATTGTCCTCATTCTTTGCAAAATGGAACAAATATTTCCACCAAGCTTCTTTAATGTAATGGTCCACTTAGCTGTCCATTTGCCCCGTGAGTTGGGTCTCACAGGACCAGTTCAATACATGTGGATGTATCCATTCGAAAGGTACTTGGGCAAATTTAAGCGGTATGTAAAAAACAAAGCCCACCCAGAAGGATCCATAGCGGAGGCATATATTCATCTAGAATGCTTGACATTTGCCTCGATGTATCTGCATGATGTACCAACTAGGTTCATCAATGAGGATCGAAACATTGATATTGGTGTTCAAACAGCTGAAATAGCTTCATTCTCAGTTTTATCACAGAAAGTGAGCCCATTGGGGACTTCAATTCCTACACAACTAGAGAAAAAACTATTTAAAACTGTCAGATGGTATGTCCTCAATAATTGCACAGAAATTGAGCAATACTTGGAGTAAGAACCTTCAACCATACTCATTAATCTTTGATGTCCTAGGGAATATTGTGCTTAAATGGCTTTTAACAAAATCATTTTATTATTTTTTTCCTGTAAGGAGCACTACAACATTCTGAAGGACCAGAGCTTAACTAACATAGAAAGGAGGCACGAAATTGAATTTCCTTCATGGTTCAAAAAACATGTAAGATGATATTATATCCACCCAAAATTAATTTTTAATATCTGTCTCATACTCATTGGCATATTTTCATCTCATCTTTTGGTAAATATTTTAAATTCAAGCACTTAATGCTGGGGACGCTGACCAAGTATATGATGATCTTTATGCAATAGCTTCTGTTCCTGACCCTTCGATGGCATCATATGCTGGTTGTATAATGAACGGTATAAGGTTTCATATAATGCATCGTGAAATAAACCGTAGAACATAAAATAGTGGTGTGCTAGTTATAAGTGAACACCAATCAACTATGGTAGATTTCTATGGTGTTCTCAATGACATATTGGAGTTGCAGTACATGGGATGGTGACGTGTCTAGTTGTTTAGTTGCGATTGGTTTGATGTTAGTGATACCATTCAAGGGATACATGTTAGTGAGCATGTTACAAGTGTCAATATGTCCCGAACTTCATATAAGGACAATCCCTTTGTACTGGCAAGTTTTTTACCTCAAAGACACAAACTTACATGGGTCTTGGCACAATGTGCAGAAGATCACATACAGGAATGTCTATGACGTTCCCCAGTAGGAGATAAATGATGATAGAGATGATTCTAGCGAGGGTGACGTATATAAGGAAGAACAGTCTTCTGAATTTATAAAGATGTCGAGTTTGATGAGAATGGCCTTCAGTCCTCCTTGCTAAGGCCAAATGTTCTCCCACAAACTGTTCCTGCTGCTGAATTAACCATAGGAAATAATGACATTCTTGAAGACTGGGAATTTATCAATGACATCTTGGAGGATTCTACAGATGACAGCTCCGATACCATGTCCATTGCTTCCACTGATGATGAAGACCCACTTGGAGACACTGATGTAGAGACCGAGGATGTTTAAGGTATCAATACACTTTTTAATTTATAATATAACTTCAGGTTGATTATGCATCCAGGTTGTACACCACACTCTTGAAATATCCCAAGTAGTTTAGCCTGTATTATGCATACTTGAGCACGTGCCTCTTATTAGATGTTTGAATTTATAACATTGTGGTTATGAGATATTTTCAAAGGTGACATTTGACTGAAACCTAGAGTATGTTGTCCTTTTCTTTCCCAAAAATCCAATATATTTACTTCCATATTCAGTACAATGAATGGTGTTCCCACTGCACAATATCTTTACTTTCATTTCCTATTGTTCACCTAGCTTGCCAGTTATATTATCAAATGAATTTCTTTTGTGAGCATATTCTTGAGTAATTTATTTCTAATCTATGAAATTTTCAAAGCATGATACACTTTTTATCATGTTACTAAACTTAACAAAGAAATTAAAAGGGAGTGGTTTATCCCATTATCCTGCTTTTGAAGATGAAAAGAAGAAATGAGACTAATCAATTAAATTTTACTACAGAATGCCTCATACTACTGTGCCCTACAACAATGGAGGTTTTGCATTATACTGGTAGACGTTTGCCATTTTCTTTTGTTGATTACAAATGGCTAGCCTACACCACGTTGGGGTAAACTGAGTCATGAAGTGGTAGGTTGTGAGGGAATGTAATCAATTCCATGGAAGTTTTTGATCTATTGAATGTTGACCTTGTGTGATGCTATCATACAATGTCTTTGCTATGCATTTTAACTATAATATTTCCAAATTCTGGTTTGAAGGGTTTATACCAGCGGCATTTTATATTTGATATGATGCACTGCTTGTATTTCAGAGATCTATATTCTGTATTGAAGGGTTTACTACTGAGAGATAGAATATTGTAATTTATATGTTCTACTAGTGGTATTTCAGAGGTTTGTATTTACATTGATGCACCAGATCTATTGAGTGAATTACTGGAAATTGTTGCAGTTAATATGGAACATTATAGCATTTTCACACAAAAGCCGTCCCCATGGTGTTGTCAGTGGTTGAATATAGGTACTGCTTCTCTAGAAATCATAAACGGTTTTTCAAATATTTAAATAGATTTGAAAAAGCAGTGGTTCTACCCAACACAACACCTAGAGGGGGTGAATAGGTGTTGTTTGATTTTTTTGTTCTAATAAAAAATATTGACAAGCAAGCAATTAAATAGTAAAAAAAATCACCACCTCAAATCCACAATAGAAACTTTAATTGTTACAACCAAGAAAGAGGCAGTTAAACTTAAGGAAAAATTAGGTTTTCAAAACATTGGCTCGAGCGAAATATCGAGTGTAGTTGAGCGAGCTTTCTAACTTGAAATTCGCTCTAGCAACGTGTCTAGCCGAATCAAGCGAACTCTTTGACTTGAATGTAGCTCGAGTGAACTGTCGAGCAAAGTCCCTAACTTGAATGTAGCTCGAGCAAACTATAGGGCCATATCAAGCAAAGTCAGAGACTTTGAATGTAGCTCGAGCGAACTGTCGAGCCATGTTGAGTGAAGTCTCTGACTTGAATGTAGCTCAAGCGAACTGTCGAGCCATCTCATGTGAAGTCTCTTACTAGAATGTCGCTCGAGCGAACAGTCGAGCCATGTCGAGTGAACCTCTGTTTGTGTTCTGCTCAAGCTGTTTTGACCCCTTTTCACTTTACACACTTCAACACTTGTTACAACACAATTTTACAAAGTTTTTCTTAAGAATATGCCAACAAACTTATTATTACATTAACAAGATCATTTTCAGATTTTGTGCACTAGTCCAAGAAATGGTTGTCCAAATCATGACAATTTATCAACGTCAATTGGTTGTCCATTACAAATTCTTGTCTGAGTCTCCCACATTCTTAGAAATCGAAGCAACGACATAATGCAGAGATTTAATTCGTATTTTGTCAAGATGTGTTAGGGCATGAGGGAGACATACATCGATTATTAATTATCAATAATCACTTAAAATATGTATAAGATTCTCTTTTAATTAATCATTATATTTAATTTGGATTTGCATTCTACTAAGCCGTATTAAAAAATTTTCACCTTAATATCTAATATTTTTTTTCAATTAAGAAATTTTCACCATATTAAAAATGTTTTGACCATATTAAAAATTTTCAATTATTTTCACGTCATCAAATGGAAATTTTTAATTCTTATGTGTTGAATTGTGCACATGCAAAGTAACAATAGACATAATATTAATGAGATTGAATATTAGGCTATATTAATGTGACTAAATATAACAACAATCAAGATGCCGGCCCTAGTTTTCTTAGAGAGACAGATTTCTTCTTCTCTTTAGAAATCCCCTCATCTCTCCTTCAGTGCAGGGGGAGGAGTTTCGGCTCCTCCCTCCCTCCTCCCCTCCTCATCTCTCCTTCCTTTCATCTCTATTTTTTTCCTACACTTTTTCATTTTTGGGTATTTTTTCAGTCACGAGTATGAAGGAAGATCAATATGTTGCTCTCCGGCGTCTGGCGACCATCACGAGCCCCACAACAGGCTTCTCAAGGCGCCGATCCTTCAGATGGGTGAAGAGTTTCATTGAACGGAGCAGCGCGTGGGCCGCGTACATGCACAGCCCAAAGAGAGCTCATGTATCCCACACGCCACCACTCAAGGTACCCTTCTACCTCCATGCGCGACCTTTATGGGTCCATAATATAAGATTTTAGATTTTAGATCTGTAAAGGTTTGCGGCATTGGACTATTTATTGGGGAGCTATTAATGTTGTAGTTGGCTCGTAATGTATGTTTCAGGTCTAGTTTGTAATGTCTATTATTAATGAATGCAATACGTTTTTTCTCAACAAAAAAAAAAAAAAATAGCATTGAATAGTTTCATTCTCACAATTGGAAAAAGAAGTATTGCAAAAGCACAAAACAAATTCCTCAAAATTTAACATTTATCTTAATTTACTTCTTAATATTTTCACTACTTGATAAATAATTTGTGCACTAGCAACATCATGGTAGATTTATGAACAGTTCGTGCATCTATAGTAAAATTATTTGTAGGAAATAAGATTAATAACTAATTTGCTCAATTAAAAAATTAAAAAACGTGTCAAGCTAAAATTACAAAGTCCATGCATGCTTGACAAACGTGTCAAGAAATTACAAAATTACAAACTCATTTTGTGTCTCCCATTCATTTAATATTCAAGAGCTTTAATAAAACCTATGTTTTGACTAGTGTATATAATAAAAGCCATGCTTTGGTGACATTTGCGTGGTGGGAAAATGGACCAGAGGCGGGAAGACATTTTCGCGTGGAGGGAAAAAATTGGACTAGGGATTGCAGTGACATTTTTCCTCTCTCTACCAAACCTTAGATAAGTAAAATTTGCTTTATTGCACCTTCCATTTTAGCCCTTGCTTGTGTCTTGAAGAAATACACCGATCACCCTCTGCTTACAGGAAGGGATTTAACAAGCTAGCCTCAGGTTCAAAGTGTGGTGCGGTCGGAGGACTTCACGATCGGTAATGAAATATACTGTATTTTTTGGGTTTATTTATGTTTCTTTCACATTATATATCTTTCGCTATCCAATAGGATTTCAGTAACAATTTTTTATAATTACTGCATGCCGACTAGATGCATGCGAGAGATTTTTCCAGCACATGAAAAACCATGTGGGTTGTTTTAGTAGGAGAAAACCATGAAGTCAATAGTATATTGATTGTTTGTTGCTAGAGATGTCTTGATGGGGTTTGGGAGATAATAGGGATGGTAGTTTCCTGTATGATTTTTAAGCATATATAAGATTTAATAGTCCATAATATTGCCTCGTTGGGCAAAGGTTCTAGTTTTTTCCTAGCTGATTTCCCATATGATTTTTCCATGTATTTCCATATCTAACATTGTGGTTTGCTCTTTTTCTTTTCCATATCAAACATGGTGGTTAGGCGTATGATCTTTTCATGTACATGCAACTTAGGCAAAGGTTTTAGTTTTTAATTTCTAATCAAGCATAATATTAACTCTTTATACTTTGAAACAGTTCGAATCATCTTCTTTTATTGCAACTTAGGCAAAGGTTTTAGTTTTAATTTGTAATCAACCATGATATTAACTCTTTATATTTTGAAATAGTTCAAATCATCTTCTTTTATTGCAAAATGATGGCAATATATTTTGGCCCAGATATGCTGTATTCTTTAACCTAGCAATATAGCATAATTATCAGACAAAGTACAATAAAAATGGTAGAAGCTAAATAAAAGTTGTTGCCGACATGATAAGCATGTTTATCTCAGAAATTATTCAGGGCTTTTAGATACATTTGACATGATTGTATGAATGCAACATATCTAACTTAAGGAAAAACTTGATTCATAGATCACAATGGTGAGAAGTGTAAGAGGAGGAGTTTGTGGACAAGGGGGAGGCTTTAGGGGCTCTGCGCACAGGGGCTGGGTTATAGAAGATGAGCAATCACCACCAACACATGGAACTAGACTTAGAGATGACAGCCCTTCCTTGTCGGAAGTCTCTACCCAACCACCAGACGTGGTATTTGAAATCGAGTTTCTGGATAGGATGGAATGTACAGGTAGATTGGCATGTCCTTTAATTCTTCATGATAGCAAATCTTATAAAACATCCGAGATTATATTTTTTGTACATATCCAACATGCTACATGGTTAGTTTTTTGTCTGTGGCTGCCATATATAGAATTGACATGATTTTTCCTGAAATGAGAATATACGTATGATGCGAATAAGATAAATGACTGTGAAGATTATTTTTTTCCATTGATGACAACGTGCTATATGGTTAGTTTTTTGTCTATGGCTGCCATATATAGTATTGACATGATTTTTTCTGAAATGAGAATTTTAGAATCTGCGAGTAAGACAAAGGGCCATGGACGGGCAAAGGGGGCTAAGTTTCACATGTTGCGAAAGCTTGGACCGATTAGTGTTATGATCAAGGATGGGGACACTAAGGTATCATGCGAGAATGCAAGTATTTTCAGTGGAAGAGTGACACGGATAGTGAAACAGTATGCTGACATGAGTTATGAACGTCGGAATGATGTGCCCCAAGTGGAAAAAGAGGAGCTGTGTAGTCGCATCTGCCTAAGGAACAAATTAATCATGCAGTCCAAGGTTTTAATGTGTTTTCATGTAGAAAGTAGTTTGGCTATTTGATGTATATTTCTGTTGTGTTTAGGCCGATTTTGTCATACAATGGGATAAAAAACCCATCAAAAGGCAATTATCGACCAACTACGGAGGAGATTTAACTCTTCCCACTAGGAGTTGCATAAAATATACAAAAGTTATGGAAGTCATAAAATGGCATTAGCAAGAGGAACCAAGTTGGTAGATAAAGCGGTTTGGAGGAAATTATGCATTAAATGGGGGAGTAAAGAGTTCAAGGTAAAGCCAACTTGTCTTATTTAGAAGTTTTAGTTTTCAATGCCTTTCTAAATACAATTAATGCCATTCACTATATATTGTAGTTTGTCATTGGAATAAACTTTGCCACTTTGGTTTAACCATGTGCTATTAATGATATTTTGGACCAGGCATTGTCATTGAAAAATAAGTTGACTAGGGAACAACTACATACTAACCATACAGCAGGAAGGAAGTCCTTCGTTCAATTACTTGAAGAGAAGGTATTAATTGTGTGCATATTCCAATTAATTAATGAAATTAACTTCTAATAATTACATGGGTTGGTACATATTCAAAAATTACATGTGAAGACAGACAAATGTGGTTGCAATGGGCAGTTTTTGAATGTCATTGTACTAGCCATGGAGCATAGCTAAGTTGACAGCATTTGGCATACTGGTTGGGCAGCTACATGCCTTTTGAAAGTTGTGGGGCCACTCAAGATAAACAGGTACCTATTCAAATCTAATGAGTTCGTTGGAAATATAATATTTTGGGCTAGTTGGAATTAAAAATAGTGTTATGTACTGCTGCTTGTTTGTTATTGAATACTATTTTGAGTACTAACTACTCTTTCTAAATATGTGTACTGCTAGCTATTTATTATAACATAAGTTGAAGATTTAGAGTAGCTTAAACATTTGCTCTTGTGATGGTACAAAAAAGTTACCTTCGATCCCTTTAATTGCTTCTTTAACATGAGCCAATTCCATCATAGCTAAGCAAATTTTATGCATGCATCTACTGTAATAAAGCTTGAAGCTATAAATCATACATTTTCTTTTATTTAGAAAAAGCATGTAATAATGGATCAGGTTCAAGGCTCTAAATGAAACCAATACCATTTGAAGTTTAAACTGATCCCTTGCATCATGTGTATCCTATAATACATATATAGTTTCTTTTTTCACAAAAACGAAAAAAAAGTACTCAATTTATTACGTATATAACATATATAGGGTTAGAGCCTTAATTTAAAATTTGTAACATTCTTCAGGTTTTCCTGTTAGCGTCATGTAGCATTCAATTTGGCATGCATCATGTAACATCTACGGCCAAGTTTATTATGTTTTTAATGTTTCGATTGGCCCTGAAAGTCATGCCATTTTAGATCTCCATTTTGTAACACAAACTAAAGAACAGTGCATGGCCTATAAATCACGTACAGTGGCATCAAAGTGATTAAATTCTTTTGTCATATGTATTTTTACCTTTTTTATTTTTATTTTCTCTGACTTGATAGTGCACACATACGTTTGTGATTACTAGCTAGTCCTATGATTTCTTGGCTTTGACAATATTCATTACCAAACAAAAATTCACTTGTATATAATGCAGAGAATGTCATAAAATTATACATGATTTAGTGTACATTGCAAAATTCTTGTGGCATATATCTGGCAAGCTTTAATTTTCTATAGCAGGAGTGCACTACTGATCTTTATTAAATTGGAGGAACGGAGGAAATGAATTTAATTTTGCAATATCTAGATCTAAAGAAGTTAGATTTGGATTAAAAAGTTTGGATATAGAGGATCAAACCTTGATACTGTTGGGAAACCATGTAAATAACAGATCTAGACCGTGTATAAAATAGTAGTGGTACTGGTGGCATGGTGATAGTGTAGACGAAAACAGAGGGAAAAAAAAAAAAGAAAGGTATAGATGAATAGTTAAAGTAAAATGGTGGTTGGCGAACAAGTTGAATAATATGGTATTTTAATGTCCTTTTAATATTTCTCAATTTATTTAATTGTAAGAAAAAATCATGTATGCAGAAAAATGTTATTCTACCAATCACAAAGCTAATGGATGATCGAGAAGACATTGGAGCCAAGGTTCTTGGGCAAAATCTGACTATGCTTCCATCAAGACCATTGTAAGAAGTTCTTGTAGTCTGCCACATATATAGTGTGCATAACACATATTGAAGTTGTCTGCCAAATATGTAGTAGTAAACCAGTGTGTAAGAACTTGCTTGACTTATATTGTTTAGGCACATTATATTTAATATATGTCTATACTTTAATTTATAGCATTATACCTTGTAAGCTCCCAAGTGTAATATTGTTACCACGGTTTTTCCTCCGTCAAAAGGGAGGGTTTTGTTTAATAAACTTGGGACAGGGCCGCTATGTGGGTGGCTACTGGCTCTTTAAAAAAAAAAATTCTATGCTTTAGTTGACTCATCATGAGCACCAAGGGAAAAAAGCACTACTCAATAGCTTTCTATGCATATATAGATGAGATGAACCCTAAGTGAAAGCAGTTATATATTTCTAGTTCATATGGAATCTGTGTACATATTTTGGTTTTTTTACTTGGCAGGCCAGTAGGATATAATGATTGGTAATTGGACTTTTGTGTTTACATGTATCTGGAATGATTTTTTATTTGAAAATCTTTTTTTTTTAAATCATTTCAGGTTAATTAATTGAAATTTTTGTATAAATTCAAGGGAAACATTAATGTTTATTTGATCTATTTTATGGATTTAAAGTTCCTTCCCACAGTAAACATTTCAAGCATATTTATCAATTACCAAAAATTTAAATATTCTTATTTCCAAAAAAAAAAAAAATTAAATTTGCTATCTCGCTAATAATTTATTTGCGGCCAAAAGACATAATTTTAGCGTTCAAAATATACTGCAGATAAACAGATTTTTGCGTCCATTTTGAACCATTCATATCATTACCGTCCAAATAATGTGTGACGCCAACGCAAAAAACTTTTTGCTGCACTATTTCTCAAATTTGCGACAACTTACATAGTTGCTATCGAGGATCCAAATTCCTTGTGGACCACATACATGTGCTGGTAATAAGATTTAATTTTTTTATGACACCATAACATCGTCTCAAATAGGTACTTTTGGCCACTGTATCCAACATCATTTGCGAGGAAAAAACACTAATTTCACGTCGTAATATTATGACGCAAATAGTTGAGTTATTTGCGACATTATTGACATTGGACACTAAAGTGATTTTGAGACGTGGATGGAAATCATCATTTACGTCAATATATTTGGCCTTTTGACGTCGATTTGAGCTGCCAAGAATGAGAATTGATTTGCAGCTGTATGTTTTTACGACACCATAACATCATCGCAAATAGATAGTTTTGTCACTGTATCCAACATCATGATGCAAATAGTCGAGTTATTTGCGACATTATTGACATTGAACGCTAATGTAATTTTGAGACGTGGATGGAAATCATCATTGGCATCAATATATTTGGCCTTTTACGTCAATTTGAGCCACCGGGAGTGAGAGTTGATTTACGGCTGTATGTTTTTACAACACCATAACATCAACACAAATAGATAGTTTTGTCACTGTATCCAACATCATTTGTGACCAAATAATGTATTTTTTGCATTGCCATATTACGACACAAATAATATCTTTTAGCAACGTTATTTACAATCGACGCAAAATTACTTTTGAGAGCGAGTACTATTGTCTGCCTTGCGTCGATGAAGAATGGATGGAAATACTCATTTTTTTTTCAAAGAAGAGCCAAGGTTCACCTGTCCATGAGTGACCCTGTATCAAATTTTATTAATAAACCCTCACTTGTGGCAGAGGAAAACCGTGGTTACAAACCGGCACCTAGGGTTACAAGATAAGCAAGAAAGTTCCTAAACCAAGTGTCAAAATTACTGGAAGCCTCTAATCTAAAGAAAACAACATCAAGACAAGACATACTAAAATACTTAGAAAGAAAACCATTCCTGTAAAAGAACCACAAACAAATGTTAACTCAAAAGTATAAAATCAAAAAATCTTACCAATCCAACCAAAATGCCACATGAATATTAATGAGCTAACAGCAACGCAAAGATGGCAAACCCAGTATATCCAAACGGATTAATCCTCAAAGCAACCTAGGCACATCCTTGAAAAATCTCCATTCAGAATTCAGTCCAATCACACCACTCCGTGCCACCCAATCAGCAACTTTATTTCTCTTCCTATAAACATGTCTAACTATGCATACCATAGAATCTATAAGTGCTAGTGTATTTTCCCAAAAATCTTCCAGGTACCACACCCCACACCTTCGCCTATTCCACCACGAGATCACTACTTAAGAATCTAATTCAATTTCCAGAAAATTAATCCCCAAATCCTTACAGGCTTTGAGACCCTGCAAAATAGCTAACAATTTAGCTCTATTATTAGAACCGAAACCAATATAAGAATTGAAGGCATAAACTAGATGACCTCGAATATTTCTAATACTGCCACCCACTCCTGAAGAGCCTGGGTTACCAAGACTACTACCATCTGTATTTAACTTAAACCACCCTTGAGCTGGCTTTTGCCAAGCAACTAGCTTTAAATACTTCCTATCGGGAACCAACGCTAGAATATTCAATATCTGTAAAATCTGTAAGTCATGTCTAGAACATTTACTAACCTTTTTCATATCTCGACTTACTAAACCCATCCAACTTCCAATGGAAATACTCATTTGCGTCACTATTTTCGCCTTTTTGTGTCTAGTGAATGTGACACAGAAAGTCAAATTTCTTGTAGTGACATCTACTTATAATTTTCTATTTATAAAAATTAAATTAGGTCTGCCCATGAACTCATGATTTGTAATCAATTATTATTTTCTATTTATTTATGTTTATAAAAAAAATCAAATGATTCAATAACATGAAGATGAAGCGAGGATAAATACAATAATAGGTAGTAGTTGCTTATAAGTAGATGAGATGATAAATAATATATCATTCCTGGAAAACTATTTGTTTAGAGATTTTTGAAAAACGTAATGATATACAAACAATTTTTTAAAACTATTTTACAATTAATCAATACAAACACGTCACTTTATTAAAAATGAATTTTAATTTTACAAAATTACTTTTTATCTATTTATAGTGTTACAAAATAATTGTAAGATGATATTTTCATTTTAAAAAAAATCACTATTAGATGTTTGGTACAATTAATGTGTTATTTATTATTTTGAAAGAGACGAAGTTGGAGTATACTCTTATTAAAATAGTAACAAAAAGTTTTAGTTATACTTTAAATAGCCTTTGCCTTTGGTAGTTTAAATTCATATGTGAGTCGGACCTTTTTAGATTGTTATATTTGTTAAAAAATCAATTATCTTAAATTATTATATAGAGCAAAAAGATCATGATGACCCTTGACTTGAGAAGAGAACAAAGTTCCAATGAATTCTATAAAATGTTCATATGAGAGGTAAACGCTAACATAACAATATTATTTGGGAGCAGCACACATTGATGTGGCACTATGCCACGTTAGCTTTTATTTATTTATTTCTCTTTCAAAAAGTGATTTGCTCGATACTAGAGCAAAGACTAAAAGGTGAAGGCGTTGTACATGCCATCCCGTCTTCCTTGCGTCCATGCCATCCCATCTTCCCTGCGTCCCTTTCACAACTTTCTCTCTCTCTCTCTCTCTCATTCTCTGGTTTCCCGTCTTCCTTGTAGGTATCTCTCTCTCTTTCCATTGGTTTCCGTTGCTTCATTCCTTTTTTTTTTCCTGTTTGTATCACCTGGAAAATTCAGACATACTAATTCTTGAAGATTACCAACTAGATTGCTTGATGCAAGGTGCATGCCCATCAGGAGCATAAAAGGGTTAGAGGACAAGAATGGCTTGAGAGTGGAAGAAAATCTCACAATCAACATAATACTTTGCTCAACCTTAGCCTGATGATCGGCTGAACGAGAACCAGCCAGATGACTCACTCGAGAGCTCACTCGAGTCTCGATTGAGTGAACATGGCTGCATTAGTTTTATTCTGATAGAGTTGTAATTCAGTTAGAGTTTTAATGAGTATTTAAGATATTTAGGACTTTTTTTTTTTGATAGGTAAACGATTTTATTAATAAGAATAGGTATAGCTCAAGCACAAAGGGGCATACAAGAGGTAACACCTAGTTAGGAGAAAGATAATTAGGACATCTATGGACAATATAATTTCTATTAAGATTTTGACATTATATAGATTAGCCTTAATCTAGGGTTTGACTAGGATTAATTTTAGAGTTCTATTTTATTTTGAAGTCTTCAATTGCGAGTCTATAAAAAGGTAAGTCGAGGGTCATTTCAAAGGTTGTTGATTATTATTGTTATTATTGTTGTTGTTGTTATTTGATATTTATGATTATACTCTAGAGAGAGTTCTTCCCTATGCATCTTAGAATGAGTGCTTTAAGAAACATTTATACTCCAATTATGCTCTTCTTTGACAAACTCATAAAGAAACACATCACTATTAAGTGCAGGGCATGAATATTTCCACATTAATTGTTAAGAAGGAAGACGGAGAAAAATATTGGATTGCAAAGTGCCTCTTTCGTATTAAACTTGTACAAATAAATAGATGTACAATGAACTATGTAAGGAAATATATACATAAGGAAAGTGGACTAAACTAATTGAGTCCTAAAAATAAGCTAATTACAAAAATTGTGCAAGTCTTGATTCTATGCATGTATGGTAAGAAATAACTCTGTCAATACTCCCCCTCAAGTTGGCACACGAAGATCCGTAATACCCAACTTGCGCAAAAAATGATGAAAGAGTTCTTGTCCCAAAGCTTTAGTGAAGATATCCGCAAGTTGCTCATGTGAAGGAGTGTGAACAGCTTTGAAGAGGCCTGAGCGAATTTTGTCACGAATGATATGGCAATCAATCTCAATGTGTTTGGTATGCTCATGAACACATGATTGTGTGCAATATACAGTGCAGATTGATTGTCACAATGTAAAGTAAAAGGCTAGGGATGAGAGACACCAAGATCAGTGAGGAGCTGTTTTAACCAAGTGACTTCACAGGTTGTGACAACCATAGCACGATATTCAGCTTCAGCAGAAGAGCGAGAAACTGTATTCTGTTTCTTGGTGCGCCATGAGATCGGACTGGTGCCTAACTAAATAAAGTAGCCAGTGGTGGAGCAGCGGGTGTTGGGGCAGCTGGCCCAATCAGAATCTGTGAAAGCTGAAACATGGGTACTGTTGGATGAAGGAAAGAAGATACCTTGATCTGGACAGCCTTTGATGTAGCGAAGAACTCTGGTAGCGGCAACCATGTGGGGAACCCGAGGAGCATGCATGAATTGACTGAGTGTGTTGACAGCATAAACAATGTCGGGTCTAGTGATGGTCAAATAGATGAGGCGATAATAAAGGTCAGGATCAGGAAGGAGATCACCATCTTGAGTAGTAAGCTTCAAATGTTGCTCCATGGGAAAAGGAGCAGCCTGAGCACCAAGTTGTCCACTATCAGAGAGAATGTCAAGGGCATATTTCCGCTGATTAAGAAAGATGTCTGTTGAAGAGCAAGCAACTTCGAGTCCAAGAAAGTACTTTAAGGGAACTGAGGTCCTTTGTCTTGAAATGAGCAGAGAGAATTTTCTTGAAAATCTCAATCTAAGAGAGATCATTACCAACAACCAGGATATCATCAACGTAAACAAAAATAAGAACAATGCTAGTGGAAGTGGTGAGAGTGAATAAAGAATGATCGGCCTGAGACGAATGAAAACCTGCATCAAGAAGCACAGAGGTTAGTTTAAAAAACCAATTCCAGGAGGCTTGTTTGAGGCCATAGAGGGATTTTCTAAGGCGACAGACACGGGTCTCCCACTTAGGAAAATATCCGGGCGGTGGGGTCATGTAGACTTCTTCATCACGCCATGCAAGAAGGCATTGTTGATGTCGAGCTAATGAATAATCTAATTTTTGGTAGCGGCAACGGCCAATGAGCAGCTAACTGTGGTCATTTTGGCGACTAGAGCAAAAGGTCTCATGGTAGTCAAGGCCTTCAACCTGAGTGTATCCTTTGGCAACAAGTCAATCTTTGTACCTCTCGATGGATCCGTCGGCCTTGAGTTTGGTTTTGAAAACCCATTTGCACCCAATGGATTTCTTACTAGGAGGAAGGGGCTCAAGAGTCCAGGTGGAATTAGCTTCTAAAGCACGAAGTTCAACAGTCATGGCCTCGCTCTAGTGAGAGTGGCGAATAGCATCAGTATAGCAAGAGGGTTTAGTACAAGATGTAAGAGCATTCAAAAAAGTAATATGTGAGGGAGAAAAAGGGGAATATGAAAGAAAAACAGACAAAGGGTGAACAGTACCCGAAGTTGATGAAGCAGGTGTAGATGCCGTGGGCTCCGCATGTAAGGTGGGACAAATATAGTCATGAAGGTAGGCAGGTCAAGTAATAGCGCGGCGAGGACGGGGAGCTGGTGGAGAGAGGTTGGGCAAGGTATTGGGGATCGGGGAATCAGGAGAGTCAGGGGAGTTAAGAGAGTCAGGAGGGTCAGAAGAGGCTGGAGGATCGGGAGATATAATAGGTTCAGGGACGGGAAGTGGAACAATAGGAATGGGGAGAGATGGAATATCATGGAGATCTTGAAAAGGGAAGGTTTTTTTGTGGAAGGTGACATCTCGGGAGTAGAAGATATACTGGTTCTACAGATTGTAGAGCTTGTAGGCTTTATGTGTGCTTGGGTAGCCAAGGAAGACATATTTAGTGGCACGGGGAGAAAATTTGTCGCGATGAACACTGAGAGTTTGGGCATAACAAAAATAACCGAATACACGAAGATGGTCAATCAAACAAAGTTTCAAAAGGAGATTTTTTTTGGAGAGTGCGACTAGGAGTGCGGTTGATGAGGTAGGTGGCAGTGAGAACATAATCACCCTAAAAAGGTAGAGGTAAGTGTGCTTGAAAATGAAGACTACGAGCAACATTTAGAAGGTGACAGTGTTTACGCTTCGCAACGCCGTTTTGTTGGGGAGTTTCGACACATGTACGTTCATGAATGATGCCATGTGTGTGCAGGTATGTTTGAAATTGATGGGAAATAAATTCTTGTCCATTATCAGTTCTAATAATTTTGGTGGTGGTGTTAAATTGATTTTGGACAAGAGCGAGGAAGTGCGTTAAATGGGTGTAGGCCTCAGATTTAAAACGCATAAGATATACCCATGTGGTGCGAGAAAAATCATCAACAATTGTAAGAAAATAATGAGCGCCACATAAAGATGCCGTGCGATAACCACCCCAAATATCACAAAAAATGCGATTAAAACAAGAATCACTTTTATTGGCATAAGAGGAAAAAGGTAATCTGGTGTGTTTGGAATAAGCACAAACATCACATTCAGGAAGAGTACAATGAGAATTAAAAATACTGGGAATATTAAAACTGGAGGGATGACCTAGACGTTGATGCCATAGAGTCCTATTTGCAGTAGTTTGAGTAGCAAAAATGATGGGATGTTTGGGGCGGTACACGTAGAGCCCATTGCATAAATTACCCGCTCCAATCGGCTTCATCGATGGAGAGTCCTGAAACAGACAAGAATGAGAGGAAAAAGTTATGAGACAATAATTATAAAGGGCAATTTGGAAAACGGATAGTAAGCTGAAGGATATAAGTGGGACATAAAAAACATTGTGTAATGTGAGAGAGGGAGAGAGACGACAAGAACCCATCCCTCGGCTGGGATGTCCTGTCCTGCTGGGAGCTGATTATGGTGAGGAGAGGCAAGGGGTGTCAGATCGACAAAGGCATCACGTTGGTGGCAGATGTGGTGGCTCGCACCACTGTCCACCACCCAATGGAGGCGCCGATTGAAGGAGAAATCAGATGGGGAGAAGAGGTTACCAGCAAAAGATGGAGGAGATGGGTCATTCGAAGCTGGCGACGGTGCGAGGAGGTGGAGCAGCTTTTGATACAACTTCGGAGGGAGGGAAACTAGATTTGCAGTTGACGAAGGAGGAAGGGAAGTCTGATTTGCAGTCGACGGGGCTAGCCCTAAGATGGATGACTGCGATTTGTTGGTGTGAGGCTCTCGGCCTGGAGGATACCCGATGAGGGTCTAGCAACGGTCACGTGTGTGCCCGTCTTTGCCGCATGTGGTGCATTTTAGAGGGGGCCGTGGTCGAGCAGTGGTGTGAATAGCCATGGCCATGGTTTCGGATGCGAGGGTTTGAATATTGAGAAGCCTCTGTTGTTCTTCTTGAAACAAGATGGAGAAAACTTTGCTTATGGAAGGAAGTGGATCCATGGCCAAAATTTGGGTGCAAAGAGGAGCAAAGGAATCATTGAGCCCAAGGAGAAATTGAAAAACACGTTCATCATCAGCCTGTTGTTGCATGTCTTTGAGGTCAGTTACGGTTTAGAGATGGCTAAGTTCATCCCACATCTGTTTGATTTGGTTGAAATAATCATGGACAGAATTTATGGTTTGGTGCAGGGAGGAGAGGGCTCGTTTTAAGTGATAGATGCGAGCATTGTTTCCATGGCAGAAGCGGGAGGAGAGGTCGAGCCAGACAGCGCGAGGATCGGTATGATATTCAAGAGAATTGGCAAGGGAAGGGCTGATGGAGTTGAGGATCCAGGTAAGGACCATATCCTTCGTTTGGTTCTACTGAGTATATTCTGGTTCGGTAGGTTCAGGAGGTGTGAGGTTGCCATTGATAAAGCCAAGTTTATTCTTAGCATTAAGGGCTCTGGTCATGGCTTTTTGCCATTTTTGGTAGTTGTCACCTGTGAGAGGGCTATTGACAAGAATTAAACTAGGAGAATCTGAGGGGTGAAGGAGATATGAGGAAGGAATGGGTGGAAAGTTGGCGTTGGCCATGGCAGAATGGCTGGATCGTTGTTTAGTCTGATACCATGTTAAGAAGGAAGACGGAGAAAAATATTGGATTGCAAAGTGTCTCTTTCGTATTAAACTTGTACAAATAAATAGACGTACAATGAACTATGTAAGGAAATATATACATAAGGAAAGTGGACTAAACTGATTGAGTCCTAAAAATAAGCTAATAACAAAAATTGTGCAAGTCTTGATTTTGTGCATGTATGGTAAGAAATAACTCTATCAATATTAATAGATTGCAGAAGTAGAAATATTACGTCCACAAGGTAAAGAAAATCATACAGAGTGCATATTGAAGAAAAAAAATAATTATTGCTCATATATGGAACTCTATTGCATGGGAACTCACATCTGGAATATCACTTCTAGTTCGTCTACAATGTTGTTGTCCAGCAGAAATTAATGCCTTAAGGCCTGCAAACCATACCTCTTCCTTAGCTTTGTCTTTGCAAATCTATAAATATGAAAAGTCCGGGATCTGCATTAAAACTTTTCATCAAACTGAAATAAAACACATCAAAATAAATAATTGATTGTTACTAACTAGATCTAGTGATCGTTCACCATTATTATATAGAAGAGAAAATGACAAGCAATCCTTCTTAGGGTGCAAATATCTTCTAAAAACAACTTCTAAAAAGTTGCACATAGAAGTTAGTTCATCCCAACTTTGGGAAACAAAGTTATCCACGAATTATTTCTAAAGAAATGATTTGATGAAATTTTTTATTTTTATTTTTGTGAAGGAGGACGGCACCTTCGAAACTTTATTGAAAAAAGGAAACCTCACTTGTGGAAGAGGAAAATCCCGATTACAAGGTACTATATATTGCTTTTAATTACACTTCCCTGAACAGAACAACCAAGCCGAAAGAAAAAATCGGGACTCGAACGAAACTCATCAACATTCCTATTTCTAGAGCCTAGATAGAAAAGCCATCACGTGTGAAAAAAACCCACCTAAAAATCTGGGACTCGAAAACACCCAACCAAAAGAACTACACCCGCATAGCAGGTAAACCTACTTTATCAATCCGCAAGAGGTCCCTAATTTGTGATGGAATAGCAAATGAATCCATCCACAAGCATGAAAAACCATCAGCCCCTAACTTTGCCAAACCATCCGCCATGACATTCCCCTCTCTGAAAACATGTTTTATGAAAAACCAGCAAGCAACACAACAATCTCCTCCCAAAACTCTTGTAATCTCCAAATGCCACAGCTACCATTATGTAGCCATTTAATCAGAATAGCATAATCAAATTCAATTTCTACACACCTCAATCCCAACTGAGCAGAATGTCGTAATCCATATAACAGTGCTATTAATTCAGCATGGTTATTTGTACCAGGCTCTAGTCTTTCAACGAAACAAGAATGAGTTCCCCCCTATCGTTCCTTATAATACCTCTTGCACTTGGAAGACCAGGATTACCATTACTACATCCATATAAGTTAAGCTTAGACCACCCAAGATTTGGTTTTTGCAAAACAACCAATCTCAGCTTCCTCTTAATATTTTATTTTATGGTCAAGCCTATATCTTCCACAGTACTTTCATCATTAGCATGCCATTCCTTCACAACCTTTATTTTAAGATCCACCCAAGAAATCCGATAAATGATTTTTCTCGAAACTGACTCTAGATTTTCAACCATTCCCTCCATGCGAACTGTGCAGCACCATAGCCATAATTCCCAAGTAATAATGGAAGGAATTAAGCCAAACAACATACCTTTTATCTTGGATCTCCTGGCCTTTCTAAACCAAAGCTCAATTTTTTGTCTCCAACTTCCGTTTCAATCAGACCACATTCCCAACCGTCTAGAAATTCTTTTCTAGAATGCAGAGGCCATTTCACCTTCCGCCATCACATGGTTCTGGTCTTCATATGCCCCTCTTGAATATCACACACATTTGGAAACAATAGGAACACCAATACTGCAAAGCTTGTATCAACTGATAATCCCTTATGCATGGCTTGCCACATAGTAGTAGAGACTTTCTTTGGAAGAGCTGGATGCCAAACCCACTTCATCCAAGGTACCTTTGGGACCTTTTCCCTAATACACTTCCAGGCGCTACTCACTGAGAAGGAACCTTTTTTTGTCCCTTCCCAGAAAAGAAGCCTCACAGCCAATAAGAGAAATTAGCAACTCTTCATTCCAACTAGTTTCTGATTTAATCTCCTATAAGGTTAACTTTGGAGAGGCGATATTGTCTCTATTCAACCCCAATGGCTCTAATTCAGACCATTTGTCCCACCAATAGGAAACCTTCCCATCTTTTACCTTCCATCTTGAATGCTTTAAAACCACTGGCATGGAGTTCATTACCATTCGCCAAAACCTTGTTCCTTTTCTCAGATCCACCAAGGATATATGAGAATTTTTAATATACTTAGCATGGAAGATGGAAGCCCACAAGGAATTTTCCGCAATAATTTTCCATGCGAATTTCATATGCAAAGCTTTTTGGACTTCTTGAAGCTTTCGTAACCCAACTCCACCTTCCTTTGTCGGTCAACAAATTTTTTTTCCAAGCAAACCATTTTTTTTGGTCTTCCATTTTCTATACCCCAGAAGAAAGTGCTAAAACTTTTATTGACAGCATCTATAAATGCTTTAGGAATGTGTATAATGGATAGTAAATGAATTGGAATACTTGAAAGAACATGCCTTAGTAACAATACTCTGGCTCCCTTAGACAACAACCGAGCATTCCAGCCTTCAATTTTCCTATTTATCTTCCTCAACAATTCTTCCAAGTGCCTTGTTAACAATCTACCTGTAATGATAGGGACCCCTAAATATTTAAAGGGAAGGTTTCCTTGAACAAAGCCTGTAATTCGTAGACTTGACCTTCTTCTAGCAGCCTGAATCTTATCAGAGAAATAAATAGCAATTTTTGATTTACTCATTACCTGCCCTGTCCACGCTTCATACATCTTCAGACACTTCATAACAGCTTTTAAGGATTTTTTTTCCACCATTAATGAAAATCACCACATCATCAGTACATAGAAGACGAGAATTAAAGGAGCTCCCCTTGGGTGGGACAAGCTACCAATAGCTCATTTTCCATATTTTTCCTTCAACAATCTAGAAAGAAACTCTTCTACTAAAATAAAGAGATATGGCAATAATGGATCACCTTACCAAAGACCCCTACCTCTTTTATAAAAACCCTTAGCACTACCATTCATCACTACCGAGTACCACACTGAAGTGACACACTATTCTACCAAACTAGAAACATCAGGAGAAAAACCAAAAGTCGCCAAAATATTATGCAGGAAGTCCCAGTTCAGGCTATCATATGCTTTGGCAAAATCTACCTTAATCAAAACGTTACCTCCTCTCACCTGTTTGTTTAAACTATGCATAAGTTCTTGTGTTAAGCTCACGTTTTCCAAGATACTTCGTCCAGGTATAAATGCCCCTTGTTCCCTAGAGACAAGCCGAGACATCAAAGGAATCAACCTCTTCACTAACAACTTAGAACAAACCTTGTAAATTACTGAACACAGGCTAATTGGTCTAAGGTTATCAAACCCTGTTAGATTGGGCACTTTTGGAATGAGAACCACATAAGACGCAGTATAAAATCTAGGCAACACATTATCTCTAAAGAAATCCCAGACCGCATCCACTACATCTGTCTTCACAATCTCTCAACATTCTTTGAAAAAACCCGAGCCAAAGCCGTGTGGTCCAAGACTGCTTTCAACTAGAATTGAGAACATAACCTCTTTAATATCTTGGATTGAAGGAAGCTCACAGATTTTATTATTATTAGCCTCTACGATGTTTTTATTAATCCATAAGGATAGATCCGGGTGCTCAGCAATTGGACGAGCTTGCATGAAATTTTTGAAATGCTCAACAACTCCCTCATGCATTGCTTTTGGCTAAGAGAAATTTCGACCATCCCTTAGCCGCATTGAACCCACAAAATTAGAATCTCGCCTAGCCAAAGCACGATAAAAAATCATATTCACCTCACCCTTCTCAGCCCAATTCTATTTAGTAATCTACGTCATCCTCATTTCTTCTCTTCGAAGCCACACATCCAGTTCTATTTTTGTCGCAAGTAGAGCATCCACATCCTCCTCTGAATTTGTACTTTGAAGATTTTGATCAAGTGCTTCAATCTCCCGCTCTAACCTGCTTATTTGATTATGAGTCCATCCAAAAACCTGTTTGTTCCAAGTCCTTAAGGCCACCCTCATTTTCTTAAGTTTCCCCGCCAATTTACATAGCCCACTCCCATCAACCTATTCTTCCCAAACTTGCTTCACACACCTCTGAAAATCTTCTTGCAAGGTCCACATTTGTTGAAACCGAAAATAAAATGGTCCATAACGTTCAGAAGGCTTTTCCATCCATACCACCATAGGTGCATGATCCGAGGAGGTTCGAGATAAATATTTCATACAAGCTCTAGGGAAACAATCAAAGTACATAGTATTTACTAGAGTTCTATCCAAACGAGACCAGCTTCTGGTCCAATCTCCATGCCCATTACACCAAGACATAGGCCCTCATGTGAAAGACATCTCTTGTAAACAATTAACATCAACAAAAGAATTAAACTCCCCCATAGCCACCATCGATCTTGGCCTTCCACGTATACACTCTGAATCCATTCTAATAATGTTGAAATCCCCAACAACAACCCATGCAACATTATTCGTATCCAAATTTAAACGATCATGCCAAAGTTTCCTTCGATCCTGTACCGTGTGTTTGGCATATACGAAGGAGATCAAAACACGCTTATCATTTTCCATCACGAAAACAGTTAAGTGTTCCTCAAACTTCGCCACCATAATGGTTGAACTCCATTCTCCCAAAATAGCCACAATTTCCCTCCCTCCACACTATTAGAAATACCATCCTCCAAATGTAAATCATGCACCAGCTTTGTCAGCCTATCATCCGAACTAAAAGGTTCTGCTAAGCATACTAACTTCAGCTTAAAAGTTCGCATTAGCTTTTTAAGCCTCTGGTTCAAGGACCTCTGTCCTCGGATGTTCCAAAACATATAGTTGCACTTCATAAATTAAGGCGAGAGGGTTTGCTAGGAACCTGAGTAGAACTTCTAGATTTAAGAACTTTCTTTTGTTGGCCATTAGTGTCAGAATACAAAGGCCAATCTTTCATTTTTCCCCTATTTTCTTCCACACTTTGAGCTTCATATTCCGAAACAAAACCAGAAGCCCCATCTCTGCCCTCATCTTCTCCAACATCATCATTCTCCTAACTACTATTATTTTCTCCTTCCTGTTGTGATTCAATCCCATCCCCAGATAAAAGCCCAACTAGTTTGTCAACATTTCCAATAACATTCCTAGCACATTCCTCAACCCCTACCTTCTCTACAATTTTTTGACAGCTTCAATTCTCTCTAGGATATCTCCCAGAGATTGCGGAACATCTAGCTGCACCCCCTGGCCTCTTAACTACTCTTGAGCCAGTTCACCTCCTTTCTCCCCAGCCAACATACCCTCTGTATTCCCTCTTTCTTGCCCCTGTTGATCCGAACTTCTAGGAGGAACCTCTAGATTTACATTAGGCTCCTTTCGAGCCCAAATATGCCTTGACTTCCCTCCAAGTAGAGTATTTCATTTTCTCCCTTTACAGGTCAACCCATTGTGCCCTTGCATATGACATGCTTGACAATACACAGGTAAGGTTTCATAAACAACCTCCTGTAGCCAACTTCTAGGCTATCCAGCCGTGCCAATCCAAAACAACATTAATGGAGTTTTGGTGACATCCGTTTCAACACATACCCTTGCAGCATCAATTCTAGTGGCACACCGTGTTGTATTATCCCTACAAAGAAATTTTGCAATGGGAGTCGTTATGTTCCTCAAGAAAGATTCGTGGAAAAAATTCGGTGGAAAACCCGGTAGCGTCACCCACATCGGCACCATAGTAGGCTCATGATATTCATTAAAATCTGGTTTCCAATGAAAAATCATGTATGGTACGCCCTCCACATCACAGGATTTACAAGCCAAGGATTTTAGAAAATCCTCCTCCTTTGTGGGACGCACAAAACATTCCTAGGTTTTTCATGGCCGAAACCACCGACTGGCTAACAATGCCCCATTGATTCTAGATATACGCACGTGTGCAATCCAATGAAGGCCTTTGTCTCAAAAATTTGAAAACCAAAGCAAATTAGAAGGGCATCACCGAGGCCCCAATTTCTTCTTTTGAAAAAATAACAAAAACCTTCCCAACAACCTGTTTTGAAGCTCTAAAAGGGATTTGGACTTCAGGGATAGGCTGTGGAGACTGAGTAACTAAATCTGCAAAGGAATGTAGACGAGCAGCCAATGCTGAGGGGCCTGGAGGGCCCCCAACGTCAGCCATCGCGGTCACAAGACGACAACCCTAGCAAAGCCAAATGATTTGGTGAATTATGACTGTATATGATCACTTAATGTGAAATATAACTCTTTAACTCACAGTTCTCTGTCTAGGAATAATCTGTGAAACGGAAGATAATGTGTAACGATCCGACCCTATATTTTTTTTAGGGATAAAATTTGAATAATTTTATTAAGCCTCTATTATTATTATTATTATTATTATTATTTTACTATTATTATTTTCTGTCCAGCCCTTGAATCCTCTTCATAATACAACTCCTCTTGCCGGATTTTTCTTCTATTTTGAATTTCAAACAATCTACTCACATGCACATACACATGCACGTCTATTCCTTTATTTTTTTATCTAGGGTTTTCTTTAGGTTCTCAAAAAAATGTACATATACACGTTTCACTCACCAAAGAATGCAAGCCGCATAGCCCTCCATCACGTAGACTCCTCTCGGTGCTAGATTTCTAGGCATGCACGGGCTTCATCCGTTTTCCTCCACATTCACGTTTCTCATCCTAGGGTTTTTCTCTCGGCTCTCATCTGGCTAGGTTATAAATAGTTAAGCTCTCCTCTGCATGAAGGGAATAGCCACTGCCGCCCACGTCTTTTTACACTCACGCACATAGAGCACTTGCCACAAACCTCCTCCCCTCAAAACGCAGCACACGTCCGAGAAGACAAGCTCCACCACCTCCCTCAAGCTCGTCCAGCAGACCACCTCTCCCTCCACCGTAAATCCCACTGCCGTGTTGGTCCACGTTTTTCCTCCACGCACAGAACCACTGCACGCCACCGAGAAACCGCAGCACCACCTTGCCGAAGCCAAGCAAACCACGTCTCAGCTCCTCCCTCTGGCCACCTCGTTGCCCAGATAGCCGAACCACCGCACGGCCCGCCCTCGAAAAAGCCATAAACCTGCTGCCATCCTCCCCTGTTTTAGCCCTAAAAAACAGAGCACTGAGCTCTTCGACCGTAAGCCACAGCCCGACCACCCTCAGCCACAGAACTCGCCGACCAGCACAACCCTGAGGCACCCACTCCATCCCGGTAAGCCCACGACCGTCGTTGACCCCCTCTTTCTCTCGGTTTGTTTGCGGCTTGACTGAACTCCCACTCTCCTCCTCTCGGCGTCATACCACCACAGCCCAGAGAACCCAGTCGCGTCTCCGGTCCTTCCCCAGCCACCCAGAGCCGCCGCGCATCAGCTTCCTCTCTCGGTGAGCATCGCACCCCAACCCGATTGCATGCATTTCCTTTCACGCGTAAACCGGATCATGCAAACCGTAAATCATTCTTTTTCTTTAGGTTAGTTATATTACAAAAATGCCCCTCTATTTTATTTTCCCAAAATGCCCATGTACAGTATGTTATTTTCCAAAAATATCCTTGCTTATTTAAGACTAACGGGTAAGGCTATTTTAGTGTCGAGAAGTGTTTAGGTTTAGAAAATATAGACTATTTTAGTAGTTAGGTTTTTAAATAGAATCACTTGTTTAATTAGAAATTTATGCAAAATACGTGTTTATTTTTTATAGGCGACCGATTTCGTGCCGAAAATAGTGGATTAGCATTGCAAGGTAAGTAGCATGATCATATCCTTACGCGTATGTACAGTGAGCTGTTTGTCTTTTTATAAAAGATATTATGCATGTATGCCCTTTATTGGAAATCCCTTTTTACGTATCCAAAACATGATAAAATTATGAAAAAGTCATGATTTTATGTGAAAGATTATTCATGAAATTATTTATGAAATGCATGATTTTATGTGAAGATTATTCATAAAATTATTTATAAAATGCATGATTTTATGTGAAGATTATTCATAAAATTATTTATAAAATGCATGATTTTATGTGAAAGATTATTCATAAAATTATTTAAGAAATGCATGATTTTATGAGAGAGTTATTTCGTAAAATATTTATGAAAAATCATGATTTTATGCGATGAAACATGTATCACGACATTTATGAAAGAATGCGATTTCGTTTGAAATCTATGATACGATATGACAAGTATGTATGTGATTTCTTTTGAAATCTATGAAATGACAAGTATGCAAGTATGATTTGATAAAATATGTAACGGCCTATGTTATGATATGAAAACGGTACCTATGTTATGGGCATATTGCATTGCCAGGTCGTGCATGCTAGTAGTGCACCCAGTATTGTCTTCCTTATGTATGGATTCCACAACCAGCGGCCACGGGCGGAATCGAAATCTTTTTAGATTCGCTAACCCTAACTCACGGGGGTCAACAGTGGGTAACGGCCTATGATAAGTGAAAGATAAGTTAATGTTCATACTCATGTTATTTATGCATGTATTTATGAATATGCACGCTTTTCAAGACACCTTATGTTTATCATGTTTACTGTATGATGTGTTGCTTATTGAGTATTCGACTCATTTTAGTTTGTTTTCATGTTTTTTTTTAAACCCCCCAGGTGATGACATTTATGAAGATGAGACTGCAGGATAGGACTTGACTCCGGGAGGCAAGGCTGAGGCCTAGACAGATTTTGCTATGATTATTTCTATGGTTTAAATAAATTATTTTGATAAGCACATAAGACTTCTGTATTTCTTAATAAATGCTTCGGCAGACTTTATTTTAAATTTTCAGTATTTATTGAAGTTTGTTATTTTATGGAATTCTTTCGTATCTGGCGCGTTGTTAAAAAGGAAAAGCTTTTTATATTTAAGTTTAGTAGTAGCACACTGACTCCTCGAAAATTCTAAAATGTCTTTTCGGGAACGGGGTGTTACATAATGTCAAACTCCTTTCTTCTCCATGTGAGTACCAGATAAGTGTTGCCTCATCTTATTAATACAACTAAATTTGAAGTCATTCATACACAGTACACTGAAGAGATTAATCATGACTATCCATAGTACTGGAGAAATGAAGCTGATGCACAGAGAACATATGCACACGTCTCAATATTACTCTCTAAGAAACCTACTGTTGTTCTGCATATATACAACATCTGACAAACAAAATACTTTACATAGACTTGTAGTTAGCATAAATTATATTTAAGTCATTGTCAAGCAAACATCTTGCTCCAATACATAATATTCCCCACAGCATGGGATATCATATCCAGAATGAAGAATTTTAAAAACATCCACAACCATTGAAAGTACTCATTGTAGAAATTAGGAATGGACAGAACTTAGGCTTCCCTTTCCGGCTATACTTTATTAACTGAGTGCCTTTCTTCAAAGCAATGAGCGCCTTCAAAAGAGGTGAAAAAAATTAAATACAAAAATAGTTAAAAGACTGAGACATCCAATGCTTTGTTAAAAGTTTGACTTCCAGAAATCACTTGTTTTAACAACTCTAGATCAGTGAAACAGTAAGCTGTAAGCCAAATTAGTAGTGGGACATCAAATACACACAAAATATTCCTAAGGTATACAATCGTTGATCACATACGTAGGCCTCTATTAATAATTTATTTTGTCTTGGTAAGTAAAAGAAATAAAAACATCAGTACAATAATTATTTCAGAAGTATTTTTATTGTTGACCTTTGATAATCCATTACAGAAGTAGGAGATGCTGTCATTTCCAAATGGTAGTTCTCCCAAATTATTTTTCCATTGCATTTGTGTGTGGGCTGTTAACCGTTTTGGTCTAATTATAAATCCAAGAAGTATTTCGTACTTCCATTTTTCATCTTTGGTTCCATAGTCACAGCTATAATTACTTTATCCCCATTAACTATAATTCTTAGCTACATATACAATCCTAATATCTTGGTTCCTGGACTTCCTTTAACCATAAAATATTCACTGGAGATGAGCTAAATTAAGAGAAACTCTATACGTTCTAATGACTTTTAAGAAAAAATGCATCTGCATACTCTATGCAGACTTAAATTTGAGTAATTTTCACATCTTAAGCATGAATATCTAAGAGGTATTTGTGAAAATATATTCCAAAACTCAATCCTTGCTAGAAAAATTTACTTTACAGCCAGGGTTTCATTCAACCTGCCTTGCCTTGATTGCCTGAGGAAAGAAACTGTCCAATATTTTCATATGCTCTTACCTTCTGCATTTTCATTTTCAATATCCTTTTGTTTTGGCTTGGGTGTGTCGTGCTATTCATTTAAAATCCCTTTGACCACATATTTATACAAGCCCAACATACATCGTCAAAATCTTCCGTTATGAGCTTAATTTGATGCTAATAAAAACTACGACATGAAAGACATTCGATCCATAGTACTATTTTCCCAATCACTAATTGACATCCCTACAACAAAAACACCTAAAAAACTAAAACAAGAAGTTATGAAATTCATTAATGTTTCACAACACCTTTGTTACTTGATACAATAAATTGGGGAAGAGAACAACTCCCTCAAATTTCTATAAACCAAACAAAAGACTTGAGAGAAAGATACAAATAATAAGGGGTGAGTGAAGGAAAACTAACTTGCTCAATGTCTCGCTCAAGTTTCCCATGGCTAGCAGGATCTGCCGTTCCATCTGAAAAGACCATTAGGAAGGCAATGAGGATGAAGCTCAAGCGATAACTACATAAGGCAATAATGCTGTAGTGACTTCCGTGCCCCAGTCTTCATAGATGCATATGCTTTCTTCTCCTGCTTTGGCCTCTCATCAAAATTATCCACACCTTTAAAATAAAATTTCCAAATGAGGAACAAATGGGAAAAACAAACTGCCAGTAGAGATTCAAATCTCAAACATCACTGACTAATTCAAACGGAGTATCTTGTCGATCTGTTAAAAAATATATGACCAATGCATGATTTTTGTGTATGATCTCCGAGAGATTGAGCGGTTTGGGTCATGCTAAAGGAACATGAACCCAATGCAATCGGGGGAAAGATGGAGGGAGAGAGAGAATTAAAAGGCGAAATGAGAGAGAAGTAAGCAGTCAAATTGATGAAGCCATGATGGCGGTTTGCAGCTCAAAAGAAACTGGATCGAGACATTGGCGTGTTTCTTTATCTGCTGCCACGTCACCAACTCATCAAATTTCCTCTCTTCTTAAAAGAAATCATGTTAAATATGTTTATATATATTAAGGGGGAAAAAGTTTTAATCCCAAAATTCTTATCTTATTTCATCTTTTTTTTTTTAAATATCATTTAAATATAAATTTTTTCAAATTAATCATTACAATCTTTTCAAACTTTCTAACAAAAAATAAAAAATAATTAAATTTTTTTAAATTTCAAAACAATAATAATATTAAAAAATAATTTTTTAATTTTATAATAATTTTTTATTCAAAATTTTCTCTTTCCTTCCCAAAATCTCATAAAACATTAACTCAAACTATCTCATTATTAAACACAAACTATTTTATTGCTATTCACAAAATTATCTTTTCATTTCACTCCCCAAACTTATCCTAAATATGGATAATATTATATATATTCAGTATCTATAATTTACTTATTTTATTAGGTTTTTTTTTCCGTTCGAAATTCAAAATTTTCATCATTGTAATAGTTGACACATGAGCATATATATGATCATGTGTATAAAATTATAGGTCCAGATAATATTATATTAATAATAGATTAAAAATAATAATAGTTAATTCTTCAATGTGTCCATCAACTCATTCGTAACTAGTTCTTATTTTTTATTTTATACTTGTTTTGTTTGTAAAAAACCAATGGTCATTCGATATCAAGAAGATGAAGAAGCTAGGAGGAGATCATGATGTTTCTTATAAGCAGATGAGATGATAAGTAATATATCATTCTTGGAAAACAACTTTTTCTAAGATTTTTTTAAAAAAGGCAATGATATACTTATAGCATTTTTATAATTATTTTACAATCAATCAATGCAAATATGTCACTTTATTATAAATAAATCTCAATTTTAAAAAACTAATCTTCATCTAATATAAAGTCGTAAAATAACTCTAAGGTGATATTTTCCTTTTAAAAAATCATTATTGAAATGCACTACAACACAATTGTTTTTTAGTGACGGCTGGGAAATTGTGACAGTCCCTAAACCGTCACTAAAAGGTATTTTCTGTGACAGCTTCTTGAAACCGTCACTAAAGATAGATGAGATTTTTTTTACGTTCCAACGTATGGGAAATATATGTTTGAACGTTAATTAACGTTCGAACGTAAAATGTTTGCACCAATGTTTGAACATTAAGTAATAACGTTCGAACGTTCATTGTAAATTTAAATTAAATATGACTTTAATTTAAAAATTATGTGATTTTTATTGTGCATAATTTGTGAACAAGTCTAAAAAATTGAATTGTATATATTTATATATACACAATTTGTAATATATAAATATATATTTATGTTTATATATATTTGAAATGCAGTGATTTAGTATTAAAGTTGAAAAATATAACATCAAAGAAGATTAAAAATTGAAATTAAAAAACGATAGAAATATTCAATAATATTTTTCTTTACAAATATTAAAAATAAAATACAAAATTTGATAGAATGTAGTAAACAACAGTCAGATAATAACGTTATCCACAAAAGTCGAACTCCATACCTCCTTAGTCAAGATATCAACCTTGTCGTTGATGATAGTTACACGATGGGTGAGTTCGGCAACAGACGCCGATATAGCCTCAAGCGATCAATCGATATGCGCAGTCAACTTTGAGATGACCGCATCAACCCAAGCAGGCCGCACATCTCCTGCAGATGTACTCGACGTATGTTGACTACTACTCCCGACATGACTTGGCTCAGGCTGCGTCGGAGGAACTAAATCCTCTACAGGGGGTGGCTGATGTCCCCTCGCTTGTCCAATGCTACGTCGATGCGTGGCCATGTTGAGGGGGCTCATCTGATCTTTGACTCGCTCCTCTGGCTGGGTCGGCACTCCCCGTGCAAGTAATAGTCTGCTGATTAGGATACCGTATGGGAGATTATCCATGGAGACGATGCTCGCCTCGTAACGGATCCTTTCAAAGATGTGCAATGGCAAATCTATAGGATCTCCACGTGCCACTCATATAAAAAATTTTGCCTGAAGCTGACTAAATGTGGTTTTATATGCCACGGGATCAACATTTGTTGCAACAATAAGGTGCAACATGCGAAAGAAATGCAGTAGATGGTTCTGGTTGAAGGCATTCTTCCACTCGATCTGCATGCGCTCCCTCTTGGTGAGGATGTAGAAATCCTCGTATCGGTCATCATCCCGAGCCTCGACGCTAGTATCTGCAGCCTCTGACTGGCCTGCATCTCTGGCTGATGCTGGCTCAAATGGGCGGCCAGTAGATGATGTAGGAGTGCCTACGTCCTCACGGGGTGTTGAGTGTGCAAATGTCTCAACTCCTCGACGAATCCCGAGGTGCTCGCCCATGACATCTGGTGATACGTCAATAGAAACACCGCTTATAATCACGGTGTGAGAGGATGCATCCTGAGGCATGTTACACATCCCCATATAGAATTCCTGAACCATTGAGGGGTATACCTTCCCCCTCAATGTGCAGATATTTCTCCAGCCTCTACTGACAAAAACATCTCTCAGGTTCGTCTGCTGCCAACAGAGTTCGTCAAACTCATTAATCAAGACCTCTCGCACTACCATAACAGTACGAGCTCCGATACGAGCAGTGTTCTACGTGGCTCCTTCCCTCTCACGTTTCCTAGTATGTAGTGGAAGAGCCATATCCTGAAAATAGAAAAGGAAAAAAAAATTATTTACATTAATGCATTTTTTTGTGTTAATTTTAAGCTACTCTGCATTAATGTTCGAACATAGCAAAATAAACATTCGAACGTTAAAGATAAAATGTTCGGACGTTTATTTATACGTTCGCACGTAAAATAATGTAAATAAATTTACGTTCGAACGTATTTGTTTTACGTGTGAATGTAAATATGAACGTCCGAACGTCGAAGCATGAATAAAGTAGAAAATCACTACGTTCGGACGTTATAATTAAACGTCCGACTGTATGTGATTTACGTGCGAAAGTAAAATACTCACATTCGAACGTATGTCGTTTAATAATATTTAAAAAGTAGCACGTCCGGACGTATACATTAAACGTTTAGACGTAAAATTGATGAAAATGATGTCCGAATGTAAGACAATGAACGTTCGAACGTAGAAGCCGTAACGGCTTTGTAATTTAAATGTCGTACGTTCGAACGTCTTGATGAAACGTTCGAACGTTACGATGCAGAATGGCTGAGTCGACTCAGCCATTATTGAAATCTCAAAAATTTCTCTACAAGATTCTAAATGCGGAAATGTCACCGTAGAAATGAAGTATACACTTCAAGAAATATTTCTAATTTCTATAGTGACTATTCGGCCAATAGCTGGCCGTGGTGGCCGGAAAATAGAGTTGAAAATCCGGCCACCACTTATCCGGTTTTAAACAAAACTCAATCCAAATCTCAATAAAATATATGTTATTTGAATAAAAAATGAATGCCTACATTTTAGTGACTGTTGTGGCGGAGTTGATGGCGGCAATGACGGAGGCGTGTTGGCGTGCAACGGAGTAGACGATGGATTGGAAATGTTGTTTCGACGTTCGGTTTTGGCCTTATATACACATAACGTTCGAACGTAATTATTATTACGTTCGAACGTTTGTCAATTTAATTTCCAAAATATTATCTATAATATATTATATTATAAATGTTTATGTTATATATATTCGGATGTTATATAATATTATTGACAATTAAATTAATTGATTTTTTTGAATTTTTGAGTGCTTGTTATATTTCTAAAGTTTAGCAATATATTTATACATGTTGTTGTGATTTTATGCTTACTCTTGAAATAATTGTGATTATTGTTTGTGAATAGTTTGTGAGTTTATGGTGTTCATTGATGAATTAATATGTGTATAAATATTGTTGTGAATATTCTGTGATATGGATTTAAAATATTGTGATTATTATTTTTGAATTTTTATTGAATATGTTTAACAAGAAAATTATAAGTCTATGATCTTAATTTTAAGTAAAGATTAAAAACATTTAATATACAGATAATATGAAGTTTAATATATAACATGGAGTAAGTATATATAATATATTCATACTAATTTAGTTAGAATATGATTATTATTCAAATTATAAGTATAATATAAATTTTGTCTTAAGAAAAATAAAAAATACAGGACCGATTAGCTAGCTAGCTTAGTGATCACGTTGTAGTTGCGTACCTTCATTTGTTACGTTTGTGGCTATGAAGTGGGCCGTACGTATCTTCAGACATCAAGATAAGTGTCCAAAATACACATTCTGATTGTCTATATATATATAGAATGTAGTATATAGTTATAAATATATAAAATATAGTATATATATTATATTATAAGTTAGTATATAATAAAGAATTTAATAAGTAACAATTTAATATATATTATTGATTTATATATATGATATAGTTTATATACTATATTATTATATTCTCATTTAAAGTATTATGCTATCATACTATACAATATAGTATATAGTTATAGATATAAAAAATGTGGTATATGTATTATATTATAAGTTAGTATATAATAAAGAATTTAATAAGTAACAATTTAATATATATTATTAATTTATATATATGGTATAGTTTATATACTATATTATTATGTTCTCATTTAAAATATTATACTATCATACTATACAATGTAGTATATAGTTATAGATATATAAAATGTGGTATATATATTATATTATAAGTTAGTATATTAGGAATCGTACGTTCGAACGTTAAACTAAGAGGCGAGAATTTTCCCACTCGATTAAGGTATTTGTGTGATTATTCAGACGTTCGGACGTTTATACTATACGTTTGAACATTATTTGATGAAAATCACTAGAAATTTATAAATGTCCGAATGCCAAATCTATTAATGTCTGAACGAGTGGAAAATTAGTGCGGAAAATTTCCTGCTCAAATATGGTAACACTTTGATGAAATGTACGTTCGGACGTTTAAGTTAAATGTTCGAACGTTAATATGTAAATCTACGAATGTTCGAACGAAAAATTTTGATACGTTCGAACATATATGAGGAAAGCGCAAAAACTTTCCCGCTAGATTTTATGTTATATCATAAGAAGGGTACGTTCGAACGTGTATTGAAAACGTCTGAACGTTCTGGGCGGGAATAATTTTTATTTTTCATTACGTTCGAACGTTAACTTAAAATATAACGTTCGGACATACAACTTAAACGTTTGAACGTTTAAACTAATAATTTTAGAGCTTAATCAGTACGCGCACGGGAGGAAGCGCAACATTTCTTCTTCTCCCGTGCGCGCAACAGAGAGAGAGAGAGTTGGGAGTTGTTTCGGTCTGAGGCTCCTACAAGAGAGAGAGAGAGAAAGAGAGGGTTAGAGTGAGAGAGAGTTGAGTTAGAGAGTGATGTGAGTTAGGTAATACAAGATTTAGAGTGAGAGAGAGTTGAGTTTTGGTAAGAAAAAATTTTGATTTCTTGTCTTTTTTTGAATTTTATGATATTTATATTGTATTTTTGTTATAGAATATTTCTAATAAATTAGTGTTGTATTTTTTTGAAGGATTGATTGTTTTGGAAAGATGGAAGATTTTGATTTGTAAGAGGATATTGTGAGTGCTAGGTATATTTCTAAACTTTATCAATATGTTGTTGTGATTTTATGCTTACTCTTGAAATATTGTGATTATTGTTTGTATAGTTTATAAATAGTTTGTGAGTTATGGTAAATATATTGTGATATAGATTTGAAATATTGTGTTTATTATTTGTGAATGACGTTTTGAAGAAACATTATTAGAAATATATTGTCATTAGGCTTTGTTAATACATATTTATTGCTTACTCAAGTTTAGGAATATATTAATACATGTGGCATATTATTTTGTGAATATATTGTGAGTTATTGTGAATATATTATGATATGGACTTGAAATATTTAAATTATTATTTGTGAATGACGTTTAAATATGTTTACATTGTTACAAATATATTGTCCCTAAGTTTTGTTAATACATGTTTATTGCTTACTCAAGTTATAGAATATGTTAATACATGTGGCATGTTATTTTATGCTTACAATTGAAATATTGTGATTATTGTTTATATAGTTTGTAAATAGTTTGTGAGTTATTGTGAATATGTTGTGATATGGATTTGAAATATTGTGATAATAATATTTGAAATTAAGTAATAACAAATAAAAGTAACTCTTTAAAAATTATAACTTGAAAATTATATCAAAAAATCAGATTAACTAGGAAATTATCTAAAAAATCGAGTTTTCCTTTTATTTATTTTAGAATTTATTTAATATTTATAAAGTATTTTTAGGTTTTTTTCAAATAGTTTTTGTCTTTTTAATTTTTAGTTTTTTTTTTTCAGAATTTTCTTATTTACACAGATTCTTTTTGGTTAAATTAATTAAACTGATTTTCTAAACTTTTTTTAAACAACCTATTTTTTAAAAGCATTTTTAGTTAAAACGACTTTTCACATCGTTTTTAGATAAAGATGTTTTTATAAATTTTTTTAGTTAAACCAGTTTTTTCAATCAGCTAAAGGAAATGTTTTTGAATTTCTCTAGTAAAAGACTTAAAGTGGTTTTTTCGTTGTTTTTTAAGTTGAGCAGATTTTTTTAAAATCATTTTTTACTTAAATCTATTTTTTAAATTAAACATATTTTTATAAACCAGTTTTTTTAATTACATTTTTTTTATAATCTTTTAAGTTGATATTAAAAAAATTAATAGAAACGGCACATGTCAACTTTTGATTTGCTGACATGTGTCACTGGTAAAAGGTTTTGTTATCTGACGAACGACTTATTTATGGAAGTTGTGAATTGCAAAATTTTAAAATCTTATGTATAAATATTTGTAAGTTGAAAAAAAATGAGGGAGTTTTGGCAAAGGGGCGAAAATCAAAGTAGTGAATTTGCAATTAACAAGGATATTGTTGTTCATTAGAGAATGATCTCATAAAGATACAGCATCTTGGTCTGCTTTTTTTTTCAGGGTTTTAAAAGATACAGCATCTTGGTCTGCTTTTTTTTTCAGGGTTTTAAAATATTATCATGGGGATGTTTGGAAACACGTTTTTTTTTTTTTTTTTTATATATAATTTCAACTCATATCATTTCATCTTATTTCCTTTCTAAACATTATTCAGATACAAATACTTTTAAACTAATTATTATAATTTTTCTAACTTTTCAAACAAAAACAAAAAAACAATTCAATTTTTTTAAATCTCAAATAAAAATTATATTAAAAAATTATACTATAACAATATTTTAATTTTATAATATTTCTTATTTAGCCATTTTTCTCTCATTTTCCAAAACTTAATAAATATTTATCTCAAATTATTTTACTACTATTCACAAACTATCTTACTATTATTTAAAAAATTCTTATATCATCTCTTTCTCAAGTATTTCTACATGTTTAGTATCAATAATGGATTATTTCTTATTTTGCAAGAAAAAAAATTGGAATAATATTGAAGGGACTAAACTCCTTCCTCGCCTACAGGCCTACCCACGTGCTACAAAGGCATATAAGCCCAATGAAGCAAGCCCATGACACTCGGCCTCCAGTATCCAACCCCAGTCGTTCACTGTAAGCTCCATATCTTTTAGCACTACTAGTGTATAAGGAGACTACCCTGCCACTCTCCGAATAGTATGGGAATTCAAATACTCTCCCAGACAACTTGGGCCAAATAAAGGAAGAACTTAAATAATAACAAATCCAGACCCAATTTGAATAAAAGAGATAGGTTGTTGTGTGCACCAGAACGAGTCATCTTCCTCTCTCTCTCTCTCTCTATATATATATATGTATTAGAGGAAATTCAATCGCGATAAGTTTATTCGAGTATTGGATTCGTAAAGGCGTTATGCAAGCCATCTAACTACTTAAGTATTAGAGGTGTTTCATACCTTTCAAGCCTTTTCTTAGTTCATTGGTGCAAACTGGCGAAAACCAAAGGAGTGAATTTGCAATTAACACTAAAAATAAATTAGGATATTGTTTTTTATTTTTTGAAGTATAATTAGGATATTGTTGTTCATTAGAGAAATAACATAAAGATACGGCATCCTTGGTCAGCTATTTTTTTCAGGGTTTTAAAAAATTATCATGGGGATGTTTGTAAACATTATTTTTTATCTAATATCATCTCATCTCATTCATTCTCAAATATCATTCAAATACAAACACTTTCAAACTAATTATTACAACATTCCTAACTTAAAAAAAAAAAAAAAACTAAAAAGCAATTCAATTTTTTTAAATTTCAAAATAAAAATAATATTAAAAAAATTATACTATAACAATATTTTAATTTTGTAATATTTTTTATTCAACTTTTTCTCTCTCTTTTGGCAAAACCTAATAAATATTTATCTCAAACTTTCTCACTACTATTAACAAACTATCTTACTATTATTAGTAAAATTCTCATCTCATCTAGATGTTTGGCACCAATAAGGAATTATTTCTTATTTTGTGAGAAAAAAAATGGAATAATATTAAAGGGACCAAAGTCCTTCCTCGCCTGCGGGCCTACTACCCACACGCTACAAAGGCCTGTTGGCCCAATGCAGTAAGCCCATGACACAAGTTGGACTTGTATGTTTTTACAGTTCATCTCAACTCATAACTTTTCAAAATTTTTATACAAAATAATAAACAATTCAACTTTTTCAAATCCTAATTCAAATTTTTCAAATCTCAAAATAAAAATAATATTAAAAAAATATGTTTTAACTATATTTTACTCAACTTTCAACTTTCATCTCATCTTATCTCAAAAACAAACAAGTTATGTCCCAGATCTTTTAGCACTACTAGTATAAGAAGACCAGACCACCCTGCCGCTCTCCGAATGGTATGAGAATTCAAATGCTTTTTCAAACAACAACTTAGGGCCAGATAAAAGGAGAATTTAAATAATAACAAACCCGGACCCAATTTGAATAAAAGAATTAGTTTGTTGTGCGAATTAGAATGAGTCATCTTCCACTGTCTCTCTATATATATATGAGGAAATTCATTCGAGATAAGATAATTCAAGTATTGGATTCGTAAAGGCATTATACAAGCCATCTAACTTAAGTATCAAAGGTGTTTCATACCCTTCAAGCCTTCTTTGTGTTCACTTGTGTTGGTTTGCTTAAGATGTTCGCAGGAGTGTGAAACACATCCACAACAAATATCATACATTTACGAGAGTTTAGTGAACGATCGAGATTGCATGATGTCGAATATAAGGAGGAATTTTTGAGTTTTTATGGATTAAAAAAACTATAATTATAATATTAAGTAGTACTTTTCTTTTCTTTTTTAAGTGTGAATCCATACATGATTCACAGCTTCTTTAGTTGGTCATATTTCCTAAGAGATAAATATTAACGATCTCATGCTATCAGCTTGGTATTCAGGATCTTATTGTGGAGATATATTCTCTTCTTGCTGTAAATTAGTTTAATAATAATTCTTAATCCCCTTGGATTTATACTGATATTTAGGATGATATCCTTCATTTTAATAATGTCTTCCCTTTTAGTATTAATCATATCTACAAAGAAGTAAGTGCTTTAGCGGACAGTCACCTATGGAGCCCAATGCCGCACGATAAGTTTTTCCTCCAGTTTTGAGCTCCCCAAAGATATGGTTGGCCTTTTTGTTTTGGATCATGTGGGTATTCCTAACTTTCATCATTAATTTACAATGTTTTTAGCTTTTAAGCAGTACTACACCGTCTTTTTTAGCCGGAGTTTTCCAATAATATTTTTCATAAGAGCCTAGTTTTGATATTTCTTTTGTAACCCATTTGCTCCAGTTTTGAGATATCGTCTTTTTTATTTAAAGAAAAAAATCTTAAATTGATAAAATTGGGATACGTGTTTCATACGACGACGACGGCCATTAATTCTCAAGCCTTCAATGCCATGGTAACGACTTGACTTGAAAATTGAGTTTTTTTTCAAGAGCAATGATTCTAAAATGCCTGGTTTTTTTTATTTTGACTTGACTTGACTACATTTTTTCTGCAACTTTTTCTTAACATAAAATCCTAAAATACAACTTTTCAAATTTTAAACACATCAAATCAAAATCAAAATTAAAATAAATATTTAAAAAATATTATTTTATTAAAAAGTTGTAGAAAAATTGCAGAACTAGTAAGGATATTATTATTTTTTAACTCTTTATCAGCATATATTGTAAGCTAGCTTAGCATGCACACGAGATGACTTGACTAATTTAAACATATGGTCCCCTGCCAACTCATCCAAGACTAATTTAAATACATCACGTACTCGTTGATGAGTGAATGAAATCATCTAAAATTCCTTTCTTCCATTTCTTTTCTGATCTCTCCCTAGCTCCAATATTTTAGACAATGGATTTATCCTTTCCTCTCATCATCTTGATCTTGCGCTTTCTTGTTTCATTGATGATGTTTTATCTCATACTTTCTGCCTCTTCTTTTGGTGTGTAGCCCCTGTGCCATGATGATGAGAGATTTGCCTTGTTGCAATTCAAGGAAAGCTTCATCATCCGTACGGAGATCCCTCTGCTTATCCGAAGGTTTCATTGTGGAAGCCTGATCAAATCTATGATTGCTACAAGTGGGACGGTGTAGAGTGTAATAAGGACATGGGTCATGTCTTAGGCCTTGATCTCAGTGGCAGCTGTCTTAAAGGTTTTCTCAACTCCAATAGCAGCTTCTTCCGCCTTGCTTACCTCCAAAACCTCAATTTGGCCAACAATGACTTTAACTCTTCTCCACTTCCAACTAGTTTTAGGCAGCTTTCAAGTCTAACAAATCTCAACCTCTCTAACTCTATATTTTCTGGCCAAATCCCTTCAGAAATCCTTGAGCTCTCCAAGTTAGTTTCCCTAGATCTCTCATATAATCATCCGTTGTTGAAGCTCCAAGAATCTGGCCTAACAGTTATAGCTCAAAACTTCCCAAACTTGGAAGTACTATATCTTGACTGGGTTGACATATCATCCAACGTTCCCAATATCTTGGCAAACTTATCTTCTTTAACAGCTCTATCTCTAAGCGAGTGTGACCTGCATGGTGAGTTTCCCATGGAAAATTTTCATCTACCTAATCTTTAGCTTCTTAATATAGAGGAAAATGGAAACCTCAAGGGCTGTATCCCAAAATTTCATAGAAGCAGCCCCCTTGAGTCATTGATACTTGGATCCATGAGCTTCTCTGGTGAGATACCGGATTCGATTGTTCACCTCAAGTCCTTGGTTGACTTTTCTGCGTATAAATGCAATTTCTCGGGAGAAATACCATCTTCACAATAATAGTATGTACTACAGACATTGTGCATGGAAACATTCTTATATTTAATTTCTGCAGCCCCTCCAATTCACCCTTCTTCGGTTTGGCTGCCCAATAGCAAACATCTTCGTAAACCAATCATACTTCTTTGTGATAACGATTTGCCCAGACACAACTCCAAACATGAATCCACATCCATATCCCATCACGAGTACTTTCCAACCAAATTCAAATGAGAACTCTAAGTTGTGGTTTGTTGAGTTGTGGCCTGAAGATGGAGGCAGAGAGTCCACAGGATTCCCACATTTCTTTGACAAAGGGCTTTCGCATAATTCAGGGTTCTCACTAAACGAACTGTTGTCGAATGTGTCAAATTGTTTCCCATGTGGTATAGGTCCTGTCAAGTGATTATGGGAGAAATTAAATTGTGAAAGGAAAGTGAGTTCCGTTAGTTGCAAAGGGATCGCACCAGACAACTTGTTTTGAGACAGATCCAATGTTTCTAGCCTTGTTAAGTTTGCCAATGTAAATGGGATAGGTCCTGTGAGAAAGTTTGAGGAAAGGTTGAGCGAATAAAGTCCTTTTAGATTCCCCACCACATCTGGGATTTCTCCTTCAAATTTGTTGCTCGAGAGGTCAATAACTATCAAGAAATCAGGGACTTTTTCATATTCCATCTCCGTGCCTTTGTTGATCATTGTCATTGAGTAAAAGGAGGCAGTCTGCACCACATATGTTGCAGACATCATTATTTGGTTTTGCCCTATATACTTTAAGCTCTCAGCAATATCGACGATTTGCATGGCTTTCCAATTTTTGAAGTGTTCAAAGAGCAACTTGTCGGTAAGATCATTATTTGAGAGGTCAAAGATGTGCAATTTCAGGAAATCGAAATTGTTATCAGAACTTCCTATTGTACCATAGAGTTTATTAGATTGTAAAATGAGAATCCTTAACTCTGGAAGAATGCCCAACCAGGAAGAAAAAATATCATGGATCTGATTGTTACCAAGATTAACAGCTTTAAGCTTGGTACAATTGGCCAATGATCTTGATACACGTCCCTGTAAATGATTTTCACTCAAATCAATCATTATCAATTCGTTTGCTTCACCACAGATCCGAGGAATAGTTCCATGAAAGCTATTGTCGTGTAGGTCCAATTTTGTGAGAGAAGCATTCAAGTTGCCTAAACATTGAGGAAGATTGCCACCCAAGTTGTTGCTTGAAAAATTGAGCTTAGTTATTAAACTTAGATTGCAAATCAAATGTGGAATTTCTCCAGTCAGTCTGTTGTTTGAGACCGTATATAAATCAATGGAAGGAGGTGAGATTGGCACTGACCCTTGAAACATGTTAGAATCAAGCAGCAATGCCTTTAGATTAACGTAGGGGATCGGAAGTTGGTCGAAACCAGTGAGAAAGTTGTGTCCCAGAGCTAAAGCCCGGAGAGTTTCTATACTTACGTTCCCCATCCATTTTGGAACTTGGCAGTGAATTTTGTTTCCACTTAGATCTAACTGCTCCAACTGATCTAGGTTCCTCAAAAATTCTGGGAACTCATGCAAGTCACAATCAGCTAGTAATAATTTTCTAAATTTTGGAAAAGATGAGTTGGTACTCGGATTTGTAAGCAATGAAATATCGTTTCTAGATAATTGCAATTCAGCTAGCTTTCCGAGTCTCAGAAACAACTCAAACTCCACCCTGCCACTCAAATGGTTATCATTGAGAAACAGAGATTCAAGATTCACAAGCCTAGATATTGACTGTTGAATTGAACTGTGCAACCTATTTGATTGAAAGAAAATTAAACACTGAGATTTATGGCAGTGAAAACAGAGATGCCCTACTCTGATGTATTTCTGTTCCATTTATAATAATCGTTACACTTGAGTTCTGTACATATATGATGATTAGAGAGAGGTAATGTGCACGTACATAGCACAATTTACAAGGAGATAATTTCTAAAACATATATCTAAGATAAGATAAAGAGTAGTAGTTTGTTTATCTGAGATTGAACTTCATATTCATCTTCATCTTGAGCTACTACTATTGTACTTTACTGGTCCTTGTTTGTACCACCTCCTCCATTCACAGATATTTGGACTAAACTCATATGCACTCATAGTCCTACAACAAAAACACCTAAAAAAGCTATAGCAATAAGTTATGAAATTCATTGATGTTTCACAACACATTTGTTACTTGATTCATTTAACTGGGGAAGAGAACCACACCCTCAATTTTCTCTAAACCAAACAGAATACTTGATAAATAGATAAAAAATAATAAATAATATCTACGTACTTATATTGAGGCTTCATATATCTAACTTAGGCATCAGAGTACTCTCGGATGCCTAGTGCCGATCTTTCATTTGTTGTAGGTTATTCGAGTAGTTGGTGATGTGAAACACGTCTTTTACAGCTAGAATACTTATTTTTTGCCATGAATATAAGGAAATATTTTTGAATTTTATATCGATTACAAAATACTCTAATTATATAATGTTAAGTACATTTGTTTTTCTTGTATGTGTAAATTCATTTGTGATTCAGAGATTCTTTAGTTCGTCATATTTACTGAAAAATACGTATCTTAAATTATTATTTAGAGGTAAATGATGATTGGTCAAGACATTACGTGTTTCATGCGACGATGGCCATTACTTTCAAGCCTTAAATGATACGGAGAAGACTTGCTGGGAAAATGAGATTTTTTTTACCTATTATTTTCATCCGAGCGAAGTGAGGCGTACGTCAAGAAAAATATAGTTATTGGTCCAATTATAAGTGGGACAAGAATGACTTAACATGAAAAGTGGGATTTTTTTTAACTATTATTAGCACCTGAGCGAAGTGAGAGGAACAAAACAAGATAAGGATAACAGATTCTTGGATATGTCGTGGCCCATTAATTTGTAAGCCTAGCATAAGACCGACTTGACTTGAAATATAAGGTCCTAGTGAAAGATTTTCGATCTAGACCAGAAAAACTGATCGGATTGAACCGAATTGAAAATTATGTTTATCGGTCTTGGTCTATATATATGGTCACTACAACACAATTACTTTTTAGTGACGGTTGGGAAATTGTGACAGTCCCTAGACCGTCACTAAAAGGCATTTTCTGTGACAGTTTTTGGAAACTGTCACTAAAGATAGAATGAGATTTTTTTACATTCGAACGTATGGGAAATATGCGTTCGAACGTCACATATACGTTCGAACGTTATGTCTGTTTACGTTGGAACGTAAAATGTTTTGGCGCAACCGTTCGAATGTTATTAATTTTACGTTCGAACGTAAAATGTTTTCCGCCAACATGCGAACGTTAATTACTAACGTTCGAACGTTCATTGTAAATTTAAATTAAATGACTTTAATTTAAAAATTATGTATTTTTATTGTGCATAATTTGTGAACAAGTCTAAAAAATTGAATTGTATATATTTATATATACACACTTTGTAATATATAAATATATATTATTGATTTATATATATTTGAAATGCAATGATTTAGTATTAAAGTTGAAAACTATAACATCAAAGAAGATTAAAAATTGAAATGAAAAAACGATAAAAATATTCCATAATATTTTTCGTTACAAATATTAAAAATAAAATACAAAAATTGATAGAACGTAGTAAACAACAGTCAGATGATAACGTTATCCGCAAAAGTCGAACTCCGTACTTCCTCAGTCAAGGTATCCACCTTGTCGTTGAGGATAGTTACACGATGGGTGAGTTCGGCAACAGACGCCGATATAGCCTCGAGCGATCGATCGATCTTATGATCAATATGCGCAGTCAGCTGTGAGATGACCGCATCAACCCAAGCAGGCCGCACATCTCCTGCAGATGTACTCGGCGTATGCTGACTACTACTCCCGACATGACCTGGCTCAGGCTGCGTCGGAGGAACTAGATCCTCTACAGGGGGTGGCTGACGTCCCCTCGCCTGTCCAATGCTACGCCGATGCGTGGTCATGTCGAGGGGGCTCATCTGATCTTTGACCCGCTCCTCTGGCTGGGTCGGCACTCCCCGTGCAAGTAATAGTCGGCTGATGAGGACACCATATGGGAGATTATCCGTGGAGACGATGCTCGCCTCGTAACGGATCCTCTCAAAAATGTGCAGTGGCAAATCTATAGGATCTCCACGTGCCACTCGTATCAAAAATTGTGCCCGAAGCCGACTAAATGTGGTTTTATGAGCCACAGGATCAACATTTGTTGCAACAATAAGGTGCAACATGCGGAAGAAATGCAACAGATGGTTCTGGTTGAAGGCGTTCTTCCGCTCGATCTGCATGCGATCCCTCCCGGTGAGGATGTAGAAATCTTCGTCTCGGTCATCATCCCGAGCCTCGACGCCAGTATCCTCATCCTCTGACTGGCCTGCATCATCGGCTGATGCTGGCTCACATCCCCGGCCAGTAGATGATGCAGAAGTGCCTACATCCTCACGGGGTGTTGAGTGTGTAAATGTCTGAACACCTCGATGAATCCCGAGGTGCTCGCCGATGACATCTGCCGATACCTCAATGGAAACACCGCGTACAGTCACGGTGTGAGAGGATGCATCCGGAGGCATGTCACACATCCCCATATAGAATTCTTGAACCATTGAGGGGTATACCTTCCCCCTCAATGTGCAGATATTTCCCCAGCCTCTACTGAGGAAAACATCTCTTAGGTTCGTCTGCTGCCAACAGAGTTCGTCGAACTCATTAATTAAGACCTCTCTCTCTACCATAACAGTACGAGCTCCGATACGGGCAGTGTCCGACGTGGCTCCTTCCCTCCCTCGTTTTCGTGTATGCAGTGGAAGAGCCATATCCTGAAAATAGAAAAGGAAAAAAAAATTATTTACAATAATGCATTTTTTTGTATTAATTTTAAGATGCTCTGATTAACGTTCGAACGTTTTATCTTTAACGTTCGAACGTTAAAGATAAAAACGTTCGGACGTTAATTTATACGTTCGCACGTAAAATAATGTAAATAAATTTACGTTCAAACGTAAAACAAATACGTTCGAATGTACAGATGTACGTTCGAACATAAGCAGTAAACAAATACGTTCGAATTTAAGTTCGAACGTATTTGTTTTACGTGTGAACGTAAATATGAACGTCCGAACGTCGAAGCATGAATAATGTAGAAAATCACTACGTTCGGATGTTATAATTAAACGTCCGACCGTATGTGATTTACGTGCGAAAGTAAATATTAACGTTCGAACGTATGTCGTTTAATAATATTCACGCCCGAATGTAAGACGATTAACGTTCGAACATGGAAGCCGTAACGGCTCGGTAATTTAAACGTCGTACGTTCGAATGTCTTGGTGAAACGTTCGAACGTTTCGACGCAGAATGGCTGAGTCGACTCAGCCATTATTGAAATCTCGAAAATTTCTCTACAAGGGTCTAAATGCCGAAATGTCACCATGTAAATGAAGTATACACTTCAAGAAACATTTCTACGGTGACTATTCGGCCAATGACTGGTCGTGGTGGCCGGAAAATGAAGTTGAAAATCCGGTAATATTTATCCGGTTTTAAACCAAACTCAATCCAAATGTCAATCTAAATCTCAATAAAATACATGTTATTTGCATAAAAGATAAATGCTTACCTTTTAGTGACGGTTGTGGCGGAGTTGACGGCGGCGTGGCGGCAAATAACGGAGAAGACGATGGATACGGGCAGGGAAATGCGTTTCGACGTTCGGTTTTGGCCTTATATACATAGAACGTTCGAACGTACTTATTATTACGTTCGAACGTTTGTCAATATAATATATTATATTATAAATGTTTAAGTTATATATTAGGATGTTATATAATATTATTGACAATTAGATTATTGGTTTTTTTGTGAGTGCTTCTTATATTTATAAAGTTTAGCAATATATAAAATCCGCTCCGACTCCGACTCCGACTTGTCGGAGCGGAGTCGGATTTTTTTATTATTTTTTTTATCTTTTTTAACTTCATATTTGACCCACTTTTTTTTTAAAAAAAAATTTGTGAGCTTTTAAATTTCAATTTTCTCAACATTACCTGTGGGAATTAATTAAACTTTTGATTATAACAAGAAATACAACTAAATAAAACAAGTAACATAATAACATGCATTCAAAAATTAAAAAGAAAGTCCTATTGCAATAGAAACGACGCCGTATTGTATAGTAGTATACTAACTAATATAAATCTATTTTATATATTATATATATATGAAAATTTATAAAAAAAATGAATGATATATATTATTATATATGAATATTAAAAAAAAAAGCACCGAAATATTAATAATAAACTAATATACTTGATATATATATATATATATATATATATTAAATCTCTAATCTCTTATACTTGATATATATATTATATAAATATTAGTTATACTAATAATTATATTAGTATTAGTTATTATTAATACTATATATTATAGTATTATACTAATAGTGATATTAATACTATATATTAGTATTAGTTATTATTAATACTATATATTATAGTATTATACTAATAGTGATATTAATACTATATCACTATTATAGTGATTAGTATAACTATATTAGTATTAGTTATAGTGATTTAGTATAACTATATAATATATTAGTATAAGTTATAATACTATAAGTTATAACTGTAGTCTATATTAGTATTAGTATTAGTTATAGCGATTAGCATAACTATATATTAATATTTGCTATAGTGATTTTAATTTAGTATAACTATATAATAGTATTAGTATAAATATTATTATATTACACTAGCTATATCACTGATAGTATTAGTATACTAATGTCTAATACTAATATATCACTATAGTTAATAGTATCACATAGTAATATAGTATTAGTAATTAATACTATAGTGCTTTATATAGTAATTTATATATAGGCTTAAAGTGGTTTACTAATAGTATTAGTATTAGGCCATAAATCTAATTATTATACTAATGTATATTAGAATTACTAATATATTTATCAAAATGAATATGTTGAGAATTTATTAGGTCAAAAAATATAATTAATACAAGATATTGTTATATAAAATTGATATGAATAATACTTTAGTTATTATACATTAGTATTATATGTTATTATAAATTTATAGATTAGTGTTTATCCATTAGTATATGTATTACAATATTACATGTTGATGTTATTATGCATCTTAGTGTTTATAGTATATTATATATACATTAGTATTACATGCTATTATATTTATACATTAGTAATTTAGAACAACATGGTAGTAATATTGTAAATTTTTAGTAGTATGATATTTACATATAGTCATATACTAAACTATTATTAGTAAATTTAGTCTTAATATTATAGTATAAATATATTATTTAACTAGTATAAATATAAGTAATTTAGAAAAACACATATTTTGTGCATAATATATAAATTATATTATGCACAAAATACTATACAATGTAGTATATATATTATATTATAAGTTAAGTATAATAGGAATATTACGTTCGAACGTTTGAAGTTAACGTTCGAACGTTAAAGTAAGAGGCGGGAATTTTCCCGCTCGATGTTTAATATCTGTGTGATTATTTAGACGTAAGGACGTTTATACTATACGTTCGAACATCAAATCCGTCAACGTTCGAACGTTAGTCAAATTAGTGCGGGAGATTTCCCGCTCAAATATGGTAACACTTTCATGAAATGTACGTTCGGACGTTTAAGTAGTATGTTCGAACGTTTATCTATAAATCTACAAACGTTCGAACGAGAAATTGTGATACATTCTAACATATATGAGGAAAGTGCGGGAACTTTCCCGCTAGATTTCATGTTATATCATAAGAAGGGTACGTTCGAACGTGTATTTTAAACGTCCGAACGTTCTGGGCTGGAATAATTTTAGAATTAACGTTCGGACGTTTGAAGTTAACGTTCGAACGTTTAAACTAATAATTTTAGAACTTAATCAGTACGCGCACGGGAGGATGCCCATTATTTCTTCTTCTCCAGAAAGAGAAAGAGAGAGAGAGAGAGAGAGAGAGAGATTTCGACGAGAGAGAGAGAGAGAGTTAGAGAGAGAGAGAGAGTTAGAGTGAGAGAGAGTTGAGTTAGAGAGTGAGAGAGAGGTGAGTTTTGGTAAGATAATATTTTTATTTCTTGTCTTTATTTAAATTTTATGATATTTATAGAATGTGTTTTTGTTATAGAATATTTCTAATAAGTTTGTGTTGTATTTTTTTGAAGGATTGCTTGTTTTGGGAAGTTTGAAGATTTTGATTTGTAAGAGGGTATTGTGAGTGCTAGGTATATTTCTAAACTTTATCAATATGTTGTTGTGATTTGATGCTTACTTTTTATCATATTGTGATTATTGTTTGTATAGTTTGTAAATAGTTTGTGAGTTATTCTAAATATGTTGTGATATAAATTTGAAATATTGTGTTTATTATTAAAAATATATTGTCATTAGGCTTTGTTAATACATGTTTATTACTTATTCAAGTTTAGAAATATGTTAATACATGTGGCATGTTATTTTGTGAATATATTGTGAGTTATCACTTTTATATGTTGTGATATGGATTTGATATATTGTGATAATAGTATTTAAGTATGATAATTAAATATTTATAATAATAATTAATATATAAGTAATAACAAGCATAAAAGTAACTCTTGAAGAATTATAATAATTAAAATTATTGTATAACCATTGAAATTTAAGTATGATAATTAAATATTTATAATAATAATTAATATATAAGTAATAACAAGCATAAAAGTAACTCTTTAAGAATTATAATAATTAAAATTATTATATAACCTTTGAAATTTAAGTATGATAATTAAATATTTATAATAATAATTAATATATAAGTAATAACAAGCATAAAAGTAACTCTTTAAGAATTATAATAATTAAAATTATTGTATAACCTTTGAAATTTAAGTACGATAATTAAATATTTATAATAATAATTAATATATAAGGAATAACAAGCATAAAAGTAACTCTTTAAGAATTATAATAATTAAAATTATAGTATAACCTTTGAAATTAAGTATAACAATTAAAATTATACTTTAAGAATAATGATCTTGTACACAACGAGGGAATATAATCTTGAAGAAATGTTGAAATTTCAATTTAATTGCTTGACTGTCATAGTCTCTTCGGCCTTGAAAGTTGTCAAGGTCGGACAGTTTGTGACGGTTAAGTAATTAGACTAAAATTTAAACATTTCTTCAAGATTATTCTCTCTCGTTGTGTACAAGACACGAAACGTAGGGTCACATAATCTTCCATCCCTCTTTAGTTTAACAATATAACACTACTTGAAGGTGACATTGTTAATTTAAACAACATGGAGATATTGTTGTATGATTTTTTGCTAGATGCGTGTGACATTGCATAAATACCCTTAGACCCGTTTGGGAATCAGTGTACATTTATGTGTCCACTTTAGCCGTAGGATGAATTCGATGAATTCGACCTCGACTTTAGCCGTAGCGAGGATTTGAGAACCGTGAATGAGTTGATGGCTACACTATTCCGACGTCACAAAGGACGATGTCATGACCACTTCAAGAAGTTTGAGACGTTGGAAGAGGCTGCGCAGTCTCCTTTTCAGCAGATGAAGTTAGATGATTGGAGAAAGTGTTGTGATCTTTTCGCATCTCCAGATTATCATGTATTTTACATTTATATCTTTAAATTATTTACATTCATATTCGTTTTATACATTATATGTATACATATTACAATTAACATTTTTAATATATTTTGTAGCACTTGAGTTCTACAAATGCACAGAATAGATCCGTTCTGACTGTCCACCATCGTGCCGGTTCAAGGTCATTCCACCGCCTTGCTGAAAAAATGGTAATTAAAAAATTATAGAATTTATTTATTTTCCTGATATTCTTTCTGATAAGTACTAACATTATCTTTTTAAAATTGCTAATATTGTCGCTTTGTTAGAAACGTGATGATCCTGAAAACTTTTCCCTCGTTCATGTCTATGCTGCTGCTCACACTAATGAGCATAGTGAGTGGATGGATCCTGTCGCCGCAGATAATTATGTAAGCAGTGTTAATTTTGTTAAATAAATTTTTTATAGAACATTTTAATAGTTTATTTCTTATTTCTATTTCTTTTAATACGTTACTAATTATTTACGATCATTACCTTTTAAATTGCAGAACAAAATGTTGGAGATGCAGTCGACTTCTGCTGAATCCTCTCCTAGTGACATAGACATATTCACCCAAGTGCTCGGGCCGCAGTCTAGTATGGCAAGAGGTTTGGGACGATCTATCAAGCATAAATGTTCATCCTCCCCAACCTCATCGGCTTCACAAATTAATAATCTTACAGCAGATTTAGAAGCTGCACGGCGTGAGAATAAGTATATGAGGTCGAGACAGCAAGAGTTAGAGTCTCTCTTAGAACGACAGTCTCATTTAGAGACGCGTTTGCAGGACCAACAGAGAGACCATGAGGAAAGAATACGCAGTGAAGTGCAAGAGCAAGTGCAACGAGAGATGATGGT